>NC_056002.1:20876476-21489198 GCF_018446385.1 Zingiber officinale | reverse complement strand
TGTCTCTGTGTTTATTTATTTTATTCCACTGCGTTTTAATTACTCCAATAGTTTTCCGATAATCGAATGAAATAGCCACGAGCGCTATTCACCCCCCCCCCCCTCTAGCGCTTCTTGATCCAACAATTGATATCAGAGCGGGGTTGTTTTGAATTGGTGCAACCACCATTCAAAACATTTTTTTTCGTGACATTTATTTTTCGGAGTCAATTAGAAATTAGCTTAGTAGGTAAAATTCTAATTCTTTTCAAAATCGGTGTTGCTCAAATTTGGTCAATACCACTTGAGCTCGTTTTTTTTCCTTCTTCCCGCACTACTAATCCAAGACTCAGTCTTGGAATAGATCTTCTTGTTTTTGTTTTTTCCAGATCTAAATGGCCCAACAAGAAGGATATAGCACTGTTCGTCCCCCACTATTCTCCGGAGAAGACTTCGGGTATTGGAAGGGGCGAATGGAGATATATCTTAAAACCCAGTTCGACACCTGTATGATAGTCAAGACGGGACTACGATTACCAACTGATGAAGACGGCAAGCCTACATCTTGCGAAAATTGGGAACCATCTCTTATAAAAAAGGTGGAAGCCGATGCCAAAGCCACCTGCACCCTCCAGTGCGGTCTTACCAAGGAAGAGCTCAACAGAGTCGGTCTGTTCTCTTCCGCAAAGGAGCTGTGGGAGAAACTGATCGAACTTCACGAGGGCACCTCGGAAACCAAGGTAAGTAAGCATGATTTGTTACTTAATAAACTATACAATTTAAAAATACAGGAAGGCGAGACGGTGAGTTCACTACACGCAAGAATCCAAGATATCCTTAACTCCCTTCATGGAATCGGGCAGAAGGTAGAAAATAGGGATATCATAAGGTATGCTCTTAATTCATTTCTTAGGAGCACATTGTGGGCATCAATGGTAGATGCCTACAAAGTCTCCAAGGATTTGTCTTCCTTAAAATTAGATGAATTGTTTAGTGAATTTGAACTTCATGAACAAACTAATGCACAGCCGACCGAGAAGGGTATTGCTTTGGTGGCAGGTACTAGTCGAACACGCGAACCGAGATCCCGACGAAAAATTAAACCGGAATCAAAAGACGAACCCGACTCAGAAGATTCAGAAGATGAACTGACCAGCGAACTCGTGAACCTCGTGAAGAAGCTCTACAAGAAGAAGAAAGGCTTCAACAAGAAAGATCTGAAGAAGGCAGTTCAATCCAAGGAAGCCCAACCGAGTCCGAAAGTAAAGTTTGAAGTCACCTGCTATGGGTGCAACCAGAAGGGGCACATCAAAGCCAACTACCCCAACCAAAAGGAAGCCAAAAAGCAAAGAAGAAAGAAGGCCCTGAAGGCAACCTGGGACAAATCTTCTTCGGAGGACGACGACGATGAACTCGATCAGACAAGTTTACTCGCACTGATGGCCCGGGACCAGATCGTCGAGAGCGAGAGCGAGAGCGAGTCAGAGGCCGAGTCCGAGCAAAGCCACGGATCCGCATCCGTTTCCAAAGGGCCAGCCTCCACTGTAAGTATTCCGAGGCTTAATAATTTAGTCAATTATTTATTATGCAAGTTAGCTAAGTCAAACCTTAGGATTAAATCACTTCTAAAGGAAGTAGCTGTCCTTTAAGAAGTGACTAACACTAAATCCTTACCTGATCAAGTTCAGACTGGAAATTCAACTCAAGTTCAAAAACTTGAGGAAGAAAATTCTAGTCTGAAAAATCAGGTAAAAGATTTAAAAAATACCTTAGAACGGTTTTCTTAGGGCTCCAAGAATCTGGACCTAATTCTTGGGACTCAAAGAACCGTTTACAATAGAACTGGGCTAGGATATAAAAGTAAAAAGAAATATAGATCTTATTTATCCTTAATAAACAAACAAAGTAGTAAATCAGTCCAAGCATGGGCCCCCAAGTCCAAATTGATCAATCAAGTTGGACTTGGCCAATACTGGGTTCCGAAGGATCAAATACACTACCTCGATAGACCATATCGAGGCCATGATCCAGGGGGACCAAAAAGAAAAACGATCTTAAAAATTTAAAATTTAAAATTCTAAAATCCAAATTAAAAATTAAAAATTCAAATCAAACTTCAAAAAATCAAAATCGAATTAAAAAAAATTCAAAATTAAATTAAAAAATTTGAAATTAACTTATAAATTCAAAATTCAAAATTCAAATCAAATTCAAAATTTAAAATTCAAATCAAATTAAAAATTTGAAATTAAATTAAAAAATTGAAATTATAAATTCAAAATTCAAAATTCAAATCAAATTCAAAATTTAAAATTCAAATCAAATATAGATGGAGGATCCAGACTAGCTGGCACCCCCAACTGAACTATTCGACAGGGTAATTGAACCTAATCTACCCTAAATGGGTAAAACAAGAGTAGATTACCCCACAAGGTAATTAAGGTTAGATTAAAACGGGCTAGATTTAAGTTTACCCACAGTGCTGGTGAAGTTTTTGGATGATAGTACATTAGGGAAGCTTGGGCATCGCATGTCTAGAAAGATATGGCTTCGACCTGGTGCATTTGGCCAAGTGGAACTGACCGAAGCTACCCTTAAATGGATTCTAACTAGTTAGACCAAAGATTAGTATTAAGTTCAATGGGTAGGACTATTTGGGAAACCTCGAAGGCATGGTTACTTTAATGAGTTCCTTGTGACTCACCATAGCCCAGAAGTTTATCCAAAGAATGCTTACTTGTTGAACCCAAAGCTAAACCTGAATCTAACACAAAGTTAAACCAGACCCTTAAATTCAACAATAATTCATCTCACAACAATTATAGGGTTCTCTGATTGACAATTTAGATCGGGTGAGATGACTGAGAAATTAAATTATGAAAATTGACTTGAACTTAAATCAAGTTAATTAACAATTAAATTATCTTTAATTAACTTGAATTATTTTCAAAACTAAAATTATTTTAAAAAAAACTCAATTTCAAAATTATTTTTAAAACTCAATTTCAAAATTATTTTAAAACTCAATTTCAAAATTAGTTTTAAAACTCAATTTCAAAATTATTTTTAAAACTCAATTTCAAAATTATTTTAAAACTCAACTCAAAATTATTTTAAAACTCAATTTCAAAATTATTTTAAAACTCAATTTCAAAATTATTTTTAAAACTCAATTTCAAAATTATTTTAAAACTCAATTTCAAAATTATTTTAAATTTCAAAATTATTTTAAAACTCAATTCAAAATTATTTTAAAATTATTTCAAAATTATTTTAAAACTCAAAATTATTTTAAAACTCAATTTCAAAATCAATTAAAATTAAACTTATCTCAAAATTAATTAATTGTAAAATCTTTTCAAAACGTTAATTAAAAATAACCATAGGATTAATTGTTTGCTTCGAATACAATTGAGTGAGATAGAAAATCTAAGGAGTCTACTTTAATTAAGCTATCTTTAAATCCATTAAAACCAATTCAAACTACTTCATGTGTAGGAATTGGATCAATGGATGTTGGATAGTGGATGCTCCAGACACATGATTGGAGATAAGTTGAAGTTTACTAAACTCAAGTACAAGAATTTAGGATCAGTTGCATTCGGCAATGACGGTAAACTTAAAGTAATCGGAAAAGGTAATATCGAACTTAGTTCCGATTTCATTATTCGAAATATTTTATTGGTTGAAAATTTTAACTTTAATTTACTAAGTATAAGTCAATTGTGTGACAGCGGATATCTAGTCAATTTTGATAAATTTGGATGTCTAGTTAAAAACATCGAAAACCCTGAAATTATACTTAAGGGACTTAGGAAGAATAACATCTACACAATTGACTTATCAATATTCTCAATAAAGTGTCTCTTGACACAACAAGAGGAAACCCAACTGTGGCACAGAAGACTGGGTCACACGCACACTAGATTCATTTCAAAAATGAGTCAAAATGGTCTAGTTAGAGGTTTGCCCAAATTAAAATTTATTGAAAACTCAATCTATGATACGTGTCAAAAAGGAAAACAAACCAAGTCAACCCACAAGTCAACCAACCTAGAAAGAACTAACTCCATACTTGAGCTCCTTCACCTTGACCTATTTGATTCACATGGAGCCAAATCACTAAGCAAGAACCAATATTGCTTAGTAATAATTGATGACTACTCTAGGTACACATGGGTAAAATTCCTAAAAACAAAAGATGAAACCTATGAAATATTTAGTAATTTTTGCAAATTAACGGAAAATGAAAAAGATACTAAAATCAAAAGAATAAGAAGTGATCACGGAGGGGGGGGGGGATTTGAAAATCATAGATTTACCCAATTTTGTAAAATAAATGGATACCAACATGAATTTTCATGTCCTAGAACCCCCCAACAAAATGATCTAGTGGAACGTAAAAATAGAAGAAGCCCTACCTAACCCAGATTGGATCATTGCAATGCAGGAAGAATTAGCACAATTCGAGAGAAACCAAGTCTGGGACCTTGTACCTAAACCCATAGATAAATCAATAATAGACACCAAATAGGTTTTTAGGAACAAGTTGGATGATCAAGGTGATATAATAAGAAACAAAGCTAGACTAGTAGCCAAAGGGTTTAGTCAAGTTGAAGGCTTAGACTATGATGAAACCTATGCTCCGGTAGCTAGACTCGAATCCATTAAGATGTTATTAGCCTATGCAGCAAATAAAGGGTTTAAGTTGTACCAAATGGACGTTAAGTCAGCCTTTTTAAATGGGTTTATCAAAGAAGAGGTCTACGTAAGCCAACCTCCAGGATTTGAAGACTTAGACTACCCAAACCATGTATTCAAATTAAAAAAGGCGTTATATGGACTAAAACAAGCCCCTAGGGCATGGTATGAAAGACTATCTAATTACTTAATATCCAAAGGCTTTAACCAAGGACAAATAGATCCGACCTTATTTGTAAAAACTATAGAAAAAGACATCTTTATAGCCCAAATCTATATTGACGACATAATTTTTGGCTCAACTAACTCTAAGTTATTAAAAGAATTTGTTAAATTAATGGAAAATGAATTCGAAATGAGTATGGTTGGGGAACTCAACTTCTTCTTAGGCTTACAAATTAAACAAACCAAAGATGGAATCTACATTTATCAAACTAAATATGCTAAGGAGTTAATTAAAAAATTCTGCATGGAAAATTTAAAAATTATAAATACTCCAATGGCAACCAACATTAACATTGACTTTGACCCTGAACGAAAACCAGTAGATCCAAAATACTATAGGAGTGCCATAGGTAGCTTACTTTACCTAACTGCAAGCCGACCCGACATATTGTTTGCAGTAGGTATGTGCGCAAGATACCAATCCTGTGCAAAAGAGTCACACCTAACATATGTTAAAAGAATACTTAGGTATATTAAAGGAACTCTAAATGTAGGACTTTGGTACCCAAGAACTTGCACCTTTGACCTTTATGACTATTCTGATTCGGACTATGCCGGGTGCAAATTAGATAGAAAAAGTACAAGTGGTAGCTGCCAGATTCTAGGTCAGTGCCTAGTAAGTTGGTCAAGCAGAAAGCAACATTGTGTTGCTCTATCCACTACAGAAGCTGAATACATAGCTCTAGGAGAATGTGCATCTCAGTTGTTGTGGATGATGCATACATTAAAAGACTATCAACTAGAATATAAAAATACAAAAATCTTTATTGATAATATCAGCTCAATTAATCTGACCAAAAATCCTATTCACCACTTTAGGACTAAACACATAGAGGTAAAACACCACTTTGTAAGGGATCACGTAGCTAAAGGTGAAATTGTACTCAACCATGTTGAGTCCAAATCAAACCTAGCTGACATCTTTACAAAACCCTTACCTGAACTTGAGTTCAGTGCACTTAGAAGGCAAATAGGAATGTGTTGGGTAAAGTAGGTGTCTCATTTTGTTAACTTGTTTTTTTTTCAAAATCAGGAAAAATAGCTTTCAAAATTCCACTTTATTAGACTTTTCAAAAATTAGACTTAGCCTAAGCTTTCCCCCTAGAAATCATGTTCCCCTAGACTTAAGCCAAAGCATCTCACAAACACCTAGGTATACCTTGATTGTGGTTGAAAAACATAGAACGGTGTGAGATGCATAGGGTACAGCCTGGACTCAAGAATGCTTATATCTGTGCATCAATATGAGTCTAGGCGTTAAACACGCAATATACATCAATCAAGTCAAGTCTTCCAGCTCTAGTCAAATCTAACTAGACCAAATTGACTTAACTTGACTAACCATGTGAAACTTGTTGCCCTATAGGCAATCAGCAAGTAGCTAAAGGTTAGACAGTTGGTAAAGGACACTTAGTTTTCTGATTAAGCATGTTTTGATCTTTAGGGCTCTGATACCTCTTAAAGTCAATCTAGTAAACTTGACTCATGCTTGGACTTAAGGACCAACTGACTTCCTAAACCAAATTTTTTAGCTACTTTGCTCCCTCCCAGCCATAAAATTTTATAAGTATTGTTTAAAATTAAGTACCAATCTTTATTTTCAAAATTTTAAAACTTAGCTCACTTTGAATTCTAACTTTGTAAATTCCTAGGTAAAGCACAGTTTTTAACTCATCGCTTTCAAAAATTAAAAAGTGACTTCAAAAATATTTTCTCCAACAAATTTTCCAACAGAGTACTCCTCTATGTATAGTGTTACTAAGAAAATTTTATAATCATTATTCTCCTTAACTAAAAGTAAGAGTTATAAACTATTAAGTGCTTTCAAAATCTTGTTTAATAAAATGTCTATTTTTGCTTATTTTTGATAAATGGCAAAGAGGGAGAGTAGAAAATTCAAAGTAGGAAATTCAACAGTAAAAGGAAATTCAACAGTAAAAAGTAAAAATTCAAAAAGGAAACCCTGTATTAAGGGGGAGCTTCACAAAAGTTTAAGTGTTAGCTTAAGTTGGGCGTTCATTTGAATTTATATACTTAAGCTTGCTCACTTAAAACCTTTTTATGTATTTGTTTTACTTAACTTTGAATTTAGGTTGCCATAATCAAAAAGGGGGAGATTGTTGGTGCGGGAAGCATCTGACGATCGAACCCAAGTTTTGATAATGGCAAAGGGTTCAAAGTTAAGTCTTGTTGTTATCTAACATGTTGAATGAGTGTTTCAGGAAAGTCCTAGCTGCGGTTAGGCAAAGGGAAAACCCTAGGGGGTGGTAACCCTAGGTCATAGGGGGTGGTAACCCTATGCGGAAAGTCTTGGCAAGTCGATGGCTTCAGGCAAAAGTCTTAGGGGGTGGTAACCCTAGGTGGAAATGTAACGACCACCCTTCTTACTACTACTACTACTCTCTAAGAGTGACCGTTACTTAACTACTAACTCTACTTAACCGGTATAATTAAAAACCACGAGGAATCTCTACCGAAAAATTTCGGCAGAGTCTCCCCTGTACCGATGACTAAATCATCAATACAAACAAACTATACTCAGCCACAGGCGGCTGGAACATATATTTTCACAACCACGCAGTATAATATCACAAATAAAAGAAGGAACTACCCTAATAATAGCAAACAACAATATCACTCCTTCAATAGAACCCAACTACAAATGCGGAATAAACTTAATTACAATCTTGACTCATAATAGTATTTAAAGAAAACTAAAGAACTCTAAACAGAAAAGTCTTAACAATTCCTTAGCAAACTCTTGATCTCCCCATAGTCCAGCCATCACACACCTTCATCACCACCACCTTGTCACCTTCCTTGCTAAATCTTTTCCTTTCCTTTATCTGCAATAGGAGGAAGTGCAGTCTATAAGCATAAAGCTTAGTGAGCGCTATCTACTCACAAAAACTCGATATGCATGTATATAAATAAAAACATGCTAAAACTGAATGCTAACATATAAAATTACACATGCTCATAAATAGCAAAAGAAATCATGCTAACTGAAATGCTAATCATTGTATAGCTAATTATGCTCATAAACCAATAAAAGAAGCATACTAACTGAAATACTAAACATGTATAGTTTATCATGCTCATAAGAATAAAACTATAACTGCATGCTGAAAGCAAATAAAGCTAAACATGCTGAATAATCTAATAGCAAGAAACAAATAAAACTACTACTGCATGCTTCAAATAACAAGAAACTAAACTTTCTAATTCTAAACATATTTGAAGCTCGTTTCATTTGTTTCAAAAACTTATACTTTAATACTTCAAAATAATAATAAACTTCTTTTGGGCCCGGCATTGTACCAAATTTGCGCACATCCTTAATAAGAGTCGAGGAAGCTAATCCCGAAACTACTAAGGTACTTCTAGGCGATCTTGTGCCTAGGGGCGATCTAGGAGCCCACCCAATGGACCTTGTGTCCTGGACCTTGTGTCCGGTACATGCCATTAAAAGTAAAATACTTTCTTTTTAACTATAACTTCTTTATACTTGCCCTTACTTGGCATTTACGCAAACACTTTGTGTGCGCTTTTGATATTCAATCTTCTGGAATTGAAATCAAGTCTAGACCTTGGTCTTTCTTGCTTATAGCTTATTTATAAAATCTGCACTTAAGCTCAATAAAATGCTTATTCAATTCTACAACTACAGTGCATGAATAAAGTCTAATAGCAAAACAAGGAAGACTGCTTATATTCGTAAACAGCAAAGCAAAGAACTAATCATGCTCGCATAAAGCAAACATAAAGAGAACTGCTCATACTCAAATCCATAAGAAAGGCATAAAAATGGGATCTAACACTGCTCATGCTCAGCTAAATAAAAAAATGAAAACCAAACATGCTTAGCTAAAGTAAATGAAAACCAAACATGCTCAGCTAAGGTAAATGAAACAGAACATGCCTAACACTTAACTTATTTCATAAGGGAAACAAACTGAGCTCTCTAAGCATGCTACAACAGATATGAATCAGGAAAACTAATCATGCTAAATTAGCAAATAAAACCTATTCTAAAATAAAACTGCTCATGTTAAACTAATCATGCTTAATTATTAGCAAATAAAACTAATACTATGTACTCAGACTAAAGGTTGTTTGTGCCCTCTAAATAACACAAATAAAACTGCTCAAGTGCCTAAGGTGGCCAAGGGTAACTAAAACTAGAATGCTACATTTAGGTTGTAGATTATGCCACAACTATCTAATTTATTCTAGCACAATTTGAAAAGCATTGACAACCAAAGATGAAGCATCAACTTCTTTTTGCTGTAAAATTAAAACAAACTTTAATAACACCTTCTTAGCTTAACCCTTATTGTAAAGCGACCTAAAATTTCCAATTATACTTAATCAGATTGGTAAGGAACAATTCAAGGTTTACTTACTTCATGAAAACCACAGTAGACAGCCAAAAAGGATACCAATGTGCTGCTAATAGGATAAATTGCTACTAGAAACCTAAATTTTGTAACTGTTCATCATGCCTAACCTAAACTAATCCTTCTCTTCTTCCTTTTGGTTTCACGGCAGCAAACAAAGAATAATACAAGCTTCATGAAACATGCTCCGAAATCTTTTAAGATACAGAACTATATACAACTACACATATATGTAACTATTTCTTGTTATTCAATTCAATCTAGATACTCAATTAAATTAAACCATCTCTTGATCCTTCTTTGAAACCCACGGCAGCAACACCCAAAATCGCAGGAACCAAAAGAAAACTAGCCGAACAACAAGAAGGCGCAGAAATACCAAATCAGAGCTCATTCGCAAATCAAAACTCGCGGAACAACTCCTACTGCAGGTGAGAAGCAACTCACCGTGATTTGCTTGAACTTACAACCAATCAGGACGAACTCTAGGGCTTCAGAAAGATGAAGTTCTCGGCTTCCTCTTGTGCTCACGCGTGCTCCTCTCTGTCGGGATGACCACCACGGATGAGGTTGGCCGGAAGACAGCTTCACCGGCGCCGGAGGGAACCCTAGGAGACGCCGCGGTTTCGCCCGTGGGTTTGTCGCCGTCACGCAGCCGAGAAGAGAAGGGATTTTTTTGAGAAAATGTTGATTTTCTGAAAAGAAACCTAAATTCCTTTTCTTATACTAGGGTTTAAACGAAACTATACCTTAAGTCTATTGATTCTCGTATCTGGTTAACAAAACAAGCGTAGCTCGATTGGTCGGGCCGGTTTTGCTTGGGTCCGAAGAGCTGGGTTTGAAACCTAGCTTCTACAAATTTTTTTTTTTAAACTTTCTCCTCTCGGTAAAAATACCAAACGGACTCCAAAAAATTGCATAAAAATACTCTAAAAATTCCTAAAAATCTCTAGAATAT
Source organism: Zingiber officinale (assembly GCF_018446385.1). Taxonomy (NCBI): domain Eukaryota; kingdom Viridiplantae; phylum Streptophyta; class Magnoliopsida; order Zingiberales; family Zingiberaceae; genus Zingiber; species Zingiber officinale. The sequence continues at coordinate 21,478,935 of NC_056002.1, read as the reverse complement.
TTTAAAAGCATTTCCAAATATTTTTAAGGATATTTTGAACTCAAAATAGGGAAAATTGGGTCATTACAGGAAAGTCCTGGTGTCGCGAACCAGGTGAAAGACTGGACTAGCTAAGAAGCGGATGTCCAGCAGAAAGTCCGGAAGTGTCGAGTGTTGAGCAAAAGTCCAGTAGATCTGGAGGATCGCACTGGCAACAGGTAAATCTCCTGAGTGGAATAGGTGAGGACGCGTTCCCCGTAAAGGGAACAGTAGGCGTCGGGTCGATCTAGGGTTTTCGGACGGAAATCCGAAGTCAGACCCGGACAATCCGGAGACTGTCATAACATTCTTTATCATATTCATACTGTTGTTTTATGCTTACTTTGTGTTGCAGGATAGTGTTTGGGACTAACATGTCTTGTAGGTATAAAATAATGAAGTTTTCCCTCGGATGAAAGGTGTCCGAGGCGCCTCCATGGAGCTTGGAGGCGCCTCGGGTGCAAAAGCTGACCTGGCTGTGAAGCATCCATGGAAGAGCCTTGAAGGGAGTATAAGGCGCCTTGGAAGGCGCCTTGGGTAGGGTATAAGGCGCCTTAAGCAGATGAACTTCGACCAGTTCAAGCTTGATCCACGCGGAGGACTCGGCAGCATGGAGGCGCCTTGAACAGCCTTCAAGGCGCCTTGAACACCCTTTATAAGGGGGTTTCGACCAGCACTTCAGAACATCAACTTCCAAGCGATTGCTTTGCATCTAGCTGCTAACGACACGATCCAGAAGTGCTGCAACAACCTCCCGATGACCCGGAGCTCTGTTTTCTTCTTCCTTAGTTGTCGGTATAAAGTTGTTATAATATTTTCATTGTAATTTGTAATTCTTATCAAGCTTATAGTTGTTGCCCACCGGAAGTGATCAAGGATCACGGGCCTTCGAGTAGGAGTCGCCTTATGCTCCGAACGAAGTAAATCCCTTTGTGTCTCCGTGTTTATTTATTTTATTCCACTGCATTTTAATTACTCCGATAGTTTTTCGATAATCGAACGAAATAGCCACGAGCGCTATTCACCCCCCCTCTAGCGCTTATCGATCCAACAATCATATCATAGGGAAAAACATGAGCATGTTAGGGTTGAGTTTAAGCTTGCCTAGCCCTTTTAATCCTAACTTGGCCGAAAGTTCTAAGCATGAATACCTATTTCTAACCAACATGAAATCATAAGTACATCAAGTTATCTTCCTACCATATCATAAGTAAGTTGGATTTGTGTTTAAATTTTTCTAGGCTTTTTTTAAACTTGTCATGGACGAAACCCTAAGGTGGGGTTCATCTAATTCTAAGTAACATACTAGCATGAAACACCAAGGAAATATTCATATCATGTCATAAGAAAGATCATAAACATGTTAGCTTTGAGTTTAAGCTTTCCTAGGCTTTTAAACTTGTCATGGCCGAAACCCTAAGGTGGGGTTCATCTAATTCCAAGTAACATACAAGCATGAAACACCAAGGAAATATTCATATCATGTCATAAACATGTTAGATTTGAGTTTAAGCTTTCCTAGGCTTTTAAACTTGTCATGGATGAAACCCTATGGTGGGATTCATCTAATTCCAAGTAACATACAAGCATGAAACACCAAGGAAATATTCATATCATGTCATAAGAAAGATCATAAACATGTTAGATTTGAGTTTAAACTTTCCTAGGCTTTTAAACTTGTCATGGCCGAAACCCTAAGGTGGGGTTCATCTAACTCTAAGTAACATACAAACATGAAACACCAAGGAAATATTCATATCATGTCATAAGAAAGATCATAAACATGTTAGATTTGAGTTTAAACTTTCCTAGGCTTTTAAACTTGTCATGGCCGAAAGTTGTAAGAAAACTTCCTAGGTTTTTAAGTCATTTAAATCTATGGAAAAACCATGAGCTACTTGTACCACAGGTGAGGGAATACTCACATCTTTTCGCTTGTGGTTCCTAAAGAAAATGGTACCCTTGTGAGGAGGAAGAAGAGAGCTTCTCCTTCTAGCACTCCCTTTTTCTTCTCTTGCTTGGAAGGGGTAGATCTTGAAGGCTCCTTCTTGTGGATTAGTATTCTTAGGAAGAAAGACCTTAGGTGGATTTAGAAATTAGGAGAGGGAGAGCTTTAGGTTTCGGCAATGGTGAGGAAGAGGAAAGAAAGAAGAAAAATGAAATCCCTTTCTTTCTTTCTTCTTTATGCTAAGTGGGAGGAAGAAACAAAGATGAACTTTGCCTTCCCTTTCTCCTTAACTCATTTATATCATTCCCTAATGAGAATATGTCCCCATTCATCCCCTTAATTTCTTCTAATCCTATCTCCTCCTTCATCCTCACGAAAATGGAAGGAAGAAGAAGAGAAAGACAATTGTCGTTTGCTTGTTCTTAATCAAGAGAAGGAGGAAGAAAGCTACTTGATATTTTCTTGTTTCCTTCTCTTAACCATACTCTTATTTTATCTAAAATTTCCATCCCCTTTTGAACAATAATCCATGATGGTCTAGTGGTCATTCCATAACTCCTAAAGGTTGCCATTTAATAAAAAGGTTCAAGGTTCAATCCTTGACTTCACCTCTTTTCTTTTTATATCTTTTTGGTTCTATCTCCCTTTTTATTCTACAAAAACAAAGGATACTCACATATGTATAACTACTAGTTTTCGTGGGTGTTACAATAAAGGTTTAGATCAATGGATGTTAGATAGTAGATACTACAGGCACATGACTGGAGACTGATTCAAATTCACTAAGCTACAACTCAAGAACTTAGATCAATTGCGTTCAGCAATGACGGAAAACCTAAGGTAATCGGAACGAGTAATATCGAATTGAGTTCCGATTTTATTATTCAAAAAGTACTATTAGTTGATAAACTGAATTTTAACTTACTTAGCATTAGTCAGTTATGTGACTCTGGGTACTTAGTCATATTCTTAATATCTAAGTCTTTAATTAAAAATGTTAAAAATTCTAAAATTACACTTAAGGGAATTAGGAAGCAAAACATCTATATAATTGACCTACCAATATCCTCACTAAAGTGTCTATTGACACAACAAGAGGAAACTAAGTTGTGGCACAGAAGATTGAGTCACACTCATACCAGACTTATTTCAAAAATGAGTCAAAATGGCCTAGTTAGAGGTCTACCCAAATTAAAATTTATAGAAAATATAATTTGTAATGGTTGCCAACAGTGTAAACAAACCAAGTCAACCCACAAGTTAACCAACTTAAATAGAACTAACTCGATACTTGAGCTCCTACACTTAGACCTGTTTGATTCACATGGAGCCAAGTTACTAAGCAAAAACTAATATTGCTTAGTTATAATTGATAACTACTCAAGATTTACTTGGGTAAAATTTCTAAACACTAAAGATGAAACCTTTGAAATCTTTAATAATTTTTGCAAGTTAATAGGAAATGAAAAGGATACTAAAATTAAAAGAATTAGAAGTGATCATGGAGGAGAATTTGAAACCCATAAATTTACTGAATTTGTGAAATTAATGGATACAAACATGAGTACTCATGCCCTAGAACCCCCCCAACAAAATGGTCTAGTAGAATGAAAAAATGGAACCCTACAAGAAGCCGCTAGAACTATGTTAAATGAATATAACCTAAATAATCAATTCTAGGCCGAGGCAATAAATACGACATGTTACATACAAAATAGAATTTTAATCAATAAATTACATAATAAAACTCCATATGAAATATATTATAATAAAATCCCCACCCTAAACTATTTAAAGGTGTTTAGATGTAAAGTTCATATTCTAAACACTAAGGACTACTTAGAAAAATTTACGTCAAAATCAACCCCTAGAATCTTTTTAGGATACTCCACAACTAGTAGGGCTTTTAAAGTCTATAACAAAAATACCCTAAAAGTTGAAGAAATAACTAATGTGATTTTTGATAAAGAAAATAACATACCTAATTCAATAAAAGAAAATATTAATCAAAATACATAAAATATTAATACAAGAAACATAGAAGATGATGAAGATATTCAATTTAAACCTAAAGAATCAAAAGAACCAGTTGTTGATCCTGAAACAAGACCTTCTAGGATAAGTTCCAACCACCCACCTGACCAAATTTTGGGTGATCCAACCCTAGGAGTACGAACTAAATCATCCTATAGAAACCTAAGTTAAATAACCCTTATTTCTAAAATTGAACCCAAGACTATAGAAGAAGCTCTACCTGACCCAGACTGGATATTAGTAATGCAAGAGGAGTTAGCCCAATTTGAAAGAAACCTGATCTGGGAACTAGTACCTAAACCTATAAATAAAACCATAATTGACACTAAATGGGTATTTAGAAATAAATTGGGCGATAAGGGTGAAATAGTAAGAAATAAAGCCAGATTAGTAGCAAAAGGGTTTAGTCAAGTAGAAGGGTTAGACTATGATGAAACCTATGCACCTATAGCCAAACTTGAATCCATAAGGATGTTGTTGGCCTATACAGCACATAAAGGATTCAAGTTATACCAAATGGATGTGAAATCTGCATTCTTAAATGGGTTCATCAAGAAAGAAGTGTATGTGAGTCAACCCCCATGATTTGAGGATTTGGACCACCCAGACCATGTCTTTAGGTTAAAGAAAGCCCTATATGGACTAAAACAGGCACCTAGGGTTTGGTATGAATGCCTATCAACTTATCTAATATCTAAAGGGTTTAAACAAGGTCAAATAGATCAAACTTTATTTATAAAAACCCTAGAAAAAGATATTTTTATAGCCCAAATTTATGTAGATGATATAATTTTTAGCTCAGCCAATACTAAATTTCTAAAAGAATTTACCAAATTAGTGGAAAGTGAATTTGAAATGAGCTTAGTTGGAGAACTTAACTTTTTCTTAGGCTTACAAATTAAACAAACCAAAGACAAAATTTATATTTTTCAAACAAAATATGTTTAAGGAATTAATTAAGAAGTTTGGCATGGAAAATTCTAAAAATATAAATACCCCAATGACAACTAATGTTAAAATTAATTCTGATTTAAAAGGAAAATCAGTAGACTTAAAATACTATCAAAATTTAATAGGGAGTCTACTCTACCTAACTGCAAGTCAACCTGATATTATTTTTGCAGTATGTATGTGTGCAAGATACCAATCTTGTGCAAAAGAATCACACCTAACAAATGTTAAAAGAATACTTAGATACATTAAGGGAACCTTAAATGTAAGACTTTGGTACCCTAGGACTAACACCTTTGACCTAATTGGATATTCTCACTCAGACTACGCCAGGTGCAAACTAGATAGAGAAAGCACAAGTGGAAGCTGTCAATTTCTAGGTCAGTGCCTAGTAAGTTGGTCAAGCAGAAAGCAACACTGTGTTGCTTTATCCACTACTAAAGCTGAGTACATAGCCATGGGGGAATGCGCATCTCAGTTATTATGGATAATGCATACCTTAAAAGACTATCAATTAGAATATAGAAATACAAAAATTTTAATTGATAATATAAGCTCAAATAACTTAACCAAAAATCCAATCCAATAATCAAGGACTAAATACATAGAAGTAAAACATCACTTTGTAAGGGATCATGTAACTAAGAGTGATATTGTACTTAACTATGTTGAGTTCAAGTCAAACTTGGCTGATATTTTCACAAAACCTTTACCTGAACTTGAGTTCAATGCACTTAGAAGACAAATAGAAATCTACTTAGTAGAATAGAGCTTCTTTTAAAAATATTCCTCTTTATTTTTAAAAACAACTTGATTTTAAAATTCTAGGAAAAATGTTTTCAAAATTCCTATTTTTTAAGTTTTTTTTTTTAAATTTGGACTTAGCCTAGGTATTTACCCCCTAGAAAGCATGTTCCCCTAGGTTTCAACCAGAGCATCTAACAAGCACACTAGGATTACCTTGCTTGTGTATGAAAAACACTTAGAATAGTGTGAGATGCATAAGGTACTGCATGGACTTCAGAATGCTTATGTCTGTGCATCAACATAAGTCTGGTCAATAAATACCAAATTCAAATTAATTAAATTAAGTCATCCATGCTCAGTTAAACTAACTGGAACACTTACTTAATTTGACTAACCAAGTGAAAGCTAATACCTCATGGTAAACATCTAGTAGCTAACTGTTAGATATTTATTTAAAAGTAGATGTTTATGCTTGAAAGTATATTGTTACTCATGCTTGGACTCTAGAATTTGAAAACTTAAAGTTTTTTTTGGCATTAATTAAGGGGGAGTGAAAGAGGAAGTTTATTTTTAAAGTATCTTTTAAATATTTTTTAATGAAAACTTTTACTTAGCTAAGTTTTTTTTTAAAAGCTAAGTTTTTATCAAAATATTTTTAAAACTGAAGTTTTTATCATAATATTTTTAAAGCTAAAAGTATTAAAGGTACTTAACTTAGTTTTTATCAAATTTTTTAAGTCTTTTCCTAAACCTTTATAAATCTAAAGTATTCTTTTAAAAGCTAAGTATTTGACAAAATAATTTTTTTAAAAAAACTAAAATTTGGCTAAGTTGTTAAGCTAAGTATTTTCAAAGTATTTCAAAATTAGACAAATGTGTTTCAAGTCACTTTTTTCAAAAGCTAAGTTTAGCTAATTTCTAACTTACTTACAAATGCTTAAAAATTAGCTAAGTTTTTTTAAGTGCTACGCTTCAAGGGGAGCTTAGAGTTAAATAGAATAAATATTTTTTCTATTTTTACGTATAAAAGAACCTTTTCTCTGGTTAGAATTTTTTATATGGCAAAAGGGGAGAGAAAAGTGAAGTTAAGTAGTGAATAAGTAATTAAGGGGGAGCTACGACAAGTTGTTCTACCATTTTTTTTTAAATTGCACTTGCATCTTGACATTGGATCTTTTTGTGCACATTTATGTTCTTATATACAAGTTATGTTTTACTTAACTTTGACTTTTGTTGCCATAACCAAAAAGGGGAATATTGTTGGTGCGGGAAGCATCCGACGATCGAACTTGAATTTTGATAATGGAAAATAGTTTAAAGTTAAGGTTATTTGTTATCTAACAAGGTTCATTGAGATTGCAGGAAAGTCCTAAGTTGTCTTAGGCAGGGGGAAACCCCTACAGTGTAACGACCACCCTTCTTACTATACTACTCTCTAAGGGTGACCGTTACTTAACTACTAACTCTACTTAACCGGTATGATCAAAACCACGAGGAGTCTCTACCGAAAAATTTCGACAGCATCTCCCCTGTTCCGGTGACCATAAACTGAGATACATATATAGTATACATCAGCCACAGGTGGCTGGAACATACATCAAACACCCACGCAGTTAAATAAGTGTCAAACACCAAAATGTCTACTTATTAAACAGACTCATCACAACATGCAATCTAAAACACGAATGAACTCAAATGACATGGAGAATAAAATACAATCTCAAATGACATGAACTATAAAGTACAACTCAATTGTTTCTTATCCACTAAACACGAAAACTCAATAACTTCAAAAGTCTCTCCCATAGTCCTAGCATCACACACCATCCGCGCCACCTTGTCGCCTTCCTTTACTATATCTTTTTCTTTCCTTTATCTGCAGTAAGAGGAAATACAAACTATAAGCAAAATTACTTAGTAAGCGCTATCTAACTCACAAAAACTCGGATATGCATGTATACAAGAAGAAACTAGAAACTGTATGCTTTTAAAATAAAACATATATAGTTGCTCATGTTAAAAGTACTGAAACTAGAAAATAAATCTACTCATGCATATTCATTAGCAAGCACTAAAATCTGCATACTCATGATATACAAGGATAAAATTGCATGCTGGCAGATAAGTCTAATCATGCTCAATAAACTAATCAGGAAACAAATAAAACTAACACTGCATGCTTCGAATTAAAAGAAACTAAACTTGTTGACTCTAAACATAAGTGAAGCTTGTTTCATTTGTTTCAAAACTTATACTTTAATACTTTAAAATAGTAATCAACTTCTCTTGCGCCCAGGCGTAGTACCAAAGCGCGCTCCCTAATAGAGATTGTGGTAGCTAGTCACAAGTCTTACGAGGGTAAAGACCTTGGTCTTACCAGGGCCAAGATCTTGGAATTGGTCACCTGGATTTGTTTAACGAAAACCTTGGAAGTCGGATACTAGCCTCTTCAAAGTAAAATATCTTAATTACTTCTTCTTTAAATGTCTTGACATTTTAACAAGCACTTTGTGTGGCAAAATCCCTAAAGTCTTGACTTTGGAATCTACTTAAGGCCTTGACCTTTTTCTTTCTTTTCTTTATCTTTCTTATACTTGTTAATACTTCTAATAAAGGATGCTTCTTAAAAAGAAACAAAGAATCTACACTACTAAAGTGGATAAACTGCAATGCTACAAAATGCAAAAATTCGCACTACTACAAAAGGTAAAAATCTGCATTATAAACCTAATAAAATCTGCACTTGTAACTCTAAAGGGGTTGTTCGTGCCCCTTTTTTTACAGCACAAACAAAATTAAAATCTTGTTGGAATTTAAAGTCTATGCAAAGCTAATTTCCTAAAACCGTTTACACTATAACAACACCAGCAATAAAGGATAAATCTGCACTGTAATTGGTGGATCCCCATTAGAAAAGTCTACATCAGAACTCTATCCGAATTTCCAATACAAAGTCTGAAGAAAACAATTCACAGACTCAACTAATCATCTTCTCCCTCCCTTTGTGGTTCACGGCAGCAAGCACACAAGACAAAAGAAACTACTGCTGCCTACCTCATGCTAAACAAACAAACAATCAAACAAACAAACCTTAATTCCCTTCTTTGAGGTGCACGGTAGCCACATCAATTCAACCAGAAATAACTAAACTACATGCTCAAATTACTTAAAACCTCCTCTCAACTTCCTATAAGTGTTAGAGTGTATACTGAAAGCCTAAGCTTCTGTAAACATTTATTTTAAATAAAGAATCACATTTGGTCAAATTGTCTACATTTAGTTGTAGTTGTTCAATTAATTTATATTGTAGATAACATAGTATGTGGTGCCACATACAGAAGATGATGTTATCAGTACCTTATAAATTATAAACAGTAGCTCACGACCAAAATGGAAAGGAACAAACCATTGGAAGGTCGTAGTGTAATTAGGAATTAGTTTATCTTAACTATATAATTACACTAGTACACTTAGAGTTTATTGAGTAGGACCATTAGAGGTCATTTCTTTTATACTGACTTTATAAAGGAACAAAGACCTCAGTTATTATGGAAGTGTGTGCTCTTAATCCTAATATAATAACAAGCACATATATTTGATATTTATTTCTTTAATTTATCAATGGGTGAGATTTAGTTCGATAAATCAATAAGCCTGATAAGTTGGGAAATGATGTCACTTATAGTGTGTGTTGTTGATTATAGAAGGAAACTGTGTCCTAGAGATCTAGGTTGATAGTGTCCCCAAGATGAGCTCATAAGGATTGTCATGTTAAACCCTGCAGGTGGACTTAGTCCGACATGACGATGAGGTTGAGTGGTACTATTCTTGGAGTAAGATATTAATTAAATGAGTTGTCAGTAACTCACTTAATTAGTGGACATTCGACATCTTAAACACAGGGAGAATAACACACTTATAATAAGAAGGAGCCCAAAAATGTAATTTGGGATTGGCGAGGTAGTTCAATAATAGTTCTCTAGTGGAATGAATTATTATTGATAAAATTAAGTTGTGTGTTCGGGGCGAACACGGGATGTTGGATCGAGATCGCGCTAGAGGGGGGGGGGTGAATAGCGCTCGCGGCTAAATTATTCGTTTATCGGAATCGTAAAACTATCGGCGTATTTAAAACCTCGTTCAGAAATTAATGCAGCGGAAATAAAGTAGAGAAACACACACAGAAGAACACGGAGGATTTACTTCGTTCGGAGCCTAAGGCGACTCCTACTCGAAAGCCCGCGATCCTTGATCGCTTCCTGTGGGCAACAACTATAAGCTCGATAAGAATTACAAATTGAAGTACAATAAATGACAATAATTAATTATACCGACGACAAAGAAATGAAGATCCGGAGCTCCTGGTCGTCGGGCACAAGTAGCAGCACTTCGAAACGTTGTTTGGAGCAGCACGTAGCACTGGAATCACTTGAAACTTGATGTTCTGAAGTGCTGGTCGAAACCCCCTTATAAAGGGTGTTCAAGGCGCCTTGAAGGATGTTCAAGGCGCCTCCATGCTGCCGAGTCTTCGGCGTGGATCAAACTTGATCTGGTCGAACTTCATCTGTTTAAGGCGCCTTAAACCCTGCTCAAGGCGCCTTATACCCTCATGAAGGTGCCTCCAATGAAGTTTTGCAGCCAGGTCAGCTTTTGTAACGCCCGCCCTCCCTGCTACTAAAAGGGACGGGGCTACTTACTTACTTAACTATTCCCGGATACATGCATATTTAAAATTTCTTTCTAGTAACATAAAGCAGCGGAAATGTCATGAAGTTATACTGGAATGTAACGTAAATACAAATGGTTCATGTCAAACATAACAAAATATCATAGCAGGTCTTATTTGTCTTAGCCAAGCCACTGCCACACACACCTCCTTGCCTCTCCTGCAGCTCCCTTAAGTCATCCATCCCTTGCCTTTATCTGTGGTATAAGGAAGTAAGCTATGACCACACAGGCTCAGTAAGATCCTTTCCTACTCACAAAAACCGTATCTCAAAGCATAATCATATAAGCATATCATCAATGAAGACATAATCATCTAACAATATGTAATGTGAGCATAGTTCCTTATCATAACATATCATTATAAAACATGATTCTAACATATCATAAATAAAGGGATCATGTGAGGGGAATCATAAGAAACATAACATATCATCAGGTCATATGAATCATAAAAGAAACATGTCATATGTGAATGGGTGCATTATGCAAAATGTCCTTTTTAAAACATATGCCATGTCGAGTGCAAGATGTCTTTAAACATATCTTTTAATACTTAAACATAATATCATCATCATGAGGGCCCGGCTTGTACCACATACATACATAAATGCGCAATCCCTAGGACAGGGTAACTAGCCCCGAACCTACTAGGGATCTAGACCCGTTCATAGTCCGTCGGCCTAGGGGCGTACTAAGGAGCCCATCTCTTTTTACTAGACCCGTTCATAGTCCGTCGGTCTAGGGGCGCTTATGGAGCCCACCCTTGGTACAAGCCATACAAAGTAAAGTACATGTCATGCATATCATATCATCATAACTGTCATATCATATCATCATAGATGTCATATTCTTGTCTTAACATGAAGAGTGCTCTTAATCCCAACTTAAGGGAAGCAACTCTTTGCCATTTTCTTATCATATCATAAGGCATACATTCTTGGGCACATAGCCATCATATAAAACCATCATCATGCTTGGTTCATGAGCTTACATAAATGAACATGCCACATATTTGAAATCATACATGCTTGGGTACATTGTCATCATAAGAATCATTTCATGCATAATTCTTAAACATACATAAATAGACATGTTACTTGTCTTGTCATAAAGCATGCATACTTAAGCATAAAACATATCATAAGAATCATCATCATGCATAATTCATGAGCATCCTTAATTAAGTATATAAATCATCGTAGGCAACCATAATCATACATGGAAAACATTTACTAGCATCTCCTAGTTCGTATTCTAGTATGTGAGACACCTAGCAAAGTCATAATTGGGTCTCTAACCCTAGTTTCATATGGTGGCCGAGAGTCACCATGCTTGGGTTTAGGTTACAATGACATATCAGCATGTGAACCTTAAATCAAATTCATGTCATAAACTATAAAGAATATCATGAGCATAAGTAGTAGGTTCTAAGCTTCCTAGGCCTTTTAACTTAATTGTGGCCGAACCTTTAAAAGCATGAAACTAAGTTCTACATAAGCATAAAAATACCAAGCTACCTTCATATCATATCATAAGGGAATCCATGAGCTTGCTAAGTTAAGTTTAAACTTTCTTGAACCCTAAATTATAGTTATGGCCGAAAGTTCATAAGAAGGTAAATAACTTCTAAGCAACATACAACATGAATACCTAGCCAATTTCATAACATATCATAAGAATTCTATGAGCATACTAATTTAGGTTTTGAGCTTCATGAACCCTAAAACCTCATCATGGCCGAAACTTCATCAAGCAAGAAATAAACTTCTAAGCAACATATAAATATGAATACCTAGCTAATTTCATAACATATCATAAAAGAGTCTATGAGCATATTAAATTAGGTTTTGAGCTTCATGAAACCCTAAAACTCCATCATGGCCGAAACATCATACAACAAGAAGTAAACTTCTAAGCAACATATGAACATGAATACCTAGCTAATTTCATAACATATCATAAAGAAGTCTATGAGCATGCTAGATTAGGTTTTGAGCTTTATGAAACCCTAAAACTCTATCATGGCCGAAACTTCATAGACCAAGAAATAAACTTCTAAGCAACATATGCACATGAATACTTAGCTAATTCCATAACATATCATAAAGAAGTCTATGAGCATGCTAGATTAGGTTTTGAGCTTTATGAAACCCTAACACTCTATCATGGCCGAAACTTCATAAACCAAGAAGTAAACTTCTAAGCAACATATGCACATGAATACTTAGCTAATTCCATAACATATCATAAAGAAGTCTATGAGCATACTAAATTAGGTTTGGAGCTTCATGAACCCTAAAAACCCCATCATGGGCGAAACTTCCTCAAGCAAGAAATGAACTTCTAAGCAACATATAAACATGAATACTTAGCTAATTCCATAACATATCATAAAGAAGTCTATGAGCATGCTAGATTAGGTTTTTGAGCTTCATGAAACCCTAAAACTCTATCATGGCTGAAACTTCATAAACCAAGAAATAACTTCTAAGCAACATATACACATGAATACTTAGCTAATTCCATAACATATCATAAAGAAGTCTATGAGCATACCAAATTAGGTTTGGAGCTTCATGAACCCTAAAACCCCATCATGGCCGAAACTTCCTCAAGCAAGAAATGAACTTCTAAACAACATATAACCATGAATACTTAGCTAATTCCATAACATATCATAAGGAAGTCTATGAGCATACTAAATTAGGTTTGGAGCTTCATGAACCCTAAAAATTCATCATAGCCGAACCTTATTAAGAAGAAGGTCAATAAACATATTAAGAAGAAGATCAAGCTTAAACAACATCCAACATAAATCTTTAACTAAATTCATATCCTAACATAATAAGATCCATGAGCATGGTTTCTTCTCTTTTTATTTTTTTTTATTTTCAAGTGTTCTAATCTTTCGAAAATATCGTAAGCGACTTGTACCACAGGTGAGGGAATACTTACATCCTTGTTTGATTTACTTAGGGAGAAAATCTTGCTTGTGGAGCCTTCCTAGAGAGGAGTCCTCCTTTGTTTTTGGATTTCGGCAAGGAGAGGTGAGGAGAGGCTCTTGGTCACGGTGAGGAGGAGGGGGAAGGAGGAAGAGGAGAAAATGAATTTCCTTCTTTAATTTCCCCTTTTATTCATCATGAGAGGAGGAAGGGAAAATGTACTTTTCCTTCTCCTTTCTTTTACTTCTCCTTAATGAAAAGAGGAAGCAAGAATCCTCTTTTCTTTTGAGAGGAAGAAGGCAATTCTAACTTCTCCTTCTAAATGAAAGAGTTCTTCTCTTACTCTTAACTATATTGTCCCTTCTCTTTCTAACAATAACTACTCTTAGTCTATTGGTTAATACATCTATGTATCTAGTAAGAGATCCAAGGTTCAAACCCTAGTCATCTCTTTTTGGTTTTATTTTATTTTATTATTTTTGCAAATTTACACATAATGCCTATTTTTATTCATGATAAAAAAATAATATCTAAAATCTTGCTAAGTACTCTATGGGTATTACAGCTTTTGCACCCGAGGTGCCTCCAAGCTCCATGGAGGCGCCTCGGATACTGTTCATCTGAGGAAAAACTCCATTTCTTTGTACCTGCATGATGTGTTAGTCCCAAACAATATCCTGCAACACAAAGTTAGCATAAATAACAGAATGAATATAATAAGAAATGTTATGATAGTCTCCGGACTGTCCGGGTCTGACTTCGGATTTCCGTCCGGAAACCCTAGGTCGACCCGACGCCTACTGTTCCCTCTACGGGGAACGCGTCCTCACCTACTCCACTCAGGAGATTTACCTGTTGCCAGTCGATCCTCCAGATCGACTGGACTTTTGGTCAGCACTCGACGCTTCCGGACTTTCTGCTGGACATCCGCTTCCCGGCTAGTCTAGTCTTTCACCTGGTTTGCGACACCAGGACTTTCCACCTAGGGTTGCCACCCCCTAGGACTTTTGTCTGAAGCCATCGACCTGCCAAGACTTTCCGCATAGGGTTACCACCCCCTATGACCTAAGGTTACCACCCCCTAGGGTTTTCACCTTTACCTAACTGCAGTTAGGACTTTCCTGAAATCCTCAAGCAGACTTGTTAGACTACAAAACACCTTAACTTTGAATCCTTTGCCATTATCAAAACACGAGTTCGATCGTCGGATGTTTCCCGCACCAACAATCTCCCCTTTTTTGATTATGTCAACTCAAATTCAAAGTTAAGTAAACAGATGAATAGATGAATACTTTTAACACAGGCAAATTTGCTAAGAATAGATAAACACATTTAACACAGCAAATTTGCTAAAGTAAACCTTATGAATTTAAAGTTTTAGTGCCAACTATATGCTCCCCCTTAACTATTGCTCCCCTTTTATATTATTTTAAATTTGAATTTTACAATTTTACAATTTTGCTACTCCCCCCTTTGCCATATATCAAAAATAAGCAAGAATAGTCATTTGAATAACTAGATTTTGAGACCACTTAACAGTCCCTTCTTATTTTTAGCTAAGTGAAAAGATGATATTAGCTCTTTGGAAATTTAGTTAGCATTATAGAACTGTTTGGAGACTGTGCACTAATTTAAAAAGTTAGCTGAGTTCAACAAAGTTTTGAAAATTAAGATTGGAACTTAGCTTAGCTTTTTTACAAGTATTGAATTTTGATAACTTAGCTTAAGTTTAAACAATATTTAAATTTTAGGACAAGGAGGGAGCAAAGTAGCTAAAATTTGGTTTTAAGAAGTCAGTTGGTCCTTAAGTCCAAGCATGGGTCAAGTTTAATAGATTGATTTTTAAGAGGTATCAGAGCCCTAAAGATCAAAACATGCTTAATCAGAAAACTGAGTGTCCTTTACCAACTGTCTAACCTTTAGCTACTTGCTGACTGCCTATAGGGAAACAGTTTTCACATGGTTAGTCAAGTCAAGTCAATTTGGTCCAGTTAGATTTGACTAGAGCTGGAAGACTTGACTTGATTAAAGTATATTGCATGTTTAACGCCCAGACTCATATCGATGCACAGATATAAGCATTCTTGAGTCCAGGCTGAACCCTATGCATCTCAAGCCATTCTATGTCTTTCAAACACAATCAAGGTAAACCTAGGTGTTTGTGAGATGCTCTGGCTTAATTCTAGGGGAACATGATTTCTAGGGGAAACGCTTAGGCTAATTCTAAAATTTTGAAAGATCTAGGAAATTGGAAATTTTGAAATTTATTTTTCCAAGAATTTGAAGAACAAACAGGATAACAAAAATGAGACACCTACCCTCAAATAAAACACATAAGTACTTAATAACATGTCCAAACAGTCTAAAAGATCCAGGATACAAGTCAAAAAGATGAGTAAGATAGGCAGATCCAAGAAGTGAATGACATAGCCCGAATATCTAAGAAACAGAATCAAGCCGGTGGATCGTCAGTGTTACGCTCCGCAAGTGTACGGAAATATCGCAAGTAATATAAAAGATTATCGTATCCACAGGGACTGGAATAAGCACTAGAAATGTCTCAATGCGAATTAGCTAAACAACTATCCAATCATTTCAAATGCAAAGTAAGGGTAAACAAATCTAATATTAAAGATCAACAAACAAGAGTTTAGTGTTTTGGGTTATGATAAAGGGAGATTCTAGGAGTTTCGGTTTCTTTGTAAGATTTCTTGAGTGTAAATGGTTCACCAATTCTTTTCCCTCAATTGTCAAACACTTGTAGAAAGTTGCCGGTTCTCTCTTGCAATAGATAACCAGCTAAGGACTGAGAAATATATCTAAATATGATCAATTAGATGTGAACCTACATTGTCCTTACACAGAAGCGCACCTATTACTATGCCTTCCTCGGATATCAACATAGAAGC
Source organism: Zingiber officinale (assembly GCF_018446385.1). NCBI lineage: Eukaryota > Viridiplantae > Streptophyta > Magnoliopsida > Zingiberales > Zingiberaceae > Zingiber > Zingiber officinale. Next base: position 21,462,658 of record NC_056002.1, on the reverse strand, counting down.
CCACAACTTATTAATCTATCAAGATACAAGGAACTAATCACAAAATCCATCCTACTCTCTTGAATATTCCTATTTCCTCTTCAAGATTATCTCTCAAACGTCCTTACACGGGCTTGCACTTGTCACGTGGATCCCTCGGATGATCGAGTGAGAGTTTATCTCTACCAAGTCCACAAGAAATCCAAACAATCAATCAAGAATGAGAATTAAGCACAAATCACCATTAATCATTCAAGATCTAATTGATACAAGCAGGACAATGTCATTGAAACAAGAAAATGGCAAATCCATAAGAAATTACATCAATCCATCATACAAATACTCCCTTAATCCTAGAATACAAGATCTACTCCATGAATCGAGGAAGAAAACCCGAAGAAATAAAGATTACAAGCATTTCTTAAATCCCCAATCCAAGAAACCAAGAAAAAGGGGGAAAGAGAAAACTTATCTATGAAGAAAGCCTCGTCTTCGGATCCAATCCTCGCTCCCGAGTCGAAATCGTCAAGAACTCCCTTAGAATCACCCAGAAATCCTCCCAAGAATGGGAGGAAACCACCAAATCTTGCCTTCTCCCAAAGGGGGAGAGATCCCCTTTCAATTCATAAAGGAAGGTTTAAATAGAGGAGGAAATCGGGCGCCACACGGCCCACAACACGACCGTGTGAGATTCACACGGCCATCTCCAGTTCCATCTCTGCCAAAGCTGCACAGTCGTGTGACTCCACACGGCCAGGACCCTTCTGCTCTCTGGAAATGCTACACGGCCGTGTGGTGCACACGGCCACCACCTGCTTGGTCTCTGGAAACTTCACACGGCAGTGTGATGCACACGGCCATCACCTGCTTGGTCTCTGGAAACCTCACACGGCCGTGTAGATTCACACGGCCACCACCTGCTTGGCCTCTGGAAACCTCACATGGCCGTGTAGATGCACACGGCCATGTAAGGCATCTGCTCTGATTTCTTCAAATCAAGACACGGCCGTGTGAGATTCACACGGCCATGTGTGGTACACGGCCTGATGCTCTCTCCCTTCAATTACCTCCAAGCTTGCCCGAGGACGCATAATCTTCACCAATTTCGACTCCTGTGTACAGAAAATGCACAAAAAGCAGATCTCCGAACCAAAAGAGTAAATATGCTAAAAGGAAAGCTGGAAGTATAAAAATGCATAGATCAAGCATGCTCAAACTATGTAAATGTGCGTAAAAACATGCATAAAAGAGTATATAATCTACGCACATCACACCCCCAGACTTAAACCTTTGCTTGTCCTCAAGCAAAATGCTGCAGTCTAAATGCATATGTTCTACAACACATTCATAAAACCTAGTGCACTTTCCTAATTCTATCAAAAAGTTTCATTAACAAGCATGATCATGGAAACAAGTAAAGTATGGTTCAAGCATAAGAATCTTGTGCACAGTGTAAAAGTAACTCAACACCCTTCAATTTTCAATCCATGTCCTAGTCAAGTCGTCATCAAATTTGAATTCCTAATGTTTCCAGTGAAAGACAAGTAACCAGTGATAGGCACTTACTCACCATTCACTTGGTTCATATTTCTCAACTAACCCAAGGTCTCAAAGGTGTGCTCAATCTCAAGAGAAGCTAAGCAGTCATTTCCCCAGTAACCTAACTCGGTCTCAAAGGGGTGACTTGCTAGATTCCACTCATGACAACTGTTTTTTATATCCTTTTTTTTTATAAGTGTTTGCATTGTGCAAAACTTATTCACAAATGTACTTTTAACACACATGTTGGGATATTTTGATTTTTCCAAATGAGCTTTAATGATTTGAGCCTCATCCAGTAACCAAAATGAAAGTTGAGAAATCACCATGGAAACCAAGTACTAAGCAAACAAGATGAATCATGACTATTTCAATGACATCAACTATTCAAGCATCAAGCACAAGTGTAGTGAAGATAAAATCCTTAAGGTTGAACCAAAACTAAAACTCATCACCATAAGATTCTTAGCTTATTAATGCTTCCCAAGATAGAAAAAAGAACTATAGAAAGTTTACTACTAGCATCATTCGAACATCATGAATCAAGACAATAATCGTGCTAACATTTCACTTGAATCCAAGAAAGCATATAAGTGAAGATTTGATGTTCTCAAAAATTTTTTTTGCCATGATTATTTCAAAAACAAGCAAAATAAAGCAACAAGCAATGAAAATAAGAACCAACATGAAAAACTAACAAAAACTAAAAACTACATGACACCCCCCCAGACTTAAACTTTTCATCGTCCCGATGAAATCAATATGGTGGAGGAGGTGGAGGTGGACGAGGAAAAGGGGGTCTACGACGTGGTTGGCCAATAGGAAAACTAGGAAAACCTGGAATCTCACCCAAGGATCTATGATACTCATATAAAGCATCTACTTGTTGGCTAGTAAGTGTCATGCTCTGCATAAAATCTCTCATCCTAGCCTGATCAGTATCATAATCCTGCACAAACTCAGCCACTTGACCTTGAAAATTCCTCGTAAACTGAAAATGATTTTGTACCTCCCTAAACTGATCATCAGATAAAGAGAAGCGACCCTCCAACATTTTTCGTTGGGCATCTTGCTTCTCATGAAGTGATTCTAGAGACGTACGAAAATCTGAAAAATCAAACCTAGACGATCCCGTGCCATATGCAAAAGAATGCCTAGCCGGCTCCATAAAACTAGAAGGCTGCGGGCGTCCAAATGACGAGGGCTCATGATGTGGCTCAGTGTCTCCAGGTATAGAAGGGTTATCCTCAAAATCTAACTCAGAAATTACCCAATTAGCTGGGTTACGAATAGTAGTTCGTTCAAGAAAAGGAAGGGGTAAAGGAGAACCACTCCTCCTAGGAAACGCGAAACCATTCTCATCCCGAACGATCATTTTCATAGCAAGACATGCATCAATGTCAATCATGTCATTACCATGAATTATTTCCAACCCATCAACATCAAGATTTAAATTATAAGCTATTCGGGTAATCAAACCACCAAAAACAATTGATCCCAATGATGCCCTAGCAGATCTTAATAGGGTTTGAACAAAATGAAAACCAGAATCAAATTCAACCTTATAAAGCATAGCCCATAAAGCATAAAGCTCTATCTTTTTAACTACCCCATCACTCTCTCCCCTACCAAAAATAGTTTTACTCATGACTCTATGTAGATACCTAAAGATGGGGTTTTTCATATTGGAGGCCTTAGCTCTTGAAGGCTCATAAGGTTGATTTAACCCGGTTATTGCATTCCAAAAATGATTCCAATTAAACCTTGGATCAAACCTACGAGGGCTACCGGTGGTTAATCCAAAACAAGAGTTGAAGTCACTAAATGTCCATAGAAATTCTTGATTCATTAGTCTAAATGAGATTTTTCCAAAATAATCATCTTCATTAGTAAAATGGACATCCACTGAACTTAAAAATTCCAAAACAAGATGAGGATATGTAGGCAAATGTGTGTACATAATATCACTCCAATCCAAAAACCCAATCATCAAATCTGTATCTTCCCTAATTCCAAGTGTATCAAGAACAGTTGGGTCCATATATCTAGTACACACTATCTTTCTATTAACAAGAATTGCAAATCTAGTTACTTGATCATCATTTCTAAACACAATATTGAATTCATTGTCATTACCTTCGTTGCGTGAAGTCCTTTTGCCTTTTCCTTTCACTGGTTGTTTTCCTTTGTCCCTTGATGGCTCCTCCTCTTTGTCCCCACTGGATCCACCACCTCTTTTGCGAAGTTTCTTCAAAATGTTGGACATCTTGATGAGTTTAGATAGGGGAAGAATTATCTAGGGTTGGAAGAATGAAACACAAAGAACAAAACTTCAAAGAGCAAAGATCTTAGGTTAGGAGAATGAAAAGTGAGGAGGAGAATCCGGATCTAAGAGATCTTGAGAGATTAGAGAGGAGTTTTTAAGAGATTGGGAGAGAAAAAGATGTTTTGGAGAGTTGGGGGTGTGCAGGACACGGCCAAGATCTGGTCGTGTGAGGTAGAAGGAAGACTTTAATAGCTCCCCTACACGGGCCGTACAGATCTACACGGCCTCCCCCTCTTCCTTCCACTGGTTTCCTCGCACGGCCGTGTCTGGGACACTGCCTCTCCATCTTTCTTCTCGGGACTCTTTGCACGGCCGTGTTTGAGACACGGCCTAGACCTTTTTCTCCTCGGGATATCCTACACGGCCGTGTCTGGATGACACGGCCCAAGCACTTCCCTTCTCTGCAACCTTTGCCTGGCCGTGTATAGCACACGACCGGGCTCTATTTTGCACCTAACCTGAAAACAAAATCAAAAGAATGCATCAAACTAAAAGAAATTAAAACACAAATCCAAACTAACTAAAAGAACCCTTGGGTTGCCTCCCAAGAAGCGCTTGTTTAAGGTCTTTAGCTCGACCAAACTTGATCATTCACTTCTTTTCCTCGCCCTTGGAGGACAGATATACTTTTCATTTTTGTTGGGAGATCTTCTCCCAACATCTTCCACCACATTGTCTCCTTCATTTGGTGGCCTTCCATAAGGATGGAAATTCCATTCCTCAAGTTTATAAATGCTTGTCCTGCTACAAACATTTAAAAGAGACGAGACATGGTTAGAGATATTAGATAAATCATATTCCAACCTTTCCTTACCAATTGCCAAAGAAAGCTTATGATTTTTGACATCAATTATAGCTCCAGCTGTAGCAAGGAAAGGTCTTCCTAATATGATAGGAATCCTAGGGTCCTCTTCCATGTCCAACACAACAAAATCTGTGGGAATAACATTCCCATCCACCTCTACTGGCACATCTTCTATAATACCCAAAAGGTACCTACAGGAATGATCGGCAAGTTGAAGTGTCATAGTAGTAAGTTTAATGTTTTTGAGACCTAATTTATTACAAATTGAATAGGGAATGAGGCTAACACTTGCCCCCAAATCACAAAAAGCTTTTTCAAAAAATTCTTTTCCTATGCTGCAAGGAATATAAAAGCTCCCTGGGTCCTTTAGTTTTGGGGAAGTGTTCTTCTCAAAAATAGCACTACATTCCTCACTAAGCGCAATGGTCTCAACCTCTCCTCTTCTTCTCTTGTTTGACATGAGATCCTTCAGGAATTTGGCAAATCTAGACATTTGAAGAATAGCATCAATAAGAGGTACCTCTACACAAATTTCCTTAACTTTTTCTAAAAATTTGCCAAATTCTTCATCTTTCTTGAGCATTGTAAGTCTCTGAGGAAAAGGGACAGCTTTACTCTGATGGTTCAGTGGAAGAGTCTCTTCAACCTCAATGGTACTCTCCTCATTAGCTTGAATTCGATTTGGTATAGGAGGAGAGAGCTCTTCTTCTTTTTGTATCCCTTTTGGAGCAGTCACTTGGGAGTGTCCCAAGGTCCGTCCGCTCCTAAGCTCAATTCTATTGCAATGCTCCATAGGATTCACATCAGGTTTTCCTGGAAGTTGTCCTGGTGCTCTGGATGATGAGGAGGCTAGTTGGGCAATTTGACTATCCTGGATCTTTTGATGCTTTTCAGAATTATCCATTCTCTGAATGAGCTTTGCTAAATCTTGCTTCATTTCATTCTGACTTGAGATAATTTCTTCAAGCATCTTTTCAATATTTGACTTTGGTAAGCCTTGAGAAGATAGATGTTGAAAATTTTGTTGCCCAGCTTGAAAATTTGGTCTTACCCCCATAGATGGTCCTTGATCTTGATTATTTCTGTAAGAAAAATTGGGATGGCTCTTCCATCCAGGGTTATAAGTATTTGAGTATGGGTTGTTCTGCCTTTGATTGTAACTCATGATTGCATCACATTGTTCCAGTTGATTGATTTGTGCAGTGATAGCTCCCAATGGACATGAGTCATTTGAGTGCTCTGAACTCCCACATACTTCACAAGATGTACTAATAGCATTGACCATATTAGCACTAGTCCCCATATTCTCAAATTTCTTTGTAAGAGCGTCCAATTTTACAGACAAAAGAGTGACTACATCTACATCAAACTTCCCTGATGCTTTAATTGTTGGGTTTACAGAAGAATAGCCACCACTTCTTTCATTTTCCCATTGATGATGATTTTGTGCTACACTGTCAATAATTTCTTCAGCTTCATCTAAACTTTTGTTCATAAGTGCCCCTCCAGCAGCTGAATCAAGGGACACTTTGGTATGATAGTTGATACCATTATAAAAAGTGTGCAACACTAACCATCTTTCCAACCCATGATGTGGGCATTGTCTGAGCATACTATTATATCTATCCCATGCTTCAAAAAGAGATTCTGAGTCAGTCTGCTTGAAGCTTGCAATTAAATTCCTCATATGAGCTGTTTTGCTTGGTGGATAGAATTTATCAAGAAATTGTTGCTCACACTGCTCCCAAGTGGTGATGCTATTAGGGGCTAAAGAATTTAGCCATTGCTTTGCCCTATCTCTTAGAGAAAACCTAAATAATAATAATCTAACTGCATATGAAGGAACTCCATTCATTTTCATGGTACCACATATTTCATAAAAGACCTCTAAGTGTTGATTGGGGTCTTCATGAGGTCCTCCACCAAATTGGTTCTGCTGCACCATAGATATAATTGCGGGTTTGATCTCAAAGTTATTAGCTTCCACTGAAGGTCTTGAAATACTAGATCGAAAACCTCTTGCATAAGGTGTTGCATAATCTTTGAGTGGTCTATTCGCCATGTTCAAATGTTCCTGTTCTTCAATTTGCCTTTGCAGAATTCTTCTTTTATGGAAAGTTCTGTCAATCTCAGGGTCAAAAAGAAAGAATTCCCCTGCAAAGTTAGATCTTCGCATACACAAGAACAAGATGGTAAATGACAATTCAACAGAAAAAGAAAAATAAAGAATCAAAAATGCAGAATTGAATTTGTAAAAAGAATTAACGAGAAGTAAAAGTTATACAAGAAAGTAAAAACAGAAATCTAATGATTAGTTACAACTATGCAATATGAAAGAAAAACAAATGTTATGTTTAGTCTAACTCAATTGATAATTCCTAATGTTATAGCGCAGTCCCCGGCAATGGCGCAAAAAACTTGTTACGCTCCGCAAGTGTACGGAAATGTCGCAAGTAATATAAAAGATTATCGTATCCACAGGGACTGGAATAAGCACTAGAAATGACTCAATGCGAATTAGCTAAACAACTATCCAATCGTTTCAAATGCAAAGTAAGGGTATACAAATCTAATATTAAAGATCAACAAACAAGAGTTTAGTGTTTTGGGTTATGATAAAGGGAGATTCTAGGAGTTTCGGTTTCTTTGTAAGATTTCTTGAGTATAAATGGTTCACCAATTATTTTCCCTCAATTGTCAAACACTTGTAGAAAGTTGCCGGTTCTCTCTTGCAATAGATAACTGGCTAAGGACTGAGAAATGTATCTAAATATGATCAATTAGATGTGAACCTACGTTGTCCTTACACAGAAGCGCACCTATTACTATGCCTTCCTCGGATATCAACATAGAAGCCCACAACTTATTAATCTATCAAGATACAAGGAACTAATCATAAAATCCATCCTACTCTCTTGAATATTCCTATTTCCTCTTCAAGATTATCTCTCAAACGTCCATACAAGGGCTTGCACCTGTCACGTGGATCCCTCGGATGATCGAGTGAGAGTTTATAGCTACCAAGTCCACAAGAAATCCAAACAATCAATCAAGAATGAGAATTAAGCACAAATCACCATTAATCATTCAAGATCTAATTGGTACAAGCAGGACAATGTCATTGAAATAAGAAAATGGCAAATCCATAAGAAATTACATCAATCCATCATACAAATACTCCCTTAATCCTAGAATACAAGATCTACTCCATGAATCGAGGAAGAAAACCCGAAGAAATAAAGATTACAAGCATTTCTTAAATCCCCAATCCAAGAAACCAAGAAAAAGGGGGAAAGAGAAAACTTATCTATGAAGAAAGCCTCGTCTTCGGATCCAATCCTCGATCCCGAGTCGAAATCGTCAAGAACTCCCTTAGAATCACCCAGAAATCCTCCCAAGAATGGGAGGAAACTACCAAATCTTGCCTTCTCCCAAAGGGAGAGAGATCCCCTTTCAATTCATGAAGGAAGGTTTAAATAGAGGAGGAAAGCGGGCGCCACATGACCCCACGACACGGCCGTGTGAGATTCACACGGCCATGTCCAGTTCCCTCTCTACCAAAGCTGCATGGCCGTGTGACTCCACACGGCCAGGACCCTACTGTTCTCTGGAAGTGCTACACGGCAATGTGGTGCACACGGCCACCACCTGCTTGGTCTCTGGAAACTTCGCACGGCAGTGTGATGCACACGGTCACCACCTGGTTGGCCTCTAGAAACCTCACACGGCCGTGTAGATTCACACGGCCACCACCTGCTTGGCCTCTGGAAACCTCACATGGCCGTGTAGATGCACACGGCCATGTAAGGCATCTGCTCTGATTTCTTCAAATCAAGACACGGCCGTGTGAGATTCACACGGCCATGTCCTCTTCCCTTCCTGTTAAGACTACATGGCCATGTGTGGTACACGGCCTGATGCTCTCTCCCTTCAATTACCTCCAAGCTTGCCCGAGGACGCATAATCTTCACCAATTTCGACTCCTGTGTACAGAAAATGCACAAAAAGCAGATCTCCGAACCAAAAGAGTAAATATGCTAAAAGGAAAGCTGGAAGTATAAAAATGCATAGATCAAGCATGCTCAAAGTATGTAAATGTGCGTAAAAACATGCATAAAAGAGTATATAATCTACGTACATCAGTCAGCTGGAGGATCGGCTAGAGGCTGCTCGGGTGGTGGCTGAGGCTGTCCCTGACGCCGAAGCTCGCCTCGGAGAGATGCGAAACCAGCAACCATCTCGGATCGCATAGATCGAAGAAAGCGATGGCTATCTAGCACAGCCCGTCGCGTCTGAGTGGTCTGGACCTCGAGGCGTGTAAGTCTGTCCTTGACAGAGAGTGGTGCTGAAGATGAAGGCCCGGCTGAAGTGGAGGGTTCGGCAGAGGTGGAAGAATCTGTGAAAAAGTCCTCTGCCAGGAAATTGGGCCACTCCTCATCTACATCTGGTGCGTCCTCAGCCTCTGGAGCACCAGGGGCAGCAACTGGTGGTGGTCGGCCCTTCCAGGCCAGAATCCCCTCGGCAGTGACCTCTGCCCCTGCTAATCTAAGGCTACGCTGACCGACCTCATCATAAATGGTAAGCGGGATGAGTACCCCTCTAGTGATGTCTATCCTAGAGCTAGAGAATATCTGGATCAGGATATGACAATAAGGCATATGAACCACTCCAGAAGTAACTGTGCTAGATGCAAGGATAATGTTATGAAACATATGGAGGGCTATGTCTATGTCAAGGCGCTGGGTGAGGGCGTACAAAAAGAACGAGTGGGACGGTCGCATCTTCGAGACGTCTCGAGATGATAAGGGTAGTATACAAGCTGTCAGGACTCTGTATATAGCATAATCCTGAACTCGAAGAAGAGTGGATCTGAACTCTGTCAGACCCAAGGGTCTCTCCTCCCCAAAGAAATGCATGTAGATGTCGTCTAATGTAATGTGTGAATAGGGATCACAAAAGGGTAGGGTCCTACTCGGGTAACATAAGAATGTACACTCGGACTCCCTAAGCTCTAGGCTGGTGCGAAGTAGGGAGGGTGTAAGCTGAAGATCAGTACCACCAACTCTGGTGGAATAGGCTCTATCATCAACCTTTTCAAGGTTGTGATAGAACTGGGCACACAAATCTTGGTTGACTGTAGTGGTACAGTCAACCAGTTTATCTAGATGATACCAATTGTTGGATCGAGATCGCGCTAGAGGGGGGGTGAATAGCGCTCGCAGCTAAATTGTTCATTTATCGGAATCGTAAAACTATCAGCGTATTTAAAACCTCGTTCAGAAATTAATGCAGCGGAAATAAAGTAGAGAAACACACACAGAAGAACACGGAGGATTTACTTCGTTCAGATCCTAAGGCGACTCCTACTCGAAGGCCCGCGATCCTTGATCGCTTCCGGTGGGCAACAACTATAAGCTCGATAAGAATTACAAATTGAAGTACAATAAATAACAATAATTAATTATACCGACGACAAAGAAATGAAGATCCGGAGCTCCTGGTCGTCGGGCATAATAGCAGCACTTCGAAACGTTGTTTGGAGCAGCACGTAGCACTGGAATCACTTGAAACTTGATGTTCTGAAGTGCTGGTCGAAACCCCCTTATAAAGGGTGTTCAAGGCGCCTTGAAGGCTGTTCAAGGTGCATCCATGCTGCCGAGTCTTCCGCGTGGATCAAACTTGATCTGGTCGAACTTCATCTGTTTAAGGCGCCTTAAACCCTGCTCAAGGCGCCTTCCAAGGCGCCTTATACCCTCATGAAGGTGCCTCCAATGAAGTTTCGCAGCCAGGTCAGCTTTTGCACCCGAGGCGCCTCCAAGCTCCATGGAGGCGCCTCGGATACTGTTCATCCGAGGAAAAACTCCATTTCTTTGTACCTGCAAGATGTGTTAGTCCCAAACAATATCCTGCAACACAAAGTTAGCATAAATAACAGAATGAATATGATAAGAAATGTTATGACAGTCTCCGGACTGTTCGGGTCTGACTTCGGATTTTCGTCTGGAAACCCTAGGTCGACCTGACGCCTACTGTTCCCTCTACGGGGAACGCGTCCTCACCTACTCCACTCAGGAGATTTACCTATTGCCAGTCGATCCTCCAGATCGATTGGACTTTTGCTCAACACTCGACGCTTCCGGACTTTCTGCTGGACATCCGCTTCCCGACTAGTCTAGTCTTTCACCTGGTTCGCGACACCAGGACTTTCCACCTAGGGTTGCCACCCCCAAGGACTTTTGCCTGAAGCCATCGACCTGCCAAGACTTTTCGCATAGGGTTACTGTTGATACAGTCTGACCTGGCTGTTGTTTTGATGTTGACACGGATTTAAGTTTGTATCAGATGTTAATTAAACTCGGTTTGATTAATGATCAAGGTTGATCAAGTGGAAGGGAAAAGTCCAAGTTAGAAACTTGGCACGCGAAGTCGAAGAGAGCTCGTTCTCAGGACTAGGTCAGAGAGGGCTCGGTAGCTCGTTCTCTGGACCTGACGAAGTTGGAGAGGGCTCGGTAGCTCGTTCTCCGGACTAGGTCGGAGAGGGCTCAGTAGCTCGTTCTCTGGACCGGACGAAGTCGGAGAGGGCTCGGTAGCACGTTCTCCGGACTAGGTCAGAGAGGGCTCGGTAGCTCGTTCTCTGGACCTGACGAAGTCGGAGAGGGCTCGGTAGCTCGTTCTCCGGACTAGGTCAGAGAGGGCTCGGAGCTCGTTCTCTGGACCGGATGAAGTCGGAGAGGGCTCGGTAGTTTGTTCTCCGGATTAGGTCAGAAAGGGACCTAAGTGGACATTCCATGGTACATTGGATCGGTCGGCAGACCGATCCAGTGACACATAAGACAGTGGATCGGTCGGCAGACCGATCCAGTGAAACTAAGTTTCCATGGATCACTCAGTAGCACACTGAGTGTAATCTGATCGGTCTGTAGACCGATCAGGAAACACTCAGTAGCACACTGAGTGCAATCTGATCGGTCTGTAGACCGATCAGGAAACACTCAGTAGCACACTGAGTGCAATCTGATCGATCTTGGAGACCGATCAGGAGATGATATTGCGAAGAAAAGAAGGCAGGGGATCGGTCTGCCGACCGATCCACCTGCAGTCTGATCGGTCTCCACGATCGATCAGACAAGCTGCGGACCGATCAGGATATGTCCTGATCGGTCCATGGATCGGTCTGGTGACCGATCCACACACACAATCAGATTTGTTTCTGCGATTCCTCCACTGCATTTGATCTGCCTAATTCATATAACCCTCTGTGCTGTTAGCTTTTGAGTTTGCAGGATCACAGGTATCATTCCAAGCCTAATTTCAAATTAAGTCCATAAGAGGAATACGACAAATGGCCTTTCTACTGTGATTCGCGGCGCATGGTGCATTTGAAGCATCAACGGCTACTGGTGTGATCTGGCTGCGATCCGCTTGACTCCTGGTGATTGGTTCGAGCTCAGAAGACACCAGTGAAGACTGTGATTTCATTGGTGTGAGTTCAGAGAACCAGGTAAGGAGGAAGAGGGATTGGCTGCAGCGATGATTCTGTGCAGTTTGACCATGATCCGTGACAGCAGAGAACAGGGGCTTAAGAAGCAGTAAAAAGCGAGAGGAAAGAAATAGAAGAAAGCAAGAAAGTTCTGTTGATCGTTGAGGTGTGCTAAGTTCTTGAGCTCTCGGGTGTGATACTGCGATCTGGGAGTTTTCTGTTTTCACTGATCCTCGCGTGGTTGTAAGCGTTAGTTCATTTTTCTTTGCCACCGAGCTCTGTAAGTCTTGTGCTTTAACATATATAGTTCTTGAGACTTTGTGGAGAGGTTACTCCACCGAGAAGGAGGAACTTTAGCCGGAATTTATCCGGGGTGCGATCTACCGAAGATCAAGGGGTCGTCCACCTTACAAATAGGCCGAGGAGTAGGGGCAAGTTATCCCCGAACCTCGTAAATCCGTGTGTTAGTGTGTTAGTGTGCTTGTTTCCTTTTGTTTTAGTTACTTAATTTTGCTGTGCTAACAAGTTTCTTTGTAGAAATTTGTGTTTAAGTTTTTAAGAGGCTATTCACCCCCCCCCTCTAGCCATCTAAGATCCTAACAAGTGGTATCAGAGCCTGGTGCTCTTTATCTAGACTAACATCCAAAGGAGCAAGAAGATGGCCATGAAGGAAGGATTCGGCACCAACAGACCACCCTTCTTCGATGGAGCAGATTTCCAGTATTGGAAGAGCAGCATGGAGTATTACCTCAAGACTGATATCTCCATGTGGTTCTCGGTCAAGGAAGGATTCACACCACCGAAGGACAAAGAAGGTAAGGAACTCGATTCATCAAGGTGGTCTACCGAACAAACTCGTAAAGGGCAAGCCGATGCCAAGGCGGTAGTCACCTTACAATGTGGGATTGCCAAGGACCAACTCGTCAAGGTAGGTCCATTCTCGAGTGCAAAAGATTTATGGAACAAGCTTATCGAGCTCCAAGAAGGAACTCGAGATTCTCGGATAGCCAAGAGGGACCTATTCTTGAATCAACTACAAAATCTCACCATGAAGGAAAACGAAACGGTAAGTGAACTACATGGGAGGTTCAAGGAAATCATCAATGGTCTACATTCCGTAGATGAACGCGTGGAGAATCGCGATCTAGTAAGGTACGCTCTTAAAGCCTTTCCAAGGAATGCCTTGTGGTCATCTATGGTAGATGCCTACAAGGTTTCCAAGGATCTTTCCATTGTTAAATTAGACGAATTCTTTTGTGAAATGGAACTTCATGAACTCGCTAACAAAGGTCAAAGAGAGAAAGGTATTGCCTTAGTTGCAGGACCAAAGAACAAGGATGGAAGAAGAAAGAGGGAAAAGAAGAAGGAGAAAGAGATTTCTTCATCTACATCCTCCTCCGAGTCCGATGATGAAGGTGGATCATCATCAAGCGAGATGAAAAATTTTGTGAGGAGAATTATGAGAAGAAGCCGAAGATACAAAGGAAAAGATAAACCTAATGATCAAAATATCGATAAGACTAATGTTACATGTTATGAGTGTAGCAAGAAAGGCCACTACCGGAGTGAGTGTCCAAAACTCAAGAAGGAGGAACGGGCCAAAAAGAAGGAGGAAAGAGCCAAGAAGAAGAAAGCTCTCAAGGCCACTTGGGATGAATCTTCCTCAAGCTCATCAGAGGAGGAAGAGAAGAAGGAAAAGAGTACTCGGCAATTGGCACTCATGGCAAGGGAGGAGTCCGAGTCCGAGAGTGATGACTCAAGCACTTCAACCGCGGCTTCATCATCTTCGGATGATGAAGAGGTAACCTCTTCTCACTTAGAAAAATGCTATAAGACTATTACACATTTGTCTACCTTGCTTAAAAAATCCAAAACAGAAAATAAATCATTAAAAGAAGAAGTAGAAAACTTGAGGGCCCTTAGGGAAGATGAGGTTGATGACCTACATCTAGAGGTCCTTGAGGATGAGAACAAGGCCTTGAAGGGTGAGGTTGAGAAACTCAAGAAAATGTTGAAAAATTCTCAACTAGCTCTAAGACCCTAGACATGATTCTAAATGCCCAAAGGGCGGTCTACAACAAGGCTGGATTAGGATACCAACCTAAGGAGTCTAGCTTTATTTCTTTAGTGTCAAGAACCCAATTTCATAGATCGCATGTTTCTAGGGTTCATGAGACTAGGAAGAAGGTAACAAAGGCATGGGTGTCTAAGTCTTTCATTGTAGATGCATTAGGTCCCAAGATTTGGGTACCTAAAACATCTATCTTTCGTGTCTTGTAGGCATTGGTAAAGGGGGAGCGTCTATCAACTTGGTTTGTTGATAGTGGATGCTCCAAGCACATGACCGGGGACAAGTCACTATTTTCTACCATTCAAAACAAAAACAGAGGTAATGTGTCATTTGGTAATAATGGTAGCCTTAAGGTTATAGGGGTTGGAGACATTCATATATCCGAATATCTCCAAATCAAGAATGTCCTTCTAGTCAAGGGGATGACTTTTAATCTCCTAAGTGTCAGTCAATTGTGTGATACGGGTTACACAATTGAGTTTCATTCGAGTCAATGTCTAGTCAAAAACATTGACACACTTGACACAGTACTAGTAGGCACAAGGGTAGATAACATTTATCAAGTTTCTTTTAAAAGTTCTACTAATGCTCTTGCTAAGTGTTTCATGTCAAAAGAAGAAGAATCGTGGCTCTGGCATAGGAGGTTGGCTCATGTGAACATGAAGAATATCCGGAAGCTGGTCAACAAAGGGTTAGTGCGAGGCTTACCAAGCATCAAGTACCAAAAGACCAAATTGTGTGATGCATGTCAGAAGGGTAAGCAAACTAAAGCGCATCATAAAGGTAAAAGCGCTGTAAGTACAACTACTGCCTTAGACTTATTACATATGGATTTGTTTGATTGCAGTAGTGTTATTTCATTAAATGGAAGTAGATACTGTTTTGTGATTATTGATGACTTTACTAGGTATACATGGACCTTCTTTTTGAAAACTAAGGATCAAACCATAGATATTTTTATTTCCTTTTGTAGAAGAACTGAAAATGAAAAATCAACAACAATTAAAACCATTAGAAGTGATCGTGGTGGGGAATTTCAAAATCATAGGTTTTTAGAATTTTGTCAAGAAAAGGGATATAGGCATGAGTTCTCTACTCCAAAGACCCCACAGCAAAATGGGGTTGTGGAGAGAAAGAACCGAGTCTTACAAGAGGCTGCACGAAGTATGCTCAATGAGTACTCACTACCGAGTTACTTATGGGCTGAAGCTGTAAATACAGCTTGCTATGTGCAAAACCGAATCCTGATACATAGGTTTTTAGGAAAGACTCCCCATGAACTTTGGTTTGGAAAACCCCCTACAATTAAACATCTTAGGGTGTTTGGTTGTAAGGTGTTTATTTTGAACACCAAGGACCATCTTGGAAAATTTTCGACCAAAGCTGATGAAGGGATACTGGTCGGGTACTCGCTCACCAGCAAAGTCTATCGAGTCTACAACAATAGGACTAAATTGATTGAAGAGTCCTCTGATGTAGCTTTTGAAGAAATCCCTAACTTAAATGATCAATCAAGGGATGTAGGAGAAATTCAATTTGAACTTAGAAGGCTAAGTTTGAATGATCGAAACATAGAAAGAGTCGAAGTTGACTCTGATGATGATGAGCAAAGGCAACCAAGAACTCAATCTGATCCTTTGCCTGATATTGAGTCTTTGCCTGTGCCTAGTGAGACCATTCATGAGGCACCACCAACACCAAGACAATCTAGGATAGCCACTAGTCATCCCCAAGACCAAATTGTGGGAGACATCCAACAAGGGGTTAGGACTAGGTCATTCTTTAGAAATGAGTCTAATGAAGTCGCATTGATTTCAGAGATTGAACCAAAATTAGTTGATGAGGCATTGCGCGATCCTGATTGGATCATAGCTATGCAAGATGAGTTAGGTCAATTTGTAAGGAGCCAAGTGTGGGACTTAGTTCCTAGATCTAAGAAGACCACCATTATTGGAACTAAATGGGTCTTCAAAAATAAGTTAAATCAAAAGGGAGAAGTTGTAAGAAACAAGGCAAGACTTGTAGCCAAGGGCTATAGTCAAGTCGAAGGTCTCGATTATGATGAGACTTATGCTCCCGTGGCCCGATTAGAGTCCATTCGTTTGATGCTAGCTTTTGCTGCACATAGAGGTTTCAAGCTCTATCAAATGGATGTTAAATCTGCCTTCTTAAATGGCTTTATTAAAGAAGAAGTCTATGTTGAACAACCACCGGGGTTTGTGAATACCGAAGCTCCAAACCACGTGTACAAGCTCAAGAAAGCACTTTATGGGCTTAAACAAGCACCACGAGCTTGGTACGAAAGGTTGTCAACATATTTACTAGAAAAGGGTTTTGTAAGAGGCCAAATAGACCCAACACTATTTCTGCGTAGAGATGGTGAAAACATTTTTGTAGCCCAAGTGTATGTCGATGACATAATTTGTGGCTCAAATAACAAGGGCTATTTGAATGAATTTATTTCTCACATGGAAAGTGAGTTTGAGATGAGTCTAGTAGGAGAATTGACATTCTTCCTTGGACTTGAAATCAAACAAACTCGAGATGGAATTTATGTCCATCAGACGAAATACACTCAAGAGATGCTCAAAAAATTCAAAATGAGTGACTCTAAGGAAGTATCCACTCCAATGGCGACAAACACTCGTCTTGACAATGATGAGAGTGGGAAACCAGTTGATCTAACGCAATATAGAAGCATGATCGGTAGTCTTCTATATCTCACAGCTAGTCGACCGGACATACTTTTTGTTGTGGGCATGTGCGCTAGATATCAAGTTTGTGCCAAGGAATCTCATTTAACTGCAGTTAAGAGAATTCTAAGATATCTCAAGGGCACAATTAGAGTAGGACTGTGGTACCCTCATACGGAGTCTTTTGATTTGATAGGCTATACCGATTCCGATTATGCTAGATGCAAATTGGATCGTAAAAGCACTAGTGGGGGTTGCCAATTTTTAGGTTCATCGTTGATTAGTTGGTCAAGTCGGAAGCAACATTGTGTTGCTCTCTCCACGACCGAGGCTGAATACATTGCATGGGAGAGAGTGTATCACAATTGTTGTGGATGATTCACACTCTAGAAGATTATGGACTTTCATATAAAGGAGTGCAAGTGTTGTGTGACAACATTAGCACAATAAACCTAACGAAAAATCCAGTCCATCATTCAAGGACCAAACACATTGAAGTGCGTCATCACTTCATTAGAGATCACATAGCTAGGGGAGACATTGCACTCACATATGTTGAGTCAAAGTCAAACCTAGCCGATATTTTCACCAAACCCCTTCCGGAAAATGAATTTAGTCATTTAAGGAGGGAATTGGGAATGTGTTTGGCTCAATAAGTCATTTTGACCACATCATGATCAATAAGGACCATTAAAATGACAAGAGAAATTGGGAAATTAATTTGGCCAACTTGGGAACATCTCACACAAACTATAATGTTTAACAAAATATTTTTGTTTGCTAGAAATGGGGTGAGATGCTAGGATCAACCAAATTATTCAAAATGTATCATGCATCCCTTGAATAATTAGGTTGAAGAGACATAAATTGAGTATGGGGAAGACCATTACATAATTCATGTGTATTTGGCTCCTAGATCTTACTCATATATTCCAACCAAGGAATCTTGGTTCCTGTGTCTAGAAATCATCTAACCTTGTTGATGTGTTGATTGATACCCTTGATTGATATCTTCCTGATTTTGATTGAAAATAGGATGAGTTGGTGAAGAAACCTTGACATATTTTGACAAACTTGTAACTACTCATAGCAAGGATATATTTTGAACTGATAGCCTGAGTCAGATTTATTACCTTGGTTCACTATAGATCATAGTTTTAGCAAACAAACAAAACAAACTTCTCTGGTTTTGAAACCTTGAGATTCAACACATTTGTTATGAAGTGTCTGAAACTTTCGAGCCCTAAATAATTCCAAATCATTAGAGCTCATCATTAGGAAATATTCATTGGTATCACTGAATATAATCTGTGGGCTCTTCAGATCCTAGGTTCTGAACTTGGAAGTTGTTGAACCAAGTTTCAGAGCTTTCGATACGAATTTCAGAGACTGAAATCAGACACTGATCGGTCCAGGGACCGATCAGGATGATATCTGATCGGTCTCTACGACCGATCAGGAGAGTTACACCTCTCTGTTCGATATCTGATCGGTCTGCGGACCGATCAGGGGTTCTGGCACGTATCACTGATCGACCTCTGATCGGTCCGGGGACCGATCAGGAGGTTCCCTGATCGGTCTCCATGACCGATCAGGAGGCTCCGACCTCTGATCCACCTCTGATCGGTCCGGGGACCGATCAGGAGGTTCCCTGATCGGTCTCCATGACCGATCAGGACCCTCCCTGACCGATCAGGACGTTCCCTGATCGGTCAGGATTTCTCCTGATCGGACAGTCGTCCGATCTTATGATCTGATCAGCCCCCTTTAACTTCCCCCAATCCTTCGTCCTCTCATTTCACGTCGGAAACCCTAGCCGAACCACTCCTCAGTCCCGACTCTTCTCTTCATCTTCTCCGAAAGCCTCAAATGGCTTCCAGGTAACTTCCTTTCTCCCCGAAATCTATCCATTTTTGCATTTTAGTTTCTTTTCACAGTGTATCTCTGTGTGTTGTCTCGATTCTCGACTCTGTGGCTCCTGTGGACTCCCATTTGCCCCGACCATGTCCCATTTTTGACCTATTCAGGAAGAAATCAGCCGGTGAGGGTACGTCTAAGTCATCTGCTGAGAAATCCAAGTCCCAGGCACCCTCCCGACCTCAACCTTCTTCTTCTTCGAGATTCCCGAACCGACAGTTTGAACAAGCATTTCAACAGAGGACATTCAAGCTACTCCCATGTCGATCTGTGGATCGAAAGTACATGGATGAGTTTTGTCCCTCTGTATCCGAAACCCTGGCATATTACAAACTTGACTCGTTAGTCTACCTAGAAAGGGACATCAACTATGACCTAGTATCTGAATTCTACAACAATCTTCATCAGGCCAGTGATGGTGCTTATAGAACCAAAGTTGCTTAAAGAACTATCGATTTCTCCATCGTAGAATTCTTTGGGTATCTAGGTTGCCGAATGTGTTCAGGAGATCCTTTTTCCATTTATCCTGATTTACCCCATCCTTTACCTTCTCCATTTGATGTCTCACCTGATTCCATCTATGCGTACTTCTTCGGTCATCCTAGACCAGATGGACTGGATGAGTTGGATGTTGAGTTTCCTACTTTTGCGGCTCTGAGACTATCTCCTCCTGACTATATTCTCTTTAAGATAGTCACAAACTGTCTTCTTCCAATTACATCCAAACCTCTAGCAGAGATCCGACCCTATCATTGTTTGATGCTTTATGGGTTGCGTCGGCGTCTCGATTTTGATATCATGTCGAGCATCTATTCTTCGATCATCTCATATACTCAGCCTAGCAGCTCCACTATTTATATGCCTTATGGGCATATAATTACAGATTGGCTCGAGACTCTTCTGATAGATGTGTCTAAGGGTAGGATAGTGAAGATGGTCAGACAGGATTGCCGACTTGGGAAACGGGCATTTTCCAAGTCCGGTATCTTGGGACAGAATGGGGTTGTTCGGTGGAAGGATGGGAGAGGTCTGGGAGAGTTACCACGGGCACTTCCTCGACAGGTTGCTGCTCCTCCTGCTGCTGCTGATGAGGCCGATCCTGATCTGCGCTGGCAGATCGCTGAGCTAGAGAGCCGCTTCGATCAGCACGATGAGCTGCTGTCTGCTGAGCTCCATGGACTGCGTGTTCGGATCGACCAGCGCTACGATGACTTACGCAGTCAGCAGTTGGTGACGCAGCAGCTGCTTCTGGGCTGGATGGCCAACTACCCACCTCCGCAGCATTTCTCAAGCCATCCACCTTCGAGCTCCAGCATGCCGCCTCAGGGTTACGTGCCTCCCGCAGATGATGATGAGGTTCCTCCTGTTGAGGATATTGATTGATACATTCTGTGTGTCACTTTGCCTGTCTGTGTTGGATACTATTTGTTGGATATCTTTGTCTGACCTGGATACTTATGCTACTCATATGTTTTTGCTATTCATTTGTCTATTTCTTGCTTTTTCTTATGCTTCAGTTCATATTAATATGTTGTTCCTATGCCATGATTTGATTGTATCTTATCTCTTTCTTACTGTCATATAATACACTTAGAGAGAACTCTAGGTGCATTAAGAAAAAGACAGTATGGGTTAAGGGGGAGCCTTTTGAGTTTTGTCACCTCATTTGCACCTTTTCGGTGTTTGACAAAGGGGGAGAGGACACCTAAGTTTAGAGATGTATGAAGGCTTGATTTTAGGGAGAAGATAACGGGAAGGATCTTGATTCCCGTTATTGACTTAGTGGTGTATCCATCTTAGGGGGAGGATCTTGATTCCCCTAAAATTATGAAAATGAGAACTTTTCTGATCTAAACTTAAATCGTGTTGTCAAATAACAAAAAGGGGGAGATTGTTGATACAGTCTGACCTGGCTGTTGTTTTGATGTTGACACGGATTTAAGTTTGTATCAGATGTTAATTAAACTCGGTTTGATTAATGATCAAGGTTAATCTAGTGGAAGGGAAAAGTCCAAGTTAGAAACTTGGCACGCGAAGTCGGAGAGAGCTCGTTCTCAGGACTAGGTCAGAGAGGGCTCGATAGCTCGTTCTCTGGACCTGACGAAGTTGGAGAGGGCTCGGTAGCTCGTTCTCCGGACTAGGTCGGAGAGGGCTCGGTAGCTCGTTCTCTGGACCGGACGAAGTCGGAGAGGGCTCGGTAGCTCGTTCTCCGGACTAGGTCAGAGAGGGCTCGGTAGCTCGTTCTCTGGACCTGACGAAGTCGGAGAGGGCTCGGTAGCTCGTTCTCCGGACTAGGTCAGAGAGGGCTCGGTAGCTCGTTCTCTGGACCGGACGAAGTCGGAGAGGGCTCGGTAGTTTGTTCTCCGGATTAGGTCAGAAAGGGACCTAAGTGGACATTCCATGGTACATTGGATCGATCGGCAGACCGATCCAGTGACACATAAGACAGTGGATCGGTCGGTAGACCGATCCAGTGAAACTAAGTTTCCATGGATCACTCAGTAGCACACTGAGTGTAATCTGATCAGTCTGTAGACCGATCAGGAAACACTTAGTAGCACACTGAGTGCAATCTGATCAGTCTGTAGACCGATCATGAAACACTCAGTAGCACACTGAGTGCAATCTGATCGGTCTGTAGACCAATCAGGAAACACTCAGTAGCACACTGAGTGCAACCCTAGGCAAAAAGTCTTGGCGGGTCGGGCGCTTCGGACAAAATCCTAGAGTCAGAGACTCTAGGTTGAAATCCTGGTGGTCGTAGACCGGGTGGAAGTCTGGACGGGTCATAGAGCTGATGTCCAGCATGAAGACCGGAAGCTTCGAGAGCTAAACAAAAGTCCAATAGGTCTGGAGAACCGGTCTAGCAATAAGTAACTTCTCTTTAGAGGAGTAGGTGAGGGCGTGCTTCTCGAAGAGGGAACAGTAGGCGTCGGTTCGACATAGAGTTTCGAGAAAACTCAAAGTTAGAACTAGACAGTCAGAGACTGTCAAATCTCATATTATATATATTGTTTTATTCCTAAACTAATTTTATTTTGCATCAAATAAGGGGTTGGAAAAAGCTGGTCAGGGTGTCCGGAAGGGGTCCGGGAGCCCGGAGCTGGTCCGAGTGCCCAGAGTCGGTCTAGGCCCTCGAAGCCCTGAAGTTATCTGTAAGCTGGTGTGGCACGCGTCGATTGGCCGAACCACGTGTTCCAAGCGCCCGGAATAGCCTGTAGAAGTAGGCTTCGACTAGGAGCTTCAGAATTATATTCCAAACAAGTTTCACTTCTTCGAGCTACTCAGAAAATGCTTCTACGATGCCTGAAAGCTCCAACGATGATTCTATTGAAGATTTTCTTACACAAAGTTGTCAGTATTCTTTAATTTTCAAATTATCTGTAAAACTGTACTTGTACTCTTTCCAACTGATTAATGATTGCCCATCGAAAGCACTCTCATGTGCGGGCCTTGGAGTAGGAGTTGGCACAGGCTCCGAACCAAGTAAATTCTTGGTGTTTGTGTTGTTTATCTTTATTTTCTGCTACGTATTTACTCAAAGCAAATGAATTAGCTACGAGTGTTATTCACCCCCCTCCCTCTAGCGCTTTACGATCCTACATTTTGAACCTCTGTTAGAAAGTTTACTAAGGATTGAACCTTGATGGCTGCTCAGGGTTGATACTATATATCATACTCACTGAGCTCAGTGGTCTACTTGATCAACCTTCTAGAGGCCTTGGGGTTGACAATCACTCGGCCAAAAGTGCTATTAGTAAGTACTATGATCAAATGAGAAAGAAAATAAGGACGTAACCTCCGAACAACTAAAACCAATCCATTGGCTAAGTTCTCAAGTGTGGTATAATGACACTTGGCTTCTTTTATCAAATGAATTAAAAAATATACAGGCTATTACTCCTTCCCCTCTTGTCTTACTAATACTGACCCGACCAGATGATTATTAGCTGATAGATACACCCACAGTGTCTCACCTGCTATGGGCTTTGCAAGTATAGGCAGGGTGGATAGGTAATTCTTTAGCTCTTCAAAAGCTTTATCACAGGCAATGTCTCATGGAACATAGTCGCCCGATGGAGTATCTTGAAAAAAGGTAGGCTTCGATTGGCTGACCAGGAGATGAAGCGATAGAGAGCCATGATCTGTCCTATCAGTCTTTATGCCTCCTTTAGATTACATGGAGGAGCCATGTCTTGAAGCGTCCATACCTTGCTCAGGTTGGCCTCTATCCCCTACTCGGTCACAATATAGCCTAGGAATTTCTCGCTCTTGGCTCCAAATAGGCACTTGCTGGAGTTGAGCTTCAATCCATACTGCCTTAGAGTTTTGCAAGTGTCTTCCACATCTGCATATAGATCAGCTACTCAGAGGGACTTGATGAGGATGTCATCCACGTACACTTGCATATTCTGCCTGATCTACTTCTGAAAGACCTAATTCATGAGCCATTGGTAGGTAGCCCCTGCATTCTTCAGTTTGAATGGTATAACATTATAACAATAAGTGCCCTTGATAGTTATGAAACTGATGTTTTCCTGGTCATCCTTGGCGAGCGAAACTTGGTGATGTCCCTGGTATGCATCCAACATATAGATAAATTCACACCCAAAAGTGGAATCCATCACCTGATCGATGCAAGGAAGCGGATAATAATATTTTGGGAAGGCTTTGTTAAGATCTCTGAAATCAATATGGACCCGCTATTTGTCTCTTGGCTTTGACACCAGAACCACATTGGTCAGCCAACTCAAAAATTGAACTTCATGAATGTAGCCCGCCTCCAGTAACTTGTCCACCTCATCTTTGATGATCTTGTTCTGCTCAGCTCCAAAATCTCTTCTTTTTTTTTTTTTGCTTAACTGGTTGAGCATTTGGATATACATGAGGCACATGCTCCATGACTGTTGGTGGAATCCTGGTTACTTCTGTAGGCGACATGAAAAGACGTCATTGTTGTGTGTAAAACATAAAACTAACTCCTTTTAAAGTTCTTCGGGTAGGTTTGACGCCACTTGAGTGACAACCTCCGGTCAGCTTGGAGGAATCTGGATTTCTTACTTTTCTTTATAGATCAGGGTGGGCGGAACCTCCTGGTTGGCATTGACTTCCATCCGCTGTATCTTTCATGCGAAGTGAGCCTCAGTCTTTATTATATCAACGTAGTACTTGCACACCATTATTTGGTCTCCTCGAACTTCCCCAACTTGATCACCCACGGAAAATTTATTTTTAGGCAGAAGGTGGAGACTATTACCCGAAACTCATTTATGGCCAGGCGACCCAAAATGACATTATAAGTCGAGAGAACATCGACCACGATAAAGTTTGATCGGCACGTCCTTACTAGTGGCTCCTTCCCTAAGGATATGAACAATCTTATTTGACTGAGCAGCTGGACCTCATTATCCTTGAGTCCATATAAAAGAGTCACCATGGGTTGGAGCTCGCTCGGGTCTATCTATAGCTGCTTGAATGTCTGCTTGAAAATGATGTTGACAGAACTAACCGCATCAACAAAAGTATGAGAAATATTATAATTGGCTATAACAACCATGATTATTAATGCATCATCATGGGATATCTCCACCCTCTCTAGATCCTTGGGCCCAAAACTAATTTTAGGTCGGTCGCTCACTCTACGCTGTAGCCGACCACGTGAATTTTCAACCACCAATCATATGACTTTCTCGTTCGGTTGGAATCTCCATTAGTTAGACCTCCTACTATCATGTTGATGTTTTCCCATGCAGTGTTATTGTGGTTCTCCTCTTGTTGGGTCAGGAGCTCTGGTTAGTTCTAAGAGGGAGTTGGTGCCTGGCCCAGATGCGGTGGTGGCGTCTTTTGCTATCGCTTGGCCTTGCTTTGATTTCTTTTGGGCGAGCCATTCAATCTTCAGTAGGGGTCGGCAGTTGGGCGATGGAGTGCACTGGTGAAATCTCTTACTGCCACCCTACCGATTAGCTAGCGTGTAGCAATCCTGTGTATCATGGGTAGTCGACCAATGAAGAGTGCACCACCGTCTTAGAGCTTCTTGAGGAGGTTCCGGATATCTTTCTTGTTCGACCCCCACATGTTGCATGGCTTATGGTCATGGTTCTTGATGAAGAGGTTGAGGGGTTGTTCGGGGTCCTCTTGGTAGAGGAGTGGGCAATGCTCAGCGCTCAGGCGCTGGAGCCGGTGTTGGTGTAGGGGCGTCTTTCCTTTGAGCTGCCTGCACCTCTTCAACATTGATGAATTTGGTCTCCCAGTCTAACAAATGATCAAAATTCCTCAAGGGTCTCTTGACCAAGAGTTAAAGAAATCATTATTGACAAGCCCTTGGGAGAAGGCACTCATTAGGATCTCGGTGGTGGTTGAAGGAACGCCCATAGCCAATTGGTTAAATTTTTTTAATATAGGACCTCAAGGATTCCTTAGGCCCCTACTTCAGTGAGAAAAGAGTCAGGGGAGTATTTTTGGCATCGTCGACTGCTTACAAAGTGGTGAAGGAAAACCTTACGAAAATCCTTAAAATAGCGAATAGATCCAGTAGGTAGTCACTTAAACTACCTTTGATCAGAACTGCCAAAGGCGGTGAGGGCCACCCGATACTTCATCCCGTCAGTAAATTGGTGAAGGAGGGTGGTGTGCTCAAATTTGACAAGATGATCCTTAGGGTCAGTCGACCTTGAGTATTCTCCTATTGCCAGATTCTGATAATACTTCGGTAGCTTATCCTCTAACACCTTCTAAGCAAATGGCATGCTAATTTCTTCAAGGGAGTTGTAGCGTATTGGAGCTTTTCCCCTTTGCCTTTCACAAATAGGTGCTTCTCCAGAAGACTCCTGGTGGGGATCTTCTTAGTCCATATGCGTAGGAGGCATGCAAAAAAGAGCTCGGTGACGTGGAGCTGGTGTCCGAGATGCCCTAGGCAAATGGGTTGGTCCCTCCTCCTATACTCCTCACTGCCTCTGGAGAGCCATCATTGAAGCGATAGGATTAGATGGCAGCAAAACTGTTAGTTAGAGTCCTAGAGCCAATCATTTGATGATTGTTGTATGGACTCGTTGTATCATATTCTTATGTATATATAAAGGCATTTTTTTTATGGTTATTATGCTTACTTGTATTGGTGCCAAATAACTAAGTATAATAGCGTTCTTAAGTAGAATGTTCTTACCTATATCAATCGATTGGTTGAATCGATAGTGAGATGATATAGAGAACACTACTCTTAATCATTCCTAATCAAGTATTAACATTCAGGGACAATGTTAATGCGACAAGACTAGCATGTATGTCAACTTGATGACTTGATCTCACAAGTCATGGATATGGAGATATCAAGTTGACACATGGGTATGCATTGGAGAATGTATACTGAATGACCCGCCATGAGAAAGTATCATGGATCGTTATATGAGTGTCATATATTTTCTCATGTGGCTATTAGTATGACTATTAGTCCTTGGACCTGAAGTCACCATGGTTCCCTACATAAGGAGTTACATAATTTGGCTTCGTCAAACGTCACCCGTAACTGGATGGACTAAAAAGGCGATTACTGGGTATGTAACAAATTATGCGGAGGGATGTGAGTGATGTAGATGGGATCTATCCCTCCTATATGACGGGAGTGACATCATTATTCTTGATAGAGTGAGACCATTAAGTACATGGTCATGCCCAAATGAGTCAATATGAGATGTTGAGCTCATTTGATTGAGTGAGTTTACTTGGGATTCAAGATTTAAATTGATTAGAGGATGACACGATTTATGCCTCATATTGGTCAATCTAGATGTCAAGGATAGAAGGACACTTGTCATATATTATGAAGGGTTACAACTAGTAGTCACAAGGTGATGTTGGATTTCAATATTCTTGTAACTTGGGTAGTAATGATGTGTAGCTAGATACCGCTCATTACTTATGCTTCTAAATGGGTTTAGGAGCATTGCCAACGTTACAAGAACCTATAGGGTCACACAAAAAGGGCAATTAGATGGAGATTAGGTTCATTTGATGAACCAAGAGGATTAGGTTCATGTGATGAACCAAATTGGATTAGGAGTAATCCAAAGTAAACTAATTGAGTTGGACTCAATTTGGTTCATGTGTTAAATGAGTCTAATTTGGACTTAGACTCATTGAACCAATTTAATTTAATGAATGGAGATTCATTAAATTAAAAATTAACTTGAACCAATGGTTAGATTTGATCAACCATGGGAGAGAAGTGGTCAAGTTTGACTTGACTTGAGAGGAAGATGAAAGGTCAAGTTTGACTTGACCATTGCCACCTCATTTGTGAGTTGACATTGAGTGGGCTAATTATGATGTGCCACATCATCAAGGCTAGCACATGTGTGTGCCACCTCATGAGGGAGATCAAGAGTTGTGACTCTTGATATCCCATGGAGGTTTAGAAGCCTTCTTGAAGTGGCCGACCACTTAACTCAATGGTGAGTTTCATTTTGGTTTTGTAACCTCCTTCTTCTTCCTCCACTCATCTTCTTCTCCCTCTCCTCCACCTTGGCCGAACCTTCAAAGGTGCTAGCACACCTTTTGTTTGGTTTTTCTCCACCTAATCGTTCGTGTGGATACGCATAGAGGAGTGTCCACTTGAACACTCTCGAGATCTGACAAACTTGGATGAGTGGGATAAGCGAAGGGGTTCGCATAAAGGGTAATCTCTCTACCATGTAGATCTAGAGTAGATCTAGGTTTAGAAACTCATACACATAAAGTTTTTGAAATTATTTTCTGCGCACGGATCCAGTGGCATGGGATTTCGAGGTTTCCGCAACGCAAAAAGTGGTTTTTGCGGCTCGAAAATCCCAACAGTGGTATTAGAGCCACGTGCGAAGCGTGTATGAGTTTCATTTGTATTTTTATAAAAAATTACAGATCTGTAACTTTATATAAGTTTGTGATTTTTTTGTATTTTATGGGTATTTTTCTCATAGAAGCGAAGCAGCAAGTGTTTGGACACTGTAGGTTTCGACGATCGAGAAAAACCTTCCGAAACGACAAGGTCTCGCCCAAACAAATTTATTTTTGTTTGAGACAGCGACTTAAGGTGTTGTAGAATCGCTTAGGAACACTCGTGATGGTTATATCACGAGTAGGGGTGCTGCCCCTAACCCCGCAAGGGGCTTTGTTCCGCGATTGCACCCGAAAATCGCTAATCGGGACCGCTGGGAAGTTGCGACTCATAAAATCGTAAAAATATTAGAAAAATTACAAAAATTTATGGAAATCACAAAATTTAGAATTATGTATCATTTTGTAATGGACATGGCCCAAAGAACCCAATTTGATTGGAAATATGTGTTGTAATTCATAATATGGCCTGCACGCCATTTTGTGTGTTTGTGCGTGTTGTACTTGATTCGCGACCTGCACGTCGTGCCCTTCTATTTATATTCCTATTGTAAAATAGTTTTAGACTCGAATGTAACTTGAGTTTCACCTTTTTGTAATGTACAAAATGAGGTTGTGGAAGGTCCACTCGAGGAGGAGTTACGAGGAGGGTGTGAGCAACACATGACGGTCAAAGGGAGGAGCTTGGAGAAGCTATTGACCCTAGGTTGACCAACCGATCTTCTCATTGGCTTGAGAAGATCATAGTACGACAATGACTAATCACAAATTTAGTTAATTGCTTGTGTGTGTGTATGTGATGCATGCTAGATTAGTAATTAATTAGTGCCTTAACGATTAGATTCGATCTAAATCGTGTACTTGATACACATCGTCGATTAGATTAGATCTCAATCATGTCAACTCAAAATGCCTACCATACCGTGATACCCATCACTACCTCGATCACATGTTGTTGTTGAATCTGCCAAAGTAGAGCAACGCATATTATCTTGGTAGGGTGCGGAGGGACAATCTTGGTCCCGCCTATCAACGCATGGGTGAGTACAACTCAATTAGATTGAGTAACTAGTTAACTCAATTGGATCAAGTTTAACTATAGACATTTTTCAATGGTTGTAGATAGGTCAAAATCATGTTTATATTAATTCTTGGGCGATTTAGCCAAAGCTAACTCAAGTTTTAATATATATGCGGATCTTGATCCTATAAACAAGAGTTGCATAGAGATGTAATTGGTAATTAGTTACCTACCGATCATACTAAGTCTTGGGCGATTTAGCCAAAGCTAACTCAAGGCGAAGTATGATGTGGATCTTGTCCCGCACGAATTATAGTTGGTTAGAATCCAGTAGGTGTGGTTTGACCACATCCATGACTTGATTCTACAAAAGTTCTATAATTCAGTGGGAGCATCATTTAGTTAAAGGTCTAATTAAATGATTAATAACATATGATATTTATTTTCTACATTTTTCTGTTGTAGATTGCCATGTCGTCAAACACGAACTCCTTCTCCCTCCGTTCTGTCCTTGATAAGGACAAGCTCAATGGAGCTAACTTCCTAGACTGGTACACGAACCTGAGAATCGTTCTCACATAGGAACGAAAACTGTACGTCCTGGAGCAACCCATTCCTAAGGCACCTCCTGCCACTGCCACGCAAGCTGACCGTGATGCTTATAAGAAGCATCAAGATGACGCATTAGATGTGTCCTGTCTCATGCTCGCGACCATGTACTCTGAGCTTCAGAAGCAACACGAGTTGATGGGAGCCTATGATATGGTTGAACATCTTCGTCAACTATATCAAGGACAAGCTAGGCACGAGAGATTCGATATCTCTAAGGCACTATTTCAGTGCAAGATGCAAGACGGGACTCCCATAGGTCCATATGTACTCAAGATGATTGGGTACATAGAAAACCTATAGAGGTTGGGATTTCCCCTTGGCCAAGAGCTGGCCACTGATTTGGTCTTGCAATCCTTGCCAGAGAGCTACAATTAATTCGTCATGAACTACAACATGAATGAAATTGACAATTTCCTGAGCTTCTGAGTATGTTGAGAACTGCTGAGATCAACCTTAAGAAGGTTAAGCCCAACTCTATTTTGATGGTGCAAAAGGGCAAAGGCAAGGGCAAGCCCAAAGGTAAGGGAAAGTCTCAAGCCAAGGGTAAAGGCAAGGCACTGAAACCCAAAGGAGGGGTTGCCAAGGATGCTACCTGCTTCCACTGCGGTCAGACCGGGCACTGGAAGAGGAACTGCAAAGTGTACCTGGAAGATCTTAAGAAGAAGAGAAGTGAGACTTCCACTTCAGGTATATATGTTATAGAAGTCAATCTATCTATTTCTTCATCATGGGTATTAGATACTGGATGTGCTTATCACATTTGTACTAATGTGCAGGCGCTGAGAAATAGCAGGGCATTGACGAAGGGCGAGGTGGACCTATGAGTAGGCAATGGAGCACGGGTTGCTGTTGTTGCTGTAGGAACTTATTCTCTATCTCTGCCCTCTGGGCTTGTACTAGAATTGGATGATTGTTGTTATGTGCTTGCTTTAACTAAGAACATTATATCAGTTTCTTGTTTAGACAAGAAAGGCTTTTCATTTATAATAAAAAACAAATATTGTTCAGTTTATTTAAATGATATGTTCTATTGTAGTGCACCTTTGATGAACGGACTCTATATTTAAGACCTTGAGAACCCTATCTATAACATAAGTACCAAGAGGTTCAAGTCAAATGACATGAACCAAACCTATATCTGGCACTGTCGCTTAGGTCAAATAAATGACAAACGCTTATCCCAGCTCCATAAAGATGGTTTGCTGGACTCATTTGATTTTGAATCATATGAGACATGTGAGTCATGCCTACTGGGCAAGATGACCAAGACTCCCTTTAGTGGACACAGCAAGAGAGCGACTGACTTGTTAGGACTTATACATAGTGATGTATGTGGACCTTTCAATGTCACTACTAGGGGTGGTTATAGGTACTTCATTACATTTACTGATGATTTCAGTAGATATGGTTATGTGTATACGATGACACATAAGCCAGAATCCTTTGAAAAGTTTAAAGAATTCAAGAATGAATTACAAAACCGGCTTGGCAAGAGTATTAAGATACTTCGATCAGATCGAGGTGGAGAATACCTTAGCCATGAGTTTCATGACTATCTAGCTGAGTGTGGGATTCTTTCCCAACTCACTCCTCCTACAACACCACAGTGGAATGGTGTATCGGAAAGGAGGAATCGTACCTTATTAGATATGGTACGGTCTATGATGAGTCACACAGATCTTCTCATGTATCTTTGGAGTTATGCTCTAGACACAACAGCCTTCATTCTCAACCGAGTTCCATCTAAGGCTATAATAAAGATACTATATAGGATATGGACTGGGAGAGATGCCCAGGTGTCTTTTATGAGGATTTGGGGTTGTGAGGCTTACGTTTGACGTCATGTCTCGGAAAAATTGGGACCCAAATCCGATAAGTGTTATTTTATTGGATATCCCAAGGAAACGAAGGGATATTACTTCTACATTCCCAGTCAACACAAGATAGTTGTGGCTAAGACTGAGTATTTTTAGAAAGGGATTTTGTTTCTAGAAAGACTAGTGGGAGTACGTTCGATCTTGAAAAAGTTCAAGATGTGGACCATAGCATTGAAGCCTCGATGGAAGTTGAACTGGAACCACAAAGTGTTGTGGATGATGTTGTTCCACAAGGAGTTGAGGAACCACAACCAGTTCGAGTAGACCTACCTCTTCGCAGATCTGATAGGGTACGTTGTCAGCTTGAGAGATATTCATTTCCCTTGTCTGACCATGATGACGTTGTGCTCATTAAGAATGAGCCTACCTCCTATCAGGAAGCTGTGATGAGACCAGATTCCGAGAAATGGCTAGAGGCCATGAGATCCGAGATGGAATCCATATACACTAACCAAGTATGGACTTTGGTTGATCCACCTGAAGGGGTCAAACCCATTGGGTGTAAGTGGGTCTTTAAGAGAAAGACTAACATGGATGGACTTATTTATAAGGGTCGCTTGGTAGCTAAAGGTTTCAAGCAAATTCATGGTATTGACTATAATGAAACATTTTCTCTAGTAGCGATGTTTAAGTCCATTCGGATCATGCTTGCTATTGCAACGTACCACAATTATGAGATCTGGCAGATGGATGTCAAAACCGCATTTCTGAATGGAAACCTGCTCGAGGATGTGTACATGACACAACCTGAGGGTTTTGTAGATCCACAGCATACTGGCAGAGTATGCAAGCTGCATAGGTCCATTTATGGACTAAAGCAAGCTTCTCGGAGCTGGAATCTTCGATTCGATGATGCGATCAAACAGTTTGATTTCATCAAGAATGAAGATGAACCTTGTGTCTACAAGAAGGTTGTAGGGAACACAGTTGTCTTCCTTGTATTGTATGTGGATGACATACTACTCATTGGGAAAGACATCCCTTTGCTGCAGTCTGTCAAGACTTGGCTAGGGACTTGTTTCTCAATGAAGGACTTATGTGAAGCATCCCGCATTCTAGGCATACAGATCTATAGAGATAGATCTATGAGATTTCTTGGCCTAAGTCAGAGTATACATTGATAAGGTATTACTTCGGTTTTCCATGCAGAACTCCAAGAAGGGATTTCTGCCGATGTCATATGGTGTGAGTCTTTCAAAGACTCAAAGTCCTTCTTCTAGAGAGGAGAGAGACCACATGGATCAGATCCCTTATGCCTCAGCCATAGGATCTATTATGTATGTCATGCTATATACTCGTCCTGATGTCTCGTATGCTTTGAGCATGACGAGCAGATACCAGTCAGATCTAGGTGAAAGTCACTGGATAGCAGTCAAGAATATTCTTAAGTACTTGAGAAGGACTAAAGAATATTTCTTGATATATGGAGGCGATGACGAGCTAGCTGTAAAGGGTTACAGTGATGCTAGCTTCCAAACTGATCAGGATGACTATCGATCGCAGTCAGGGTTCGTGTTTTGCATAAAGGGTGGTGCTGTGAGCTGGAAGAGTTCGAAGCAGGACACAGTTGCTGATTCTACAACAGAAGCCGAGTATATTGCTGCATCAGAAGTAGCAAAGGAGGCAGTTTGGATCCAAAAGTTCATTATTGAGCTTGGGGTTGTTCCTAGCATAGCTGATCCTGTAGAGCTCTATTGTGACAACAATGGAGCAATTACGTAGGCTAAGGAACCTCGCTCACACCAGCGGACCAAACACATACTACGACGCTTCCATCTCATTCGAGAGATTATCGATAGAGGAGATGTGAAGATTTGCAAAGTACCCACAGAGGCTAACATCGCTGATCCCTTGACCAAGGTTTTGGCATAGAGAAAGCATGATGGTTACACTAGGTCATTAGGCCTTAGAGCCTTTACTGATTGGCACTAGTGCTAGTGGGAGATTGTTAATTAGAGTCCTAGAGCCAATCATTTGATGATTGTTATATAGACTTGTTGTATCATATTCTTATGTATATATAAAGGCATTTGTTTATGGTTATTATGCTTACTTTTATTGGTGCCAAATAACTAAGTATAATAGCATCCTTGAGTAGAAGGTTCTTACCTATATCAATCGATTGGTTGAATCGATAATGAGATGATATAGGGAACACTACTCTTAATCATTCCTAGTCAAGTATTAACATTCAGGAACAATGTTAATGCGATGAGACTGGCATGTAGGTCAACTCAATGACTTGATCTCACAAGTCATGGATATGGAGATATCAAGTTGACACATGGGTATATATTAGAGAATGTATACTGAATGACTCGCCATGAGAAAGTATCTTAGATCGTTATATGAGTGTCATATACTTCCTCATGTGGCTATTAGTATGACTATTAGTCCTTGAACCTGAAGTCACCATAGTTCCCTACATAAGGAGTTACATACTTTGGCTTCGTCAAACGTCACCTGTAACTGGGTGGACTATAAAGGCGATTACTGTTGGGATTTTTGGGCAGCAACAACCGCTTTTTGTGTTGCGGAAATCCCGAATCCCATGCCACCGGATCCGTACGAAGTTATAAAACAAAATTTTGTACGTGTACGAGTTTCTCTAACCTAGATCTACACTAAATCTACAAAGAAAAAGAGTTTACCCTTGATGCGAAGCCCTTCGCAAATCCCGCTCGTCCAAGGTTCGTCGGATCTCAAGGTTGTCAAGTGTACAACCCTCTATGTGTATCCACACGAAAAAATCGATGGAGAGAACCTCTAAAGATGTGCTAGCAACCTTAGAGGATCAGCAATGGTGGAGGAGAGGGAGAGAAGAAAGGTAGAGAGGAAGAAGAAGCCTTGAATGAAAAATCAATTCACTCTAGTAACCCCCACCAAAGTGGTCGGCCACTTTATGCTTCTAAACCCCCATGGAATATCAAGAGTCAAGTCTCTTGATCTCCTCCATGAGATGGCATTTGGTCAAGTCAAACTTGACCAAATGAAGAAGCCTTGATGATGTGGCATCGGTCAAGTCAAAGTCAAGTCAAAACTTGACTCTTTATCTTCCTACTTAAGTCAAGTCAAACTTGATCTTTTTCTCTCCCATGGTTGATCAAATCTAACCATTGGTTCAAGTCAATTTTAATTTAATGAATCTCTATTCATTGAATTAAATTAGCTCAATGAGTCTAAGTCCAAATTAGACTCATTTAACACATGAACCAAATTGAGTCCAACTCAATTAGTTTACTTTGGATTACTTTTAATCTAATTTGGTTCATCACATGAACCTAATCCTTTTGGTTCATCAAATGAACCTAATCTCCATCTAATTACCCTTTGTGTGTGACCCTATAGGTTCTTGTAACATTGGCAATGCTCCTAAACCCATTTAGAAGCATAAGTAATGAGCGGTATCTAGCAACACATCATTACTACCCAAGTTACAAGAATGTTGAGATCCAACATCACCTTGTGACTACTAATTGTGACTCTTCACAATATGTGACAATGTCCTTCTATCCTAGACATCTAGATTGATCAATGTGAGGTATAGACCGTGTCATCCTCTAATCAATCTAACTCTTGAACTCCAAGAAGACTCACTCAATCAAATGAGCTCAACATCTCATATTAACTCATTTGGGCATGGCCATGCACTTAGTGGTCTCACACTATCAAGAGTAATGATGTCACTCCCGTCATATAGGAGGGATAGATCCCATCTACATCACTCACATCCCTCCGCATAATTTGTTAAATACCCAGTAATTGCCTTTATAGTCCACCCAGTTACTGGTGACGTTTGACAAAGCCAAAGTATGTAACTCATTAAGTAGGGAACCATTGTGACTTCAGGTCCAAGGACTAATAGTCATACTAATAGCCACATGAGAAAGTATATGACACTCATATAACGATCCATGATACTTTCTCATGGCGGGTCATTCAGTATACATTCTCCAATGTATATCCATGTGTCAACTTGATATCTCCATGTCCATGACTTGTGAGATCAAGTCATCGAGTTGACCTACATGCTAGTCTCGTCACATTAACATTGCCCCTGAATGTTAATACTTGACTAGGAATGATTAAGAGTAGTGTTCCCTATATCATCTCACTATCGATTCAACCAATCGATTGATATAGGTAAGAACTTTCTACTCAAGGACGCTATTATACTTAGTTATTTGACACCAATACAAGTAAGCATAATAACCATAAACAAATACCTTTATATATATAAGAAATATGATACAATGAGTCCATACAACAATCATCAAATGATTGGCTCTAGGGCTCTAACTAACAATCTCCCACTAGCACTAGTGTCAATCAGTGTAGGCTCTAAGGCCTAATGACCTAGTGTGACCATCATGTTTTCTCTGTGTCAAAGCCTTGGTCAAGGGATCTGCGATGTTAGCCTCTGTGGGTACTCTGCAAATCTTCACATCTCCTCTATCGATAATCTCTCGAATGAGATGGAAGTGTCGTAGTATGTGTTTGGTCCGCTGGTGTGAGTGAGGTTCCTTAGCCTGTGCAATTGCTCCATTGTTGTCACTATTAAGCTCAATCGGATCAGCTATGCTAGGAACCACCCCAAGCTCAGTAATGAACTTACAGATCCAAACTGCCTCCTTTGCTGCTTCTGATGCTGCAATATACTCGGCTTCTATTGTAGAATCAGCAACTGTGTCCTGCTTCAAACTCTTCCAGCTCATAGTACCACCATTTATGCAAAACAAGAACCCAGACTGCGATCGATAATCATCCTGGTCAGTTTGGAAGCTGGCATCACTATAACCCTTTACAGTTAGCTCATCATCGCCTCCATATATCAAGAAATATTCTTTAGTCCTT
Organism: Zingiber officinale; assembly: GCF_018446385.1. Lineage (NCBI taxonomy): Eukaryota > Viridiplantae > Streptophyta > Magnoliopsida > Zingiberales > Zingiberaceae > Zingiber > Zingiber officinale. Next base: position 21,426,616 of record NC_056002.1, on the reverse strand, counting down.
CTCAAGTACTTAACAATATTCTTGACTGCTATCTAGTGACTTTCACCTGGATCTGACTGGTATCTGCTCGTCATGCTCAAAGCATACGAGACATCAGGATGAGTACATAGCATGGTGTACATGATAGATCCTATGGCTGAAGCATTAAGGATCTGATCCATGCAGTCTCTCTTCTCTCTAGAAGAAGGACTTTTAGTCTTCGAAAGACTCACACCATATGACATCGGCAGAAATCCCTTCTTGGAGTTCTGCATGGCAAACCGAAGTAATACCTTGTCAATGTATGTACTCTGACTTAGGCTAAGCAATCTCGTAGATCTATCTCTATAGATCTGTATACCTAGAATGCGGGATGCTTCACCTAAGTCCTTCATTGAGAAACAAGTCCCTAGCCAAGTCTTGACAGACTGCAATAAAGGGATGTCTTTCCCAATAAGTAGTATGTCATCCACATACAATATAAGGAAGACAACTGTGTTCCCTACAACCTTCTTGTAGACACAAGGTTCATCTTCATTCTTGATGAAACCAAACTGTTTGATTGCATCATCGAATCGAAGATTCTAGCTTCGAGAAGCTTGCTTTAGTCCATAAATGGACTTATGCAACTTGCATACTCTGCCAGTATGCTGTGGATCTACAAAACCCTCAGGTTGTGTCATGTACACATCCTCGAGCAGGTTTTCATTCAGAAACATAGTTTTGACATCCATCTGCCAGATCTCATGTGGTACGTTGCAATAGCAAGCATGATCCGAATGGACTTAAACATCGCTACTGGAGAAAAGGTTTCATCATAGTCAATACCATGAATTTGCTTGAAACCTTTAGCTACCAAGCGACCCTTATAAATAAGTTCATCCATGTCAGTCTTTCTATTAAAGACCCACTTACACCCAATGGGTTTGACCCCTTCAGGTGGATCAACCAAAGTCCATACTTGGTTAGTGTACATGGATTCCATCTCGGATCTCATGGCCTCTAGCCATTTCTCAGAATCTGGTCTCATCACAGCTTCCTGATAGGAGGTAGGCTCATCCTCAATGAGCACAATGTCATCATGGTCAGACAAGAGAAATGAGTATCTCTCAGGCTGACGACGTACCCTATCAGATCTGCGAAGAGGTAGGTCTACTCGAACTGGTTGTGGTTCCTCAACTCCTTGTGGAACAACATCATCCACAACACTTTGTGGTTCCAGTTCAACTTCCATCGAGGCTTCAGTGCTATGGTCCACATCTTGAACTTCTTCAAGATCGAACGTACTCCCACTAGTCTTTCTAGAAGCAAAATCCCTTTCTAAAAATACCCCAGTCTTAGCCACAACTATCTTGTGTTGACTGGTAATGTAGAAGTAATATCCCTTCGTTTCCTTGGGATATCTAATAAAATAGCACTTATCGGATTTGGGTCCCAATTTGTCCGAGACTTGACGTCGAACGTAAGCCTCACAACCCCAAATCTTTATAAAAGACACTTGGGCATCTCTCCCAGTCCATATCCTATATGGTGTCTTTATTACAGCCTTAGATGGAACTCGGCTGAGAATGAAAGCTGCTGTGTCTAGAGCATAGCCCCAAAGATACATGGGAAGATCTGTGTGACTCATCATAAACCGTACCATATCTAATAAGGTATGATTCCTCCTTTCGGATACACTATTCCACTGTGGTGTTCCAGGAGAAGTGAGTTGAGATAGAATCTCACACTCAGCTAGATAGTCACGAAACTCATGGCTAAGGTATTCACCACCTCAATCTGATCGAATTATCTTAATACTCTTGCCAAGCTGGTTTTGTACTTCATTCTTGAATTCTTTAAACTTATCAAAGGATTCTGACTTATGTGTCATTATATACACATAACCATATCTACTGAAATCATCAGTAAATGTAATGAAGTACCTATAACCACCCCTAGCAGCGACATTGAAAGGTCCACATACATCACTATGTATAAGTCCTAACAAGTCAGTCACTCTCTCGCTGTGTCCACTAAAGGGAGTCTTGGTCATCTTGCCTAGTAGGCATGACTCGCATGTCTCATATGATTCAAAATCAAATGAGTCCAGGAAACCATCTTTATGGAGCTGGGATAAGCGTTTGTCATTTATATGACCTAAGCGACAGTGCCAGATATAGGTTTGGTTCATGTCATTTGACTTGAACCTCTTGGTACTTATGTTATAGATAGGGTTCTCAAGGTCGAGAATATAGAGTCCGTTCATCAGAGGTGCACAACAATAGAACATATCATTTAAATAAACTGAACAACATTTGTTCTTTACTATAAATGAAAAGTCTTTCTTGTATAAACAAGAAACTGATATAATGTTCTTAGTCAAAGCAGGCACATAACAACAATCATCCAATTCTAGTACAAGCCCAGAGGGCAGAGATAGAGAATAAGTTCTTACAGCAACAGTAGCAACCTGTGCTCCATTGCCTACTCGTAGGTCCACCTCGCCCTTCGTCAATGCCCTGCTATTTTTCAGCGCCTGCACATTAGTATAAATGTGAGAAGCACATCCGGTATCTAATACCCATGATGAAGAAATAGATAGATTGACTTCTATAACATATATACCTGAAGTGGAAGTCTCACTTCTCTTCTTCTTAAGATCTTCCAGGTACACTTTGCAGTTTCTCTTCCAGTGCCCAGTCTGACCACAGTGGAAGCAGGTAGCATCCTTGGCAACCCCTCCTTTGGGTTTCGATGTCTTGCCTTTACCCTTGGCTTGGAACTTTCCCTTACCTTTGGGCTTGCCCTTGCCTTTGCCCTTTTGCACCATCAAAATGGAGTTAGGCTTAACCTTCTTAAGGTTGATCTCAGCAGTTCTCAATATACTCAGAAGCTCAGGCAATGACTTGTCAATTTCATTCATGTTGTAGTTCATGATGAATTGACTGTAGCTCTCTGGCAAGGATTGCAAGACCAAATCAATGGCCAGCTCTTGGCCAAGGGGAAATCCCAACCTCTGTAGGTTTTCTATGTACCCAATCATCTTGAGTACATATGGACCTACGGGAGTCCCGTCTTGCATCTTGCACTGAAACAGTGCCTTAGAGATCTCGAATCTCTCGTGCTTTGCTTGTCCTTGATATAGTTGACGAAGATGTTCAACCATATCATAGGCTCCCATCAACTCGTGTTGCTTCTGAAGCTCAGAGTACATGGTCGCGAGCATGAGACAGGACACATCTAATGCGTCATCTTGATGCTTCTTATAAGCATCACGGTCAGCTTGCGTGGCAGTGGCAGGAGGTGCCTTAGGAATGGGCTGCTCCAGGACGTACAGTTTTCGTTCCTATGTGAGAACGATTCTCAGGTTCGTGTACCAGTCTAGGAAGTTAGCTCCATTGAGCTTGTCCTTATCAAGGACAGAACGGAGGGAGAAGGAGTTCGTGTTTGACGACATGGCAATCTACAACAGAAAAATGTAGAAAATAAATATCATATGTTATTAATCATTTAATTAGACCTTTAACTAAATGATGCTCCCACTGAATTATAGAACTTTTGTAGAATCAAGTCATGGATGTGGTCAAACCACACCTACTGGATTCTAACCAACTATAATTCATGCGGGACAAGATCCACATCATACTTCGCCTTGAGTTAGCTTTGGCTAAATCGCCCAAGACTTAGTATGATCGGTAAGTAACTAATTACCAATTACATCTCTATGCAACTCTTGTTTATAGGATCAAGATCCGCATATATATTAAAACTTGAGTTAGCTTTGGCTAAATCGCCCAAGAATTAATATAAACGTGATTTTGACCTATCTACAACCACTGAAAAATGTCTATAGTTAAACTTGATCCAATTGAGTTAACTAGTTACTCAATCTAATTGAGTTGTACTCACCCATGCGTTGATAGGCCGGACCAAGATTGTCCCTCTGCACCCTACAAAGATAATATGCGTTTCTCTACTTTGGCAGATTCAACAACAACATGTGATCGAGGTAGTGATGGGTACCACAGCATGGTAGACATTTCGAGTTGACGCGATTGTGATCTAATCTAATCGACGATGTGTATCAAGTACGTGATTTAGATCGAATCTAATCGTTAAGGCACTAATTAATTACTAATCTAGCATACATCACATACACACACACAAGAAATTAATTAAATTTTTGTGATTAGTCATGACCCTACTACGATCTTCTCAAGCCAATGAGAAGATCGGTTGGTCAACCTAGGTTCAATAGCTTCTCCAAGCTCCTCCCTTTGACCGCCATGTGTTGCTCGCACCCTCCTCGTAACTCCTCCTCGAGTGGACCTTCCATCGCCTCATTTTGTACATTACAAATGTTAGTTAGAGCCCTAGAGCCAATCATTTGATGATTGTATTATGGACTTGTTGCATCATATTCTTATATAAATAAAGGCATTTGTTTTGATTATTATACTTACTTGTATTGGTGCCAAATAAACTAAGTATAATAGCGTCCTTAAGTAGAAGGTTCTCACCTATATCAATCGGTTAGTTGAACAGATAGTGAGATGATATAGGGAACACTACTATTAATCATTCCTAGTCGAGTATTAACATTCAGGGACAATGTTAATGCAATAAGACTAGCATGTAGGTCAACTCGATGACTTGATCTCACAAGTCATGGATATAGAGATATCAAGTTGGCACATGGGTATACATTGGAGAATGTATACTGAATGATCCGCCATGAGAAAGTATCATGGATCGTTATATGAGTGTCATATACTTTCTCATGTGGCTATTAGTATGACTACTAGTCCTTGGACCTGAAGTCACCATGGATCCCTACATAAGGAGTTATGTACTTTGGTTTCGTCAAACGTCACCCGTAACTGGGTGGACTATAAAGGTGATTACTGGGTATGTAACGAATTATGCAGAGGGATGTGAGTGATGTAGATGAGATCTATCCCTCCTATATGACGGGAGAGACATCGATATTCTTGATAGAGTGAGACCACGAAGTGCATGGCCATGCCCAAATGAGTCAATATGAGATATTGAGCTCATTTGATTTAGTGAGCCTACTTGGAGTTCAAGATTTAGATTGGTCAGAGGATGACACGGTCTATGCCTCACATTGATCAATCTAGATGTCTAGGATAGAAGGACACTTGTCATATATTGTGAGGAGTCACAATTAGTAGTCACAAGGTGATGTTGGATCTCAACATTCTTGTAACTTGGGTAGTAATGATGTGTTACTAGATATCACTCATTACTTATGTTCCTAAATGGGTTTAGGGGCATTGCCAACATTACAAGAACCTATAGGGTCACACACTAAGGACAATTAGATGGAGATTAGGTTCATATGATGAACCAAGAGGATTAGATTCATGTAATGAATCAAATTGGATTAAGAGTAATCCTAATTGGGCTAATTGAGTTGGACTCAAGTTGATTCATGTGTTTAATGAGTCTAACTTAGATTATGACTCATTGAATCAATTTAATTAAATGAATTAGATTCATTGTATTAAATTAGCTTGAATTAAATGGTTGGATTAGATCAACCATGAGAGAGATTAAGTCAAGTTTGACTTGACTTGAGAGGAAGATGAAGAGTCAAGTTTGACTTGACTTTATGCCACCTCATTGGTGAGTTGGTATTGAGTGGGCCAATGATGATGCTCCACATCATCATGGTTGCTTAAGTAGGATGCCACCTCATGGGAGTTACCAAGAGTTGTGACTCTTGGCATTCCATGGAAGTTACAACTCCTCTTAATGTGGTCGGCCACATCAATTGCATTGTAAGTTCTCATTTGTGAAGTAACTCTCATCTTCTTCCTCCTAGGGCTCTCTCTTCTTGCTCTCCCTCTTCTCTTGGCCGAACACCCTAGGTTCTAGCACACCTTTGTTTGGTCATCTCCACCTAATTTTGTTCATGTGGATACTTCTAGAGGGTTGTCTACTTTGACAATCTTGAGATCCGGCAAACCATTGGACTAGCGGGATAGCGAAGGGCATCGCATCGAGGGTAACGCTCTTATCTAGTGTAGATCTAGACTTTAGAAACTCGTACTCGTATTTTGTTTTTATTTTTCCTTCGCACGAATCCGGTGGCGAGGGTTTCGGGGTTTCCGCGACGCGAAAAGCGATTTTCGCGGCTCGAAAAATCTAACAACAAAAAGGTGAAATTCGAGTTACATTCGAGTCTAAAACTATTTTACAATAGGAATATAGATAGAAGGGCACGACGTGAGGTCGCGAATCAAGTACAACACGCACAAACACACAAAATGGCACACAGGCCATATTATGAATTACAACACATATTTCCAATCAAATTGGGTTCTTTGGGCCATGACCATCACAAAATGATACATAATTCTAAATTATATAATTTCCATAAATTTCTGTAATTTTTCTAATATTTTTACGATTTTATGAGTCGCTACTTCCCGGCGGTCCCGATTAGCGATTTTCAGGCGCAATCGCGGAACAAAGCCCCTTGCGGGGTTAGGGGCAGCACCCCTACTTGTGATATAACCATCATGAGTGTTCCCAAGCGATCCTACAATGCCTTAGCCCGCTGTCCCAAATCATTTTGGGCGAGACTTTACCGATTCGGAAGGTATTTCTTGGTAGTCGAAGCCTACAAGTGTTCAAACACTTGTTGCTTCGCTTCTACGAGAAAAATACCCATAAAATACATAAAAAATATAAATTTATAGAAAGTTACAGAATTGATATTTTTCATAAAAATACAAAAGAAACTCATACACGCTTCGCACGTGGCTCTGATACCACTGTTGGGATTTTCGGGCCGAAAAAATCGCTTTTTGCGTTGCGGAAACCCCGAATCCCATGCCACCGGATCCGTGCGAAGTTATAAAATAAAATTTTCTACGTGTACGAGTTTCTCTAACCTAGATCTACACTAGATCTACAAAGAAAAAGAGTTTACCCTTGATGCGAAGCCCTTCGCAAATCTCTCTCGTCCAAGGTTCGCCGGATCTCAAGGTTGTCAAGTGTACAACCCTCTATGTGTATCCACACGAACAAATCGATGGAGAGAACCTCTAAAGATGTGCTAGAAACCTTAGAGGATCAGCAATGGTGGAGGAGAGGGAGAGAAGAAAGGTAGAGAGGAAGAAGAAGCCTTGAATGAAAAATCAATTCACTCTAGTAACCCCCACCAAAGTGGTCGGCCACTTTATGCTTCTAAACCCCCATGGAATATCAAGAGTCAAGTCTCTTGATCTCCTCCATGAGGTGGCATTTGGTCAAGTCAAACTTGACCAAATGAAGAAGCCTTGATGATGTGGCATCGGTCAAGTCAAAGTCAAGTCAAAACTTGACTCTTTATCTTCCTACTTAAGTCAAGTAAAACTTGATCTTTTTCTCTCCCATGGTTGATCATATATAACCATTGGTTTAAGTCAATTTTAATTTAATGAATCTCTATTCATTGAATTAAATTAGCTCAATGAGTCTAAGTCCAAATTAGACTCATTTAACACATGAACCAAATTGAGTCCAACTCAATTAGTTTACTTTGGATTACTCTTAATCCAATTTGGTTCATCACATGAACCTAATCCTCTTGGTTCATCAAATAAACCTAATCTCCATCTAATTTCCCTTTGTGTGTGACCCTATAGGTTCTTGTAACGTTGGCATGCTCCTAAACCCATTTAGAAGCATAAGTAATGAGCGGTATCTAGCAACACATCATTACTACCCAAGTTACAAGAATGTTGAGATCCAACATCACCTTGTGACTACTAATTGTGACTCTTCACAATATGTGACAATGTCCTTCTATCCTAGACATCTAGATTGATCAATGTGAAGCATAGACCGTGTCATCCTCTAATCAATCTAACTCTTGAACTCCAAGTAGACTCACTCAATCAAATGAGCTCAACATCTCATATTAACTCATTTGGGCATGGCCATGCACTTAGTGGTCTCACTCTATCAAGAATAATGATGTCACTCCCGTCATATAGGAGGGATAGATCCCATCTACATCACTCACATCCCTCCACATAATTTGTTACATACCCAGTAATCGCCTTTATAGTCCACCCAGTTACGGGTGACGTTTGACGAAGCCAAAGTATGTAACTCATTATGTAGGGAACCATGGTGACTTCAGGTCCAAGGACTAATAGTCATACTAATAGCCATATGAGAAAGTATATGACACTCATATAACGATCCATGATACTTTCTCATGGCAGATCGTTCAGTATACATTCTCCAATGCATACCCATGTGTCAACTTGATATCTCCATATCCATGACTTGTGAGATCAAGTCATCGAGTTGACCTACATGCTAGTCTCGTCACATTAACATTGTCCCTGAATGTTAATACTTGACTAGGAATGATTAAGAGTAGTGTTCCCTATATCATCTAACTATCGATTCAACCAATCGATTGATATAGGTAAGAACCTTCTACTCAAGGACGCTATTATACTTAGTTATTTGGCACCAATATAAGTAAGCATAATAATCATAAATAAATGCCTTTATATATATATATATAAGAAATATGATACAATGAGTCCATACAGCAATCATCAAATGATTGGCTCTAGGGCTCTAACTAACAATTACTGGGTATGTAATAAATTATACGGAGGGATGTGAGTGATGTAGATGAGATCTATCCCTTCTATATGACGAGAGTGACATCATTATTCTTGATAGAGTGAGACCACTAAGTGCATGGCCATGCCCAAATGAGTCAATATGAGATGTTAAGCTCATTTGATTGAGTGAGTCTACTTGGGATTCAAGATTAAGATTGATTAGAGGATGACATGGTCTATGCCTCATATTGGTCAATCTTGATGTCAAGGATAGAAGGACACTTGTCATATATTGTGAAGGGTCACAACTAGTAGTCACATGGTGATGTTGGATCTCAACATTCTTGTAACTTGGGTAGTAATGATGTGTTGCTAGATACCGCTCATTACTTATGCTTCTAAATGGGTTTAGGAGCATTGCCAACGTTACAAAAACCTATAGGGTCACACACAAAGGGCAATTAGATGGAGATTAGGTTCATTTGATGAACCATGAGGATTAGGTCCATGTGATGAACCAAATTGGATTAAGAGTATTCCAAAGTAAACTAATTGAGTTGGACTCAATTTGGTTCATGTGTTAAATGAGTCTAATTTGGACTTAGACTCATTGAACCAATTTAATTTAATGAATGGAGATTCATTAAATTAAAAATTGACTTGAACCAATGTTTAGATTTGATCAACCATGGGAGAGAAGTGGTCAAGTTTGACTTGACTTGAGAGAAAGATGAAAGGTTAAGTTTGACTTGACCATTGCCACCTCATTTGTGAGTTGGCATTGAGTGGGATAATTATGATATACCACATCATCAATGCTAGCACATGTGTGTGCTACCTCATGAGGGAGATCAAGAGTTGTGACTCTTGATATCCCATGGAGGTTTAAAAGCCTTCTTGAAGTGGTCGGCCACTTAACTCAATGGTGAGTTTCATTTTGGTTTTGTAACCTCCTTCTTCTTCCTCCTCTCATCTTCTTCTCTCTCTCCTCCACCTTGGCCGAACCTTCAAAGGTGCTAGCACACCTTTTGTTTGGTTTTTCTCCACCTAATCGTTCGTGTGGATACGTATAGAGGAGTGTCCACTTGAACACTCTTGAGATCCGACAAACTTGGACGAGCGGGATAAGCGAAGGGCTTCGCATCAAGGATAATCTCTCTACCATGTAGATCTAGAGTAGATCTAGGTTTAGAAACTCATACACGTAAAGTTTTTGAAATTATTTTCTTCGCACGAATCTGGTGGCATGAGATTTTGAGGTTTCCGCAACACAAAAAGCGGTTTTTGTGGCTCGAAAATCCCAACAAAAACACCGCTGGAAACTCCTTACTGTTGTTGTTGCTGTTGCATTAATTTTTGCGCTTTTGTGTTAATGAGTCGATATATGTCCTCTTGCATCAAAGTGATGGTCTTTAAGCCAGTCTATTTTATTGAGTTATTTAGTTGCTTTCTGTATATTCCACTACTATGCATCATATTAAGCTACTCAACTGTTATGATTCTGCAAGTGTACGGATTCGTCGTCAGTAATATAAAAGATTGTCGAACCCACAAGGACTGGTTATAAGCACTAGTGATGGCACACTTAGGATTATCTACACTATCGATGGTTGTTAGTAATCTAAGAAAAGATATTAGAAAGTGGGGAATGAGAACTAGTAACGAGAAGAAATCAACCTGGTTAATGAAGAGTTCTAGGAGTTCGATTTCATTGTGGTGGTATTGATGTGTCTCATACTATCCTATACTCATTGTCCATCAACATGCAATTGCCGGAAGCTAAAGCAATTATCCTGAAGCACCAAACAAAGATGATCTCTATGAAATCCTATTACGGTTAACCCTTGTCACTAGGGCGCCTCGGTAGATCACAAGGACACGACTCTTATTGATGTTATCAAGGATATAATTAAAAAGCTTAGTTTGGTCTCTTACTTCCTTGTGGAGGAGTTGCCTCTCCTTTCAAGGAAGAACCCTAGATGTCCGTGAACAGGTTACCCCTGTCACTAGGGCACCTCGGGTATACAATCTAAGGCATTCCCTCTACGAGGTTGGCAATTCCTACACAATCAATCAACACGACAAAGAGATCGAGTAGTCAAAACAAAACAAGCGAAATCATCCAATGAATATAAGCGTAACATGAGTCTTACATCAAATCCAATCCACAATTACTCTCTCATCCTAGAACAAGGACTCTACTCCATAGACGCCGGAGAAAAACCCGAAGACATAGTGAATCTAAACATACAATCCTCAAAAGCAAAGAGAGAAAGAAGAGGTATGCTTATCCAACGACAATGAGTGATCTTCGGATCCAATCCTTTGCTTCTGGAGTTGATGTCGTGATGAAAGGCTACTGGATCGATGTCCTGGACGATGTGGAATAGCACCAGAGTGATTCTCCTCTTGACGACTCACCTCCCAACTCTCCCCCCTCGGAAAAAGGATTAAAACCCCTTTTATAGGCTAGGGCACGGTGCGACGACACAGTCGTGCAAGGATGGCACGACCATGCCATTTCTTAGCTCTGGATGTGCTACCTGGCCGTGCCAATTGGCACGACCATGTGATGTTGGGACTCAGCTTCTGGGGACACGGTCGTGCAGGGTTGTACAACCGCCTGCACGGCCGTGTGCTACTTGGTCTCGGCCATGGGGGGCACGACTATGCAGGGTTGTATGACTGTGCAAGGGTTGCACGACCGTGCACTTCTCCTCTTCTGTTTGGCCACACGGCCGTGCAAGGTTTACACGGTCGTGTTTTCTGGATCGCTCCGATGCGTCGACAAACGTTGTTTTCACTTCGAAAGTTATCCCTGTCAACACAAAACTAAACAACGAGCAGATATCTGTACAAAAGAGTATATATGATGAGTACATGATAAAAGAGGCGATCATACAAAGAATATGTACGTATAAAGCAAGTGAATGTGCGTAGAAACATACATAAACCATCATAATATTTACGCACATCACACCCCCAGACTTGAACCTTTGCTTGTCCTCAAGCAAAACGCTACAAACTATGTTCATGAGCGCATGACAGAGTTTCATAATCCTTAGTTCATTCGCCTAACTTTATCAACTAATTTCATTGATAAGCATGATTGTGGAGTTACCTAAGTATGACCTAAGCATAAGTTCTTTGTCCTCGGTGCAATTAGTAGCTCAAACTCTTCAAGTTTCAATTCTTTGTCCTAGTTAAGTCGTCATACAATTGAGTTCCTAATGTTCCCGGTGATAGGCACTTACCTGCCACACACTTAGTTCGTTTTTCTTAAGTTACACAAGGTCTTAAAGGATACTTCTCGGAATCAAGAGAAACATAACATTCATTTTCCCAGTAACCTAACTCGATCTCAAATGGATGAATTGTTAGTTTCCATTCACGACAACTATTTTTTATCCCTTTATTATTATTATTATTATTATTATTATTATTATTATTATTATTATTATTATTATTATTATTATTATTATTATTATTATTATTATTATTATTATTATTATTATTATTATTATTATTTTGTGTTATTTAGCACTAATCAGACATGCAGGATGCATATGTTGGGATTTAGATTTTTCCAAATGAGCTTTCATGATCTGAGGTCATTCAGTAACCAAAATGTAAATAAGAAATCCCCATGGGAATACAAGTACTAAACAATTTGGATGAATCATAACTATTCAAAAAATATTTCTACTACTCAAGCTTAAATACTTAGGTGTAGTGTGAATAAGATCCTTAAGGTTAGGCCAAAACTTATATCAAACTCTGTACAATATTTAGCTTATTTCATGCTACTAGAGATAGAGAAAGGAGATACACCAAACATACTAACACTATCTTGATGACTCATAAACTAAGAAAATGTTAGTCATTTTGCTATCGGACAAGTAGCATAAAAAGTAGAAAGTTTGATGTTCTCAAATATGCCTCAAAACTAGAAATGTGAATAAACAAAGCAAAGTGCAAATGAGATGCAAATAAAAACATGAAACTAGAAAAATCCAGATAAACAAAACAGACTAAAAATAAAAATATGCAAAGCAGAAAGGAAATGCAAAAAGAAAAGAAAACTCGAAAACTTGACTCAGGTTGTGCAGACAGACACAACACCCCCCCCCCCAAACTTAGACTTTTCATCATCCCGATGAAATCAATATGGTGGCAGGGGTGGGGGATAAGGGGGTCCCCGATGTGTGTCAGGGGGAAATCTAGGCATAGAAGATGGCCAAGGTGTTGATGATATTGATATTGGGCATCTACTTGTTGTCTAGTGATATCCATATCATCCATAAAATTTCTCATTCTTTCCTGATCAACGTCATAGTCCTGAACAAACCCTGTCACTTGACTATAGAAGTCCCTACTGGACTGAAAATGATTTTGTACCTCCCTAAACTGGTCATTAGATAACTTGAAGCGACCCTCCAATAATCGTTGTTGGGTATTATGCTTCTCATGAAGGAAGTCTAAAGAGGCACGGAAGTCAGAAAAATCAAACCTAGAGGATCTCGTGCCATATGCAAAAGAGTGCCTAGGAGGTTCCGAATGTTCGGAAGGTTGCGGGAATCCTGATGATGAGGGCTCTTGGTGGTACTCAGTTTCTTCTACAATGGAGGGTACAGTCTCGAGGTGTAAATCAGTAATCACCCAATTCGCGGGGTCACGAACTGAAGTGCGCTCGAGGCAAGGAAGGGGTAATGGAAAACCGTTGGTCCTAGGGAAAGCAAACTCATTCTCATCCCGACAAATCATCTTCATAGCAAGACAAGAATCGATATCGATCTTGTCATTACCATGAATCACCTCTATTCCATCAAGCGTACAACCCAGATTGAATGCTACTTGGGTGATCAATCCACCAAACACTATCATCCCCGAAGATGCCTTAGCTGCCCTCAATAAAGTTTGCAAAATATGAAATCTGGAATCAAAATCAACTTTATTCAACATCGCCCAAAGAGAATAGAGTTCTATCTTTCTAACCACCCCATCACTCTCTCCTCGACCAAAGATCATTTTGCTCATCACTCGGTGAAGGTATCTAAAGGTTGGGTTTTGCATGTGGGATGCCTTGGCTCTAGAGGGTTCATAAGGGTCTTTTGATCCGGTTATGGACGTCCAAAATCATTCCATCTTATTTCATCATCAAATCCTCGGGCACCACCAATTGGTAAATCAAAACAATTATTGAAATCACTAAAAGTCCACCGAACTTCTTTATTCATCATCCTAAAGTTATGACCCCTACGTAGTCATCCTCAAAAGAAAATTTAACATCAATCGAGCTCAAAAATTCAAGAACTAGGCGGGGGTAAGTCGGTGCATGAGCATACATAATATCATTCCAATCTAAAGAGCTTATCATCCAATCTACATCATCCCTAATTCCTAGCATGTCTATAGTAATGAGATCCATATATTTAGTGCATGTAATTTTCCTAGCGACAAGGATATCATATCTAGCTTTTTGTTCATGATTTCTAAAAATAATATTGAACTCGTTTTCGTTACCTTCTTCGCGTGCCACCCTTTTTCCTTTGCCTTTTGAAGTAGAAGCCTTCCCTTTGCCTTTGTCGCCTCCCGGTGCATCTCCTTCGCCAGATCCATTGCTTCCTCGACGAAGTCTCTTCAAGATCTGCAACATGGTGCAAGGTTTTGAGGAGTTTCTTGTGGAAATGGGTCTTGAGGGTGGAAGAGGAGGAGAAGGAAGGAAAAATACGGAAGTTTCTCCTATCTTTTCAGATTTGTGGCCTGAAGAACTATCAGATCTAGAGGTAGATCTAAGCAAAAATGAACTCTAGAGGTGGGAAATTAGGGTTTGATGAGGTGTAGTAGGGAGGAGAAGGCTTTTGGGAGAGAAGGAGATGGAAATAGGGTTTTTTAGAGAGATGGACGGCACACACGGGCAGGGGCACGACCGTGTCTTATAGACACGGTCGGGTTAGGTGGGGCTCTACACGGTCGTGTCGATTGGCATGACCTCCTCTATCCTCCCTTCGGCCAAAGTCGCACGGCTGTGCCAATTGGCATAGCCCAACCCTTTCTCTTCACTGGACAAGTCTCACGGTCATGCCAATTGGCACGGCCCGAGTCATCTCCTTCTCTGGCAGTCTCGCACGGTCGTGCCATGTGGCACGGCCTATGTCCTTCTTCTCTCTGCATAGGCCACACGGTCGTGCAACGTCGCACGGCCTGTGACCTTCATCCTCCTGTTGGCTTTGCACGACCATGTGGGATCACACGACCGACTCCTTTAGGCTCACGGTGACTTGCCTTTCGCTCTTTCGGCTCCTCTGACGCCTCTACGCCCATGAAATGTTCACGGCTAGCTTGTGGAGGCTCTGCACATCCTGAAAACGAATATCCAAAAATAAAGAAATAATAAAAAAAAATGCTCCACTAAACTCACCAAAACTAGAACAACGAACTACAATGAAAGAAAAAAACCCTTGGGTTGCCTCCCAAGAAGCGCTTGTTTTAGGTCTTTAGCTCGACCCTGTTTCAGTTAATACGGACTAAACCTGTGGAAGCATGGCTCTCCTCCTAGGGTTAATGCTCCAGTCTGTGCCTTCAGTTTCGCTCGTGCAAGACAAATGTATTTCTTATTGCTCGCTGGAGGGGAACTGATAATTGTCATTTGTTGATGATTTTATAGCTCTTATACTTAGCATTTTCTTATCCTTTCGTGCAATTAAATGTTGTTTAACATCATGTTTTACGAGTTAGGATATTATTTGGAGCTTATTATAATTTCTCCCTAATTTTGGTAATATTTCATGATTTTTGTAGGGAATCGAAAGATGAGATAAGAAGTTGGTTCGACTTATTGGTGATGATTTACATTCAACTTGACTTCAACTCATTGAGCTTGAACCAAATCAATTTCCTCTCACCAAAACCCTAAACCTCATTTGAACCCAACCTAAACCCATTATTCACCTGGTTCAAAGTTGAGTATAAAACCCAATTTCTTCACGGATGAACAGTGGCTTGCGCTATTGTTCATCCGCGAACTCCTTCCTTTCAGGCGATCGCAGCCCCCATTTTCTTCAGATCTACTTCTCCGTGAGCCTTATTGGTGTTGAAGCTTCAATCCATTGCTTCCAAGCCCTAATCATCTGCATCAGCGTTCTTTCTTCGGAGCTCAGATCTGGTGTGTGCTTCCTCTGTTTCAGCCATCATCGAAGGAATTCTTAGGTGATAGTGGCTCGCCCTCCATCGGAGAGCATCGATCCAAAGAATTCAGACTTCAGATCTGCAGAATTTTGAGTTTGGTAGTCCCAATCTTCACCAGCTTTTCCAGGAAGGTTTTCTTTGGTGCTGGAAGAGATTGCATTGAGTTAGTGGATGAAAGTTTTCTCTTTAAGACCGAAGTGAAGTTTTCATGCAGGTTCCTTGTGTGACGGCAAGGATAGGCTTGTTAGAGGAGTAGTTTTGGTTGGAGATGGTTTAGATTTTAATTCTGCAGTTTATTATTTCTGCATCTTTGTTTCCTTTAGATCTTGCTATCAAAAATCATGAAATATTACCAAATTAGGGAGAAATTATAACAAGCTCCAAATAATATCCTAACTCGTAAAACATGATGTTAAACAACATTTAATTGCACAAAAGGATAAGAAAATGCTATGTATAAGAGCTATAAAATCATCAACAAATGACAATTATCAAATCCCCCACACTTATTCTTGCATGTGTCGTGCAAGTTAAAGAAATAAAAAAATCCTACTTTAATGGCACCCCCTAAACAAATCCCTAAACATGATTAGAAAATAAAGAAAGTAAACTATCTAAGATTATCACATTCCAAAATCTCAAGCATTAATGGACTTCAAACTTTACTCTTGATTAACAACATAATAATTTCCATCAATCATGAATAAATTGAAATTAATTTCACACTAAAAACCTCACAAGATAGAATTTTTGTGGCTCTCATCCTATCTCAAATATAATTACAAAAATGGAGAGCACTCATGCTACTTGTGCTTCTTGCCCTACCATATGCTTGCTTATCTTCTACTCTCCACCATGATCATGGATACAAATCACAATATAAAGGTTAATCAATGTCTTAGTTGATAATGTAAGAATATGAATTAAGTTCACATCAAAGCATTAGTTGCAAGAAAAGATAAGAAAAGAAAGAATTAGCAACAAAGAAAAGGTAAGAAAGAAAGTATAAATTTTAGTTCTAGTGGAAGACATGGATACAAAAGAGTGCAATATAAATGAATACTTGACCATACTTCCCTCTTTTAACTTCTGCCTTAACATTCTTCCAATTGCTTCACCACTGATCAACAATTTCAGTTCCTCATTCCTTTAATTCCAATGAATGTATCTCTAAAAACTAACCTTTGAGAACCATTTCATTCATTCCCAATTCCAGCAATCTTCATTTACTTAACTTCAATTCTTAGCCTTTCAAAATTCCGGCACAAAAACTGCACTTATAGATGCAAACTGAACCTTCACTGCACTGCATTCACAGTTCCAGAAATTTAGTTCCATAAAGAATCCCCTTTGACACTAAATCTATTAGAATCTACTCTCAATAAACCTCAACATGTGTCTATCTTTTCCCCCACACTTCAGCTTTGTTCATCCTGGACAAAAATATACATCATGCCATCCAAATTGATACACGATTCCCATGACTGATCTTGTTTTCATTCTGCAGGTATTTACTATCCCATTGAAGATTTTTCATCAATTTTCTTAGTTTTCTCTCAACTTTCTTTGAAGTTCCCTCCATGAACTTCTTACTTTGATGTGAATCTCCTAATCATTGATAAAGTGAAGTAACAGATTCAATTCAACCTTTTCAGAATTAATCATCCAATCAACCAACATATTCTAGAAAACAGTTCAAAACAGTTTCAGAGAACAATTCTATACTAATCCAGCTAGGCAATTTCAGGCATCAAAGAAGCAAGAGATTAAACTCA
Organism: Zingiber officinale; assembly: GCF_018446385.1. NCBI lineage: Eukaryota > Viridiplantae > Streptophyta > Magnoliopsida > Zingiberales > Zingiberaceae > Zingiber > Zingiber officinale. Next base: position 21,409,092 of record NC_056002.1, on the reverse strand, counting down.
TGAATTCAGATTCATAATTCAATTTCAAATCAACACTCTTGCACTAATGTTTCAAACTCCACAAAGTATCATTTCAGGTATTCATTTCTGCAAATTTTTTTTCTCTGTAGCTTTCTGCAAATTGCTTATAACTGTGTATCAAACTTGAAACTGTATCCAAATTCTGGCATAAACTTACTATATGCTGAATCTTGAAATTGTCAATGCAGCTATACAATTATGACCATTACTTAGTATCCAGATTCTGATACATGGTGATTTCTGCAAAATTTTCCAGAAAGTTAAGCTTAAGACGATGGTACATTTAGTATTAAGTCAAAAGACTTTGAGTTCCATTAATCACTAATCAGAAATATCAAGGAAACTCAACCCAAAACTATTTTCCTGAGATCAAAAATAACTTCATATATTAATGAATTTCAGCTTCATTTCCATCACTTTTGCATCCTCTCTTTCCATATCTTTCCTTTAACATTTAATCCTCAGCAAAACCTAACTAAATTCATCTCGAGTTATACCATCAATGATTACAACTTCAGAATTTTAACTCAATTGCAAAATGGATAGAATCAAATTTCAATTTCCAACTTCCAGTTTCTAGCTTTCGTCACTGTTCTGTATCAAACTTCCATTCTAAAACTCAGCTACTCGATTGAGATGCAAGGTCTTCTTTAATCAACACCCTACAAATAACTAGCTTACAGATTTCCAGTGAATAGATAGCCTTGAACACCAGTTATCACAACAACAACAGGTTCTCTGATTTCCTGCACAGTTCCTGAATTTGTATCAACTCACCATCATTAAGCCTTCAAAAATTCCAATCTCTTTACATCTGACCTCTTAAGATCCTTATCAAAACATCCTCCAAATATTTTTGGATTTAAACAACTCAAGCTTGCTACAAAACATTTTCCAAAATTTTTAAAAAAAATCTGCACAGAAATATGCAGATTTCTGCAATAACAGTTTCAGAATTTTGATATTATTATAAGATCACTCAATGACATATATCATTAGCACTTCACATTCCAAACAATATCTAGAATGAAATATCAATCAGCTACCTTCAGAACTCATCAAAGATTAACAATTCATTTCTTTTGCACTGTCCAGATTCAGCACTTCTTATTCATAGTATCCAGCTTCAATCTTCTCAAATTCTCTTCACTGTTATGAGTTTTGTATCAAGTAGTCGCTATAGTCCTCATTTCTTCAGAATTCCTGTTCCAATTGAAGGTTCTCCATGAGTGGAATGGTGCTCTGCAAAGGAATTTCGAATTTTAATTCATTTAAATCAGATATCAGTAACTACAAGAACTCACTGTTCCATTATTTTGCCACTCTGTTTTTAGCTCTGCATTTATGTTTTCTAGCCATATCAGCTTCAACACAAAGCATTGGATCCAACAACTCTTAGTAACCAAGAGCTCCAGTCAGCAACTCCAATACTGAACATTCATAAAGCACATAAAAGAAACTTCCAAGTTCACCAATTCAAATTACTTGGAATCTGCAGATTTCACAAGCTAAGTTCTGAAATTCTGTAAACTTCAACCCATAGAATTGTACTAATGCAAACTCTACAGCCTTTAACATTTAACTCTAGTACATCCTTCCAAAATTCCATCCTTGTCTTGAATTAAATTTTCAACCATTAACAAATGCATCCAAACATTCAAAACCACTTCACATCTCCCCCACACTTGAATCCTTGTTCTCTTGGCCAAAGAATCCATCATATAACACTTAATGTATCCATATCCGAGATTTAAAAATGAGAAAACATAAATTGATATGATGATTATCAAGAAAGAATAGCCATAATTTGTGTGGAAGAAAAAATTAAGCAAAGTGATTAACCTTCATAAACATGATTTAATCCATTGGATTGTGGTTTTGAAAGAATCAAAGCAAGTTCTAGAGTGCAACACAAGTGCATCACTCAATTAAAGCTCATCCTCACTAGATATGAAAAGTATCATTTCAATTTACCAATCAAGTGTCCTTCATTAAGTAGAAACCTTAAGAAAATTAAAAGTCCATTTTTGACATTAAGCCCAAAATAGATTCTCAAATATAGCTCACATTCTCTACTTCTAACATATTATAGGAAAACTTGTCCAAGGGGTACCATTTTTTTATTCCGAATTCAAACTTAGTTCTATAAGGAAATTGTAAACAGTAAAGAATTATTTCCCTATACTAAACTTATTATTTGTAAACAAAGAATTTATTAAGCAAGCTATAAGAAACGAACTAAAAGCTAAGTTGTGAAAGCAAAGAATTATTATTTGTGTGAAAGCAAAAACAAAAGCTAAGTTGGAACGAACTCCCCTTCAATATAGGTAGATAGTATCAACGTGCTTCACTATCTCCACTCTGATTCATTTCCTCCCTCGAAGAAATTTCTTAAGTTGGTTGCTATACACTTTGAAAGGTTGACCAGTAGACACCTCTTGCATCTCTATAACACCATTAGAAAAAATATTGCTAACACAAAAAGAATTCAATGGGTTAGTCAGTTCCTTTGGTTGTCTCACTGGCTTCACAACTTCCTCTGAAATGTCCTTTGAAATTTCCTGTGATTTCTTATCAAGTTCTGATGAATGTTCAACGAATGGTAGTGATTCTTGAGGTAATGCATCCATGCAATCCCCTACACTTATAGATTCAATTCTTGGTGATTCTTGGGGTAATGCTTCCATGCAATCCCCTACACTTATATCTTCATCCACTGAAGTTTGACCACAATTAGGTCTTACCTCAATTATTTCCCTGTTATCAATACAACTTCTAGAATGTTTAGATTTACATCCCAATTCATTAGAGTCTGAGATAACTTCATCAGAATCTTCATCAATAAGAAAATCCACAGTATCCAGCCATTCGGATTTATAAACACTAAAAATAGAATGGCTCTTCTTTTGTTGCATCGTATCAAAAATACTGAATTGAACAACTACATCAGCAATCTCCATAGATAGAGTTCCCGCATACACATCAATCTTAGTTCTTGCAATCTTAAGGAACGGTCTTCCCAAAATGATTGGAGCTTTATTCATTAATACATCACCTTCCATATCCAAAATATAGAAATCAGCTGGAAATATAAGGTCACTCACTTTAACCAAAACATTCTCAATCACTCCAGTTGGATGAGCCTGACTACGGTTGGCCAACTGAATAACAACTCCCGTAGGCTGTAGAGGACCAATACCCAATGATAGGAAAACTGATTTCGGCATTACATTAATAGAAGCTCCTAAATCCAGCATAGCATCCTCAAACACATAATTCCCAATAGTACATGGCATGGTAAAAACTCCTGGATCATCACACTTTTGAGGAATGGGTTGAATAAGGGTTGAAACATTTTTTCCCATGCTAACTAGTTCATTCCCCTTTAATTTCTTCTTGTGCAAACATACATCCTTGAGAAATTTTGCATATTTCGGAACTTGTTCTATCACGGTTAACAAGGTACATTCACCTCCACTTTGCTAAACAAATTTACGAGTTCTTGAAATTCCCTAGCTTTCTCTTCCTCAACATTTTTCCTTTGCTAGACTCTTCTTTGAGGAAAAGGTAATGGTACAGAAACCTCAATACCTTGCTGTTGTGATTCTCTCTCTATATTTTGAGCTGAATTTGGAGCTGATTGTGAATCATCTTGTTCTGAACAAAAAGTTGTTGAAGTTTGTTCTGATGTATTACTTCCACTGATCTGAACTGGTTGAGTGGGTTCTGAATTCAAATTTCTTGTACAAATTCTTTCGAATGCGAATCTGGAATTGGTGCAACAAAATCTGATCCAATTGGAACATTTTTTATTAGTTTTGTTATGGTTTTTCCACTCCGAAGAGTCAACGTACTCACATTTTTTGGGTTTAGCATTGTTTGAGAAGGTAATTTACTTGAACCTTGAGCTTGCATTTGATTTATATTCATTGCTAGCTGGCTAATCTGTCTTTCAATGTTTTGCAAAGCTGAATCTGTCCTTTGCTAATGTTGCTGCTGCTGTAAAAACAATTGTTATTGCTGTAAAATCTGTTGCATCAAATCATCCATTTTCTGTTGTGTATCCGAATTTGAAGAGCTATTAGAACTTCCTTGAGTCAAACTTAATCTTGAAGGTGTTGGAAGTGCATTCTGGATTATATTTTGCTCTTGCTGAACACCCTGATTCTGGAATTGCCATTGTTGATTTTGATTTGGAAACTGCTGATAAGGCTAAAATTGTTGCTAGAATTGATTTACAGGTTGATAAGGGTTCTGAAAATTCTGATTCTGCTGCTGGAATCCCTGTTGAAGTTGCTAAAAATTCTGATTCAAAGGTGGTTGCTGATAAAATGAGTTGCTATACTTAAAATTGGGATGATCTCTCCAACCAGGATTATAAGTAGAGGAATGGGGGTCATATTTTTAAGGAAATTGAGCTCTAGAAAATGCTGCTACTGACTCATCTTGATGAAGATTTGAGCACAACTCTGAATTGTGATCTTGGCTTGAACAAATGCCACAAACTCCCTTTGATTGATACGGAAACTGTGTGCTTGGCAAAATAGAAGCTTGATTAGCATTGTTTAATGCCAATTGCTTCACCAAAGATGTTAACTCCAATAATGAGATTCTTATCTCCTTTTGTTCATTGGAAACCATTTGAACCTCTCCAACCCCTCTTGTTGTCAAAGCTCTACTTCCAAATTGTTGTGAATTTTCTGTCATGTTTGAAATAAGCTCCCTAGCTTGTTCTGGAGTCTTGTTCACTAAAGCTCCTCCTGCTGCTGCATCTATCATACTCCTGTCCATAGGTAGTAAACCCTCATAGAAGTATTGGACTAGTAGCTGCTCACTGATCTGGTGTTGAGGACAGCTTGAACATAATTTCTTGAATCGCTCCCAATAGTCGTATAATGTCTCTCCCACCACTTGCTGAATCCCACAGATACTTTTCCTGATAATTGCAGTCCTTGAAGCTGGAAAGAATTTATCTAAGAAAGCCTTCTTCATATCAATCCAAGAAGTGATATATCCTGGTGGCAAATAATACAACCAATCTTTAGCTACTCTAGTTAATGAAAATGGAAAAGCCCTTAGCTTGATATCCAGGAGATTTCGACCCCTTTCCTTCTCCGATCAACTCTTTCAAGCTTCAACCTCATTGTAGATCTTCACAGCATCATCATCCCGATCATCTGGATCCATCTGCGGGTGTTCCCTCCGGCGGAAGTCTTCTCTCGGCAAGCCTTTGTTTTCGCCAGATTTGGAGGTGTTCCTCTAATCGGCACTTCGATTTTCATCAACGACATTTGAAGGTGGTCCTCCGTCATTTCTGAGCATCCAGCTGATGATCGTTCGTCATCCGTAGTGTTCATTCAGATTCAGAGGCTTGGAGTACCAGATTTTTAGATTTCGGCACTTGAGTGGGTTTAGGGCTATTCTAGCTCGCCGGAGGTGGTCCGCCGGCGTTGTTGAGCATACCTAGAACTGAGACGCAGCTGAGGTTCTACATTGAGGTCCAGAGTTGGGTGTTCTCAACTTTGGCATTCTTGTGTGACGGCAAGAATGTGTTGCTTGTATAGATTGGTTGTGAGTTGGTTCGGTTAGGGTTTATTTCACTTTGTTAATGTTCTTACAGCTAGATTATATTTCTTTTAATGTTTGTCATGTTCTTATCTCTGCAATTTATCATTTAGTTATTTTGTTGAAGTTTCATTCGTGTTTAGTAGCTAGAATTTCATTGATGCAAGTTAGTTTAAGTTTTGCTAGAGCTTGTTTAATTGTTAATCTGTTAAGTTTTAAATTAGGGTTTAAATTATGCTTAAGATTAGATTTAATTGTGTTTTGTACTTCATTCTTAGTTTAAGTGTGTTAATGATTTAATTATGACGTAGAGTGATAATGCGTTATGGTTTTATTGTTGGCACCTAGTTAGATTTTCTTTATGCATTAGATTAGTTCTTATTTTCTGTGCTTTTCATTTGTTAGATTTATATTCAAAGTTCAAACCCCCATTTTCATGTTAAAAACCCCAAAAATAAGAATAAAATATAATCCTAGATTACATCCTACCGTTGGTTCCTCGAGGTTCGATCCTGGGCTCATTACTACAACATAATTGTGAAATTAAGGGATTCAGTGGAAATACATTATTAATTTGATTTACGAGTGTGACAGACTTGTTATCAGGAACTCTCAGAGAAACTTCACTCCTCGACTTTGTGTATGTTGATCTTGCTAGAATTGTCCTGAGAAGAGGGGTTGCAGATGGAGAAATCAAATAAATCAAACTCGATCTTTTCTTTGTCGATCTCCAAGGATAACCTATGATTTTTTACATCAATGATGACTCCAGCTGTGGCAAGGAATGATCTTCCAAGGATGATCGGTATCTTGGGGTCTTCCTCCATATCCAAGATAATGAAATCTATGGGAACGATACATCCACCCACTTCTATTGGAACATCTTTGACTATTCCCATTGGGTATCTACATGAATAGTCAGCTAATTGCAGTGTCATAGTGGTCAGTTTAATGTTCTGGAGGCCCAGCTTCTTATATAAAGAGTGTAGGTGCAGCGGAGGCCATCAAGAGGGGGTGAATTGCCTGAAAAAATTAAAACTACCCTCCTCGTGCTTTCAACTCAAAAATGTCATAGCAATAATAAAAAATAACTTAAAACAAGAAAGCTAAACAGAAGGACAGAGAAGATCGGGAGTTAACCTGGTTACAACCAAGAAAGTTGTTAATCTAGGGCGATGAAAAGCGCACAGTAGAAAAATCTCCTTCTCTGAAGGCGAAGAAGCCTTTTACACTCTTACAGCTCAGAACTATTGCTAGGAATTGATTACAGAGTTGATGGAACAGTTGATGAATATTTACTAGCTCTAGGGGCCTTTATATAGCTCCTGGAAAGTCTATCCCAAGGGTTCAAGGCACCTCCAACAAAGTTCAAGGCGCCTCCAACTCGGTCAGCGGATAAAACTTTATACGCAGCGCAAACGGTCATTTTGACCAGTCGGAGGTGTTGGTGCAACCTTAGGTCAAGGTTGACCTGGTTGACTTGACTCGAGTTGACCTGACTCGAGTTATATTTTGATGTTTGACTTAGGAAGATTGTTGGTGCAACCTGAGGTCAAGGTTGACCTAGTTGAGTTGTATTTTGATGTTTGACACTCGTGGAAGAGTTGTATTCTTGATATGGGACAAGAATAGATGTTTGAGAGATTATTGGTGCAACCGTAGGTCAAGGTTGACCTGGTTGACCTGATTCGGGAAAGAGTCCAAGTATGGAGACTTGGCAACGGAAAAAGTCCAAGCAAGGAACTTGGCACTGGAAAAGTCCAAGCAGGGAGCTTGGCACACGAAAAGTCCAAGTGTGGAGACTTGGCACGGGAAAAGTCCAAGTATGGAGACTTGGCACTGGAAAAGTCCAAGTATGGAGACTTGGCACGGAGAAGTCCAAGCAGGGAGCTTGGCACGAGGGAAAGTCCTAACTGGGATGTTAGGCAGGTGGAAAGTCCTAACTGGGATGTTAGGCAGGTGGAAAATCCTGGTGAGTGAAGCCAGACAGTGAGAAAGTCCTAACTAGGATGTTAGGTAGTGTGGAAATCCTGGTGAGTGAAGCCAGGTGAAAGTCCTGGTGAGTGAACCCAGGCAAGGGAAAATCCAGATGGATCAGGGATGATCGGACTTCTGGTGTTGGAAAGTCCAAGTAGGTTAAGGGAGTGATCGGATACTTGGCACGAAGAGGAAAATCCAGATGGATCAGGGATGATCGGACATCTGGTGTGGAAAAGTCTAAGTGGGTCAAAGTTGACCGGATACTTAGCGGGTGCTAGCGAGTCAAGGGTGGCCGGATGCTAGGCATGATGTACCAACAGTTCAAGGTTGACCGGATGTTGGTGTGGAAGCCTTAGGTTTAGGGTCGAGAAGTTTGGATCGGGCACCGATCCAATGATATAGCTCATCGATCGGTGGTGACCGATCGGTGACCGATCGATATGCTATTGATGGTTATCGATCGGTGCGGAGACCGATCGAAGGAGATCGGTGGCAAACTAGCGGAGAAGAAGCTGATCGGTCTACGGACCGATCGGGAGGTTTCTGATCGGTCCATGGACCAATCAGGGGCGAGCGAAGCTTCTTCCGATCGATCCGACCGATCAGGATGTTACTGATCGGTCCACGACCAATCGGGGTTCTAGCCGTTACGCGCAGCGGCTAGTTTCTTCATTTCTTCTTGGCGGTATAAAGGAGGCGAGGACATCTTCATGTGAAAAACACTCTTTTTCCCTCCTTAGAACTGTTGTTCTGCTGAAGTTTCAGCCGACTAAGCTTTGTTGAGCTCACTTCCGAAGCCCCGTGACTGAGTGGCTTGTTGGCATTCGTCCGTGAAGTTGTTGCTTCCAGGACTTCAGTCGACGACAAGAAGGCAAGCTTGTATTGTTACATTCATTGTATTTACTTCTTGTATTCCTTGTATTCTATCTTGCTGTTGCGAGTTATTGTGGCGAGGTTTCTCCACCCACAAGGAGTATCTATTAGCCGGGTTTCCGGGGACTCATCCACCGATGGATTGGTAGGCTTCGTCCACCTTACGGACACGCAGAGGAGTAGGAGTTCATCTCCGAACCTCGTTATATGGTTTGTCTTTCTTCTCCTGTTTTCTTTCTACGTTGTATTTCCGCTGCACTAACCTAATCGTAGGAAGAAACGCGAAAGATTGGGGTCGGCTATTCACACCCCCTCTCTAGCCGAGTACGAACGATCCTAACAGGAGGCACCTTAAACAAGACTGAAGGCGCCTCCATTATGGAGGCACCTCCAATGTTGTTTGAGGCGCCTCCAAGGTGGAGGCTCCTCCAGCACTGGTTTGAGGCGCCTTGAGCTTCATTTACAGCCCACTTTCTCCTTTGCTTTGACTTCCGAAGCTCTGTTCTTTTGGATGATTCCGGCCAACCAAAATAGGGCTCACCCGAATCCAATTTCCGGCCTTCTCCTCGAGCAGCCTTCCTCCCCGGCTTAACGTCTCTCAAATGTCGCACACGTTCTTCTTGCCCACCGGTGTACTCTTCCACAGCTCTCTCGTTCTTCGGACGCACCGAGCCCGTCGGCTCCCTTCCCATGCCGTCCTTCTCGCTAGCTGCGTCTTTCGCTCGACTTCCTATGCTCCTAAGCTCCTGCACACTCAAACACAAGGATCAAACACAAAACAGGACCTAACCAACTTAGTTGATCACATCAAAACACCCACGGGGTCCAACAATCTCCGCCTTTTTTATGTGCACCAACCCAAGTTCAAGTTAGGGAAAACATAGACAAATAGTAATTTTTTTTAAAGAAAATTACTAAACTAACATTTTAAGCATAAATTTGCAATAAGTAAAATTGCAACTAAATAAAAGTTTTAAGAAAAAGATTATCTCCCCCTGGACTTGTACTAATCTCTCCCCCTTTGATCACAGCAAAAACGGGGTAAGAGTATAATATTTAAAAAAATATTTAGCAAATTTTTAAGTTAGAAAAATTTTGAGTAAGATGAATTTTCCAAAATTTTCTAAATAGAATGGAATTTTTCAAAATGATTTCTAAGTCAAAATTAATTTTGGAATTTTCCTAAAATATTTGAAAAACTTTCAAAGCATTATTTAATTTTTAACTTTTAATGCTTTTAACAAAAAGTTAATTAAATATTTCATTTCTATATTTGGCTTCCAGGCAGTGGCGAGGCACTAGGCCTTCTTGGTTATTGGAACAACAACCACTTTCTAGTCAAAGTCGCATAAGGAAATTTTTTGTTTAATTTTCTTTTCTGAAGGTGCTAAGTCTAATCATTTCAATTTAAAAATTCTCTATGATTCTTAAATTTCCATTTTAGCTTCTCATAATTTCTCAATTCATAGTTTTTTATAATTGTAGCAAGAAATATTGAGCATGCAAAAAATTGTATATTTTTTATTGTTAGTTTGTTGAAATCTCTTAATTGACAAATTGTGTCTTTTAACTCAATATTCTTTAATAGTTTTTCAGTTTTTAATTCAAAATATTCTTTCGACAAAATAATTAGTAATTCACAAGAATCTTTCGGTAATATTTCAATTGAACCAATTAATTTGCTAAGAGGTGGAGACCATACCTGACTTACCTTGTCGGCGGTTGATTCTCCCCCTGTTAAGTTGTTTTCTTCCGCAGATTCTCCCCCTTCATCGATTCTTATTTGTGATGAGCATTTTAGGTCTTCAAGTTGGAGTTCGGTTACTTGTTCTATCTCAACACTTACCTCAGTTTCGGACTCTTCTGACGTTGGATCAGTGTCCATCGAGGAGTCGGATTCAACTTCAATTGGTTCTTCATGGAGTTTTAAGAACTTTTCCCAAAGTTCTTTTGCACTTCGGTAGTCGCCAATTCTATCGAGATCTTCATCTGATAGTACACTTAGAAGGTGAAATTCAGCTCGAGCGTTTGCCATAGACTCGTCACGTTGCTTATTGTTCCAGAGGTGTATCTCGAGTTCTTCTCCATTCGTTGTCTTTGGTGCTTCATATCCAAATTTCATTATTGATAAAATATTAAAATCTGTGTTAAGATATACCTCCATTTGTTGTTTCCATGTCGTGAAGTCTCCGTCGAACTTCGAGGGATGAATGTTCGCTCCGGCCATCGTCTTGATCGTTGTGCTTCAGTCGGCGGTTAGTCCTTCTGAGGCAGTCTAGCTCTGATACCAATTGTAGGTGCAACGGAGGCCGACAAGAAGGGGGTGAATTGCCTGAAAAAATTAAAACTACCCTCCTCATGCTTTCAACTCAAAAATGCAATAGCAATAATAAAAAATAACTTAAAACATGAAAGCTAAATAGAAGGACAGAGAAGACCGGGAGTTAACCTGGTTACAACCAAGAAGGTTATTAATCCAGGGCGATGAAAAGCGCACAGTAGAAAAATCTCCTTCTCTAAAGGCGGAGAAGCCTTTTACACTCTTACAACTCAGAACTATTGCTAGGAATTGATTACAGAGTTGATGGAACAGTTGATGAATATTTAGCCCAGGGGCCTTTATATAGCTCCTAGAAAGTCTATCCCGAGGGTCCAAGGCGCCTCCAACAAGGTTCAAGGCGCCTCCAGCTCGGTCAACGGATAAAAGTTTATCCGCAGTGCAAACGGTCATTTTGACCAATCAGAGGCGCCTTAAACAAGACTGAAGGTGCCTCCATTGTGGAGGCGCCTCCAATGTTGTTTGAGGTGCCTCCAAGGTGGAGGCGCCTCCAGCACTGGTTTGAGGCGCCTTGAGCTTCATTTACAGCCCACTTTCTCCTTTGCTTTGACTTCCGAAGCTCCGTTCTTTTGGGTGATTCCAGTCAACCGAAATAGGGCTCACCCGAACCCAATTTCCGGCCTTCTCCTCGAGCAGCCTTCCTCCCCGGCTTAACATCCCTCGAACGCCACACACATTTTTCTCGCACACCGGTGTACTCTTCCGCCGCTCTCTCGTCCTTCGGACGCACCGAGCCCATCGGCTCCCTTCCCGTGTCATCCTTCTTGCTAGCTGCATCTTCCGCTCGACTTCCTGCGCTCCTAAACTCTTGTACACTCAAACACAGGGATCAAACACAAAACAGGACCTAACCAACTTGGTTGATCACATCAAAACACCCACGGGGTCCAACAAAGAGTACGGAATCAGGCTAACGCTGGCCCCCAAGTCGCAGAAAGCTCTCGGTATGAGTTCATAACCAATTTTGCAAGGTATAGAGAAACTTCCTGGATCCTGAAGCTTTGGTGGAGAATTTTCCATAAGGAGAGCGCTGCAGTTCTCTGTTAATGCTACGGTCTCGAAGTCACCCTTCTGCCTCCTATTAGATAAAATACCCTTTAAGAACTTTGCGAACTTCGCCATTTGGTGTAGTGCATCTATCAATGGTACTTCTATGGAAATTTCCTTGATCTTCTTCAGGAATTGGTTGAACTCTTCATCCTTTTGGGAGTTTATCAGTTTCTGAGGGAAAGGAATCGTTTGACTCTGTCGGGGAACTTGAAGAGTTTCTCCAACCTTTTTAGTAGCCTCCTCTCCATCCCTATTTTGAGTCTGATTGGGCATTAGGGGAGCGGGCTCCTTCTCTGAGTCAGGCTCCTTTTGAGTAATGATTTGGGGGTCTCTCACAGTACGTCCGCTCCTCAGCTCAATACGGTTGCAATGTTCCACGAGATTTATATCTAACTTCCCTGGAAATGTTCCCTGTGCCCTTGAGATGGATTGGGCTATCTGGGCTATCTGGTTGTCTTGCATCTTTTGATGCTTCTCAGAATTTTCCATTCTTTGAGTTAATAGCTTGATCTCATTCTTCATCTCCTTTTGCTCTAAGAGAGCTTCTTCAAGCATCTTTTCAATTCTGGACAATTGTGAAGGTTGTTGTTGAAAAGTTTGTTGTCCAGATGAGTAGTTCTGCTGCCCTGGTCAGTAGCTCTGTTGTCCAGGTTGATAGCTTTGTTTTGCTGGCCCTTGATCCTGATTGTTCCGGTATGAGAAGTTTGGGTGATTCCTCCAACCTGGATTGTATGTATTGGAGTATGGATTATTTTGCCTTTGGTTGTAGCTGACTATTGCATCACACTGCTCAAGTTGGTTTATCTGTGCTTGTATTGGCCCTAAGGGGCAAGTATTTTGAGCATGATCCGTACTTCCGTAAGTTTCGCAAACACAAACTATCACATTGGTTGTGTTGTTGCTGTTCCTCATGGCCTCAAACTTTATGGTCAGAGCGTCCAACTTTGCAGACATGAGAGTGACTACATCTACGTCGAATTTCCTTGACACTTTTATTAGGTTCCCTGAGAAAGAACCACCAGATCTTTCTAATGCCCACTGATGGTGATTCTGTGCCAATTCTCTATGATCTCTTCAGCTTCATCAAGGCTCTTATTCATCAATGCTCCTCCTACTGCAGAATCGAGGGATACCTTCGTGTTATAGTTGATTCCATTGTAGAAGGTGTGTAGAACCAACCATTTCTTAAGGTCATGATGGGTGCATTGTCTTAGTATACTTTTGAATCTGTCCCAGGCTTCAAATAATGATTCTGAGTCTACCTACTTGAAGCTTGCAATCAGATTCCTCATATGAGCAGTTTTGCTTGGTAGATAGAATTTATCCAGGAATTTCTGCTCACACTACTCCCAGGATGTAATGTTCTTCACTGGAAGTGAATTTAGCCACTGCTTGGCTCTATCTTTCAGGGAGAATCCGAAGAGCAATAACCTTACTGATTCTGGAGGGATTCCGTTCACTTTCATGGTGCCGCAGATCTCGTAGAAAAACTCCAAGTGGTCCTCTGGATCATCATGCGGTTCTCCTCCGAATTGATTCTACTAAACCATGTGAATTACTGCAGGCTTGATTTCAAAGTTGTTAGCTTCGATTGGTGGCCGAGTGATGCTAGACCAAACCCCTTGTGCATAAGGTGCTACATAATCCTTCAACAATTTATCAGCCATCTCTGAAGATTCTTGTGCTGCTTGAAATGTCTTCTGTAGGTTTCTTCTCCTCTAGAAAGTCCTATCAATATCCGGATCAAACGGTAGGAGCTGTCATGAAAGATTAGCTCTTCGCATGCAAAAATAAAATATGAACTATAGTAAAGAAGAAAAAATGAAATAATATTATTTTTGGTGTTTTTCATAAAAATATAAAAAGTAAAGTAAAACAAGAATAAAATTATTTATCTCTAAATGCAAACTAAAGGAAAGATAAAGAAAAAGAAAACAAAGTCTAGTCTAATCTAGTATGACTATCACCAATGTTATAGAAACAGTCCCCGGCAACGTCGCCAAAAACTTGTTACGATTCTGCAAGTGCACGGATTCATCGTCAGTAATATAAAAGATTGTCGAACCCACAAGGACTGGTTATAAGCACTAGTGATGACACACTTAGGATTAGCTACACTATCGATGGTTGTAAGTAATCTAAGAAAAGATATTAGAAAGCGGGGAATGAGAACTAGTAACGAGAAGAAATCAACCTGGTTAATGAAGAGTTCTAGGAGTTCGATTTCATTGTGGTGGTATTGATGTGTCTCATACTATCCTATACTCATTGTCCATCGGCATGCAATTGCCGGAAGCTAAAGCAACTATCCTGAAGCACCAAACAAAGATGATCTTTATGAAATCCTATTACAGTTAACCCTTGTCACTAGGGCGCCTCGGTAGATCACAAGGACACGACTCTTATTGATGTTATCAAGGATAGAATTAAAAAGCTTAGTTTGGTCTCTTACTTCCTTGTGGAGGAGTTGCCTTTCCTTTCAAGGAAGAACCCTAGATGTCCGTGAACGGGTTACCCCTGTCACTAGGGCACCTCGGGTATACAATCTAAGGCATTCCCTCTACGAGGTTGGCAATTCCTACACAATCAATCAACACGACAAAGAGATAGAGTAGTCGAAACAAAACAAGCGAAATCATCCAATGAATATATGCGTAACATGAGTCTTACATCAAATTCAATCCATAATTACTCCCTCATCCTAGAACAAGGACTCTACTCCATAGATGCTGGAGAAAATCCTGAAGACATAGTGAATCTAAACATATAATCCTCAAAAACAAAGAGAGAAAGAAGAAGTATGCTTATCCAATGACGATGAGTGGTCTTCGGATCCAATATTTTGCTTCTGAAGTTGATGTGGTGATGAAACGTCGCCGGATCGATGTCCTGGAAGGCGTGGAATGACACCAGAGTGATTCTCCTCTTGACGGCTCACCTCCCGGCTCTCCCCCTCGGAAAAAGGGTTAAACCCCCTTTTATAGGCTAGGGCACGGCGGCACGGCCGTGCCATTTCTTAGCTCTGGATGCGTTGTACGGCCGTGTAGGGTTGCAAAGCCGTGTGCTGCTTGGTCTCGGTCATGGGGGGCACGACTGTGCAGGATTGTACGGTCGTGTTCTGATCCGTCTCTGGGTTGGCCGCACGGACGTGCAAGAGTTGCACGGTCGTGCACTTCTCCTCTTCTGTTTGGCCACATGGTCGTGCAAGGTTTACACGACTGTGTTCTCTGGCTCGCTCCGATGCATCGATAAACGTTGTTTTCACTTCGAAAGTTATCCCTGTCAACACAAAACCAAACAATGAGCAGATATCCATACAAAAGAGTATATATGATGAGTACATGATAAAAGAGGCGATCATACAAAGAATATGTACCTATAAAGCAAGTGAATGTGCATAGAAACATACATAAACCATCATAATATTTACACACATCATCAACCACGTTCTATGCAGGATTAAGATACTCGCTGGAGAATGGGAAAGTGCATCATACTCCCAGGAAATCCCTTTGATAATAATATATGTTGTGCTGGAAGTCCGTTCAGACGATAATAATATAAGTATAAATGTTGTATGTGTTGGGTTTTTTGGGCTGAGAAAATCGCTTTTTTGCATCACGGAAACCCCGAAACCCCCGCCACCAGATCCGTGTGAAGAATAAAACTTCAAAAAACGTACGAGTACGAGTTTACAAACTCTAGATCTACATTAGAGTACGAGTTTTACCCTTGATGCGTTCCTTTCGCGAATCCCGCTCGTCCAAGGTGCCGGATCTCAATATTGTCAAAGTAGACAATCCTCTAGAAGTATCCACACGAACAACTCGATGGAGGGAGAACCTTAGAGTGTGCTAGCACTCCAAGAAGGTCTCGGCAAGATGAGGAGAGGGGGAGCAAGAAGAGAGAGAAAGGAAGAAGATGGAATCAAAAATGCCTTTTATGAAAATGAATCCCATTCATTCCCCTTAGTGGCCGGCCACAATATTGTAACTCCTCACATTTAATGTGGCCAGCCACATTAAAGCAAAGGGAATTTGTAACCTCCATTAAGTGGCACATACATGTGTTAACTATGATGATGTGGCACATCATCATTGGCCACTTAATGCCAAGTCATAAATGATGTGGCATAAAGTCAAGTCAAACTTGACTCTTCCTCTTCCTCTAAAGTCAAGTCAAACTTGACTTAATCTCTCTCATGGTTGATCTAATCCAACCATTTAATTCAAGTCAATTTAATATAATGAATCTAATTCATTTAATTAAATTGATTCAATGAGTCATAATCTAAATTAGACTCATTGAACACATGAATCAACTTGAGTCCAACTCAATTAGCCCAATTAGGATTACTCTTAATCCAATTTGATTCATCACATGAATCTAATCCTCTTGGTTCATCATATGAACCTAATCTCCATCTAATTGTCCTTAGTGTGTGACCCTATAGGTTCTTGTAACATTGGCAATGCTCCTAAACCCATTTAGAAGCATAAGTAATGAGCGGTATCTAGCAACACATCATTACTACCCAAGTTACAAGAATGTTGAGATCCAACATCACCTTGTGACTACTAATTGTGACTCCTCACAATATATATAACATTGTCCTTCTATCCTAGACATCTAGATTGATCAATGTGAGGCATAGACCGTGTCATCCTCTGACCAATTTAAATCTTGATCTCCAAGTAGACTCACTAAATCAAATGAGCTCAATATCTCATATTGACTCATTTGGGCATGGCCATGCACTTCGTGGTCTCACTCTATAAAAAATATCGATGTCGCTCCCGTCATATAGGAGGGATAGATCCCATCTACAACACTCACATCCCTCTGCATAATTTGTTACATACCCAGTAATCGCCTTTATAGCCCACCCAGTTACGGGTGACGTTTGACGAAACCAAAGTACATAATTCCTTATGTAGGGATCCATGGTGACTTCAAGTCTAAGGACTAGTAGTCATACTAATAGCTACATGAGAAAGTATATGACACTCATATAACGATCCATGATACTTTCTCATGGCGGGTCATTCAGTATACATTCTCCAATACATACCCATGTGTCAACTTGATATCTCTATATCCATGACTTGTGAGATCAAGTCATCGAGTTGACCTACATGCTAGTCTTATTACATTAACATTGTCCCTGAATGTTAATACTCGACTAGGAATGATTAAGAGTAGTGTTCCCTATATCATCTCACTATCGATTCAACCAATCGATTGATATAGGTAAGAACCTTCTACTCAAGGACGCTATTATATTTAGTTTATTTGGCACCAATACAAGTAAGTATAATAACCAAAAACAAATATCTTTATTTATATAAGAATATGATACAACAAGTCCATAATACAATCATCAAATGATTGGTTCTAGGGCTCTAACTAACAGTATACCCGGTTGTCCCTTTACCTAACTGAGTGTATGATAAGTTACTTAAAGAAGGCCCACTTCGTTCTGAGAGACTTGATCAATATATCTGGCTGGGCTATATTTGTCCTACTCGAGTGGTAATATGAGGATAGGTACTGCATGCCCAGTCATCCTTTTTCCACCCAGACTTATAATGGGCTACCAAGAGATGCAGCTATCTTCTGAGAAGTTCGGTTAGTACATTGAGCTAAACTACATCATGTCATTGCCCGGCCGAATTTTTATATAGCCAATCCAACTTTGAGATTGGACGAATGCAACTACACACCGTCACTTATGATTGGTATATTGTGGAGTGAGTCAGTCATTCCGACCGATATGTAAGGCCAGTCGGCCTTAAGCTTGACTGCCTTAAGATTTCCAGTTTGCTCGGCTTAAGGGATTATCATCTTTTCCCTATCGGATTATAACTCGGTCTGGTGGAATCTGAGAAGCTTAGCACTAGACAATTTATCAAAGCCAGATGAGGGGATTTTACTCCTTCTAGAGTATGACTGCCACCTCATCTTGACTTTAACCGCCCTATCACCTGGACTTTGACTGTCACATTACCTTCTGGGTCCACTCATCATAACCTGTATCACCGGTTATTCCATGAATCAAAACCACACAAGAAAATAAAACAATCACATATTCTAATCAACATCTCTAAAATCCAAAACAAAACAAAGAAAAATGAGCAACATCTGAATCCATGCACCTGTCTATCGAATGAAACCCTAATCCCATACCTACAAGGGAAAAAAAATACTTGCCTTCTCCTTCTTTTTCCACCGACGGGAGCCTTAGCCAATGGATGATGCGCTGGAGATGAAGGGTTGTTGCGAACCTTTATGACTTGGAGCGATGTCCACCGAGGAGATCGCCGGCATGGTGGCATTGGTCGATCGGTTTAGGCACTGGTGGAGGGTTTGGTGCAGCGACAGAGAGGAGAGGAGCAGAGGAGAATCGGTGAGGGGTGAGCAACGGAATGATTTTAGCCAAATAAAACTTAGAGTTCTGTTTTAAACTTAGGTTTATATACTTAATCAACTCCTAACTTTAATTAAGTATTTCAAACAGGCTTTCACAAGGCCTAATAGACCTATGCCCTTAAAACATATCATACAAATTTATTTTAAATCCCTAAAAAAATTTTAAAATTCCTAGAAAATTTTATAATTTAATTTCTTAATTGACATCTATTTTTTTATCTTTAACTTGGCTCGTGAAACCCTATAGGGAGGGTAAGGGTAAATAAGAAAAAGATAAACTAAATCTTTAAAATCTTAGCTCTAAAATGATCAAGAGAATAAAACATCAATTAATCTTACTTAAGTTTTTTCTTTTGAATCAATTGTTATTGCTATTTTATTTTTGCATATCTTTTCCTAACTTTAACTCAGGCTGTTATTGCATCAAAAAGGAAGAGATTGTTAATGCAATTTACACTAACGGTCTAACTTATGTTTTGATGAATGACAAGTGAATTAAGTTAGGTATTATCACGATCTAACCTTGTTACCGAGTATTCAGGGTTAACTACCTTGACGCGTCAAGAAGACCTAACACTAAGCTGAAAGTCTAGTTAGGATGTACGATTCCCGAGTGGCGAAGTTTGGATGTGCGATTCTGGCAGGTGATCGAGATGTATGATTCCCGAGTTGCGAAGTCAGGATATGCGATTTC
The DNA here is from genome assembly GCF_018446385.1 of Zingiber officinale. NCBI lineage: Eukaryota > Viridiplantae > Streptophyta > Magnoliopsida > Zingiberales > Zingiberaceae > Zingiber > Zingiber officinale. Next base: position 21,390,142 of record NC_056002.1, on the reverse strand, counting down.
GGCAGAAAGACCTAGTGGCTCAGATTAATGTTAAGGAGGTAACTTGACACATTGTGAGTAGAGGTAAGTTACTGAAGAAGAGTGACTAAGTAAGGATGCATCCCGATTGGGGGGATAGTAGGCATTGGTCCAATATAGGTCCATTTCAAAAATCTAAATTGAGACCCTAACTGGATCCTAGTCTGAAGGACAGGGACTAAGTCATAAATTAATCTTATTATTGTTGTACTAACTTTATTTTGTAGGTTAGATATTATCATGTTGGACTAACCTAACTTGCAGGGCGAAAGAAGCAAAAAGGCCTCTGGTGAACAGTATATGAGGCTCCTTCAAGCATTGGAAGGTGTCTTCACACTGTTCATGGAAGGTGCCTTTGATACTATGAAAGATGTCTTCTAATGGATAAAATTTAGAACTCGTTGATGATAAGAAGCAATGAATTTGGGATCAGAATTCATACATTGGAGGCATCTTCAATGCTATGGAAGGAGCCTTCCATGTTCAATAAAAGAACATCTCGACCAAGCATTCTTCATCAACTGATATATGAGATTCTACGCTTCCGATTGAGGTTCTGACTACTCCGTCTTCCTACAGCTACTCTGCTATGATGCTAATATGCCCGACCGCTGTTGAGGAGTCAACCAATACCAAGCCTAAGCTCATAATTTTCGAGGGTGTTGGGTAACGAATTTATAATTTTGCACTTAATTATTGCAAAAGGAAAGTGTAGTGTGTTACACTTGTCCTGTTCTTTCTCTTGTACTCAATCCTCTCTTTCGGAGGTTCTAAAAGAGGTTTTTTTTTAGTGGATTATCCGTCGATAGGTCTACAGGACCTGGGTCTTGGAGTAGGAGTCATTGAAAGCTCCGAACAAAGTAAATTCGACTGAGTCATGTCTACTTTTCTATTTTTTATTCTTGTTTCCGCTGTGTTTACTTTATTTTTAAAAGTAAAAGAAAAGTTTTTTTTAGCCATGTGATTCACCTCTCGCCCCCCCCCCCCCCCCCTTCACGTGCATCTCAATCTAATTAACATAGATAACTTGCTTCATAGACTCAGATATTTTATTACTTGACGATATAACCATGCACTTGAGGTCATACAACATTCACCTAAGTTCACTTAGGACTAGTTATTCGGTAGATTTCTACCCTACTAACCTCAGTTAGGACTTTCCATCTTCTAACCTCCAGTTAGGACTTTCTCAAACAAGTATTCGATCATCCTTTGACCTACTTGACTTCTCTCACACATATTGTCAAATACCAAAACTCAAGCTCGAGCCAACTCGAGCTTAGTCAAACTGGTCAACCTTGACCTGAGGATGATTGCACCAACATGGAGGTGCCCAGATGTCATATATGAACCCATCTAAGGAATCCATTTTGAAGTTGAGCTCCTTTCACGATAAGTCCTTCACTTATTGAAATTTAGGACTCTTCTTTTTCCTCTAGCTCTTTGCTTCTTCTATCGATTAGTCTGATGAAAAGCGATCTTGCTCTGATATCACTTGTTAAGACACTTATGAGGTAGAGGGGAGGGTGAATAGCTTTGATTGCTTCTTGTCGTCGATTTGTGCTCATCATCGAATACATAGCGGATCTTCAATACAAACTTCGACTCCACATGCAGAATACTTGGATTTTACTTGGTATCTACTTCTTTGAGGTGACTAATCCAAGGGTCCACTCTTCACTCATAGCTTCACTATGAAATCCTCCTTTCCAGAGGCGGAGAAGTCTTGTACAAGCTCGAACATGAGAAATATAACAAGAAATAAAAGCAAATACAATGAATGCAAATAATTTTACATGAATCATACTTTGAGTTTTTTTGTTTCTTGCAAATAGCTCTTAATTGATTGGAAATGCAGTGACACTTTGCTTCTAACTTCTCAAGAATCGATGGCCTCAAAACACCATGAAACCCCCTTTCTAAGGTTTCTCTTAGGCTGAAAAATATCTCTCAATCGATTGATAATAACCATTATTTTGATATGAGATTTTGACATGTATACTTACATTTTTGACCTATTTGTGTGTCTAATTTTGTGTTCATACTATATTTCATGAGTTGGATTTATTTCTAGACTTAGTTGCAAATTATGGTATATTTACGGTATTTGATACTAATATTTAGATATATTCTTTATTGGTAGCAAAGATCATGGATTCAAATCGGATCGAACTAAATTGAACTCAAACTTGGGTTCAAATGAGGAGATCAAGCTTTGGAACAATCTGAGCCGTTCATCCAAGATCCAAAGAGATCTAAGTCATCCATCAAACATTTGATCCATCCAAGTACTATAAGAGTAGATCAGGACCATTGATCTACATCAGAAGCTTTGGATTCAAATCTGATTGATCACAATCGTTGGATCAGATCTGATTGATTATAGTCGTTGATGCAGATATGAGGATTGGATGGTTGAGATTGAATGGCAATACAGTCATCCCTCGTCAAAAAAGATAGATCGCGCGAACAGACTTTAGGTTTGGCTTCGCCTCTGCACGCTTCAACGCCCAACGCCATCCGCAAGATCCAGCTCTCCTCCACCGATCTCCACCATCGCCGTAGGTCAAGGGGTTGCCCTTCCTCCGGTGATCTCTCATCCACAAGGATAGGGGTTTCCCTACCTAAGCTACGCGCAACCCCGACGCCACAAGCTTCCCACCGCCGGCTTCAACCGTCCCTTCTTCTTCCATCGCACCACTGCCTGAGAGTTTGTCAATTCCCTTCTCAACTAGCCAACCATCTACAGATTTCCTCCGTTGGCAATTCCTCCATCTAGATCCGATCTACTGAAGTTCATAGCATCTCCTTCTTCCATCCGGCAACGATCCACCATCCGAAGCAAACATGGGTTTGATCTCTGATGTGTTGTTTGTTCTTGTTTGATGGTTGATTGTTTGTATGAGTTCATTGTCGTGATTGATTGTAACAGAATTAGTTCCCATGCTTAAGGTTGCATGCACTTGGACTTAGTGTATTCAAGCTCACATTGTGTACGATGAAATGTTTCCTACATTGATTTACTATGTCTTGCAATTTCTTTATGTTAATGCCTTGTAATGCTTTGTTACGTTGGGTGTTAGTGATGCTAGTCAATCGGTTGGAATGCATGTAGATTAGATTAGGTTAGAATGCTTACCTTATGGTTTCATGAATTCCTTCTCGGTCATAGAATAACATATTCACATTTCTTTTAGTGCATTTCATGCTTGCTATCATCTCCTTCATGTCATAGTTTAATGAATTTTCATTTCTATTTATTTCCATTCCCTATTATTAGATTTAGAATTGAATCAAACCCATCCCCCATGTCTGAATAATTTGATCATTAAATTTATCATGCATTGTTTATATTCATTGTGAGAGACGACCTAGGCCATACCCTATACTACATTAGTGTAGTTAGGGAGTTCAGTATCAATTTGAATTGTAATCATATGTAGTACAACATACGGGTGGTTTATTAATTGACCTTACCCCCAATCAATTGCCACATCATATCCAACTGTTCAAACCTACAGAACGACTCTTTATTGCCCAACCAATTGATTGATGAGCTATACCAATCAATTAGTTAACCTCTAATCGATTGCCCTAGTCAATTATGAGGCTTTCTGTTCTCTTGCGAAAATGTCTTCTGTAAAATACCAAAAAAGGGCAAATAATAATAAGGGGAATTTTCCGAAATTTTTGGAAATTTTTCGGAGCTCGTATGGACGAGTTAACGGGGATAAAAACGGGGCTCGGAAAAGCCTGTTTATGCTACCCCATTTAAAAGAGGAAAAGTTTATTTTCCTTTCTTTTTATTTTTTTTTCTCCTTCTCCCCACACGCTGATTCTTTGTTTCTTCCCTGTGTGCTCGACACCTTGCCCGACGCCGCCTCCTCCTATGCCCTAACCGCTCCAAGGCGGTTTCTTTTATCTATCCCTTTTTCTTCCGCGACGTCAAGCTCTCTCTCCTTCTTCCTTCCGAGTGTGCACCCGACGCCTTCTTCTTCCTTGTCTCCGCCACTGAGATCGGGACGCGCCGCCGCCCCTCTCGGTCAGAAGCCACCTCCAAGTCGTGCCCTGGATCACCAATCGACCACCTCTGCCCTAGCCTCTTCACCGCTGCACATCGCCGCCTTCTCTCGAGTTGTGTTGCAACGACAAGACGAGTCGGAGCGCCGGCCACCAGGTTCGAACTGGCGCTGCTGTCCTTGCTATGCCCTAGGTTGGCATTGCCTTAACCGTCAGCCGCTGAGCATCTTATCCCCTCTCTACGCAGGCACCCGAGGCTCGCCGGAAAGGAAATCGAGCATCCGAGGCTCCACCTCACTCTCTGCCCTGTACGCCGCTGTTCCTGTTGACACTGTACCCTAGATCACCAAAAGCCGAGAGCTGGAGAAGGCGACAGAGAGCAACAGTAATTCCTCGGTGAGATTGAAGGTGAGGTTGTGCCCTGTGGTTTTGAATAAGTGAAGTATCCAGTTGTTTGATCTCAAGCTGAGGTGTTTTCTTGGTTTCCAACAGCGGTTACACTTTCCGACAGCAACCATCCCTAGCCGTGGATCTACAGTTGCTGTGAGATTGAGGTAAGGGGTAGAGAAACTGTTTCTCTTATTGTAGTGTACACATAATTGAAGCTAGGAAAGGATAAGAAATGAATAGTACATAAATTTATTTAAGTTTAAGTTGTTTATGTGAAAATGGATTAGGTTTTGGAATTGATCTGATGGTATGATTAGGATTAAGGTAAATTAACCCTAGTTAATCGTTGGATTTATGTTAGCTTCTCGAGAATTTGATTTAGCTAATTTATTTATATGAAATTAGCTAAACCTGGATACTATGTATTACAGGACTTTTGACGTGAGACGAGTATCTCAATGTCGGATTTGGATCGGTTTGGACTTTTCGATTTGGAGGCGGGTACTTTGACTTTATGTCATTTGATATGCATAGTAATGTATTTAACAAATAGCAACGATTATGTTTTCTTGTCTACTTCAGTTGATCACTACCCGATCTGTTACATGCTTATTTGTTTATTTGTTATGCACATCATATTAGTACTTATCTGATTATACATGCTTATAGGGGTAGTGACACAATCATGTTATATTATGTTCAGGACCAAGGGTTTTTGATACCTTATCTGATCTGTGTACCTTTGATTTGGCTCATTATTTTATGGTACATATTTTATATTTATACATGGATATTGCTATGCTGATCAGGATATTGTCATGCTTAGTGTCATGCACCATTCGCATGATTGCATGCTGCGCGATAGTCTGCTCCATTATTGTTGAGCACATCGCCAGTTTCATCACTGTCGGTGCTCCGTTGGTCCGCTCACGGGTAGCGTGACGCAGCGTGGTAGCACATCAGTTTGGCTCTGTCGGTGCTCCGTTGGTCCGCTCATGGGTAGTGTGACGCAGCGTGGTAGCACGTCAGGGATCCCTCCCCGTCAGTGTGTACCGGGAGATGAGAGCATTGAGCTCCCCCATTTATGATTTGGGGTAGGAGGATAGGTGTACTCCGACAGCATCCCGTCCACTCGGTCACTCATCAGGAGTAGTGATGTCAGAGTGCACGGTTGTCACAGCCCTACCCACTCGGTCTCACCATTGTGTGTGAGATGGCTGACTGGCCTCAGGGGTGACCATGACATTTGCATCATATGCATGATGCATTTATTGCTTGTGTTTGCTGCATTTACTTGTTGCATTTATATGGATGCATATGATTGACATGCATACAGGATTTATGACACTCTCGGTCTGACGACCCTATTGTACTTATACTCTGGTCCTGGTTAGTACAGTTTTCTCCTGTTTTATTTAGTTGCATTTATCCTTCTTGTATCAGGAGACTGTACGCATGATTAGTGCTGGTTGTTATTTTCTTTATTATGCATATCAGTTGATACCCGCTGAGTGTTGGACTCACACCCTCCTTCATTGTTATTTTCAGGTTGATGTTGTCCGGAGAGTTCCAGTCGCTAGTCCCCTGTAGTCCACGAGGACATATGTCGATCTTTTAGTTTTTCTTGTTTAGACTATGTTAGACTTATTCTGCTTTTGGCATCTGGACTTGTATTAGTTAGTTTATGGATATTGTCGATGAGTTTTATTTGGATGTGTTTTGCTACACGCCTGCCTGGATGGCAGAAGAGGTAAGTTCATTGTGATTTGTGTTTTACGAGTGTAATGGAGTAGGATATCGGTTTTGTGCTTTATGAGTGTAGTTGAGTAGGGTTATTTTTGAGTGTTCTTATTACTATTCTAATTTATCAACTATTATACTGCGTGGATGACTCTGTGTTATATTTTTATTACTGTTATTGTTCCGGCCGTGTTGGCCGAGGTATATGTGGCCCAGAAGGCATTGTAGAAAGTTTCAGATTGTCACCCGTACAGGGGAGGTGCTGTCAAAATTTTTTTCTGGCAGGGACTCTCTCTCGGGGCATGACAATTTATTTGGTATTAGATCCAAGTTTGCGATACTTGTTTTGATTTTCGTGTTACTAATTTTCGAGATTTATCTGATACCAATTTATTGGTATCAGAGCGGGTTATGATACCTGCTTATGGTGTTCTGGATTTTTGGAGTTAGCCCAAGTTTACTAGTAAACTTAGGTATTTATTTCGGATTAGCACGGATTTCCATTACGTTATGTTTCAGACTTCCGTTTCGGATTTATATGGATTTCCGGTAATTTTCTTGTACGGAATTCCGAGGTAATATGGGGATTGGACAGCGACAGAACATCTCCAGACGGCAAATAGGTATGATGTTTATTTTATGATTGTTATACTTGTAGTAATATCTGTTATATAACTTAACAGATATGAGGAGATCTACACGTATTGTTGCGAGACGTGGTGCTGGACGGCCACGTACGAGGACCTTGGGATCTCTGGACTTGCCAAAGATGCCTACCGGTGTTGAGCCTGTCAGTCAGGGACAGACTCAAGATACTGTGGGCGCATCGGGCTCTCAGACCCCGATGGCTCCTATAGAGGTACTTACCTCGGCTGTACTGAGTGTACCCATCCCTACTGTATTTTCGGTACTACCGACATACCCCACACCTGCTCCGGCCCAGCCTACAGCGTACTCGGCACCACCGCCACCTGGACCTACTGTGTACCCGACACCAGTGGCACCTGTGCCCCCAGTACCTACAGTATACCCAGCAGCACCTGCACCAGGGATATCGGTTACTCCACATCTGGTACCACTACCTACCGTACATCCAGCCGTGGCCACCTATGCTGACCCTGCAGTGCCACCGACGGCATATGCTCCAGTCTATGCAGCAGCACCGAGAGTACCTTCCCCGGTCTATTCAGCGGTACCACCTGTAGCATCAGCTCTAGTGTTTCCTCCAGTTCCTGCAGCCATCCTAACACACCTCACTAACATTGTCGCAGCACGAGCCAGGATTCCAGCGTTAGTAGAGTTGATGAAGAGTCGATTTACACTCTTCCGAGGAGACCTTGATCCGAGTGTGGCCCTGTCTTGGATTGATACGATGGAGCCGACCTTCTTCTACATGGCTTGCTCCGAGTGGGAGAAAGCAGAGCTGGCTGCTTTTCACTTATGGAACGAGGCCGACACTTGGTGGGTTACTCAGCGTTCCATCATCGGCGAGCAGAACATTACTTGGGTCAGGATCGGAGAGGCTTTTGAGAGCCGCTTCTTCCCACGAGCTTATCAAATGGCTCACCAGCAGGATTTCTTGAGTCTGTGACAGAACAACTGGTCGGTGACAGAGTATAATGCAGAGTTTGACAGATTGGCCAGATTTTGTCCAGAGCAAGTTGCTGAGGATAGTTCACGTATGTAGCAGTTCATTCAGGGGTTGGATGGACATTTACAAGTAAGGCTTGCCGGTCTTGGTTACGCATCTTACCTGGAGACTTTGGACAGATCCCTCATGATTGAGTTAGCTTAGTAGAGAGTGTCTCCGGACAGAAAAAGGAAACAGCCGGGTCAGACGTCTGGACAGATCCAGCGGCCACAGGCTACACAGCAGCAGAGCGGTCGTAGTTGGTCAGATCAGGGTACTTCTGGGGTATTTCATAGGCCTCAGAAGTCAGGGCAGTCTTCCTTAGGACGTTTCCGGTCTCCACAGCAGAACTGAAAACAACCCGCCAATGACATTCGCTGTTTCAGATGTGGGTCCAGAGATCACATCACCCCAGTCTGCTCTCTGGGACAGCCAATTTACTTTTATTACAAACTGCCTGGGCACCAGAGTCGAGATTGCCCATGAAAGGCTCAGCATACTGCTCCCGGAGTTACTGCTCAGGGAGGACAGCACAGTCAGTCAAGGGCTCGACGAGGAGGGCGGAGATTTCCACCCTCACACCACCAGCAAGGAACAGCTTCCCCTTCAGCAGCTGCATTTGGCATGCTCGGACAGGAGTATTCCAGTACTCCCATAGTACCCCAGAGCTCTGTTCCGGGATCTCATTATCTGACTCAGGGGTAGTATCAGCTGCAGCCCCATCCACAGGCTCAGTATCAGACGCAGTCTCAGCCATCGATACAGTATCAGTTGCCGTCCTCTTAGACTTCTTTAGCACAGTATCCAGTACCGCCTCAGTGGCAGGCTCCTACCCAGACGCAGCAGTCGCAGGCAGTGTTACCACCTCATCCTCTGCCAGAGACTGGGCGTATTCATGCGGTCACCAGAGAGGATGCGCAGCGAGCCGACGGATCCGTTTTCCGTGATATGATTTCTGTTTATGCCTTATCTGTAGATATACTAATAGATACTGGTAGCTCGCATTCTTTTATATCTCGTACTTTTATGCGGAAGATTGGTAGATTACCCACTATTAGGCTGCAGTGACTGACCATGTCTCTACCGTCCGGTAATACATTGGATGTCACTCAGGAGGTCAAAGGTTGCCCGCTAGATTTTGGTAACATAATACTTACGGTGGATCTTTTAGTATTGGAAATGGTCGATTTTGATATTATTCTTGGCATGGACTGTTTGTTAACATATCATGCCACTGTTGATTGCCAGACGAGGGTGGTCACATTCCGGCCTCTGAACCAACCCTCGTGGGATTTCACTGGCATTAGAGACGACGACACATCGATCATATCAGCTATTCAGGCTCAGAAGCTGCTGTCGCATGGTTGTCAGGATTTTCTGCTATTTTTGATTAGTACTGACGACAGTAGTAGTTCGCAACTCTCCGATGTGTCAGTAGTCCGAGAGTACCCAGATATATTTCCAGAGGAGCTACCAGGTTTGCCTCCCAGAAGGCAAGTGGAGTTCGCTATTGAGCTGATTTCAGGGACCGCGCCGGCATCGAAAGCTCCTTATAGTATGGCACCAAAAGAGTTGAACGAGCTGAAGGTTCAACTCCAGGAGCTTTTAGATAGGGGATTTATTTGTTGGGTTTTTTCGGGCCGCGAAAACCGCTTTTCGCGTCGCGGAAACCCCGAATCACCCAAAGCCGTAGATCCGTGCAAGGAAAAAACCGAATGAAATACAAGTACGAGTTTTAAAAACTTTAGATCTACACTTAGATCTACATGTTTAGAAATTTACCCTTGTAGCGAAGCCCTTCGCGTTCCCGCTCGTCCAAATGGTGCCGGATCTCGAGAGTGTCAAAATAGACACTCCTCTAGAAGTATCCACACGAACTAATTAGGTGGAGATGACCAAAAACCAAGGTGTGCTAGCACCTATGTGTTCGGCCAAGGAAGGAGGAGAGGGAGAGCTTGAGAGGAAGAAGATGCAATAATCCCTTGAATGAGCAAATTGAATTCCCATTCAAAACCAAAAGTGGCCGGCCACTTCCCATAGTGTAACCCCCCATTAAATGCAATTAATGTGAAGTTATTAAGAGAATGGCTTTGTAACTTCCATGAGGTGGCACCCATGATGATGTGGAGTAACATCATTGGTCCACTTCAATGCCAACTCACCAATGAGGTGGCATAAAGTCAAGTCAAACTTGACTTTTTAATCTTCCTCTCAAGTCAAGTCAAACTTGACCAAATCTCTTCCATGGTTGATTTAATTTAACCATTTGATTCAAGCCAACTTAATATAATGAATCTAATTCATTAAATTAAGTTGATTTAATGAGTCATAATCTAAATTAGACTCATTGAATACATGAATCAACTTGAGTCCAACTCAAGTTAGCCCAATTAAGATTACTCTTAATCCAATTTGATTCATCAAATGAATCTAATCCTTTTTGGTTCATCATATGAACCTAATCTCCATCTAATTGTCCTTAGTGTAAGGACCAAAAGTAGCTAGAAGGGGGGGGGTGAATAGCTCTTCGCTCGCTCGTTGCTCGGCGTTGCTTGTTTCTTCTAAGATGTGCAGCGGAAAATACAAAGAAACAAATCACACAACGCTAACGCGGTTGGTTTACTTGGTATCCACCTCACAAGAGGTGACTAGTCCAAGGATCTACACCAACACACACACCCTCCACTATGAATAACACTCCTTTATGGTAACTACCAAAGGCGGAGAAGCCCTACAACTCTCTCAATACAAGAAGAAGAAAGGGAAATACAAGATAAGCAAAAGCTTACAAGATGTGCAATAAAAACCCTAACCCTAACTTCTTCCTCTTGCAATTGATCCGCCTCTTGACTTGGAAAAGCCTCCAAGAATCTTCAAGAACTAGCGATCTGGAGCTTGGAGAGAGCTATGGAGGTGCTTGAGAGTATCTGGAGTGAATCGGTGAAAGTCTACCGCAGTCATCGCACGCCTGCAGCTATAAACGACGCCAACGGTCGGATCCCGATCGATTCGAATGTTCCCAATCGATCGGGGAGGCTTTGGATCGATCCATGGATCGATCAAGATCGCCTCTGTGCTCTGGAAAAACCGCCTGGATCGATCCACGGATCGATCCAGCGCTTATCGCGCGAAGCAGCCGCGTCCCAATCGATCCACTGATCGATTGGGACATCTGGATCGATCCACGGATCGATCCAGAGGCTTTCTGTTCGCTGGGAGAAGCCTAGATCGATCCACTGATCGATCCAGCTCCTGGATCGATCCCCTGATCGATCCAGCACTTGGTTTTTGCCCAAAACCAAGTTCCAAGACTCCCAAACCAACATCCGGTCAACCTTGACCTGTTGGTACATCATGCCTAGCATCTGGTCAATCCCTTTGACCCACTTGGACTTTTCTCGTCGTTCCAAGTATCCGGTCACTTCCTTGACCTACTTGGACTTCCACCAGATGTCTGGTCAATCCCTTTGACCCCTCTGGATTTCCTCGTGCCAAGTATCCAGTCAATCCTTTGACCTACTTGGACTTCTCAACACCAGATGTCCGATCAATCCTTGATCCATCTGGATTTTCCCTTGCCTGGCTTCACTCACCAGGGCTTCCACCTAGCTTCACTCACTAGGGTTTTCCATCTGCCTGGCTTCACTCACCAGGACTTTCATACTGCCTAGCTTCACTCACTAGGACTTTCACCTGGCTTCACTCACCAGGATTTTCCTTCTGCCTGGCTTCACTCACCAGGACTTTCATTCTGCCTAGCTTCACTCACTAGGACTTCCTTCTGCCTAACATCCCAGTTAGGGCTTCCCAGTCAAGTATCCGGTCAACCTTGACCTACTTGACTCTTCTTCAATTAACATCTTATTGTCAAACATCTAAACCCAAACCAAGACTCAGCTTGGTCAAACAGGTCAACCTTGACCTGAGGGATGTTGCACCAACAATCTCCCCCTTTTTGATGTTTGACAATACCACAATAACACTTACAATATCACATGTAAGTTAGGCTAATACCATAGCCTCATTCTTCATGCCACTAGGTAATGAAAGCATAAGTTAAGCTCTTCATTCTCCCCCTAAGAGGGCAAACTCCCTCTTAGATAATGAAAGCCTAACTTACTCCCTTTTTCAAGTCCTTTCATTCTCCCCCTATTGACACACATCAAACTCCCTCGTAGGACACACTTCAACCCATGCCTCAATTTCGGGTATACTTCAACAAATCCATTGTTGAAAAACTCTCCCCCTGAAGAGTTGCTCATCGTTGTTCACAACATCACTCATTATGGTCAACACGATAATGAAGGTCCCAAACCCTTCATTATCCTTAACCATACATTCTCCCCCAATGTAGGCAAATGCCTATCCTTTAGCATTATCCACCACCTGAGTTCCTATTTGAAATAATGAGGATATCCACTCCCCATTTCAAGTTTAAATGCTCAACCTTGAGCAAGTTCTTAACAGAAGGTTAACCACCTTCCAAGGTTTATGAAAAATAATTTTTCATGTCTTTAAAGAGTCCCTCCCCCTAAAGACATGGTGGTAAACTTCTGTCATTGCAACAACAATGACTTGGAATCCCTAAACCTTTAGGAAACCCAAACTTTGAAGTTTTGAGGTTCAAATATTCAAAATTTGAAACAAACCTCAACCTAAACTTCAATGAAGTCTTCCTTAGCCATTCCATCCTTGTTTTCAACACGAAAACACCCGGTTTGTGTATACAAATGTATTTTTAAGGGTTTGGAATGGTTACATAGACTAACCATGGTTCAAAGATGTTGAAATCAGGTCTTCCCAGCCAAAATCAGCAACCTGGATCGATTGGAGTTGGGTTCCAATCGATTGAACCTGGCTGAATCGATCCACTGATCGATTCAGTCCTTGTGGATCGATCGGCTGATCGATCCAGCGAGCTACTGCTTGCGAGAATTGCCTTCTGAATCGATCCACGGATCGATTCAGGAACTCCAATCGATCCATGGATTGATCGGAGCTCTGATAGTTGCTGAAATTCCATTTCAGTCAACTTCAGAAACCCCTAGAAAATTCTACAAAAATCCAAAATTCATGAAATTTCGTGTAGACATTATTTAGGGCATACTTAATTATGGAAAAATAGTTTTCTATGAAAATACATCATATTTTCAAAGATTGACACAAACTTGAAAAGTTGCAAAAACTTTAGTGTTTTCTTCAAGTTTGTGTCTAACTATTCAATGGTGATTACTAAAAAAAAATAGCCTTCACCAAGGTTTTCCAAAATCATTTTAAAAACCTTTTTAAAACCAATATCCCATCATGTTCCTTGGGCATAATGCACATGACTTGTACATTAGCTTTCCTAATGATGGGAAAACACATAACTATGTGTTTTGATGAATTTAAAACTCAAAAGAATGCACTAAATCAACATCTTGAGTTTTGTTCATCATCCTAACATCTCACTCGTATTTAATGTGCACTAAAACACAGACAAGTCACCTTATCGTCCTTGTGAGATGTGAGATTTTGGTTTTGCCCTATTCTAGGGATCATGCATATCTATCTAGGCATTTTAGAGATATTAGACATCCACCTAGGATGTCACTTGTTAATAAGTGTTGTTAAATGTCATTTGTCCTTAATTACAAGGAATTTAAACTTAATGCATGATTATGTTATGGCATACATCAAAAGGAAATAATTTTCAAAAGAAAATATCCTATAACTACATGATGTATGAATGTCATGACATGGTATTTTTGGATTTTTCATAATAAAACATGAATGCAAAAATAGACATGATGTCATGGCATATGATGGGCAAATAATCATGGCAAGTTTTAGCATAAATAAAATATACCTAGATTACCTATCTAAGTATCCTTAACCACTTAGCTAACTCAAAATATACAACTTGTGTTTAACTTAAAACGTTGAACCTAGATTGCCCTAAATGCTTCAAAGAAATGTCAAAGCTTAAATTGACATTTATATTTCTCTTGATTTGTTTATGTCACTTAAAAATTAAGCATCTCCTCAAATGTTGGCATATTCCATTTTTCCTCAAGAGTAATCACATAAATCAAGGCCCGGATTGCCTTAAATTTCTAAGAGAATACCAAAATCCCGACTTGGTATTTCTCTAGGTTTTTCCCAATTTATGCCATTTAAGATAAAATCAATTTTTCACCATTAGGCACATTTTACTCTTTCAAGGAGTAAATAATAATTCCATTTCATTTTCAAAGGTTAACAAAAACCTTGAAAATGCTCCTTGAGTGTCAATTTCCTCAAAGTTGGGTTAACTACCCTTCTAATCGGAGTTGACACTCTCTAACCCATCTATGGGGTAGAGAAGTGCTCCTAGGAACCCAACACCTATTGGTGCTCCTTGGATGCTCTAGGTACTTACTAGGGATAACTTCCCTAGATACCTTCCTAGTGACCTTGTTGGGCTTCTTAGAAGTCTTGGTCACATTTTCTAGGTCAGCTCTAGGGATAGCCTCCCTTGTGGCCTTGTTAGTGACTTTCTTAGACTTCTTAGAAGTCTTAGTCACTTTGGTTGCAAAGATACTTCTAGGGATATCTTCCCTTGTATCTTGGACTTGACCTCTAGACTTAGGGTTTGTTCCATAGCTATATGGAACCCTATGATAACTAGGCACATCCTTTTTAGCTTTGGGTTTGTATCCCAAACCTCTATAACCATTGGATGACTTTTGTGCTCCTAGACCTAGCCTATGCTCATTTTGCCCTAATAGGATATTTTCCATCCTTCTTAGGGTCTTTTCCATTTTATCAAGTCTTGACCTCAAGAGTTGATTTTCCATCACTAAGTCCTTAGTTTTTGGTTTTCCATTAAGTCCATGAGCATTTTTGTTTCTAGGTTTGTAGCCACAATCCTTAGAGTTCTTGCCTAGACTTTTACCTACATTCCTAGCCTTAGGTGTAGTAGTTTTGGCATGTAGGGCCACATGCTTTTCCTTAAAGCCCTCATGCTTCCTATTCTTATGGTAAATCGCATTAAAATGATAAAAATTAGAACTATCATGCTTTTTACCATAATGTAAAGGAGTAGGCTCAATAAATGTTACCTTCTTCTTTACCTTGGAGGCTCCCCCTTGACTAATGCCTCCTTGAGCCTTGACCATCTTCTTCCCCTTGGGGCATTGACTTCGGTAATGCCCTTTTTGGTTGCAAGAAAAGCACACAATGTGCTCCTTGCTTCTTTTTGTTCCGGGGATGGTCTCCTTGGGCTTCTCCTTGCCCTTTTGTGCCACTTGGCCCTTCTTCTTGGCCAAGTTGGGACACTTGCTCTTGTAGTGCCCATGTTCCCTACATTCAAAGCATATAATATGATTTTTATTATTAATTGAAATGTTTATACCTTTGCTTGTAAGGGTGGCATCTTCTCCTTTTGATCCGGAGGTAGAAGCTTCCTCTTGATCCGAAGATATTCCTCCATTCGATTTTGCTTGACTTGCGGAGGTGGAAGCTTCTTCATCCTCATCTTCTCTTGACCCGGATGTGGAGGATTCTTCTTGCTCTTGCTCTGACGTCAATGAAGATTGCTCCCCCTCAATCCTAGAGGTGGAGGCTTCACCTTCTTCTTCATCCTCTTGTACATGAAACAAGGAATATGCTCCTTCCTTGCTCTTTTGATTGCATTCCTTTGAAGATGAAGCTTCTTGGACTTCCTCTTCTTCGGAAGTTGAGCATCTCTCAACTTCGGAGTCCTCCTCTTGATCTTGCTCCAATGAGTCGCCCTCTTTGGATTCCTCTCGATTCGGTACAGTGGAGGGTTCTTCATGGATTGTTGCCAATTTGCTCCAAAGCTCCTTGGCATCGTTGAATTCTCCGATTTGAGCCAAAATGTGGCTAGGCAATAAGTTGACCAAAAGCTTGGTCACTTTATCATTTGCCTTGCTCCTTTGAATTTGCTCCGAGTTCCATTTGCTTTTCTTGAGAAGCTTGCCCTTGGAGTTTGTTGGAGCTTTGAAGCCTTCCATTAGAGCAAACCATTACTCTATCTCCATCATAAGAAAATTTTTGATTCTTGATTTCCAAGAATCGAAGCTTGTGGAAGTGTATGGTGGAGCCACCCTCGTGTCAAATCCAAGTCCATCTTGGAATTGCATCTTGAAGTTGAGCTTGATAAAGTCTTGAACTTGAAGAATTTGCTCCAACTTCTTCACCCTCTAGCTTTTCTTGTTATACTTGACCCTTCCGGCGATGATTCCGGTGAAGAGCGGCCTCGCTCTGATACCACTTGTAAGGACCAAAAGTAGCTAGAGGGGGGGTGAATAGCTCTTCGCTCGCTCGTTGCTCGGCGTTGCTTGTTTCTTCTAAGATGTGCAGCGGAAAATACAAAGAAACAAATCACACAACGCTAACGCGGTTGGTTTACTTGGTATCCACCTCATAAGAGGTGACTAGTCCAAGGATCCACACCAACACACACACCCTCCACTATGAATAACACTCCTTTATGGTAACTACAAAAGGCGGAGAAGCCCTACAACTCTCTCAATACAAGAAGAAGAAAGGGAAATACAAGATAAGCAAAAGCTTACAAGATGTGCAATAAAAACCCTAACCCTAACTTCTTCCTCTTGCAATTGATCCGCCTCTTGACTTGGAAAAGCCTCCAAGAATCTTCAAGAACTAGCGATCTGGAGCTTGGAGAGAGCTATGGAGGTGCTTGAGAGTATCTGGAGTGAATCGGTGAAAGTCTACCGCAGCCATCGCACGCCTGCAGCTATAAACGACGCCAACGGTCGGATCCCGATCGATTCGAATGTTCCCAATCGATCGGGGAGGCTTTGGATCGATCCATGGATCGATCCAGATCGCCTCTGTGCTCTGGAAAAACCGTCTGGATCGATCCACGGATCGATCCAGCGCTTATCGCGCGAAGCAGCCGCGTCCCAATCGATCCACTGATCGATTGGGACATCTGGATAGATCCACGGATCGATCCAGAGGTTTTCTGTTCGCTGGGAGAAGCCTGGATCGATCCACTAATCGATCCAGCTCCTGGATCGATCCCCTGATCGATCCAGCAATTGGTTTTTGCCCAAAACTAAGTTCCAAGACTCCCAAACCAACATCCGGTCAACCTTGACCTGTTGGTACATCATGCCTAGCATCTGGTCAATCCCTTTGACCCACTTGGACTTTTCTCGTCGTGCCAAGTATCCGGTCACTTCCTTGACCTACTTGGACTTCCACCAGATGTCTGGTCAACCTTGACCCTCTGGATTTCCTCGTGCCAAGTATCCAGTCAATCCTTTGACCTACTTGGACTTCTCAACACCAGATGTCCGATCAATCCTTGATCCATCTGGATTTTCCCTTGCCTGGCTTCACTCACCAGGGCTTCCACCTAGCTTCACTCACTAGGGTTTTCCATCTGCCTGGCTTCACTCACCAGGACTTTCATACTGCCTAGCTTCACTCACTAGGACTTTCACCTGGCTTCACTCACCAGGATTTTCCTTCTGCCTGGCTTCACTCACCAGGACTTTCATTCTGCCTAGCTTCACTCACTAGGACTTCCTTCTGCCTAACATCCCAGTTAGGGCTTCCCAGTCAAGTATCCGGTCAACCTTGACCTACTTGACTCTTCTTCAATTAACATCTTATTGTCAAACATCTAAACCCAAACCAAGACTCAGCTTGGTCAAACAGGTCAACCTTGACCTGAGGGATGTTGCACCAACACTTAGTGTGTGACCCTATAGGTTCTTGTAACGTTGGCAATGCCCTAAACCCATTTAGGAGCATAAGTAATGAGCGGTATCTAGCAACACATCATTACTACCCAAGTTACAAGAATGTCGAGATCCGACATCACCTTATGACTACTAATTGTGACTCTTCACAATATATGACAAGTGTCCTTCTATCCTAGACATCTAGATTGATCAATGTGAGGCATAGACCGTGTCATCCTCTGACCAATCTAAATCTTGAACTCCAAGTAGACTCACTAAATCAAATGAGCTCAATATCCCATATTGACTCATTTGGGCATGGCCATGCACTTCGTGGTCTCACTCTATCAAGAATACCGATGTCTCTCCCGTCATATAGGAGGGATAGATCCCATCTACATCACTCACATCCCTCTGCATAATTTGTTATATACCCAGTAATCGCCTTTATAGTCCACCCAGTTACGGGTGACGTTTGACGAAACAAAAGTACATAACTCCTTATGTAGGGATCTATGGTGACTTCAGGTCTAAGGACTAGTAGTCATACTAATAGCCACATGAGAAAGTATATGACACTCATATAACGATCCATGATACTTTCTCATGGCGGGTCATTCAGTATACATTCTCTAATGTATACTCATGTGTCAACTTGATATCTCTATATCCATGACTTGTGAGATCAAGTCATCGAGTTGACCTACATGCTAGTCTTATTGCATTAACATTGTCCCTGAATGTTAATACTCGACTAGGAATGATTAAGAGTAGTGTTCCCTATATCATCTCACTATCGGTTCAACCAACCGATTGATATAGGAGAGAACCATCTACTCAAGGACATTATTATACTTAGTTTATTTGGCACCAATACAAGTAAGTATAATAACCAAAATCTAAATGCCTTTATTAATATACAAGAATATGATACAATGAGTCCATACAATCATCAAATGATTGGCTCTAGAGTTCTAACTAACAATCTCCCACTAGCACTTGTGACAATCAGTATAGGCTCTAAGGCCTAATGACCTAGTGTGACCATCATGCTTTTTCTGTGCCAAAGCCTTGGTCAAGGGATCTGCTATGTTAGCATCTGTAGGTACTCTGCAAATCTTCACATCTCCTCTATCGATAATCTCTCGAATGAGATGGAAGCGCCGTAGTATGTGCTTGGTCCGCTGGTGTGAGCGAGGTTCCTTCGCTTGTGCTATAGCTCCATTGTTGTCATAATAGAGCTCAATGGGGTCAGCGATACTGGGAACCACCCCAAGTTCAGTGATGAACTTGCGGATCCAAACTGCCTCCTTTGCTGCCTCTGATGCAGCAATATACTCGACCTCTGTCGTAGAATCAGCTACTGTGTCCTGCTTCGAATTCTTCCAGCTCACAGCATAAGGGATCTGGAAGCTAGCATCACTGTAACCCTTTACAGCTAGCTCATCATCGCCTCCATATATCAAGAAATATTCTTTAGTCCTTCTGAAGTACTTAAGAATATTCTTGATCGCTATCCAGTGACTTTCACCTGGATCTGACTGGTATCTGCTCGTCATGCTCAAAGCATACGAGACATTAGGTCGAGTACATAGCATGGCGTGCATGATCGATCCTATGGCTGAGGCATAAGGGATCTGATCCATGCGGTTTCTCTCCTCTCTAGAAGAGGGACCTTGAGTCTTCGAAAGACTCACGCCATGTGACATCGGCAGAAATCCCTTCTTGGAGTTCTGCATGGCAAACCGAAGGAGTACCTTGTCAATGTATGTACTCTGACTTAGGCCAAGCAATATCTTAGATCTATCTCTATAGATCTGTATCCCTAGAATGCGGGATGCCTCACCTAAGTCCTTCATTGAGGAGCAACTCCCTAGCCAGGTCTTGATAGACTGAAGCATAGGGATGTCCTTCCCAATGAGTAGTATGTCATCCACATACAATATGAGGAAGACAACTATATCCCCTACAACCTTCTTGTAGACACAAGGTTCATCTTCGTTCTTGATGAAACCAAACTGTTTGATTGCATCATCGAATCGAAGATTCCAACTCCGAGAAGCTTGCTTTAGTTCATAAATGGACCTATGCAGCTTGCATACTCTACTAGTATGCTGTGGATCTACAAAACTCTCAGGTTGTGTCATGTACACATCCTCGAGCAGGTTTCCATTCAGAAACGTGGTTTTGACATCCATCTGCCATATCTCATAGTCATGGTAGGCTGCAATAGCAAGCATGATCCAAATGGACTTAAACATCGCTACTGGAGAAAAGGTTTCATCATAGTCAATACCATGAATCTGCTTGAAACCTTTAGCTACCAAGCGACCCTTATAGATAAGTCCATCCATGTCAGTCTTTCTCTTAAAGACTCACTTGCACCCAATGAGTTTTACCCCTTCAGGTGGATCAACTAAAGTCCATACTTGGTTGGTGTACATGGATTTTATTTCAGATCTCATGACCTCTAGCCATTTCTCAGAATCTGGTCTCATCACAGCTTCCTGATAGGTGGTAGGCTCATCTTCTATGAGCACAACGTCATCATGGTCAGACAAGAGAAATGAGTATCTCTCGGGCTGACGACGTACCCTATCAGACCTGCGAAGAGGTATGTCTACTTGAACCGGTTGTTGTTCCTCAACTCCTTGTGGAACATCATCCACAACACTTTGTGGTTCCAGTTCAACTTCCATCGAGGCTTCAGTGCTAGTATTCGCATCTTGAACTTCTTCAAGATCGAACGTGCTCCCACTAGTCTTTCTAGAAACAAAATCCCTTTCTAGAAAGACCTCAGTCTTTGCCACAACTACCTTGTGCTGACTAGGAATGTAAAAGTAATATCCCTTAGTTTCCTTGGGATATCCGATGAAATAGCACTTGTCGGATTTTGGTCCTAATTTGTCTGAGACTTGACGTCGTATGTAAGCCTCACAGCCCCAAAATCCTCATGAAAGACACCTGAGCATCTCTCCCAGTCCATATCCTATATGGTGTCTTTATCACGGCCTTGGATGGAACTCGGTTGAGAATGAAAGCTGCCGTGTCTAGAGCATAGCCCCAAAGGTATGTCGGAAGATCTGTGTGACTCATCATAGATCGTACCATATCTAATAGGGTACGATTCCTCCTTTCGGATACACCATTCCACTGTGGTGTTCCAGGAGGAGTGAGTTGGGATAGAATTCCACACTCAGCTAAATAGTCACGAAACTCATGGCTTAAGTATTCACCACCTCGATCTGATCGAAGTATTTTAATACTCTTGCCAAGCTGGTTCTATACTTCATTCTTGAATTCTTTGAACTTTTCAAAGGATTCGGACTTATGTGTCATCAAGTACACATAACCATATCTACTGAAGTCATCAGTAAATGTGATGAAGTATCTATAACCGCCTCTAGCAGCGACATTGAAAGGGCCACATACATCACTATGTCTGAGTCCTAACAAATCAGTCGCTCTCTCACTGTGCCCACTAAAGGGAGTCTTGGTCATCTTGCCTCGTAGGCATGACTCGCATATCTCATATGATTCAAAATCAAATGAGTCCAGCAAACCATCCTTATGGAGCTGGGATAAGCGCTTGTCATTTATATGACCTAAGTGACAGTGCCAGAGATAGGTGTGGTTCATATCGTTCGATTTGAACCTCTTGGTACTAACGTTATAGATAGAGCTCTCAAGATCTAGAATATAGAGTCCGTTCATCAGAGGTGCACTACAATAGAACATATCGTTTAAATAGACAGAACAACATTTGTTCTTTATTATAAACGAGAATCCTTTCTTGTCCAAACAAGAAACTGATATAATGTTCTTAGTCAATGCAGGCACATAACAACAATCGTCTAACTCTAGTATAAGCCCAGAGGGCAGAGATAGAAAATAAGTCTCTACAGCAACAGCAGCAACCCGTGCTCCATTGTCTACTCGTAGGTCTATCTCGCCCTTTGTCAATGCTCTGCTATTTCTCAGTGTTTGTACATTAGTACAAATGTGCGAAGCACATCCGGTATCTAATACCCACGACGAAGAAATAGAGAGGTTGACTTCTATAACATTTATACCTGAAGTAGAAATCTTATTTCTCTTCTTGTTAAGATCTTCCAGGTATCCTGTGAAGTTCCTCTTCCAGTGCCCTGCTTGTCCTTGATATAGTTGACGAAGATGTTCAACCATATCGTAAGCACACATCAACTCATGTTGCTTCTGAAGCTCAGAGTTCATGGTTGCGAGCATTAGACAGGACACATCTAATGCGTCATCTTGATGCTTCTTGTAAGCATCCCGGTCAGCTCGCGTGGCAGTGGCAGGAGGAGCCTCCGGAATGGGCTGCTCCAGCACGTACAGTTCCTGAGTGAGAACTATTCTCAGGTTCTTGTACCAGTCCAGGAAATTTGCTCCGTTGAGCTTGTCCTTCTTAAGGACAGAACGCAGGGAGAAAGAGTTCGTATTCGACGTCATGGTTATCTACAACAGAAAATTTGTAGAAATAAATATCATATTCTTTTAAAATCATTTAATTAGGCCTTTAATTAAATGATGCTCCCACTGAATTCTATAATTCTTGTGGGACAAGATCCACATCATACTAACCCTTGAGTTAGCTTTGGCTAATACGCCCAAGGCTTAGTATGATCGGTAGGTAACGATTACCAATTACATCTCTATGCAACTCTTGTTTATAAAATCAATATCCGCATTTATATTAAAACTCGAGTTAGCTTTGGCTAATACGCCCGAGAGTTAATATAGATGTGATTTTGACCTATCTTTTCCAATCGTTGGAAGAATGCCTATAGTTGACTCGATCTAACCGAGCAACTAGGAATACTCAATCTAATTGAGTTTGTATTTACCCATGCGTTGATAGGCGGAACCAAGATTGTCCCTCCGTACCCTACCAAGATAATATGTATTGCTCTGCTTTGGCAGATTCAACAATACATGTGATCGAGGTAGTGATAGGTATCACGGCACGGTTAGGCATTTAGAGTTGGTTCAATCGAGATCTAATCTAATCGAAAAGGATGCATCTTGTGCACGACTTAGATCTAATCTAATCGCAAGGGTGCATCATGTGCACGACTTAGATCTAATCTAATCGTAAGGCACTAATTAATTAATTACTTATTAAACATGCATCATATACATAAGCAATTAACTAATTAACCTATTTGTGATTTAGTCATGGCCCCACTATGATCTTCTCAAGCCAATGAGAAGATCGAATGGTCAACCTAGGGTCAACAGCTTCTCCAAGCTCCTCCCTTTGACCACCTTGTGTTGCTCGTGCCCGCCTCGGAACTTCGTCTCGTGTGGACCCTCCACCGCTCCAATTTGTACATTACAATTTGAAACTCGAGTTACATTCGAGTCTAAATCTAATTTACAACTAGAATATATGAGAAAGACACGACGCGCAGGTCGCGAAAAAATAAAAACATACAACACGCGCAAACACATAACGGCACGCAGGCCGTATTATGAATTACAACACAATCCAATCATATTGGGTTTTTGGGCCATGACTATCAAAAAATTAATATATAATTCAAAATTATATATTTTCATAATTTTCTATAATTTTAAAATTAATTTTTTACAATTTTTATGAGTAAAATTTCCCGGCAGTCTCGCGCAATCGCGGAACGGATCCCCTTGCGGGGCCAGGGGCAGCGCCCCTACCCGCGATCTAACCATCGCGAGGGTTCCTTTGCGATCCAACAGCACCTAAACTCGCTGTCCCAAAACGATTTGGGTCGAGACATTGCCATTTCGGAAAAATCTTCCCGGCAGGTTCGTTTTTAACGATTTCGGGTGCAATCGCGGAGCAAATCCCCTTGCGGGGTTAGGGGTAGTACCCCTACCCACGATCTAACCATCGTGAGTTGCTCCTTTGCGATCTAATGGCACCCAAGCCCGCTGTCCCAAACGGATTTGGGGCAAAACGAAGCCGTTTAAGGAAAAACTTCCCGGTAGCCGAAGCCTACAAGTGCCGAGATACTTGTGCTTCGCTTCTACGGAAAAATTACCCATAAAAACATAAAAAACTAAATTTTACAGAAAATCACAGAAGGTTTAGTTTTCATAAAACCAAAAATTAAACTCGTACAAGCCTTGCACGTGGCTCTGATACCACTGTTAGGTTTTTTCGGGGCGCTAAAACCGCTTTTCGCGTCGCGGAAACCCCGAATCACCCAAAGCCGTAGATCCGTGCAAGGAAAAAACAAATGAAATACAAGTACGAGTTTTAAAAACTTTAGATCTACACTTAGATCTACATGTTTAGAAATTTACCCTTGTAGCGAAGCCCTTCGCGTTCCCGCTCGTCCAAACGGTGCCGGATCTCGAGAGTGTCAAAATAGACACTCCTCTAGAAGTATCCACACGAACTAATTAGGTGGAGATGACCAAAAACCAAGGTGTGCTAGCACCTATGTGTTCGGCCAAGGAAGGAGTAGAGGGAGAGCTTGAGAGGAAGAAGATGCAATAATCCCTTGAATGAGAAAATTGAATTCCCATTCAAAACTAAAAGTGGTCGGCCACTTCCCATAGTGTAACCCCCCATTAAATGCAATTAATGTGAAGTTATTAAGAGAATGGCTTTGTAACTTCCATGAGGTGGCACCCATGATGATGTGGAGTAACATCATTGGTCCACTTCAATGTCAACTCACCAATGAGGTGGCATAAAGTCAAGTCAAACTTGACTTTTTAATCTTCCTCTCAAGTCAAGTCAAACTTGACCAAATCTCTTCCATGGTTGATCTAATTTAACCATTTGATTCAAGCCAACTTAATATAATGAATCTAATTCATTAAATTAAGTTGATTTAATGAGTCATAATCTAAATTAGACTCATTGAATACATGAATCAACTTGAGTCCAACTCAAGTTAGCCCAATTAGGATTACTCTTAATCCAATTTGATTCATCAAATGAATCTAATCCTTTTTGGTTCATCATATGAACCTAATCTCCATCTAATTGTCCTTAGTGTGTGACCCTATAGGTTCTTGTAACGTTGGCAATGCCCTAAACCCATTTAGGAGCATAAGTAATGAGCGGTATCTAGCAACACATCATTACTACCCAATTTACAAGAATATCGAGATCCGACATCACCTTGTGACTACTAATTGTGACTCTTCACAATATATGACAAGTGTCCTTCTATCCTAGACATCTAGATTGATCAATGTGAGGCATAGACCGTGTCATCCTCTGACCAATCTAAATCTTGAACTCCAAGTAGACTCACTAAATCAAATGAGCTCAATATCCCATATTGACTTATTTGGGCATGGCCATGCACTTCGTGGTCTCACTCTATCAAGAATACCGATGTCTCTCCCGTCATATAGGAGGGATACATCCCATCTACATTACTCACATCCCTCTGCATAATTTATTATATACCCAGTAATCTCCTTTATAGTCCACCCAGTTACGGGTGACGTTTGACGAAACAAATGTACATAACTCCTTATGTAGGGATCTATGGTGACTTCAAGTCTAAGAACTAGTAGTCATACTAATAGCCACATGAGAAAGTATATGACACTCATATAACGATCCATGATACTTTCTCATAGCGGGTCATTCAGTATACATTCTCTAATATATACTCATGTGTCAACTTGATATCTCTATATCCATGACTTGTGAGATCAAGTCATTGAGTTGACCTACATGCTAGTCTTATTGCATTAACATTGTCCCTGAATGTTAATACTCGACTAGGAATGATTAAAAGTAGTGTTCCCTATATCATCTCACTATCGGTTCAACCAACCGATTGATATAGGTGAGAACCATCTACTCAAGGACATTATTATACTTAGTTTATTTGGCACCAATACAAGTAAGTATAATAACCAAAATCTAAATGCCTTTATTAATATACAAGAATATGATACAATGAGTCCATACAATCATCAAATGATTGGCTCTAGGGCTCTAACTAACATTATTCGCCCTAGTGTTTCTCCATGGGGTTCTCCGGTGTTATTTACCAAGAAGAAGGATGGTACATTGAGATTATGCATTGACTATAGACAGCTGAATGCAGTGACCGTCAGAAATAAATACTCCTTACCACGGATCGAGGATTTGTTTGATCATCTCAGAGGTATATCAATGTATTCTAAGATTAATCTACGATCCGGGTATCATCAGTTGAGAGTCAGAGAATCTGATATTCAGAAGACAGTTTTCCGTACCAGATACGGTCATTATGAGTTTTTGGTAATCTATTTGGGCTTACCAATGCTCCAGCGGTATTTATGGATCTGATGAACCGCGTCTTTCTGGAGTATCTTGATCAGTTTGTTATTGTTTTCATCGATGACATATTGGTTTACTCGCGTTCCGAGGAGGAACATGCACAGCATCTTCGCACAGTCTTGGAGACTCTTCGACGACATTAGCTGTACGCGAAGTTCAGCAAGTGTGCATTCTGGTTATCCTTAGTTGGTTTTCTGGGACATGTTGTCTCGAGCAGAGGTATTTCAGTAGACCCTCAGAAGATCGAGGCTGTCACCAGTTGGGAGCAGCCGAAATCAGTACAGAAGATCCGCAGTTTTCTGGGATTAGCAGGATATTACAGACTGTTCGTCGAGGGTTTCTCGCGTATTGCTATGCTGCTGACACGCCTTACCAGGAAAGGCATGAAGTTCACGTGGTCCGAGGATTGTGAGACCAGCTTTCAGGAGCTGAAGCGGAGATTAGTGTCGGCTCCAGTTTTGTTTTTACCTTCTAGAGAGGATGGATTTGTACTCTACACCGACGTGTCTCTTCAGGGTTTGAGCGCTGTTCTAATGCAGCACGACCCTGCTGGGTTCTTGGTCATCCGAAACAACTTAAGGCTTTGCTTAACTAGGGGTCTCCAGTTCGATCCTTGGCCCGACCTCTTTTTTTTTATTGTAACGACCCGGCCCCTTGGGCGGCCCAACTGGCGGTCCCTTGGGCGGCCCAACTGGCGACCCCTTATGTCGTCGATCGATGACCCTCGGTCGTGTCGTTACTCACTAGGTCTTCCCACCCCTGGCCAGTGGATTTTTGCCTTCCCCAGGATTCGAACTCTAGACCTCCAGGCTATGTACTAGAGTTTATGAATCCTGGTAGCCAAGTGAGCGCCACTCACTTGGTTACCAGGATTCATAAACTGTAGTACTTAGCCTGGAGGTCTAGAGTTCGAATCCTGGGGAAGGCAAAAATCCACTGGCCAAGGGTGGGAAGACCTAGTGAGTAACGACACAGCCGAGGGTCGTCGGTCGACGACATAAGAGGTCGCCAGTTGGGCCGCCCAAGGGACTGCCAAATGGGCCGCCAGTTGGGCCGCCTAAGGGGCCGAGGGGTCGGGTCGTTACAATAAAAAGGTGCCTTTTATTGTAACGACCTGACCCCTCGGCCCCTTGGGCAGCTACACTAGTGGCCTAACTGGTGGCCCAACCTTGGTCCCTTGGGCGGCCACAATGGCAGCCTAACTGGCGACCTCTTATGTCGTCAACCAACGACCCTTCGGCCGTGCCGTTACTCACAAGGACTTCCCACCCCTGGCCAGTGGATTTCTGCCTTCCCCAGGATTCAAACTCTAGATCTCTAGGTTAAATACTAGAGTATATAAATCCTGGTAGCCAAGTGAGCGGCACTACCAGGATCTACCGACGACCCTTTGGCCGTGTCGTTACTCACAAAGTCAACTATTTGGCGAATTTTTCTGGCAGCTTCCACTCACTTGGCTACCAGGATTCAGAAACTCTAGTACTTAGCCTGGAGGTCTAGAGTTCGAATCCTGGGAAAGGCAAAAATCCACTGGCCAGGGGTGGGAAGACATTGTGAGTAATGGCACGGCCGAGGGTCGTTGGATGATAACATAAGGGGTCGTCAATTGGGCCGCCATTGTGGCCGCCCAAGGGACAAAGGTTGGGCCGCCAGTTGGGCCGCTAGTGTGGCCGCCCAAGGGGCCGAGGGGTCGGGTCGTTACATCTTCAATCGATTAGCCTAATCGATTATACTAATCAATTTAGTACGCTTTTGTTTTCTTATAAAACTCCTGCCAATTGATGATTTTAATCGATTCAAAACCCTTATGTTCGTAGAGAAACCATTTCTAATCGGTTAGCCTAATAGATTGATTAGGTTGAATCGATTCAACAACTTTCTATTTCCTCACAAAACAGTAGTCAATCGATTGCCTCAGCTGATTAGCATTACTCAATTGATCAGACCAATTGATCTGAGCATGCAAACCCGAAATTTTGAATTTAGGGTTTTCCAATTGATTTCCACATGGTAGCAATTAATTACTAACCATAATTTCATCCTTTCCAAGATGAAATTGTATCTTGCCTAGTATTCAATTGATCTCAACTTACTAAGACTTTTTTTGTCCAACATCTAGTCATCCGTGACCCATTGGGACTTTCTGTTGCCTAGCATCTGATCAACTTTGGCCTATCAAGGGTTCTTCACCAAGTGTTCAGCCCTCCTTGACTCAGTTGAACTTTCCCTTGCTAACTTTCTGTCGAACTTTCAATCACTAAGTGTCTGGTCAACATTTTACCTTCCATTGCCTAAGCCCAAACTAAATTTTGTTGGACCTAGTGTAGCCGGCCAGCACGGCAGGAGGGGGGAATTGTTTGAAATTATAAAAAACAACCTTCTCAAAACTTTCGACTAAAGTTAATACAAACACTTTTAATTGACAAAACTAAAATGCATAAAAATAACTACAAGACAAAAGTGTTTACTTGGGTTGCAACCGTAAAAGTTCCTAATCCAAGGCAAATGAAGCTCAACTAGTACACTCCTTCGACACAAGTAGGAGGCGGAGAAGCCTTGTACAAGGCGTTGAAAGTGTAGAACCTGAAGAACAGAATAGAAATTTGATTACAGTAATTGTTTTATATAAATAAAGAAGATCAAAGCTCCATTTATAGCTCATTGTTGAAAGTAGTTGTTCACTGACGTGGTGACTCCGGGCGCCCCTAGCTGTGTGCCTTATCTTCTCGCAATGGCTACATAACGGTACGAAGACAAAACTTTATCACGGTATGAGAGCCTAGACCCTATCCAGGCACTCCAAGTGCTGGTGGCGTGGACCAAAAGTTTATCTACAACAAAGGGCGCTTGATCTGTACCCTGGTGGTCTGGGCGCCTGGACCAGCTTTGGACTCCGGGCGCTTAGACTTGGTTCAGGCGCTCAGACAAAGGTCAACTCTAAGTTGACTTTTATCTGGTCTTCCACTTTGGTCGCTTGGGTAATTTTTTGGTCATCCAGAGTTGAGCTCACCTGAACCTAACTCTAGCCTTCTACTCGAGCAGTCTTCCGCTCAAGCTTTTAGTCCCTCAAAAATGTCGTAAGCTTCCTTCTTGTCTGTTAGCGTACTCTTCCATAACACCTCGTCACTTGGACGCACCTAGCTTGTCGTCTCTCTTCCCGTGGCATCCTTCTCGCTAGTTGTGTCTTCCGCTCGACTTATTGTATTCCTAAGCTCTTGCACACTTAGATATAAGGATTAAACACAACAGGATCTAACTTAACTTAGTTGACCACATCAAAACTAATTCTGGATACTTACAATCTCTCTCTTTTTGATGCACATCAACCCAAGTTATGTTAGGTTTAACAAAAAATAGTAAAGTAAATACATTTGCAAATTAAAGTATTTAATATGTAAATTAAAACAATTAATACAAAAAAAAATATATCTCCCCCTAAACTTAATCTTTTCTCTCCCCCTTTAATCACATTAAAATTAGGGGTGAAGATCGAAAAAAATTCTAAGGATAATCTAAATAGTGACTAAAATTTAAAAGAATTGTGGAAATTAATTTTCTGAAAAATTGATTTTTTATATAAAAAATAATTTTTATAAAAATAATTTTAAAATTATTTTTCTTTCACGAAAAATTTTGAAAATTTTTTCAATGTTAATCACAATAATCCAGAATTGTAATATAGCTTCACAAATAAATAAAATTAATATAAGCAGTAATTAATTATTTTATACAGAGAGAGATATTTTCTTAAAAAATGTTTAAAAATAGATTTTGAGCTCAAAAAATTCTATAAAATTTTTTGAGTATGTAAAATAAAGATAATATCTACAAAAAAAATATTTTCAAAGATTGAATTTTTATGAATTTTTAATATTAAAAATTAAAATTTTGGTAAAAAAAATTCATAGAAAATTCATTAATGGTCAAATCTTTTTTCACAGAAAAAGTAAGATCTAATTATTTTCAAATAGAAAGGATACAAAATAATTTATTTGAAAAAGTTAGATAATTTAAGCATGCAACAAAAATATTAAAGTAAATTAAAATTAAAATATGCATAAAGATTTAACCTAACCATGATTTTGAAACCCAATATATGTTTCTACCTACTAAATCAATCAAAAATTTTCTTGGAATGCACTTTCTTGTTACTTTCTATTTTAACCCTTATAAAATCTATAATATCAATTTAGCCCTTTATAATTTCTTAAATTTAAAGTAGTAAAATTTGAACAAGTAGAATTTTTTTAAATTTTCTATTTGTTCTTTCAATTTTGCATTTTCAATTTTAATTTTATCAAATTCTTCTAGTGGGCATGCTTTAGCTAAAATTATTTTAAAATTTATATTCTTGGTTTTAACTTACAAAAAGATTTGAAGATTGATTTTATACTAAAATATAACTAGTCAAGTGGTAGAAGGCATACCTCACTTACTAGATCTGATCTGAAGTTGAATTCTTCCTCTTCACAACTACTTTCTTCAAATGTAGCTCCCTCTTTATCGATGCTAGCTTTCGAGTTGCTTGGTTCTTTGTGACTAGCCATCAATGCTAGTCCAGCATAGGCTTCTATTTCGGATTCAAATGATGAACTTTCATCCCAAGTGGCCTTGAGAATTTTGTGCTTATTTCTCTTTGGCCCTTTGTCTTTCTCCATTTTGAGCTCTAGGCAGTCATCCTTCATGTGCCCTTCTTTATGATAATTGTAGCATCAAATCTTTCGCTTGTTCCTTGGATTTTTCTTCGTAAAGTTCTGGCTTGACTCATTTCTTGTACCTGTACATTTAGATTCATGTAATTCTAATATTGAAAAAAGTTCTTTTAAGGTACTTACCTCCAAGTCCTTATAGATGTAGTAGACATCTATAATCGAGGTCCACTCTAGAGTTCTGGGAAAAGAGTTGAGCATGTAACAGACCGAGTCCTAGTTGGTTATCGTTTCGCTAAGATTGATTAGTCCGGTGATCAACTCCTTGATCTTCATGTGTAGTTGAGTCACCGTCTCACCTTTTTCTAAGTAGAGGTTTGTTAGCTTAGTCCAAAGAATATCCCGTCGTGCAAGCTTTGCTTCCGATGTGCCTTCATGGAGCTCCAGGAATTTCTCTTAGAGTTCTTTGGTCGTGGTGTGTAATTGACTTCTTGAGGCGGTATACACTTAGCAAGTGGTATTCCGCTGGCTACGAAGTCACTTTGTTCCTTCTTCATCCAAAGATTTTCTTCTTTCTCTTCTCCTTGTTAATCCTTGGGAAGTACAAAATCATACTTTATTATTAAAAGAATTTTGAAATATGTTCTTAGAAATACCTCCATTCGGCATTTCTAGTGTGCAAACACCCCTCGAACTTTAACGGGTTGAGGCTTGGTCCGACCATCAATTTTTTTGCTTTGGTTGGCGATTAGTCCTTTTAAAGAATCTTCACTCTAATACTACTTGTTGGTCCCAATGAGGCCAACAAGAGGGGGGTGAATTGCCTGAAATTATAAAATACACTTTTCAAAACTTTTAACTAAAGTTAGTACAAACACTTTTAATAAACAAAACTAAAATACATAACACATAAGTATGAGACAAAAGTGTTTACTTGGTTAGCAACCAGGGAAGTTGCTAATTCAAGGCAAGTGAAGCTTAACTAGCATACTCCTTCAACGCAAGCGGAGAAACCACATACAAGACATTGAAATCGTAGAACTTGAAGAACAGAATAGAAATTCGATTACAGTAAGTGTTATATATAAATGAAAAAGACCAGGACTCTATTTATAGCACACTGGTCGAAAGTAGTCATTTGCTGATGTAGCAACTATGGACACCTAGACCCGCTCTGGGTGCCCCAAGTTGTATGGCTTATTTGCTCGCAACGACTATGTAACGGTGCGAATATAAAATTTTATCATGGTCCGAGAGTTGGGACCCTATCTAGGATACTGGAGTGCTACTAACATGGACCAAAAGTTGATCCGCAGCAAAGGACGCCTGATCAATCCCCTAGTGGTCCGGGCACCTGGACTTTGTCCAAGCGCCAGATATAGGTCAACTCAGAGTTGACTTTTGTCAGGTCTTTTACTCCTGTTGTTTGGGTGATTTTTCAACTATCCAGAGTTGAGCTCATCCAAACCCAACTTCAGTCTTCTACTCAAACAATCTTCCGATCCGGCTTCTCGTCCCTCAAAAATGTCGCACGCTTTCTTCTTGTCAGCCAGCGTATTCTTTCGCAGCAACTCGCCCTTCGGACGTACCAAGCCCA
Source organism: Zingiber officinale (assembly GCF_018446385.1). NCBI lineage: Eukaryota > Viridiplantae > Streptophyta > Magnoliopsida > Zingiberales > Zingiberaceae > Zingiber > Zingiber officinale. The sequence continues at coordinate 21,358,098 of NC_056002.1, read as the reverse complement.
TCGACTCCCTTCCCGTGGCATCCTTCTCGCTAGCTGTGTCTATCGCTTGACTTCTTGTGTTCCTAAGCTCCTGCACACTTAGACACAAGGATTAAATATAACATAACCTAACTTAACCTTGTTGATAACATCAAAATTAACCCAGGGTACTTGTAGATTTTTCACTGCCTAGCCCCACTAGGACTTCTATTATCTAACCTCCAGTTTGGTCTCTTCATTGTCTAACCTCCAGTTAAGACTTTACCTTTCCTAACCTCCAGTTAGAATTTTCCTTTGTCTAACTACGACTCTCCGTTATCTAACCTCCAATTAGGACTTTCCTAGTCAAGTATCTAATCCTCCCTTGACCTACTTGACTTCTTTCTCACATATTATCAAACATCAAAATTCAAGCTTTAGCCAACCCGAACTTAGTCAAACTGGTTAACTTTGATCCGAGGACTATTACACCAACATGAGTGTTCATGCAACCTTAACCTACTTAATGTCTCACTCGATCAACTAATATATTAATCAAATATTAAAATTCTAACTCGAGTCAACTCGAACTTAGTCAACCTGGTCTATCTTAACCTTGCAATCCATCATAATTTTCAATCTTAAGTGTCACAGTTTGTAAATGAAAACTACTTATTAGTCCACCCTCTTGAACCATTATCTTTCTTCTAGTTTTATAGCTAGAAGACCAATTTTCTAGGTCATTTATATAATCATGGAATTGTGATAGAGTAGGCACAATTTTGTCTGTGTTTGCACTAGAGGTCATTGGCACCATAACTAAAGCTCTCAATCGTTGTCCTTAGTAAGCTCGACCCATGCTTGTACTAGGTTAGTAAACTCGATGACCATCCATGATTCCTTAGCTCTGTCTGCCTTCTCACTGGATCTAGGATGCCTATTATCCTCCAAGCTAGCTTGATCTCTAAAAATTATTCTTCTCATAGTTTCTACTCTCTAATAAATAATCTTAACTTAAGTATGACAAATAAAAGAGTCCATCTATTAGAATAATAATAATGTCGGTGTAAGATACGATTAAAAAAGAATTTCAATAATAACCCGTACCAAATCGTATTACAAGACCATCTCCAAGCACTAATACTATTGTCTAATGCTTCTAAGTGCATATACAATCCAACATAAAATAAATTAAGATAATGGAGTTTAATTAAATTTTGAAATCCATATATATATATATGGATACGGTGGATAGGGAAAGAGCCGGCGGATAGAGAAAAGGTCGGCCGGAAGAAAGGCGTCAAAAAATTTACATATAGGTAGTGGTCAAAGTCTACGGTGGATAAGAAAGCTGAACAACTGACCTATAAGGTCCTATATTCTTGATTGACTTTGTTGATCGGACAAGTTCCATGAGGATTTCACATTCCCAATCAACTATGTCGATGGACCCCGTTTCTGACTCAGACCGGATTTACTAGGAATCCAGTTCCCTCATTCCCGATTGGCTATGCTGATCAAACAGGTTCCATATGTACCCCGTTCCAACTCGGACTGGATTCACTAGGGACTCAACCCCATTACTCCCAATCTTCCCTGTCGATCGGACATGCCATAAAAGAGTCAACGATTAACTTGCTAAATCACTTATGAAACTCTATTCCCTTTAAGGGCATGGTTGTGACCCAGTTAGGCTATATACATTAATAGATTCCCTGAGAAGCTCATCTTCTAGCTAGTAGCCCAAGGAACCTCCCTGCCCAAAAGCCTACGTTTTTGCCATTGATACAACACATGAGTTATATGTGTAGATATTTACACCTCCTATATACCAATGTGTAGGGATGTAATCGAGTCGAGCCAAGCCGAACTCTTGAATATTTGAGCTTGGCTCGTTAATAATCGAGCCGAGCTCGAGCTTTATTTAACAAATATATTCATGACTCACGAGATTATTAGAGTTTTTATCGAGCCTAAATGAGTTGAATAAGTATAAATTATAAATTAAAATATTTATTAAAAATTAAATTATATATTTAGAGAAAATTATAATATTCTTATCAAAATTTATAATTTTATTCTAATAAATAAATTTAATATATTTGTCTATATTTTTCATAAATAGAGTGTAAAATCTATAAATTTAATATCAAAACTATTATTTTTTTAATTTAAAAGTTGATTCATGAACTTAACGAACGTGTTCACGAGCTAATGAGCCGAGTATTGTGAAGCTTGAGCTTAGTTTGTTTATCTTAACGAGCCTCATTAAACGAGCTCAAATGAGCTTTTATCAAATCGAGCTTCGAATAGCTCACGAGCGGCTTGGTTCATTTACATCCCTACCAATGTGATTGATTAACGCGGTACTATGTGACAGGATTGATTGATTGTAGGATAATATCTCATTAATACGGAGATTATGAGATACATTATAAAGGGGGTCCTTCTCCGTTGGCATAGGTACACGTATACGCACATTTACGCATCTTCTTTTCCTCTTTGTTGCTATTGTTTGCTTTGTCTCACCATTGGTTTTTGACTTGACTGTCGGAGTAGCTGCCCCAGGGAATTCATGGTCTGTTTATTGACGATTTCTCTCTTTTCTTAGAGATTTTTGGAGTTAGTCTATCTACGCGCTATATCACTGATGGTCCATTCTCAAATTTTTTAGATGGGATTAATATATATATATATATATATATATATATATATATATATATATATATATATATATATATATATATATATATATATATATATATATATATTTATTTATTTATTTATTTATTTATTTATTTATTTAGTCGATAAGATTGACATTGATGATGACTTATATTGGCTTGGCTTTCAATTATCAATGAGTTTGACAGTGACCAATCTCTAACTAAATCAAATTACCTACAGACATAATGCCAAAAATTTATGTGACAAATATTTTCTTTATATTTTTATAATTTTTTTTTGCCTTCAAAGATTCCATTCTAATAATTTTGTGGTACCCAAGACCATGCGGAGGTAGTGCATGACTTATATACCATTATCAATAATTAAACGTTGACCAATTAATTCGCGAGATTAACGTGTTTATGTCAACAACATGCGATATAACATAACTATTAATCTCTTCACATCAAAGGCCATTTGTTTAGAATTTGAATTGAGCTTGTAAAGGTGTGAAATATGTTTTTGATTTTAAACATGTTTTTAAGTTTTTTGTTGGGACCTCATTTCATTCAGTCAAAAAAAACAGAACAAATGAAATCTATTAACATGGGAGTCATCTAGAATATTTGACTAAACTGATGACAAGCAAAGAGGCAATAAGAAAATTAAATTGTTTGTATGTGCAAATTTTAGCTTTGTGATGAAAATTAATTAATGAAATATCCATATAAGTTAAATAGGTGGCTCTCAAAAAAAACTAAAAATCGCAAGGGTAAACTTTTATATTGCATTTTTTTAAAAAAAAAAACTCACTTTTTAATTTTTTAGATTAAGGATGCAAAAAAAAAGGGAAAAAAAAAGAGGTAAGCTAAAATTCTAAAATTCTCTCCTCCAAAAAAAAATACTTATTTGCCATGGATTTCTTCAATAGAAGACAAGAGAAACTCAAGTCTAATTTGCTATATAAAAATTCTATCATTTTTATTTTTAATTTTTAGAATTTTTTTTTAAAAAATAAAATAAATTTATTTATTTATTAGTCATCTTTAAAAAATTTAATCTGTTCAAAAATTTATTTTATTTGCATTTTTGACCTTTTAAATTTTATTTTCTAAGAAAACTATTTAAACCAAAGAACACGTTTAAATGTGGTGAGTGGGATCTTTTCCATATCAAACGAGAACAACTTAAATTTATTATATTAATATGTAGGGATCTAGCGCGCTAAATACGTTTAAGCGTAGCAGAAAATTAACTAGATCTTCTCCAGAAAATCCATGTGAAAGAGAAAACAATCATATACTAAGTTTTACATGAGAGATATACCTTTGTTGCGTGCCCTTCGCAATCTCGACAGCAACCTTTCTTTTGGATGTAGATCTCAACGCAATCAAACGTCTGCGCCTCTACGGTATCCACACGAACACATCCTTCGTTCGTCATACAAACAAAGCATTCAGAGAAGAACCATCTTCTTGTGCTAGCAAGAAAAATGGTTCGGCCAACCTTGAAGATTCGGCCAAGGAAGAAGGGGGAGGAAGAAGAGGGAAGATCAAGAGTCACTTTTCTCATCACATTCTCATCTACTCTTGAAAAATTCATGATAAAACCTATTTATATTCATCCCAAGGGTTTTTGTCTCTTTGTATTCCTCTTAATGGGTTGGATTATTATATTGGATTAACCATTAATCCAATAACCCAATAAGTCTAACCCATTAATTCAATGTGTCTAATTCGGATTGGACTCAATTCAATGAGTGGATTCATTTGAGTCTAACTCAATGAGTAACCCAAAAGACCTAGTCATCTCATGATTGACTCTCAGGGTTAATTACTAACAATCTCCCGCTAGCACTAGTGTCAATCACCACTAAGATGACGCCAACACTTTGGATTTACCCATTATTCTTAATATCCTTAGTATGTTAGTCAAACTAAAATATCCATCTCTAAACTAATATGTTCTTTGTGTGTGACCCAGTAGGCTCTTGTAACGTTGGCAATGTATCCAAATCAACATTTGTGATACATAAGCAATGAGTGGCATCTAACAATGCATCATTGCTACCCAAGTGACAAGAAAGTCGAGATCCGATCTAACCTATCCGTGGCTATTATCTTGTAAGACTCAGTCCCTCTATCCTTGATATCTAGATTGATCAATGAGGCATAGACCGTGTCATCTTCTTATCAATCTTTGTATTTCTTGATCTCTAAGTAGACACACTAAACAAATAAGCCCAATATCTCATATTGACTCATCTGAGTATGACCATATATTCTTGTGTCCTATTAATCAAGGGGCCCACAGATATCTCTTTCGTCATATGGAAGGGATAGATCCCATCTACATCACTCATATCCCTCCGCATAATTTATTGCATACCTAGTGATCGACTTTATAGTACATCCTGTTACAGATGACGTTTGACGATACCAAAGTATACAACTCCTTATGTAGAGAACTGTAGTAACTTCAGGTCTAAGAACTATTCATACCAATAGTCACATGAGAATGTTTATGACACTCATATAACGATCCATGAAACATCTTATGGCGGGTCAATTCAGCACATATTTTCTAATATATACTCATGTACCAACCTGATATCTCATATCCATAACTTGTGAGATTAAGTTATCCGTTGACCTATATGCTAATCTTAACGCATTAATATTGTCCTTGTATATTAATGCTTGACTAGGAATAGTTTAGAGTAATGTTCTCTACAATATCTCACTTATCAATTCAACCAATTGATATATTATAGATTAGAACCTTCTAATCTACAATTGTTAGCACTACTCGGAATTTCATTCTGTTTCCCCTGTACAAAAATTTGTATAAGCACAGAATTTTTCCTAGCAACCCATGTGTTTTTTAGAAATTAAACTTGGATTGCAAACAAAACTTAACATTATTAATCCAAGTTCAACCCATGTGTTCATCAGAAGTTAAACCATATTACAGAAGTTGATTAAATATCTATTTCAAGGATTGACTTCCAGGTCGTTGGTGAGGCACTCGACCTTCTTGGGTATGAGATCATCTACTACTTTCTAGTCAAAGTCTTTCAAAGAAATTGAATATTTAAACTCCTTACAGTAAACCCTAGGTTAAACTACAGAGACCTAAATCAAAGTACAAGATCGCTAGCCTCTTGTGTTGGTACTTCAGGATCCATACAAAGGAAAAATAAACTAGTACACAGTGGAAACAATTAACTAGTTATATCTTTCTTTGTAGCTTAAAGACCTCTTGATCTTCTACTATATTCCTCTCCTCCTCTTGGATGTCGTGTGGGTGACGATCTACCAAATTAATCATTTTTATTTCTTTGTAGCTTATGTTACCCACCTAATTAATCAATTTTATTTTTTACATTGCTATTCAACAAATATTTGGCATCACATGAGCTAAAAAAAAATAAATATAAATAGTCACATTTTTATATTTTTCACAATCACAAACTAATGTATACTTATATCATTTAGAGTATTTTTAGATAAACAAATAAAGAAGATTTTATATTGCTTCGATGGAAGATATGTAAATGAAATTAATTCATAGTAATCCCTGTAATTTATTATTTAATTAAGAATATAGACTCATTAATAACTAATTTTGATGAATCTCAAAATTAAATTATGTTCTCATTTTAGGATTGACAGTAATATCATGAGCAAAAAAATTTCTATAAATAATTTAGGCCTACGACCTTAGAAAGTATACGTTTCTTGGCCTTTTGGCTAAAATCAAAATCAAATATATTATATGTTATTATCAGTTTAATATTTTATATAAAAAATTAAATTAAATTTTTATAATGAAGAGTTTATTATAATATCTTGCTGTTGGAGTTCTCGAGTATTAATATCACCCTTGCGTTACACTATTACTTAGGTTTGGTGCATCCATAGTAAGTTCAATTTATAAATTTGGGGCATTAATTTACGTGTATTTATACATTATATTATACATGCAACGCATGTGAGCAATGACTAATAAATAGAAAAAATGTCACTAGAAATTTAGTCCAACACACTTTATGTTTGAAAGATACGTGTCCTCGGGGCTAGCAACATAGTATCTTTTAGTTTCCTATGTATTTAAGGATAAATCATAATTTTAACGAATTAACGGATAAAAGTTGGGTTGATGGACCATTTACTATGAGCGCTCCTCTCAAGACTTATTAAAATAACCATAAATATAAATATTAATTGGCCTAACTCATGGGAGCAGATTTTATTATATTTATGAAAAATATATAGATGGCATTTATATATATTGTCATAAGGAAAGTGAATTAAGTTTTTTTTTTTAGAAAAATAATATTCACTTATTATGTTCTTGATGCGGAATATATATATATATATATATATATATATATACATATATATATAAAAAAGTATTTAACTATTAAAAGCCATCGAGATTAATAGTATTATTCATTTTTTAATGATTCTACATTGTTGAACCTAAAGTATATTTAGATTCCTAGACACTATCACATCTCATGTTTTTAACAAATGTAGTCTCCTCAAAGTGATGCGGGTGATGCGATATTAAAACATAAAATATTGTCATATATTTTTAACAAGTGCAATATTATTAAGATAGATAATTTTAATAAAAATAACTAGACTATGCTATCAAAAAAATTAGTCACTCCTGGTAATAATGATATAATGATTAAGCTCTCTAAATAACTAAAAAATCTAAAATTTAAATTTTAATTACGGTGCAGTGCATGATACTGGTCATTTGGATGGAATTTTATGAACATTTTCCAACTTATCTTAATATTCAATGAAAAATTTTTATAGGATTAGAACGATTGTTTATAAAATTAATTGATTAAAAAAAATTAAAAACCTAGATTATAAAAAACATAAAGGAGTCATAGTCCAAAATATATTTTAAAAAGTCATCAAAAGTATTTTTACAATAAGTCATTTTTTGAAAAAACAATTTGTGGATTACTTTGAAAAAATTCCAATAAAACATTTGCCATTTTAAATGGAAGAAAATATTATTAAATGACATAACTTTGTTTCACAAAGTTGACAGTAATTTTATTTTATTCAAAATAATTAATATTTTTATTTTTATTTATTTTTTTAAAAAAATTATTTCCATGTTAAAAATATTAATTCTCGTACTACTTTGACCATTATTGTCGTAGTCCTGTAAAACCAATGGATGTGTTTTTTTGTGCACGTTGAACATGACAAAAAAAAAATAAAACAATGGGAAAATATTTTTATCCTAGATTAATATTAATGTTTGACAAAAAAAATTATATTCTCCCAACAAATTGGAAATTTTCAGATTAAAAATTAAATTATTTAAATGATTTGGATGTCCCTCCACGGCCAGTCCCCCCCTCCGACGTCTGTGCTCCCGGGGAAATCCACGTGGCACTCCGTCCACTCATCCCCTTCGCCGAAAAAGGCGTCGATGCCGCCGGCGCCGATCTTCTCCTCCCAGCCGATATCGGTGCCTAGCGAAGACAACTGCTGGGGCGGCACCGGGGAAAAGTAATACTCCTTGGAGCTAGAAGCAATGTTCACCATCGTCGTCCCCATCTCAGTCGCCGGCGTCCAAGGATTGGCGAGGAGGTTGGGCGGCGCCGAGGAAAAGTAATACTCCTCCGAGCTAGAACCAATGTTCACCATCGTCGACCCCGTCTCAGTCGCCGGCGTCCAAGGATTGGCAAGGAGGTCGGCGGAGGTGGAAGAAGCGGCCTGCATGCACAGACAGCGCATTGCGTCCTTAAACGCTCTGCTACTGGCGTCGCAGCGGAGCTGCTTCACGTGCTTCTTCACCCGCGTCCTCCAGTAATTCTTGATCTCGTTGTCGGTCCTTCCGGGGAGGAATCGTGCGATCTTCGACCACCTGCAGTGGTTGAACCATCAAATCACACTCGTAGTTTTACCAGGATGAAACAGACTCTTGCATATTTAATTTTCCGATAAAGATCTTCTATATTCACTCGGTTGGTCTACTTGTGAATGAAAATTAATGTAAGAAGATAAACAAGTGATTGTTTTCATTCAATTCCTCAAAAAACTAGTCTAAAAAACCTTTGAAAATCTCCTCCATCTCGATCAGTTCAATTACCTGTTTCCCCACTGAGAATGGAGTTCGACGATAATGAGTTGTTCCTCTGGCGTGATGTTTCCGCGGCGAACATTCGGCCGGAGATAGTTGAGCCATCGGAATCTGCAGCTCTTTCCGGTTCGTTTCAGGCCTGTTCCATCTCAAAACAGTGAGGTTTGCTAGCTAGTACTTTTTTATTTGTTATCGACGACAAAGGAAGAATAATTATAAATTATACCTGCAGAGAGGGCGAGGGCATTCCACCGGCCTTGGCCGTGTTGGGCGACGTAGTTGACGAGGAGGAGGTCTTCGTCCACAGTCCATGGCCCTCGCCGGAGCTCCTCCGTCGTTGGCCCACTCGACGCTGCTGCAAGGGGAGGTCGTCTGTCCCACACGAACAGACTTTTGTTGTACTGCTCCTCCATTAGCTTCTAATTCCCACTCGATGTCCTCCTCCCTTTCTCAGTATTATATTTATAGAGAGAGATTGATATGGATCCTCGTTCCTTATGTACTGGTTCTGCTTGCTTTGATGTCCCTGTAGCAGGGGAAATTGATATGGATCCTTGTTCCTTATGTACTGGCTCTGCTTGGTTTGATGTCTCTGTAGCAGGGGAAATTTGATCTGTGTATTAATCATATGAAACGAGACAGGGACATATGCTATTTGTCAAATTAACTAACATGTGTTAGGAATGTGATATAGAAAAGAGGAAGAAAGGAAGGAGACTGAGATTTCATTTTGAATAAGTTTTTAATCTGAGAGTTTCATAGTAATATGAATGATTGTCAATCCGTCTTAAGATCAATACGGTAAGTGACAGGTGAAGTGAGTTTATACGGGTTGCAGGGATTTATACTCTGTCAATCTTGAGATTCGAACCCAAAACCTTATGTAGAAATCAACCTGTCACTTATCAACTCAGCTAAACCCGTGAAGACATAAATATTGATATTGTGAATATACACATGGGAGACTCTAATTTTTTTTTTTTTTTTTTTGCTTGCTACTCAAGTTTAACGGATGCATTAATGGATGTTAATAATGTATATGTAACTGTTGAAAATTGGACCAACAAACAAGTAAATAAATTACTTGTCTTACACTAACAATAGCAACACTACAACACCTTTTTGTGGATCACTCACAATTCTAAGACAAAGAAGGAAAAAAAACTTTGACTGATGAATGAAACTAAATACAAGGTAGAGTATTTATAGTACTCTTCATACAATCTGGACCGTTCAATTAAATTAAATCCTAGTCATTGAAATTCTAATTCTTATCCATGAAATGAGAAAAACACTCTTGACCACACATTTAATTTTATCTTTTACCAAGTCGTCATCTTTATCTATTAGAAAAATAAATAATTAAATAGCAAAAAATAACTCTTATCTTTTATTGGATAAGTTTTATCCTTTATTTGGGTTGGAGTTGATATTTAATACTCCCCCTCAACACCAACCCTTTGTACTATGCCGAGTTGATCACGAAACCTTTTGAATTTGCTGGCGCTCAAGCCTTTTGTGAACAAATCTGCAACTTGATCATCTGTACTGATTTGTCTCATCTCAATTTCTTCTTGGAGAACTTTTTCTCTGATAAAATGATAGTGCACTTCAACATGTTTAGTTCTTGCATGAAAGATCGGATTTTCCGCCAAACCACTACAAGAAAATTGGGCTTTTACAACACTTAAAAGACAACGTTTTTTTTAAAAAGCGTTGTCATTTTTTTTTAACAACGCTTTTAGTGAAAAGCGTTGTCTATTTCTTTATTTTCTTACTGATAGACAACGCTTTTTTAAAAACCGTTGTCTTTTAACGATTTTTGTGGGTCAACGACAACACTTCTTGAAAAGTGTTGTCTATTACCATTTTTTAAGTGTTGTCTATTATCAAGTTCTCATCTAAATTAAATCTAAAATGATACAAACCGTTGGATCAAGTAACGAGTTGAAAAACCCTAGGTTTCACTCGCTGGCACCCACCAATCTTCAAAACCTCCCGAACCCCTCTCACAACTTCTCATCTCTCGCCTTCTCCATCCAACTCCTCCTCTCACGCCCTCTCGCCTCCGTCTCGCCTGCCACCGCTGCTCTCGTTTCCGCGCAAGGGCAACTCACGTACAACTCCACCTCCTCCTCTGCGTCCGCTCGACAGCTAAAGTGGTTCAACATTGGAGAGGGTTGTCTTGTATTTGAAGGCCTCTTCGAGTTCTACCAGGCCTTCGCTTACGGCTCCATCGGCGCCGCCGTGAAGATCAACCGTGAAGATGCCGACATTGCCATCAACTGGGGCGGCGGACTACACCACACCAAGAAGTGCGAGGCCTCCGACTTCTGCTACGTCAACGACATTGTCCTCGACATCCTTGAGCTCCTTAAGTACCACAGGGTAAGCCGACTGTGCATTTCCTTCTGTTACTCTTCCATCATAGATTTTGTTCTTGCTTCGCTGTTGGCGATCATGTTTAGCGTTGATTATTTTTTGCTTCTATGCAACTTACAAGATTTAGTAGTAATTAGAGGCAATTACAGTTTTATTTAATTTAGTTGATTTTCATTTGTTTTCCTGGTCTTAGGAAAGCCATTTCATTTATTTTATGTTCACACGGAAGCTCCATCGACATGAGGATGTTCTCACAAGGCGGCGACGAGCTTTTTGTTAGCCTTGTTGTAGCTCCTGACATCTGTAAGCACACATCAAAATCTCTCCTTTCCTCTTGTTTTTATCAAAATCAAAAGGTTTCAGAACAACAAATTCCGAAAAGTAATCTAAGAGGTTCGTGAAGATCATAGTCATTGCTACAACTTTGGGCATCCTTTTGTTCTTGATCGTGTCTGTGTTCATTTGGTGGAGAAGGAAAAGAATCAAATGTATGTATGCTCAACCACTCATGTTAAATATTGCCAACTAGGTGTATGATGAAATGTCCTTATGAGTTATACTTGTTGATTGGTATTTATTTTTCACATTTAACTACTACATTTAGATGTAAGTTTGTTCAATGCCACATACTCATTTGCAACACAAAGCAAAGTCATCGAGGTGAACAAGAAAAAAAACATCACCTGGAAAAGTGACAAAGATCACAAATTTGGCAGTGATGTCTACCCTAAATACTTCCAGCAGGGAGGTCTCATATGAGGTGCCAAGCTGTAAGTGTTTTTCTGTCTTTCATTTCTATATCATATGTTGTATTCAAGTTGGTAGCAATCATTCTAATAAAATTTGCAGTTGAGCGAGCAAGAATATCTCATTGTTTAGATGAGGACAGCTGCCTTGCCATAGTTTAGAAAACTCCATGGGAGAATTGAGAGAGACCTCGCAGCCAATGAACAAATCTCAATGACAATAGAGAACAACTACAACACTTACAATTTTGAAGGGGAGAAGAGGTTGGTACTTTCTACTACCTCATGGATAGGTGGGAAGAATGGTTTCATTGGTGTTGCATATCTTACAATCGGTAGCCTTTGCATATTTCTTGTGGTAGCCTTCATGGTTCTTTATCTGCTCAAGCCTTGGTAAGTATCTTGCTCGTCATTAGCATTTATGGTACACAGTACAATGAATACATTTTTCTATAGTTGATAAGCAAAAAATCAGGTTAACAAGGTTTGACTTGGAACTAATAGACTTGTTGCTCCGATTGATTTCAACTTCGATGTTACCTAGTGACAACTCATGCAAATTGGTTCACTTGTTCTTGCAGGACCCTTGGAGATCCATCGTACTTATCTTGGAACAGAAACCCAGATGGACATTAGTGAAACTTTAAGCTCAAGTTGCATTCAAAAGTTGGTAAAGTTACAAATTTAGTTGCTCTAAATCAAAGTCTGCCAATCATGTGCAAACAATTTTCTTTGAGAATTCTGTAATCTGTAACTTCAATAGAGACCAAAGGAAATACAATGTTAGATCGTTGTGCAAATTGAACAGTCACGTCATGTTGACAATAGTATCATCATTTTGGGAATTATGTACCTAGTTTTTATATACACTGTGTATCTATCTCTATTATATATAGTGTACCTGGTTTGATGTGTCATGACTCTGTTCTTTTTGTTAACTTATGGTTGATTTCATTTCTATGGTAGGGTCAAAGAAACATAATGGTTTTGCAAATATAAAAACAATGATTTTGTAAATAAAAAATTAAATATAATTTTTTATTTTTTTATTTTAAAAGACAACGCTTTTAAAGCGTTGCAATAATGATGTTTTTGCAAAAAATACACAACGCTTTTAAAGCGTTGCAAAAGCGTTGTCTTTGCTACAAATAACAACGCTTTAAAAGCGTTGTCGTTGAGCAGACTTTTAACAACAGTGCCTTTAACAACGCTTTTTCAGACACAAAGACAACGCTTTTTCAGACACAAAGACAACGCTTTAAAAGTGTTGTCTATTAGCTTTTTTCTTGTAGTGAACGAATTGCCGATTGATTGTCACAATATATTGGAACTGCATAATCAACTGGTTGATGTAGGTTATTTAATAGTTGAATCAACCATGTGGTTTCTTGAGCTGCCATTGCTGCTGCTTGATACTCAGCTTCAGTGCTTGATAATGATACAGTTAGTTGTCTCTTGCTACACTAAGAAATTGCTCCAGAACCAAGCTTAAATAAGTAACCAGTTGTTGACCTTCTGGTGTCATGATCTCCTGCATAGTCAGCATCACAGTAACCAACTAACTTACAGTCTCCAATTCTTTTATACACAAGACCATAATCAATTGTGCTCTTCACATATCTTAGTATTCGTCGAACTGCTTCCAAATGAGGCTTCATTGGATTTTGCATGTACCGACTTATTACACTAACTGCATAAGAAATATCAGGTCGAGTTAAGGTTAAGTAGATGAGACTGCCTACCAATTTTTGATACATAGTTGTATCTTCTAAGCTTTTTCCTTCATGTGCACACATTCTGAAATTTGATTCCATAGGTGTTGAGATTGGTTTGCAGTCGAGCATTCCGAACCTTTTCAACAAGTCTTTGGAGTACTTTTGTTGACAAAGGAATATTCTTTTTTGTGTGCGGTCAATCTCTAAACCAAGAAAATGCTTGAGTTGTCCAAGTTCTTTCATTTGAAATCGGACTGATAAATTCTCCTTTGTCTGAAGAATTTCTGATCCATCATCACCGGTGATGACTAAGTCATCAACATATACAAGCACGATAGCTAGTTTTCCTTCATTTGATTTGACAAATAGACTGGAATCTGCAGATGTTACTAAATAACCACTCTGAATTAGAAATTTAGCAATCTTACCATACCATGCCCTAGGTACTTGTTTCAATCCATAGAGCGCTTTCCGTAATTTACACACATATTCAGGATGATGTTGGTTCTGAAAGCCTATTGGTTGGATCATATGAATTTCTCGATCCAATTCTCCATGAAGAAAAGCATTTTTCACATCCATTTGCCACAGATTCCAATCTTTGTTGGTTGCAAGTGCAAGTAGAACTCGTACAGTTGTAAGTTTCGCCACCGGACTAAACGTTTCATCATAGTCTAGTCCGTACTGTTGAGAGAAGCCACGAGCTACCAATCGTGCCTTATACCTTTCAATTGATCCATCTGGACGACGCTTTATTTTGTAAACCCATTTGCACGAAATGGGTTTCACATCTCTTGGTTTTGGTATGAGATCCCAAGTCTGATTTTGTTGCAGTGCATCAATCTCTTGTTTCATGGCTGTCATCCACTCAGAACTTTGTGATGCTTTTTCAAACGTCTCAGGCTCTACTGCTTCTTCAACTATGGCTGCATTTGCATATTTTGGATTTGGCCTTCGTGTTCTTGTTGACCTTCGGAGTTGAGATTGTAGAGTTAATTCTTCCACTTCATTAGGCCTTTCTTCTTCATTTGGATGTTGATATATGCCGGTTTGCCAAGGACTCTGAGCCACTCTTTGCTCTGCATCATTATCATTTGGACCTCCTGATTCATCTGAACCTGATTGAAGTTGAACTATATGCTCCCTCATCTTTTGTTGTACTTTATCTTCAAGGTCTTTAGATTCTGGCAAGACCTCCTTCTCTGTGGCCCACCAAGAAGATGCTTCATCGAACACTACATTTCGTGAAGTGTAACATCTTTCGCTTGTTGGATCGCAGCATTTTCACCCCTTTCTCTAGCTATCGTATCCCACAAAGATGCATCTAATAGCTTTCTTGTCAAACTTGCTTCGTAAGTGATCGGGAACAAATACATAACATACACATCCAAATATTCGAAAGTAACTAACTGTAGGTTTTTTGTTTCATAATTTCTCAAAGGGTGAAATAAATTCTAACCTTGGTTGAGGAAGTTTATTGATGATAAAAGTTGTAGTCCTCATTGCTTCAGCCCAAAAACGTCCAGGTACATTCTTCTCATGCAGCATACTCCGACAAATTTCTGCAAGATGTCGGTTCTTTCTTTCTGTTACTCCATTCTGCTGTGGTGTGTTGGCACAAGTGTATTGATGATATACTCGACTTTCTCTCAAGTATTGAGAGAACTCTCTTGAGCTATATTCTCCTCCATTGTCTGTGCGCAAGCAACATATCTTTTTTTCCCAATTCTCCTTCGACTGACTGCTTGAACTCTTTGAACATTGAGAAGGTATCAGATTTTTCTTTCATAAATAAAATCCACACATACCTTGAGAAATCATCAATGAATGTCACCATATACCGCATACCACCAATTGACGACTGCTTAACAGGCCCGAATACATCAGAGTGAACTAACTCCAATGGTTCCTTTGCTTTGAAGTTTGACTCCTGATATGGTAATTGGTGTGCTTTACTATACTGACATCCTGCACATATTGTGTATGTTCATATGTCTAGTTGAGGAAGTCCCTTGAGCATTGACTTCTGCATCATCATGTTTAATTTGGAATAGTTAACATGACCTAGCCGCATGTGCCATATAACTGCTGTCTCACTTTTTCTTGTCTTGTCTATATATGCAGACTCTGCTGACATCACGTACAGTGACTCTAATCGTTGGCCCTCCATTGTTGGTGCTTCTGAAATTTTGAGGTTTCGATATACCTTTACATTTTCAGGACCAAATAGAACATAATGACCTGAAGATGTTAATTGGGCCACAGACAGTAAATTCTTCTTCATTCCTAGGACATGATAGACATCTTGAAGAGGCACTTGGTTAGAATTATATCGAGGCGTAATTACCGTCTTACCAACATGTGCTATTGGTAACCTTGTGTTGTCGGCTGTAACCACCATACGAGCTCCTTTGTATTGAGATAAGTTTTGCAATTTTTCTTTATCACCCGTCATATGATTTGAGCAGCCTGAATCCACGATCCAATCATTTTTGTAGTCAATCTGTTCTGGCGTTGTTGTGAGAGCCAAGTCTTTTTCCTCCGTAGCCATCAAAGCTTCAGCATCCCAATCATGTTCGCTATTCTCTTTAGAATTGGAAGTAGCCGTGTTGCTTTGAACGAACTTTTTCTTGGACCAACAATCTATTGCCATGTGGCCCACCTTCCCACAATTGTAGCACTCGCCAGAAAATTTTTTACGATCACCATAATTCTTCGAGGCTCCCCCTGGACGAGAGCCTCCATTCCCATGATAGATTTTTCCTTTGTCGCCATCCTTTTTAGATCTACCAGTGTGCTGTTTGAAGTTGCCTTTATTTTTGTTGGTGTAGAGCGCTTCTTCTTCATCTTTTAGTGAGAGTCCTCCCATTTGCTTAGCCATAGCTTCTTGACCTGCAAGTAAATTTTCAAATTCAAGAAGCGATGGCTGTGTTGGCCATCCTTGTATAGCAGTAATAAATCCTCGATATTCTGGCCTCAAACCATGAATAATTATTCTTGTTATCCTTGCTTCCCCAATAGGAGCTGATGGATCTAGCTCTGAAATTTCGCGACATATCAACTTCACCTTGTGGAAGTATTGGGCAATCGTCTTGTCACATTGCGCTATTGACAATAGCTCGTTCTCCAGAAGTTACAATCTTGTATCTGTAACGACCCAACTCCTGGGTGCTAGGCTGTGAGCCAGATCGCTACATTAACTACTGAAACTACTGTGCGGAAAACTGAGCAAATTTGAAATTTGCTAAACTAATTACTATAAAGTCTTAACCTGACATTCTAAGAGTACCTGAGTGTTGTACACATGCTAGGAGAGACAATCTATGCCTCTTGGATGTCCTGCTAGCTGTAATCAGACATTTCAACCGATCCGTGAGTCGATTGAGGCGTCGGAACGATTCACAGATCGTTCCAGCTGATACTGGCACGGTGGCACCTTCTGGATCGGTCGGCTGACCGATCCACAAGCTTACCTCGCTTCAG
The DNA here is from genome assembly GCF_018446385.1 of Zingiber officinale. Classification (NCBI taxonomy): domain Eukaryota; kingdom Viridiplantae; phylum Streptophyta; class Magnoliopsida; order Zingiberales; family Zingiberaceae; genus Zingiber; species Zingiber officinale. The sequence goes on along the minus strand of NC_056002.1, from coordinate 21,341,027 downwards.
ACAAGGGATCGGTCTACCGACCGATCCAGAACACCGATCGATCGGAGACCGATCGGTGAGCCTCGTGCCGCTGCGTTTGCGCGGATCGGTCCACGCATCGATCCAGAGTACCGATCGGTCGAGACCGATCAAGATACTTTCTATGCTTCGTTAGCCTCGGATCGGTCGGTGACCGATCCATAACCCTTGCCAACTCTGTTTGCGTTCGGGTCGGTGGCCGATCCAGAACCGCAAATCTCCTCCGAGGCTATCAGATCGAACTAGATCGGTCGGCCGATCCAGAGGATCTGACAGAAGATATCAGATCTTGGATCGGCCGACCGATCGGCTCCGACCGATCGGTCCGGAGACCGATCGTGTCGATTTCACTCGAGAGTTCGATTTCAGCACTTTGGCGTGCCAAAACATTACACAACAGTTCTAAAACAATGGAAATACATTCCAGCATGTAAGTACTAATATTCTAAACATGATGACTAAACAAGATATAGTTTACTAAGCTGTAACAAGACTAATTCATAAAATTAGACATGTTAAGTACTAAAACTGAAATAAAAGCGTGTAGATCCCAAGGATCTTTATTCCAGACCCCTTGCACACACACATCATCGTAGCATCGCCCTCCAGCCTCCGCTAGTCCACTTTTCTTTTACCTGTATCTGCAGTATAAGAAAAGTAGTACCTGTAAGCTTAAAGCTTAGTAAGAAACCATCTACCTCACTAAATCATGCATACGATGCGAATATGATTTTAAATCATGTTGTTTGAAAAACATACTGAACATGCAAGCATGGCATGGCATATCAAACCAAGCATAAACTGGAACTGAAACATGGCATAACATATAAACTGAGCATGAAACTGAAATGAAACAACATGCTGAGCTAAGCTATCTGAACTGAAGCTGCAATCAAACTCAACTAGCATCACTGTTTTGAGTTTTGAAAACTAATACATAATAAGTGAAAATAATAAACATGCTGTTGGGGCCCTGACAACTGTACTTACTGTGCGCGCATCCCTACGAGACCCGGGATTGCAAGTTCCGAATCCAGCAGGGTTACTAGGTTATCTGAACCTAGGGACGACTGTGGGAGTCCAGCCCATGGATATCTGATCAAAGTACAGTGCCAACTGAATAAAAGTAAAATACTGAATACTGTTTTATTTTACTTTGCTGTTCTAGGTTATCTGAACCTAGAGCTAGGTTATCTGAACCTAGGGGCTACTGTGGGAGCCCACCCAATGGATATCTGATCCATATAGCTGTAATAACTAATAATAACTGAATAAAATGTTTCTATTACATTTTATATGCTGTTAGGACGCCTATTGGTACATCCTTCTGAACTGGGCATTCTACCGAATGCTTGGCGTGCACTAAAAGCATGCCCTAAAACTGAAAACTATAAAATTACTGAACTAACGCCATAACTAACAAGCGAGAGCAATTATACTGCAGGTGAGGGGTTTCTTACCTCAATCGTAAAGTTTTCTTACGATTCTATTCGCTAGGGGTTTCCGGAAAACTGTCCGCTCGATGAACCGCTTACGTCTTCGCGTTCCTCTCGCGGAGAAGAGCCCCTTTCGTGTTGGAGTCGTCGCCGGAAGATGATCCTATGGACCCTTGCCTTGGTGTGCCGTGCGTGAGGAAAAGGAGAAGAAGGGAGAGGCGGCGGTGAGGTTTTGGAAGAGAAAGTCGCGTGAGGTGAAGAGGTGCCGAACCAAAATAAACCAACCCCCACTTCAGTTTATTATTTATATTAAGTGGTTTAATGAACCCAACTCTAATATAAATATATTTGGTTCTCCTTCCTTTCAGCACGGCCCTGCTGGGTTCAACTGGTTACTAACCTTATCCCTTACACCATAGGTCTCGGGTTCGATTCCCGCCTAAGCTAGTTTGCGACCTATTTGTTTTTGCTACTTCCGCTACTCGGAAAATTCCGGAAAAATATCTAATAATTCCAGAAAAATCATAGAATAATTCTAAAATAAATTTGGGAATTTTTCGGGCTTTACAATCCCCCATACCTTATAAAAAGTTCGTCCCCGAACTTAAAACAATTCTGGGTACTTCTGTCTCATGCTGGCCTCTGTCTCCCAAGTCGCCTCTGCTGTGTGATTTTGCCAGCTGACTTTAACTAATGGTACTTCCTTGTTCCGTAATTTCTTTACTGCTCGGTCTATTATCTGAATAGGCCGACTGTCATAGCTGAGATCATCACGGACCTGTACCAACTGGGGCTCAATCACCTGGGTGGCGTCTGGAATATGCTTCTTCAGCATGGAAACATGAAATACGTTGTGGACTGCTGACATCTCCTGAGGTAGCTCTAGCTCATATGCTACCTTGCCCACTCTCTTCGTGATAAGGTATGGTCCCACATATCCGGGAGCTAGTTTGCCCTTCTTTCCAAAACGCATGACTCCTTCATGGGAGCTACTCGAGGAAAACTGTATCCCCAACTCGTCGTGTATCAGCATAGCTCTTCTGACGGCTCTGTGCTGTCTCTATCCTCTGGCGAATCTGCTGTATGGCGGCTGTGGTATCTACTACTAGATCTGTCTGAAGCTCTAGCTCCTTCTGTTCACCACTCTCATACCAGCAGATTGGTGATCTGCACCTCCGCCCATAGAGTGCCTCATAAGGTGCCATGCCGATAGTGGCCTGATAACTGTTGTTGTATGCAAATTCTGCTAGACTCAGATATTTGCACCAACTTCCCTTGAAATCTAGGGCACAAGCTCGGAGCATATCTTCGAGTACCTGATTCACTCGCTCCGTCTGACCATCTGTCTGAGGATGGAAGGCTGTGCTGAATTTTAGCTGGGTGCCCATAGCTGACTGCACACACTTCCAGAAGTGTGATGTAAATCTGCTGTCTCTGTCTGATATAATGGTTCGTGGGACTCCATGCAGCCTGACTATCTCCTTGAGATACAACTGAGCTAGTTGCTCCATGGAATAGGATATTCTGATAGCTAAGAAGTGGGCTGATTTAGTCAACCTGTCGACTATTACCCAGATGGCGTCAAAACCATTCGTGGTTCTGGGTAGTCCCACTATGAAATCCATGGAGATATCCTCCCACTTCCATTCTGGAATCTGTATAGGCTGCAGAACTCCTCCTGGTCGCTGATGTTCTGCCTTGACCCTCTGACAGGTGAGGCAGATGCTAACATATCTGGCGATGTCTCGCTTCATCCCGGGCCACCAAAAACGTTTCTTCAGGTCTTGATACATTTTGGTGGAGCCTGGATGCATCGCATAGGGAGTCCTGTGAGCCTCATCTAAAATCTGCCTCCGTAGCTCCTCCCGATCTGGAACACAGAGTCTGTCACCAAAATACAACACCCCTCTGTCGGACACTCTGAATTCTCCACTTTCTGGTTCTGCTAGCCCTTGCTTGATTTTCTGAATTTCAGGGTCCTGATCCTGAGCTGACTGAATATCACCAAGCAAGGTAGACTCTAAGGTCATAGTAGAGAGCTGTCCCACGATGAGCTCGAGACCGAAATCCACGATCTCCTTCTGTAGGGGCGGCGACATGGCGGTAAGAGACAATAAGGTAGCACTGGATTTCCTGCTAAGCGCATCTGCTACCTTATTGGCTTTCCCTGGATGGTAGAGGATGTCTATATCGTAGTCCTTGACCAGCTCAAGCCATCTGCGCTGTCGCATATTCAGATCCTTCTGAGTGAAAAAGTACTTCAGACTCTGATGATCTGTATACACTCTGCACTGAGCTCCATATAAGTAATGTCTCCAAATTTTGAGAGAGAAGACGACTGCTGCAAGCTCAAGGTCATGAGTAGGGTAATTCTTCTCATAATCCTTGAGTTGTCTGGAGGCATAGGCAATCACCTTGCCGTTTTGCATCAGTACTGCTCCTAGTCCCAACTTAGAGGCATCACTATAGATGTCAAAGTTGCTGGTGTCGTCTGGTAGAGCCAAAATAGGAGCACTGGTCAGTCTCCTTTTTAGCTCGCTGAAGCTGTTCTCACAGTCCTCTGTCCACTGGAATTTCCTGTTCTTTCTGGTAAGAGCTGTCAGTGGGGAGGCTACCCTGGAGAAATCCTCTACAAACTTCCTGTAATATCCTGCTAATCCCAGAAAGCTCCTGATTTCACTGGCGTTCTTCGGCTGCTTCCAGTTACTTACTGCTTCTATCTTGCTGGGATCCACCATAATGCCATCCTTTGAGATGATGTGCCCTAGAAAGGCTACCTGGTCTAGCCAAAATTCACATTTCGTGAATTTGGCGTACAGCTGGTTTTGCTGAAGGATCTGTAAAACTGTCTTCAGATGTTCTGCATGGTCCTCCTGAGTGCCTGAATAGATAAGAATGTCATCGATGAACACGATGACAAACTTGTCTAAGTATTCTCTGAATACTCTATTCATGAGGTCCATGAATGTAGCTGGGGCATTTGTCACGCCGAAAGGCATGACTACGAACTCATAATGTCCGTATCTAGTCCTGAAGGTTGTTTTAGGTATATCACCTTCCTTGACTTTAACCCGGTGATATCCCGATCCGAGGTCGATTTTAGAGAACACTGTGGCTCCCTTTAGCTGGTCAAACAGGTCATCTATCCTGGGAAGAGGGTACCTGTTTTTAATTGTGACCTGGTTCAAAGCACGGTAGTCTATGCATAAGCGCATGCTTCCATCCTTCTTCTTCACGAACAACACAGGTGCTCCCCATGGTGAGTGACTAGGGCGTATGAAACCCTTGTCAAGAAGCTCCTGTAATTGCTCCTGAAGTTCCTTCAGTTCTGCTGGAGCCATGCGGTACGGTGCCTTGGAAATTGGATTGTGCTGGGAATGAGCTCTATCTCAAATTCAATCTCCCTGTCTGGTGCTAAGCCTGGTAGCTCTTCAGGGAAGACTGCTGGGTAGTCGCAAACGACTCGGACCTCTGCTAGCTGTTGGTCCCTGTCCTGACTGGTGCTGACCACGTGTGCTAAGAATCCCGTGCATCCTGAATCCAGTAACTTCTGTGCCTTCATAGCTGAGAGAAACCTCTTGGCCTTTCTCCTTGGCTCCCCGACGAATTCGAACAGTGCTTCTGCTTCAGGTTGGAACGTGACTTTACTTTACTGCACTCGATAGAGGCAACCGATTTGACCAAAAGTCCATTCAAGATAACGTCATAGTCACCATTTCTAGCACTATCGATCACCAAAAGCTCCTCGCTATAATGACCGGTACGCTCGAGCTGCGTGACGCCATAATGTCTCCGAGGGTAGCGTTGTCGAACCCACTATTAAGTACTTCGAAGTGTTGCTAGTTTCTCGGCAAATGCCTGATACATAAGAGTGGGTTGCCCAAGATCGAATAAGACAGATGCATTATGAAAATACCGATCCGACTCGTGACAACCGCCGAGGCATTTGCTACGCCCTCTCCGGTCAGTGAGAAAATCCCGCATCATTTGGGGGCTTCTAATCGATCGATCCGTGGACCATCTAAGACGATACATCCGTGTAGGTGGGTTGAGCTCCATACTGTATCGGCTGAGGAAGACTGTTCTTGTTCGGGCACTGCTTAGCCATGTGCCCTTCCTGTCCACATTCAAAACAACCTCGCGTACCCTTGCGGCAAACTCCTGGATGATGTTTCCCACAAGTAGCACACTTGGGATGTCTGGAATGTTTTCCAGCTGGTCCTCCTTTTGGATCACTGCTTGCCTTGCGTTTCCCCTTCCAGTTGGAGCTATGCCCTTGTTGTTTCTGCTGAGTACCTGAGCCAGCTTGTCCCTTGGGTTCTGTGGAAACCTGCTTCTGCTGGGTGATGCTGTGCTGATAGTGCTCGGTGATCAGAGCACTACTCACCAGCTCCTCTGTGGTTTGTGGCCTATGAACACCACCAGCCACATTCATTGCGATCTCGTCCGAGCATCTTCAGATCAAGCGTACTCGCTCCTTCTCCGATGACTAGTTCGGACACAGACGGCCAACTCTTGAATTTCTTCACGGCCTCCCCAACTGATAGTTGCCCTGACGAAACTCATCATAGTGTCGGTTCGTGACTTGCATGTGAAAGAATTCCTCGAAGAATTCTTTCTCGAAGTTGGCCCATGTCATCTGGTTTACTGGCCACTTCGATTTAATCTGCTCCCACCACATGCGTGCGTCTCCTGTTAAACAGAAGGAGGCACACTTCACCTTTTCGTGCTCTGGCCAATCTAGAAGCTCCATCGTGCTCTCCAGTGTTTTAAACCATGCCTGAGCATCCCATGGTTCGCTGGTGCCTGAGAAGTTCTCGGGCTTAATTCTCTGCCACTGGATAAGGTAAGCTTCTCTCTTAGCCCCTGCTACTGGGGCTACTGGGACTGGTACTGCAGGCTGAGCTGGTACAACCTCTGTGATTACTGGAGTCGTGAGGTTCGGTACTGGAGTGACTGGGGGAGTAGTCTGCTGGTTAGCCTTTAAGGAGGCTATCTCCTGCTGCTGTTCAGCTAACTGCTGTTGTAGCTGAGCCACTAATGCTGTAAGGTCTGGGGGAGGCACTGAACTGCCTGCCTCATGCTGGGGCTCAGCCGCTGCTGCTTTCTTAGCTGGACGTCCTCGTACCATTTTCTAAATAGCAAAGAACATATATATATAACTAGGCTATCATGTTATAATTAACTACTGGTAACATGTTAAATACTATCACTGTAAACATGAATTAATTAACTACCAACATGCGAGCAAACATGAAAGCACATACAACTGATATGGAAGCTGAAAACAAAACTGAGTGAGAGATGTTCTTACTTGGAAGCTGCAGGTACAATGCTGATGTGTGTGTAGGAAGTATGGAACACTGCTCTGATACCACTCTGTAACGACCCAACTCCTGGGTGCTAGGCTGTGAGCCAGATCGCTACATTAACTACTGAAACTACTGTGCGGAAAACTGAGCAAATTTGAAATTTGCTAAACTAATTACTATAAAGTCTTAACCTGACATTCTAAGAGTACCTGAGTGTTGTACACATGCTAGGAGAGACAATCTATGCCTCTTGGATGTCCTGCTAGTTGTAATCGGACATTTCAACCGATCCGTGAGTCGATTGAGGCGTCGAACGATTCACAGATCGTTCCGGCGATACTGGCACGGTGGCACCTTCGGATCGGTCGACCGATCCACAAGCTTACCTCGCTTCAGATGAATGGATCGGCCCACCGACCGATCCAGAACACCTGATCGATCGGAGACCGATCGGTGAGCCTCAGGCTTCGCCGCGTCAGACGAAATGGATCGGCTGCATCGATCTAGAGTACCTCGATCGGCCGAGACCGATCGATACTTTCTATGCATTGGCCTGCGGATCGGTCCCGACCGATCCATAACCCTGCCAACTCTCTGTTGCGTGCAGGTTCGGTGGCCGACCGATCCAGAACCCGCAAATCTCCTCCGAGGCTATCAGATCGAACTAGATCGGTCGGCCGACCGATCCAGAGGATACAAGAAGATATCAGATCTCCCGGATCGGCCACCGACCGATCCAGCAGGCTCGACCTCGATCGGCCGGAGACCGATCGTCTCGATTTCACTCGAGAGTTCGATTTCAGCACTTTGGCGTGCAAAACATTACACAACAGTTCTAAAACAATGGAAATACATTCCAGCATGTAAGTACTAATATTCTAAACATGATGACTAAACAAGATATAGTTTACTAAGTTGTAACAAGACTAATTCATAAAACTAGACATGTTAAGTACTAAAACTGAAATAAAAGCGTGTAGATCCCAAGGATCTTTATTCCAGACCCCTTGCACACACACATCATCGTAGCATCGCCCTCCAGCCTCCGCTAGTCCACTTTTCTTTTACCTGTATCTGCAGTATAAGAAAAGTAGTACCTGTAAGCTTAAAGCTTAGTAAGAAACCATCTACCTCACTAAATCATGCATACGATGCGAATATGATTTTAAATCATGTTGTTTGAAAAAAACATACTGAACATGCAAGCATGGCATGGCATATCAAACCAAGCATAAACTGGAACTGAAACATGGCATAACATATAAACTGAGCATGAAACTGAAATGAAACAACATGCTGAGCTAAGCTATCTGAACTGAAGCTGCAATCAAACTCAACTAGCATCACTGTTTTGAGTTTTGAAAACTAATACATAATAAGTGAAAATAATAAACATGCTGTTGGGGCCCTGACAACTGTACTTACTGTGCGCGCATCCCTACGAGACCCGGGATTGCAAGTTCCGAATCCAGCAGGGTTACTAGGTTATCTGAACCTAGGGACGACTGTGGGAGTCCAGCCCATGGATATCTGATCCAAGTACAGTGCCAACTGAATAAAAGTAAAATACTGAATACTGTTTTATTTTACTTTGCTGTTCTAGGTTATCTGAACCTAGAGCTAGGTTATCTGAACCTAGGGGCTACTGTGGGAGCCCACCCAATGGATATCTGATCCATATAGCTGTAATAACTAATAATAACTGAATAAAATGTTTCTATTACATTTTATATGCTGTTAGGACGCCTATTGGTACATCCTTCTGAACTGGGCATTCTACCGAATGCTTGGCGTGCACTAAAAGCATGCCCTAAAACTGAAAACTATAAAATTACTGAACTAACGCCATAACTAACAAGCGAGAGCAATTATACTGCAGGTGAGGGGTTTCTTACCTCAATCGTAAGGTTTTCTTACGATTCTATTCGCTAGGGGTTTCCGGAAAACTGTCCGCTCGACGAACCGCTTACGTCTTCGCGTTCCTCTCGCGGAGAAGAGCCCCTTTCGTGTTGGAGTCGTCGCCGGAAGATGATCCTATGGACCCTTGCCTTGGTGTGCCGTGCGTGAGGAAAAGGAGAAGAAGGGAGAGGCGGCGGTGAGGTTTTGGAAGAGAAAGTCGCGTGAGGTGAAGAGGTGCCGAACCAAAATAAACCAAACCCCACTTAAGTTTATTATTTATATTAAGTGGTTTAATGAACCCAACTCTAATATAAATATATTTGGTTCTCCTTCCTTTCAGCACGGCCCTGCTGGGTTCAACTGGTTACTAACATTATCCCTTTCACCATAGGTCTCGGGTTCGATTCCCGCCTAAGCTAGTTTGCGACCTATTTGTTTTTGCTACTTCCGCTACTCGGAATTTTTCCGGAAAAATATCTAATAATTCCAGAAAAATCATAGAATAATTCTAAAATAAATTTGGGAATTTTTCGGGCTTTACAGTATCATTCTTCTTTGAAAAAAGTATAGCAAAGATATCCCACACTTCCTTTGGTGTTTTGGCATCTCGGATGTGCTCTAATATTTCTTCTTCAATTGTGATCTTTAAGGCAAACATTGCTTTACCTGCCTTAATCTTTCATTTTCGCAAAATGCCATTGGCGTCTTCTGCCGGCTGCATAGCTTCACTACCACCAACCACCTCCCAAAGATCTTGACCTTGTAGGTAAGACTCTATGCATGTTGCCCACGTGTTGTAGTTTTTGTTGTTGAGCTTCTTGATACCTCCTACTACTTGAAGGTCCCCTATCACGTCGAAAAGCTTTGATTATACCAAACAAGTTTGATTAAAAAAAACTTGTAAAGCATAAAACTCCTCACAATCTAAGATAGCTCCACCAAGAATAATCCCTGATTAACTTGGCTCTGATACCAATTGTTGAAAATTGGACTAACAAACAAGTAAATAAATTACTTGTCTTACACTAACAATAGCAACACTACAACACCTTTTTGTGGATCACTCACAATTCTAAGACAAAGAAGAAAAAAAAAACTTTGACTCACAAATTGATACTTGATTGATGAATGAAACTAAATAAAAGGTAGAGTATTTATAGTACTCTTCATACAATCTGGACCGTTCAATTAAATTAAATCCTAGCCATTGAAATTCTAATTCTTATCCATGAAATGAGAAAAATACTCTTGACCACACATTTAATTTTATCTTTTACCAAGTCGTCATCTTTATCTATTAGAAAAATAAATAATTAAATAGTAAAAAATAACTCTTATCTTTTATTGGATAAGTTTTATCCTTTATTTGGGTTGGAGTTGATATTTAACAGTAACTGCCCGAGTAAAACGGTTGATGGTCGATGGCTTGCATTTAGAGCTTGGCAGGTAAAGATAAAAAATGACTTTTATTCGGCCATTGAATACTACCAAAAGTGAATGCTCCTATTTAACGAGATCCGGGTCATGAGTAAATGGGAGAGTATAGAACCCACTACCATAAATCAATTCCTCCACCATTGTTTCTCTAGTTTTTCACTCTATCGTGCAATTTTTTGCTCGACAATCAGCCCATGATAGTGTTCAAATACAATCTCAATTGGCAACGACTGACCTATGCTTGGTAGTGACTGCAATCTGTTGTTGTATCCTAAAAAATAAATGTCTGTCATGACCTTTAAGCATCGTCAGATGGGACAAATCTATTTTAAGAAAAGTGCGTTGAACGTAGACTTTGACTTCAATTTAGAATATCCCTTATATCTCCGATAAAATTTGTCCAACACTAAGTACCATCGAAAGACATATAAGAGATTAAGTGACTTATAATTTTATGATTTATTATTAGATAGATTTGATTGAGAGCTTAAGAAACATGAGTTCCTAATTATAATTTAAGCATATATTTGATTTAATCATATATTCTTATGGGATGAGACGTTGCTTTAATAACCCATGAAAAGAAGAATGATGTTGTTTTGATGTACTGATTTATATAAAAAAAATTCTTTATCAAATATGGTTTGGAACAGTTCGCCACAGAAATGAAATAAGAATATTTATCATTAGTAGCTTATTGTTTTCCTAATTACTCTCAGTCAAACTAATAACTTGATAACCTCTTCATTTTTAAAACTCCTCAATTTCTTTTGATATTGCAGCAATTAGCAGTTAAAACATTAATATATATATATATATATATATATATATATATATATATATATATATATATATATATATATATATATATATATATATATATATATATATATATATCGCATATATCGAATTTATATTAGATAATTTTTTCATCGCAAAAAGTTTTGGGACGAATTCCATGACGAAATAGTTTTCATCTAAAAATTACCGTCGCCAAATTCTGAGAAGAAAAAAAAAATTCAAATTCATCTCCAAATTTGCCAATGAATTTAATTTTCATCGCCAAATTCGTCGCGTTCTGTAACAAAAACAAAATTTGTCGTAAAATTTCTTATGCAACTCTACGACAAAATTTAGATTTTGTCCCAATTTTGGCGACGAAAATGATTTTTGTCATAAATTTGGCAACGAAAATAGATTCATCACTAAATGCGGGTGATCAAATTTGACGATGAATAATAATTTCATTGGTAAATTTACAACGAATACGGATTTGTCGCAATCTACTAATTTGACTGATCTACGATGAATCGCTTTCGTCCCAGAATCTGGGACGAATATGTGAATTCATCTAAGAATCTAGAATGAATATGTGAATTCATCCCAGATTCTGAGACGAAATTTGGGAGGAAAAATAATTCATCGCAAAATTATCAATACATAGTAATTTATGATAATTTCACAATGATTTTTTTTTGTCGTCAAATTCATCGTTAAATCAAAAAATATTGGACAGAACTAATCCATTTCTATAATTTATCGTGTTAATACAATTTAATCCAATACATTTATAAACCTGTTTAAAACAAATCCAAATAATACATCATATTTAACATTATCACATCTTATTACACATCCTAATTAACATTACCACACATCTTAATACACATCTAACACATCCTATTTAAAAAATCAAAAGAAACATATCACATACATAATAGTCATGTATCCAACAATATCTAACACTCCAAGAAATTAAATAAGTTAATTCAAAAGAAAATACACAAATGTCAACTCATCTTCTTCTTTCACAAAAAACTTTCTTCTCCATCCAATCTTCGTTTCCTGCATCAAAACAAATAAACCAAAAAGAGCATTTCTAACAAGAAAGAAAATCACTTAAACTAACACAAAATTTAATACTTACTTTTTCCTTCTGCATAGATTTTGTCTCACTAACCTTATTAAAAATAAATTAACAATATTAATAAAAGAAATACAAAATTGAAAGGTTCGCAATCCATAGATTAATATTAAAAAAATACTAATTATGAGAAAAATAATATTCATACATAATTAAAATCATGGAAAACCATCACCACCATCATCATTGCCACCATCATAATCGAAACGGGGAGAAATTTGACTTAGAGTGGAACTCAACTAAAGATATCGCATTATGAAGTCTTGTTGTTTGTGCAACTCGCTAATTTCGTGATCCCTTTGCGCTATTTGTGTTGGTACCCAAGGTAGTTTTTATGTGATCAAACAAGTTAAGTTAGTCTTGTTGTGTTTAACCCTGTGTCTAAGTGTGCAAGAACTTAGGAGCACAGGAAGTCGAGCGAAAGACACAGCTAGTGAGAAGGACGTCACGGGAGAGAGCCGATAGGCTCGATGTGTTTGAGGGACGAGGTGCTGCGGAAGAGTACACCGACGGATGAGAAGGGAGTGTGCGGTGTTTCTGAGGGACGAGAAGCCGGAGTGGAAGATTGCTCGAGGAGAAAAAAATACAGCTGTCTGAGGGAAAAAAAGATGGACTTAGTACGTCTGAGGGACGAGGTGCTGTGGAAGAAGGGAGCGTGCTGTGTTTCTGAGGGATGAGAAGCCAGAGCGGAAGATTGCTCGAGGAGCAAAAGACGTAGCTATTCAAGGGACGAAAAGCTGTGGAAGAGTACGTTGGCGGACGAGAAGGAAACAAGCAGCGATTCCGAGGGATGAGAAACTGGAGTGGAAGTTTGCTCAAGAAGGCCGGAAGTTGGGTTCGAGTGAGCCCTATTCCAGCTGGTCGAAATCACCCAAGCGATTGGAGCTGGAGCAAAAGATCCGGACCGATGCGAACGGAACCGGAGCAGGAGATCGGGACCAAAAATCAACAAAAGTTGATTTTTGGCCCCGGAATTCAACGTGGAATTTGAACGTTGCATCAGTGATAAAGTTTTATCTCATTCCAGGCGCCTATAATCTTTCCAGGTGCCCCGAGCAGGACCATATAAGCAGCCCTGCTCCCAGAAGCTAACAAGAATTATAGAGTAACAACACTTGTACTTGAGTTTGTCTGAGTTTAGCTTTGCTTTGTGAGCTTTGAATGCCATAAGAGGCTTCTCCACCTAGAGGAGATTTTTAGTATACTTTTTCATTTGCCTTGGATTAACAACCTCCCTGGTTGTAACCAAGTAAATCTGTTGAGCCTTGTCTTTTTCTTTTATTATTATTTTTATGTTTATGCAAGTGTTTTAATTAAGTTATAAGTTTGAGAAAGGTTTTTTTACTTTATTTTTGTGCAGGGGTTATTCACCCCCCCATCTACCCAACCGCCAAGGGTCCTAACAAGTTGTTGATTCTTTTGGAACATTTCTTGATCCCGTAGCTCATGTTGTTGCGTCATTTCTTGATCTCTTTGCAATAATATCCCTCTTAAATGGCTAACCTCTTCGGTCAAGGTATTTATTTGAGCCCTTGCTACTAGTGGGGTTGAAGAAGATGTACCAACTATTCTTTGGATTATACTCAAGGAACACATTCCCAATATCCTTCCTCCTTTGGGTTCTCCATTGGCTTCCAGCCATAAACTCAGATTATTGCCAATAGAGGGCTCAAATCCCTCTGTATCAGCACTAGCTTGTGAGCATCTATGTGCTAGCTCGAGCTCATCATATTTTTCCTATATTTTTAAAATGCATATCATATTGATTAGATAGAATAGAAACATATATAATATTAAGAGAGAGTAGGTACATAACTAATAAAATCTAAATTATAAATTAAGATCAAATAAATAATAATCTCAACCTTTACTACTTTTGCTTTGTCCCCACTCTAAGTCTTATCTTTTTTGTAAAAGTGCAGGTGAAAGTATCTATGAAAGCATGCTCCTTTGCCATCTCCTTAGTCTAAAAAATTACTATTAGAAATAATGAAATAATTTGATATAGTTTAAAAAATTATTGAGAGAGTTAAAAAATTATCAATCTCCTGTCTATTCTCATCTATGTTAATGGAGCCTCCCTCATATATCGCAAATGAGTCTCCAAAATTATAAGCTTGATTCATTCTATTCTAGTAACTCTTTTGTTTACTCTCCTCCATTGCCCAAAAATTGATGATCCTAACCCAATTTTCATCGATGATGAAGTCTAACTTTTTTCCCCGAGTCTTGGCATGATTCATTACATGCCTGATGTGATCGTCATATTTTTTTTAAAAAAAATATTATTTTTATCTCTATCTCGTCACTTGGATCCCAATTATTCGTCTACTGAAATGGAAAAAAATAATTGATTATATATTTAATTTAAATTTATATACAAACTAAATGGATATATTTTGAACTCGTTCCACCATTGCTCCTTTGTGGCTGATGGAGTGCTTGAATATATCAGTGAAGCACCTCCCTAATGATAATTAACTATCCTATTAATATTGTGAATAATCTATACAAGATTTTTAAATTTACGTTAAATTATAAACAAACAATGTTAAATAATTAAGATAGTTCAGAAAATAAAATATTTTATACTACTTACGAATATCCGAGGGGGGCTAGAAACTCTCTATCGTTTAGTAACTAAGTTTTTGGTCGAGTTAGGAAGATGCGTGGGTACTGGTGATTGCACTGGTGACGATGAATGAGAAGGCACTAGTGAAGGTGCATGAGAAGGTCCTAACCTGATCTAGGGGTGACGTAGGTACAGTGGCAGGTGATGAATCCGACTGGCCTTATGAACTCTGTCTACGTCCACCCCATTAAAACATATGCTGAAAATTCAAATATAGGATAAAGTAAATTGTAAATTTGATGCAAAATGAAGAACATTAAAAAACTTACCATATTTACTAACAACTCAGAGAATGCGGGAAAAAAAAGGTCAGATGTCACCTCTAATGACCCGTAGGAAAAAATACAGTGCATTAACAGATAAAATAAATAAATTTAAGAATGAGATGGTATATAAAAGAACTCATTGAGTTATGAGTTTGGTAAATTTGCATATTAAAATTAAATGTCCTTGTAAAAAATTAGTACCATATATGAAAAAAATATGGCAATTTTTTTATATTAAGTTAACAAAACTTACCCATCATCAAAAATTAAAGTTTTCATTGTCATTATACTCCTCCTCCTCCTCCTCCTCCTCCTCCTCATTATCATAATCATTATCATCCTAATCCATCATCATTCTTATGAATTTCACTTGTATCCACGTTTATCACTACTATGCTAGGATCTCGTAAAGTTAGAATAATATATTCTTCAGTCTGAAATATGTTCACAACTTCCTCTTGTTGATATGCAATGTTTTCCTAACGTATCTCAATTTTTTTCATGCTTTGGTTTTACATACAATCCACTAATTAATCTTATCATATTTCAAACTAGGATATGAAGAATAGAATACTTGAATCGCTTGTGCCAACACAAATGGTTCATATATCTTATAAAATCTCTTATAATTTATTTCAACCAAATTATAATATGGATACACCTTCATCCTTCTGGCAGGGTCAAACCAGCGACACATAAATAAAATAACTCACATTACTAACCCTGCGTATTCTACCTCTATAATTTCATCTAGTAAACCATAAAAATCATTACTTGCACCTCCATCATTGGATGACTGAACACACACCTCACTATTCATGATATTCTTCTACATTCCATATTTTTTAGTATGAAAATTATATCAATTTATGAAATATGCTGGTCAGGTGCGTACCAATACTTTTGGACCCCCATGACAGATAGAATAGTCATTCTTGCTCAAGGTGAGCTTGATTAACATGAACCTAAGGTCAAATATGTCAATTATTAAAAGTGTACATATATGTAAACCAAATATAGATTGTCTACTTACATATGATTTGCTGCAAATTCTTCTTCGGAAAATCAATCAAACTCTTATGTCGACAATTTAGAATATAAGTGTTGGAAAATCCTACTAAAAAAAATATTATAACACAAAAAATGTATTATATATATATATATATATATATATATATATATATATATATATACTTCAAGACAATTCAATAAAATATAGGTTTGGGCTGCCCATAATTCTTAACCAATTAAGTATCTTTGCTTACATAGTCCACTTGATAGACTAAGATAGTTAAAAATTAAGAATGAGTTCACATTTGGATCAATAGGATCCTCATCATTTCTTCCAGCTCTTTGCCTTTTGCTATGAATATGATATTCAAAATAATATGATGCAAAAGTTGTTACTTCCTCCGCGATATATTCATTAACAATAGAAGCTTCAACTTGTACTTTATTTTCCACTTTTTTCTTCAAATGATATAAGAATATGTTGGTAATAAAACAAATTATATTAAATATTAATATATAATAAAAATATTCATTTTTTATGCATTTAGATTGTCGAAGTATATAAAATAAAAATTTTAAATAGATACAACCATCATAAATGGACTGGTCCTACAACTTTGGCCTCGTATAACAAGTGAACCAAAAGATGTTCCATAGAATAATAAAAAAAAGAGGATGCAAATATACTTTCCAAATTATATAAAATAATTGGAATGTCTCTCTCTAACTTCTCCATATGTGAATGTCTTAAAATTGTTGAGGAAATATCATGTAAAAAAATACTTAACTTTATAATCGCACCTCATACAAAATGTGGCAAGAGTTCCATAAAAGTAATAGGAATGAGTCTTTACATGATTATATTGCAGTCATGACGTTTCAAATCAATCAATTTGCATTCATTCATATCAACACATCTTCCAAGATTAGAGACATATCTATTTAGAAATTTCAAAGATTTCAATAATTCACAAAGAACACGTCTCTGATCCTTATTTAATATATAAATTATCTTTGGCTTTAGACCCCTACTACTTTCATTGATATCAAGAGTGAGTCTTTTACAAAGGAGTTGCATATCTTTGGCTTTAGACCCCTACTACTTTCATTGATATCAAGAGTGAGTCTTTTACAAAGGAGTTGCATGTCTTTTCTTACATTTAGATTATCTTTGATTTTTCCATTGATATCTATCACTGTATTTATCAGATTATCAAAATCATTCTTCTCAATATGCATTACATCGAGATTATGATGAATCAAATGATTAAACTAATATGGTAAATCCTAAAATATACCCTATTTAGTTCATTTATGTGTACTTCCATATTCATATGCTGTACCATGTGGCTCTTCAATAACAGATGTGTAACACCCCTAGAAAGCCTAGATAAGAAAGTAAGGGTAATGAGAGTACGAATGTAGTGAAAAGAAGGTGTAGATATTCTAAGTTAAATATTAAGATGGGAAGGATTTAGATGATTAAAAAACTTTATGAAAGAAAATAAAGTTGAGAATATAAAGTTCTATACATGATTTATAATGCAAGGAATTAATGTAAACAAAAGAAATATGAGATATTATATATGCATGTATGAAATATTTATGCATAATGCATATACATGAATTATTTTGTACAAAAATATGTTAGGAGAAGGATTTGATCCTTGGTTCTCTTGTGTATGCATGCATGTGTTAACCAAGTGTGATAGGAGTGAATATTGTAAGAGGAGAGATGGGAATTATAATTAAAGGAAAGAAATGAGAGAAATTAAGAGAAAGAAAAGAGAGAAACTCAAGAAGCATTTCTCTAGCATATTCTTTCTCATTAAGAGGAGAAGTAAATGAGGAGGATGAATCAAGTCAAGTTTTCCTCCCCTCACTTTAGTATAAATAGGCATGGAGGGGGCTTCATCCTCAACTCACTCTCCTCCTCTCCTCCATTTGTGCCGAGCTCTCCCTCCCTCTTTCCTCTTGTTGCCGAGAGCAACAACTCTCCCCCTTCTTTCTTTCTTTTTGTTGCCGAGCAACACAAGAGGAAGAAGCCTCCTCTTCTTCCTCCTCCCCTCCACCAAAAGACCTAGCCACTTCTTCCTCCATTGGTGCCGAGCAAAGCAAGCAAGGAAGAAAGGTCCACAAGCAAGTTCTCAACTCTAGGAAACTTAAGCAAAGAAAGTAAGCTTCCCCTCACCTGCGGTACAAGGCTTTCATGTGATTTTCGGATTCTTTTTCTATGCCTTGAAAGAAAGTTTTCCCCTATGTTTGTATACATATATGATGCATGATCAGAGGGGGATGTAACCCTAGAATTTGAATCAAAATATTGTAAATAGGTTAGGAAAATTATTGTCTAACCAAACTAGTGCAAGGTTCCCTCTATGAAATGCTAAGGACCTTCCTATGGTTTTCTTGCTTGGAAGTTGATTGGAACCAAAAGAACCCCACTCTCATGTTTCGGCCAAGAAAGAATTTAGGGTTAGGAGGACCTTGAATTTAAAATAACTATGCTTATATGACATGATATAAAGTTCTTAAGAGTTGTATACTTGTATGTTGAAAGAAACTCATGAACCTTACTCTTAATATTTCGGCCATGGTAAGGTGATGGTTTAGAGAAGCTTAAACAAAATTCTAATATGCTCAATGACCTCTGTGATATTATGTTATGAAAGATGATTAATGCTCTCATGTTTAATTGGAATGTAGAAAATTAGTTACATGATTTATGACATGTAAGATCACAAGAGTCCTAGCTTGTTTATGATCCAACTTTGTGTATGATGTTCTTAGTAAATCTTGCTATGAAATTTACTTAGGTTTCCCATGCTTTAGGCCACTTAAAGGAAGTTTATATTCTATGAATTTCGGCCAAGTAAGGTTTAAAGGACCTAGAGGCCTTGGAAATGAAACCTAAGGGGTTAAAAGTACTTCTTATGAAAACTTGATAATGTGTGAATGTGATACATGTTTGTATGACCTAAATGAATCATTATGTGTTCGGCCATGAAGGGATAGATGCCCTAGAAACCCTAGAACAAAAATTAAATATGTCTATGCCATGCTGTATGAAAATGATATGATAGAATGCATGATTGCTTTAGTTACGAAATGATATGCATAATGAAGTTATATTATGAAATATGCCATGATGTGTTATAGCATAGAAAATGCTATACATAATGAAAAGAAATGAAGTTATGTTATGATATGTGATAGCATAGAAGATGCTATACATAATGAAAAGAAATGAAAAGAATAAATGCATGAAAGATTGTTAAGGACATGATATGATAGTTATGCATGATAAGTTATTTTATGGTTTGTACCAAGGGTGGGCTCCGTAAACGCCCCGGGGTCGATGGAGTAAGACTCGGGCCTCGTCAGTAATGGGCCTTTGAGTGCCCTAGGTCGATGGAATAAGACTCGGGCCTAGTATGTATGCATGGTAGGGCTCAAGACTTGCTACCTTGGACCTACGCATTAAGTATGTGGTACAAACCGGGATCCCAAATGATGATGATATTAATTTCAAGTACTTATAAGTATAAGTTTTCAAATTCATGATGCATTGCCTACATATGTGCTTGAATTATCTGATGATTAGATATAATGTCATGTGATATTATGATATGAATATGAATATGATACCCTTGTATGTCGTATGCTTATGATACCTCGCATGATATTGATATGCAATGATATGAATTCGGTTTTAGTGAGTAGGAAAGGAACTTACTGAGCCATGAGTGCTCATAGCTTACTTTCCTTGTACCGCAGATATGGGGGACGGGTATTCGGAACGACGGAGCAGCAGGAGGAGCAGATAGTGATGTGTGTGGTGGTGGCTCGGCAAGAACGATTCGGACAAATTAATATTTTTAGTTATATGATCAATATATGCACATTCGAACTAATCAGAATATGTGATATCATGCTTATTTAAAGTAAAGGAATGATTTAAAATTTTCCGCTGTTATAGTATAACTAAAGCATGTACATAAGTAGTATAAGAACGTAGCGCCGCCCTTAGGTAAGAAGGGTGGGCGTTACAAGATGGAAATTTAAACATTCTGAACTAAATTTGTTCACTTGTTAATCTCAATGGCAGAGGTATTATTTTAATTCTATTCTTATTTAATTCATATTTATTCTTTCTGAAATTATGATTTGGTGGTAAAAATTATCTATGACAATAAAAATAACTCAGTTTCTTTCCGTATTTCAATCTGATTGACTTTGATCTCTTTATATATATTGGGCATCCAAAGATCATAATGGTACTCCAACCCGATAGCATACCATAAGCTGCAAAGTTATTTATGGTCCAAAGAAGAGCAGCCTTCATTACAAACATCTGATTAGTATGTGTCGGGTTATAAAGACGCTTGAGGGGGGGGGGGGGGGGATAACATTCGTCACTTTTTCGAAAATCATAAGAATATGCAATAGAAAAGAAAAAAGAAGAAAAGTAAATGCTAACACAAGTAGTTTTACTTGGTTTGGAGCCTTCGAGGACTCCTACTCTAAGGCTCGCACTCATTAAATGCTTTCATTGGGCTATCCACTAATAGTTCGAATGTTAGAAAATTGAAGTACAAGAACTATAAAGAAAAGTTTTCAATAACAGAGAAACTAAGTAGAACTTGATTGTCGACTGTCGAGGAGCATTACAATGCCGTAGGAGAATTTTCAGAGCAGCGAGTAAGAGCAAAAGTCCATGCACTTGATGTCTTGAAGCTGCTGGTTGAAGCCTACTTTTATAGCCCCATCCAGGAACCTGGATCCCCTCCCAAGTGCTTGGACTGTGCTGATGTGGCGAGCTCTTGTCAAAACTTCATCCTCAAAGTTTATCCACCTCTAGACGCTCGGACCCCTTCCGAGCGCTTGGACCGTTGACATGGGTTCAGCTAGTCATTGTGCTCCAACTCACCTTCTGGATAAGTTTTGCTGGTCTGAGTGCCTGGAGCAACTCGGGGCACTCGGACCACCCGAGTGCCCGACCAGGCACCCGCTAGCCTCATTGAAACTGGTCTAAGCACTATGATCAACTCTGGACACTCGGAGTCTAGGCGCCCAGACCACTCATTCTCACCTTTCTCTTTCCTATAAAAAAGTGTTAGTCTAGGCAACCATAATATATTTATCCTATAAAACAAAGTTAGCATATTAAGGATATGATCAATTTATGACTTAGATCCTATCTTCCCAAGACCAGGATCTAGTTATGGTCTCAGCTTAGACTTCCCAAATGGCTTTAAGTCAGACCATGCCTATAGTCTCACCAGAACTCGTCCTCACTGGATCTCTCTCCTCTAGTGACTTATCTCACTTACCATTTGTAAATTTCCTTGATGTTGGGTCCCTTAACCCACCAGGACTTCTTATCATATTTCAACCAATCTAGAGTTTAGCTAGTTGTCAACCCAATTGGATTTTTTTTGCAAGATCTCAACAAATCTGAACTTTTTGCCAACTATCAATCTAGTTGGACTTCATCCTAGTGTTTCGGTCCTCTAGACCCATCAATTCTTACACACTTGGTAAAAGGTTAGACTTCTAACTTTAACATATTTATCATACATTAAAACCTGACTATTAGTGTAATATGCACCAACAGTAAGAACACCGTTTGTAGGAAAACCTTTATCACATAGTTGTTTTAGTTCGGCAATATGAGGTTGCATAAAAATATCTATTAACTTCTTCAGATTTTACGGGCTAGACATAACCAATGTTAAAAACATATAAGGTATTTTCATGCACATCCTAGGTGAAAGATTATATGAAGATAAGATAACTGGCCAACTAGAATAATTTATTCCTGATTTATCAAATGGAGCAAAACCATCAACACAAAAACATAATCTAATGTTTTGAGTCTCCTTTGCAAATTCTGAATATGTTCTATCAAAATGTTTCCATGCATCTGCATCTGATGGATGACACATTAGCTCCTCTTCTGTTTGATGAGTTGAATACCAAGTCATGTGTTCAGTAGTTACCTTTAATGCATAAAGTGTTTGTAACCTAGGAGTTAAAGTTAAATAAAATAACTGATTGTATGTTGACTCCTTCTGATAACCTTGTACCTATCTTGATTATAAAATTTACAAACATCTACATTTGCATCATCTCCCCAATATAGTAAACAACCATCTCTATAAATATCAATTATTTCCACCGAAAGACCTAATTCTTTCACAAGTTTTTTCATAGCATAAAAAGTATTGGGCAGTATGTGATCATGCGGCAATGTCTCTCCAATAACTTGAACAAAATCATAAAAATAATTTTGCGACATATTATATTTTGCCTTGACATTCAATAGTTTTGTGGTGAGAGATATTTAGTATGATCATTACAACCAACCCATAATGGTTCATCTATAACACTTAACACTCCTGAAACTTGTGATACGTTTCATCAACACCTGGTATTTCTATCTCTACCAATGGTGATATATAAGTAGTAAATATTTGTTCAACTGTTAAATAATAACTAGAACTTACCCCATGCAGTTCGGGAATGAAATTTTGACCTGTTGCATCAATTACTATCCTCCAATATGGATTTAATTATTCATAATAACTCAAATCTCTACTAACTAAGACTTGGATATTCCATCTATAATCCTCATCAGATATGAATAGTTTACAATGACATGTCCAATTATAATAATTCGGGGTAAAACCAAATCTATAAAGATATTTTAAAACTATATCATAATGTAAAAATTTATTATCGTGACACTTTTTGCACAAACATCTTATTTTATTGCCATCCATATACTCAATATTACTAGTTGTAAAATTCAAAAATTGGTTCAATCTAGTCATAAACTCATCAATTAAATCCCGACATTCAGGCAAATTCTTTTTATACATCAACTTATTTCATTTTGCATCTTGCTTGTATTTATTTATTAAAACATTATTAAAAACTATTACACATTAAGCTAAATTGAAAACATAGTCACCAAGAGCACCTTGTCAAATTGAAGAAACACGCATATGTATAATATATTACTAGCATTAACATGGAATCAATTGTGTTTGGTAGATGAAATTTTGAGATGAATTGTGCCAGTACTAGCATGCTACAAGGAAAATCTACAGGAACTCTTAAGTATGTAAACATTGGATCTATTACAATTAATCAATAATAATATAATTAATTACTATTAAATTTATATAACAATAATAATTATATAATAATGAATGTAGCAATACTGAAAACAGGTGAACAAATATGAGTATTTCCAACTATACTAAGCTCATGGTAAAACGAGACCTACACAAACAATATTACGAATTCAGATAGTAGCTTACAATAATAATTCAAAACTGAAAAAATAATACAGTAGTCAAATTTGACATCTAAGTCATTATAGTTATGGACATCTATGTTGGTACGGAAAGCATCAAACGATCGAACCTATATTTTGATAATGGTAAAGGATTCAAAGTTAAGGTCATTTGGTGTCTAACAAGTTTAAATGAGCTTGTAGGAAAGTCTGAAGTGTTCTTAGGCAAAAGTCCTGGCTACGGTTAACAGGTAAAAAAATTCTAGGGGGTAATAACCCTATGTCCTAGGGGGTGATAACCCTAGGCGGAAGTCTTGGCGGGTCAAGTGCTTTAGGCAAAACCCTAGAGTCGGGGACTCTAGGTGAAAACCCTGGTGGTCGCGGACCAGGAGGAAGTCTGGATGGGTCGTGGAGCGGGCATCTAGCAGAAAATCATGAAGCATCGGATGCTGAGCAAAAGTCCAGTTGGTTTGGAGGATCAGTCTGGCAATAGGTAACTTCTCCTGAGAGGAGTAGGTGAGGACGCGTTCCTCGATGAGGGAACAGTAAACGTTGATTCAACTTAGGGTTTCCGGAGAAAATTCGAAGTTAAAACTAGATAGTCCAAAGGTTGTCAAGTTATTTACATATTAATTGTTATTTGTCTAACTCTGTTTTGCAGAAAACTAACAAGTTTTGTAGGGTCAAACTTAGCCTTGATCGGTCGACCGAACGACCGGATCGATCGATCAAACGACCGGATCGATTGATCGAACGGCTGGATCAATCGATCAAACGGCCGGATCGATCGACCGAACCCTAGTACAGTAGGATCAGATTTTCAGAGATCAGACCGGTTTCAATCGAGGGATCAGTCGACCGAATCTCGGGATCGGTCGACCGAACCGAGGATAGATAGAGACTCAGTCGAGCTGGGATGATCGGATCAAATGAGGCGAAGATCATTAGCTGATCGGTCGATCGAACAAGGGGATCGGTCGATCGATCGAAGGTGCTATATATCTCAACAAGCTACATCTGGACAGAAGGCAGGGAGGATTCAGCAGGTTCAGTCGATCGAACTTGAGGATCGATCGACTGATCCGGGTCGAGTTAAACATGATCTCGAGATCAGAGGATTTGGATCAGGTCTGAAGAGGCTATAAAAAGGGGTCTTGACCTGCTACTTCAAACAACTAAATTCGCAACGATCTTTAAAGCTGCGCACTAAGTCGAGATAACTCAACAACGCTCAGCTGCTGTTTCGACAAATCGACGAACAAATTCCTAATTCCTTATTGTTGGTATACTTTATTTTTTCATTACTTGTAATTGCTTACTTATAAAAGATTTCTGAACTATTAGTGATTACCCATCGAAAGCAATCAACGATTGCAAGCCTTGGAGTAGGAGTCGTCACAAGCTCCGAACTAAGTAAAAGAAAACTGTGTTAGCATTGCTCTTGTTCTCCTTCGTTATTCCGCTACGTTATTCTGAGTTTTTCAAAACGAACGAATTAACCACACATGCTATTCACCCCCTCCCCTCCTCTAGCATGTCATCGATCCTACAATCTAAGGCATTATAGTTAATCACACTTTGTGAATTAAAGAAAAACATACAATAATAAAAGAAAAGGAAAAGAGAGTTTGTAGATGTTATTTGAAAGCAAGTACCCTAGACACATTTGATTGATCACATCACTTTTGAGAGTAATGCTAGAAGGAAACAAGGAATCTCTCTATATGTGTATATAATATACGGGCACATAAAATCAAATGGTAACAAGCAAACAAAGCCTTATGGCTACCATTCTAACAGTGCATTCAGTATGTAGCAAGACCTCAAAAATCATACAATGTTGGACCCACTAGTTCATCTACTACATACATGCCACCACTACTCTAGCACTAAGCTAGCCGCGACCACTAAGGACAGTTGTGGCCACCAGGAGCTACCACGGCCACGGTCGGCCAGGCACTGCCACTGCTGAACAAGCATGGCCACGACCACGGTTGTACAGGCACGACCACTGTCGACCACCAAGGGCTAGCTATGGCCACAACCAACCACCAGGGGATAGCCGCGGCTAGCCACGAGGGCCATGGTTGGCCTAGACAGGGCCAACTGCGCCCTATCGCCAGGTGGCATTGAGTGTGAGAGGGGAGAGAAGAGAGAGACTTACTGAGATAATCGCCAAAGATCACTACTACTGTCGTCGCTGAGAGAAGAAGACACACGTATGTAGGGCAAGGAGATTAGGTTGTGAGATGGATTTGTAGGGTTTTGTAGCGATGAAAAGTTTGTCTCCAATTTCGTCCCCAAATTGGGGACGAAATAAATTTTCATCCCCAATTTGGGCATGAAATTTAAAAAATATTAATTAAAATTATAAAATAATAAATACAAATTATAAAATAATTTAGGCACAAATTTTATATTTATAATATGTTTTATGTTATATTTTTCACAATTGATATCAAAATATAAAAAATGATCAATTCATTAAATAAAAAAAGATAATTTCTATAACAATTTAAAAAGAAGAAATTAAAAAATCCAAAATTATTAAATTAAATTATAAAAAATTATATGGCCAATATATTGAGAGTAATATATATATATATATATATATATGAGGGTATTTTTATGATAAAGAGAATAATACAAATACATAGGAACTAGTTTTATAAAATTTCGAGATCTCTATATCCATATTTAGGATTTTAAATTCTTTTTTATCTTAATTTTTCCAATTATAGGATGAATCCATGGATTTGTCACTAATTTTGGGATGAATACATGATTCATCCCAAAATTTAAAGAAAAAGAAAAAGAAAAAAACATCTGAAATCCTAAATATGGACCTAGAGATATCAGAATTTCATAAACTCAATTCCTATATGTTCATATTATTCTTCTGATCATAAAAATACACTCATGCATAATTTTAAATAGGTATTCTAAATAGTTTTTTTTAATCTCTTACCCATTTATCCTCATAAAATATAAAATGATTCTTTTAAAATCTAAAAAAATCCAGTAAATTCTATAAATTTACAAAAACCTATTTCCTAATTAATTATCTACTAAAATATATTTATTTTCATTAAAATAATTTAATTATATCAAATTTTAATTATTTTAAATTCTTATCTATTATTTTAATATATTACATATTTAATCAATAATTTTTTTAGAACTAAACTGCATATAATATACTTTGCTATAAAAAAAAGATATTAGGTCAAAATTATGTATGAGTACATTTTTATGATTAAGAGATTAATACAAACACACAAAAATTTGTTTTATAAAATTTCGAGATCTCTAGCTCCATATTTAGGGTTTCAGATTCTTTTATTATTATTATTTTTAATTTTAGGACGAATCCTGGATTCATCCTACAATTGGCAACAAATCTAAGGATTCATCCCCAAATCTAGGATGAATCTATGGATTTGTCGCCAATTTTCGGATGAATTCAAGATTTGTCCCAAAATTTTAAAAATAATAAAAAGAAAAAAAAACATCCAAAACCCTAAATGTGGATCTAGAAATCTCAAAATTTTATGAAACTAGTTTTTATGTGTTCATATTATTTTTCTTATCATAAAATGACATCATGCATAATTTTGACCTAATATATTGACTTTAGTTAATTTTTTAACATAAATTTGACCTAGTTCATGTTTAAAAAATAACTATACTCAATATATTAAGTAAAAATTATGTATAAAGATATTTTTATGATCAAGAGAATAATACAAATACACAGTAACTGATTTCATAAAATTATAAAATCTCTAAGCATATATTTAGGGTTTCAGATTCTTTTTTCTTTCTTTTTTTTAAAATTTTTTCTAATTCTAGGACGAATCCTGGATTTGTCCTAGATTCTGGGATGAATCCTGGATTCATCCCTGATTTTGGGATGAATTTTTAATTCAATGAAGTGCTTGCAATGAATCTCATTTTCGTTGCAAAATTTGAAATGAATATTTTTTTTATTGCAGAGTTTGCTACGACTTTGTTACTATTTGGAAATGAATTTGGAGACAAATTTTTTATTTGTTGCTAATTTGTAATGAAAATATTTTATTTCAAATTTCGTTGATAATTTATGACAATATATTTTTTGTCACTAAATTTATTGCAGGTTTGGGACAAATTCTTTTGTTCCTAAATTTTGTCCCTGATTCATAGTTTTTTTTATCAAAATTTTACATCCATGTGGAGATTGCATGATATATACATTGATCCGAGAATAATAACAACACACAACAATTTTATTATTAAAGAATTAAATCTCAATTAAGTAATCTAATGTTTGATACTTAAAGGGGATTGAAGGTTTAGAAGTAAATTGAATGTGCAATCTAATAATCCGGTTCATTAATGTTAATGGGATGTTAATGCTTGACACATAAAGCGGGTTTAAGTTTTAGAAGTGGATTGAATGTATACATCCATTAATCCGGTTTATTAATATTAATGGGCTATTAATGGATTATGAACTCTTTAAGTGGATGGTTTCTATAGGATGAACTTTGACTAAAAAAGGGAGGAAGTCAAAGTCAATTAGGCATCTTGCATCTTGTGGTTGTTGACTCTCCCATTAAGACTCTGCTGCTCTTACATGAACTCCTCCGCGATAAGTAAGAAGCAATGAGAGTGACTCTCGATTCAAGTCAGCCCTTTGATTACTATTGCATCCGATTTTCTATAGTAGCCTTAAAGATGATTGATAACTAGATCCTGAATATTCATCATTGATTTAGTTAGATGTAATTCTTTTCCCCCTAGGTGTACCCGAGTTGATACTCGAGCATGACTTGTCACCAGAGGCATAGTTCAATTCCCGACAAATGCAAATATATCTTTGGATTATCTCGTGTCCTTGTCTAGAAAGGCCGCTCAGTAAAAGTTGAATAAGCCCCCATAATTTTATCCCCTTTCAGATTGTGTACAATCTTATAAGGGCCGCTAAGGTGACGACTTTATCTTTTGCCACCACAGATGTATCGTAATGCTTTCATACACAACAACTAATTAATAGTTAATGGATGGGCTAATCCCCAATTAATAAATGTTTAACTCATTGCGTTTTATTGACTCAAACTTGCCATCAATAGTAACCCGGTACCCATTACACGACTTAAGATGTGTTTCCATTACTCCCATAATTTGTGAGTATTTGAAACATGTTTGACGACTATGCGGTCGTTCTAATCTTCTAGAGAGCGACAGAGAGAGCATCATTCGTACAAGTCCAATGAGTCTTTTTTAATAACTAATTAAGATGCAAATTAAATATGATGTTAATAATAAAAAAACGCATTATTTTTATTTGAACTCTTAGTTGAGTATGTTTGGCCTATGATATGACATGTTTTTGTTATTCAACTAAGTTTTCAGTAAAACTAATTAAGTATTACAACAAATCGACCATGTAAACAAGTCAACTAATGACTAATCTAATTAGTTAACCTCAATAGAATATTAATTAAAACTGGAGCCTACAATAATAGACTTTAAAAGCCTATTATAAAAAAAAATCATTTTTTTAAAAAAGCCTCTTATAACAATTTCTTCAGCTACGCTAAGGTTATCAGGAACCCGTAGTACTAATTAAACTATTATCTTTAAAATTTTAGAATCAATTTGAATCATTTTTAAAGTTATTAATCCCACAATTGAAAACATAGTAATTTAATCTTTTATTGCTTAAAATTATATCTTAAATCCAATTTAAGTTAATCATTTTGTCAAATTATGTTTAGTTTCATTTCTTCTTCATAATAGATGATCTTTTGTTTTTTTGATTCGTCTGACCGTGTAATTTGTATGTATTTGTTGGTTGCATAGTGAGGAGGTGGATAGATTTTTTGGAGGTGAATGATGATTAAGTGTTTTGATAAATTATTATGGTAAAAAAAATATTATATTCATTTTAATATTTTTTATAGTTCATTTTCAGATTATATGAATAAAGATAAATTATGAAATAAATTTATAATATACTGTTAAGTGATTAAAAAAATAGAAGAATTCTATTCTGAGAATATTATGCATGGATAAAAATTAATTTTAATTTTAATTATAATAAATTTATTATTCTCTAATCAGTATCCGTGGGACATTGAAGATCCATTATTGTAGTTTTTAATGGCGTGCGCAATTAACGTTTGGGTCTACGGATTTGAATCCCAAGTCACGTACGTACAAAACAAAATTATATATATATAATAGTAGTGTAAAACGAAGACGGATTTTGCTTAGCAATAGTTAGTTTTCTTTTTTTGATGGGACTAGAAAGAGATGTTTCTTGTTTTTGAATGACCCTTTCAATTCTAACCCTCTCAGAGTGGATGCCAGCTAGCCTTGTCTTCTCCAACTCTAAACAGTAGACCGGAATGCATGCAACGAATTATTCTGATCTCTCCATCAGTGTTTTCGTTGTTGTTGTACGAAATTCTATGAGATTTATTTGTCCGTAGTTAATCAGGAGCCCATGATAACAAGCTGTCTGTGATGGACATTATTAATCTCCTTTTCCATGAAGTGATATGTTTACTTCTCAATCACTTCATGGAAAAGGAGATTATCCCACGTATACATTTCTCATGAGATCACTAACAGAATTCTATGCTTGATTGGTTTTACTAAATTACGTTGGATAATTTTGATTTTGTTGATATGATTGCTAATTTGGTTGCCAATCACTTAGCCACAACGAGGACGGCTAGGAAGATCTGTTGGAGATTAGATAGAAGAAAATAAAAGAAAGAGGGTTAGAATAATAGCCTGGGGTTCTCCGGTATGGCCACTTCAACGTTCAAATCAATTTTCGATAGAGGTGGAGGAAGAAGAACGAAGATTATATGTTTAGGATTTTTAATGTGTATATTCACGTATCTTTGTTCATAGAGGCGGGTTACTTTTTATAAAGCAACGACTTATTCCTATGCTCTCCACATGTCTCGAGATCCATGTAACTGTTAAATTTTGAGATTCGTATAATCATTATTTATTTTTTGAAATAGGCTTAAATCTCGATATCCGTACGTGTGTTATCCACTTTTCTAGAAAATAAATGGCAACATTGTTTTCGGTTGGGAGTGTCATGAAGTCGCGCGGGTTTGCGGTTGAGAGGTGAAACCGTAGTTACTATAATGTTAAGTCTGTGTTGTAGCAGCTATGAAACCATAGCTGCTATAATATGGTCATAATTTGTTTACTCATGTTGTAGCACCTACGAGTTTATAGATGCTACAACGTTAAGTCTATATTGTAATAACTACGAATTCATAGCTGCTACAACGTGGTAATGATTTGTTTAGTCCTGTTATAATAATCGATCGAGAACAATTCCCAATCAATTAGCATATCTGATTTCTCAATTCTGTTTTCTGCCCGAAATTTAGAATCTCATAAATAATTCTATTGTATACGAAAAATCATGAAATTTCACGTAGGCATTACTTATGTCATATACTACTAGGAAAAAAAATAGTTTTCTATGAAAATACATTTCACTTTTAAAGAATGACACAAAATTAGAAATTATTAAAACTTCAATGTTTCATCTAATTTTGTATCTAACTACTCAATGATGATTCCTCTAACCAAATAAATTTCACAATAGTTTTCCAAAATAATTTTGAAATGATTTTCAAAATAAATTCCCAATTATAATCTTTTGGCTAAATGCACATGACTATCGCATTATCTTTCCCTATGATTGAACTTCATATGATCATTTGTTTTAATGAAACTACAACTCAATTTGTTGTACTAAATCAATATCTTGAAGCATTTTCATCTTTATAACATCTCACTTGTATCTAATATATCTCAATACACATACAAGTCAATTCTATAGTCTTTGTGAGATGTAAAATAAGTTTTTCCTAAACTAAGAAACCATGTATCTTTATCTAGACATTTTAACTTTGATCATCCTACTTAGGATGCCAATTTATGTCATTATCCTTAATTACAAGTAATTTAAAACGATGCATTATAATGATTATGACATACATCAAATGAGTATTTTTTAAAAGAAAAACTATCATAGATAAATGATGTATGCATAACATGATATATAGTATTTTTCATAATAATATGAATGCAAAGTATGATGTCATGACATATGATAGGATATACAAAATATGTCAATTATAGCACAAAGAAATTTCCTTAACTATTATGTCAAAATAAACATAAGTTGCCACCATCTCGATAGAAATGTCAAATTCACAACTTGACATTTATTTGAATTCTATCCTATTTATATAATTTAATCAAGCTCAATAGTTCAAGAATTTTAATTGGCCCACTTTTACTCTTCAAGAGTAAAAATTCAACTTCTCATTTTTAAGGTGTCACAATACCTTGAAAATATCCTAAAGTGTTAACTTTATTATAGTTGGATTAACTATCCTTCTAGTTAGAGTTGACACACTCTAAACCTATTTAGTGTGCAGAGAGCACACTCTTAGAAACTCAAAACCTATTAGTACTCTTTAGATGTTCTAGGTACTCAATAGAGATAACTTTCCTAGAAACCTTCCTTATGACTTTCCTAGGCTTTTTAGAAGCTTTAGTCACACTAGTCTCCTCAAAGTTAACTTTAGGAATAGTTTCTCTTATAATTTTGACATGACTTCTAGATCTAGGGTTAGTTCCATAGTTATATGGAACTCTATAATATGAGAACACCTTGTTCTTGGAATTGGATTTCCTAAACTCAATCCTTGAGGTGGATACCTCTTTAACTTCATCCTCGGATGTTGAGCATCTCTCAACTTCCAAAACCTCTTGCTCTTGATCCAACGATTTTTCCTCTTTGGATTTTACTTCATTTTGTACCAAGGTTGGATCTTCAAGAAATTTTACCAACTTACTCCATAGCTCCTTGACATCTTAATATTCTCCAATTTTGCATAAGATGATACTTACTCCATAGCTCCTTGACATCTTAATATTCTCCAATTTTGCATAAGATGATGCTTGCCAATAAATTAACCAACAATTTGGTTACCTTATCATTAGTCTCACATCTCTTGATTTACACTTTGGTCTATTTTTTCTTCTTAAGGAGCTTCTCTTTGTTATCTGTTGGGGCTTGAAATACCTCCATTAGTGAAAATCATTGCTCTATCTTGATCATGAAGAAATTTTCCACCATGGATCTCCAAAGATTGAAGCTTTCTAATCCAAATGGTGGAGGTTCTTGAGTGTTATACCTGAATCCATCTTGAAAATTCATTTTAAAGTTGAGCTCCTTTGATGATGAGTATCTGACTTGTTGAAATTTAGGGCTTCATCTTTTAACTTCTTCTTCTTCCTCTAACTCTTTTTTCTTCCCATGGTTAGTCCGATGAAAAATGACTTTACTCTGATACCACTTGTTAGGGCATGTGAAGAGCGAGGGGGGTGAATAGCTTCATTCATTTCTTTGTGTTGGTACAATTTCTTTAGGTTAAGGTTGACCAGGTTGACTAACCTTGAATTGGCTCAAGCTTGAGTCGTAATGTGCGAGTTTCGATGTTTGACAATATATGAAGATTGTTTTGATAGTGTATGAAAATTGTAGGAGCAATCATCCATTTGGGGAGATTAGTCAAGGTTGACTAGTTTAATGTGAATAAGAGTCAAGTATGTCAAGGTTGACTGGATACTAGACTGGGAAGTCCAATGGAAAGGTTGGTAGAAGTTGAAAATCCAAGTTGGTCAGTCTTGACCGGACACTTGGTGGGGAAATCCTGGTAAGTGAAGTCAGGTGAAAGACTTAGTGAATGAAGCTAGGCAGATGGGAAATCCTGGTGAGTGAAGCCAGGTGAAAGCTCTAGTGAGTGAAGCTAGGCAGCTAGAAATCCTAGTGAGTGAAGATAGGTGAAAACCCTAGTGAGTGAAGTTAGGTAGATGGAAATCCTAGTGAGTGAAACCAATTGAAAGCCCTAGTGAGTGAAGCTAGGCAGTAAGAAAGTAGATGGTGTTGGTGCAGTTAGCACTAACAGTCTAACTCAAGTTTTGATGAATGACAAAATATGTTAAGTTAGTTTAGTTGTTATCTAACACTCTGATCGAGTGTGCAGGAGAAGCCCAGACAGGTCGACGGGTTGACCTGATGTCTGGCACGAAGCTCAGCTAGATCGACTAGCCGACCGAATAGCAGGTACGAAGTCCAAACGGGTCGACGGGCTGACCGGATGTTTGGCACGAAGTCCAGTTAGGTCAACGGGCTGACCGGATAGCTGGCACGAAGCCCAGATGGGTCGAAGGGCTGACCGGACGTCTGGCAGGTAAGTGAAGGTAAGTCACTGGAGGGGAGTGACTGTAAGGACGCATTCCCAGGAAGGGAACTTAGGCGCCGATCCGACTTAGAACCATTTCGGAACTCTAAGTCGAGATCCTGACTAGATTCCGGTTTTGGAGAGACAGAATCTAATTAATATTCTACTTAATTTTAAACTGTGCTAATACTCTGTGTTGCAGGATATATCTTATATTTACCTCCGGACTAACGTTTTCTAACAGGAAGGAATTTTCTGGAAAATGAGGGTCCGGGCGCCCGGAGGTGAACTTTTATCCATAACGTCATCTCGCCACGCGGAGCAATAGTAATCAAGAAGAAACCAATCAAGACTTAAATTGTGAAGAGGAAGTAAGAACTCAAGAAAATCAACCTCTTAAAATCATAAGAGTCAACCCAAACCATCCAACTGACCAGATAATTGATGATCCATGTAACGACCCACCTTCTACACTACTACTACTCTCTAAAGGTGGACGCTACTTAACTACTAACTCTACTTAACCGGTACGCTACTTAACTACGAGAAATCCCTACCGAAAAATTTCGACAGAATTTTCCCTGTACCGGTGATCAAATCAACAATACAAACAGTGTATACTCAGCCACAGGCGGCTGGAACATATAATCACACAACCACGCAGTATAATAACTCAATAAGAAGAAGGAAACTACTCTAGCAATAGTAAAGAGATAATACTCCAACAATAAAACATAACAAGCTACAAGTGCGGAATAGACTCAATTACAATCTCAACTTCATCATAGCATTAAGGAGAAAAGAAAAGGAAACTCTAAACAGGTAAGTTTTAACAACTCCTTAGCAAACTCTTGATCTCTCCATAGTCCAGCCATCACACACCTTCATCACCACCACTTTGTCGCCTTCCTTTCATACTTTAGCTTTTCCTTTATCTGCAGTATGAGGAAGTGCAGTCTATAAGCAAAATTTGCTTAGTAAGCGCTATCTAACTCACAAAAACACGAATATGTATGTATACAGAAAGATCTAGAAACTATATGCTCTCTAAGAAAGTAAAGCACAAAATATCTGCTCATGTCAAACTAATAGCAAAGAAAAGCTAAGAAATCTACTCATGTAATTCTAATAGCTAATCATGTTATGCATGGATAAAACTGCATGCTGGAAGATAAAGCTAATCATGCTAAATATCAAATCAGGAAACAAACAAAACTATTACTGCATGCTAGAATTCAAAAGAACTAAACTTACTGATTCTAAGCATATGTGAAACTTGTTTCATTTGTTCCAAAACTTATACTTTATTACTTCAAAACAATAATAAAGTTCTTCTTGATTAAAAACTTATACTTTAATACTTTAAAATAATAATCAACTTCTTCTTGGGCCCAGGCTTAGTACCAATGCGCGCTCCCTAATAGTAACTGTGGTAGCTAATCATCAGTCCTACGAGGGTAAAGACCTTGGTCTTACCAGGGCCAAGACCTTGGAATTGGTCACCTGGATTTAGTTTTACGACAACCTTGGAAGTCGGGTACTAGCCTCTTAAAGTAAAATACTTGTTATCTTTAATATTCTTATAATAAAATGCCTTGGCATTTCTTTGAGCACATGGTGTGCTGCTGATCCCAATTCTTGAACTTAGGGATCCTATTAAGACCTTGGTCTCTCTTTCTTATAGCTTACTTATAAAAAAAAATCTGCACTTAAGCTCAATAAAATGCTTATTCAATTCTACAACTACAGTGCATGAATAAAGTCTAATAGCAAAACAAAGAAGACTACTCATATTCGTAAACAGCAAAGCAAAGAACTACCCATGCTCGCATACAGCAAAAATAAAGAGAACTGCTCATGCTCAAATCCATAAAAAAGGCATAAAAATAGGATCTAACACTGCTCATGCTCAATAAAGAAAAATGAAAACCAAACATGCTCAGCTAAGGTAAATGAAAACAAAACATGCCTAACACATAACCTATTCTCATAAGGGAATCTATTTAATTCTGAAGATCCTATCACAGTAGAAATACTGAATCTTAAACTTGTAACTTGATTGTGACAAACATAGTGGAATGGTTGCTTTCGCTAGGACCAAGGCAAAAAGGCAAAGGAGAGGGTTCTGTGGTTACAAGAAGAAAACTTATGACCTCCCTGTCTTACACCAATGTCATTTGAGTAAAACAAGTTTGCTGCCAATGTCATAAGTGATGAAAGGGTACTAAGAGGTGAGCACTTTAGATAGCTGTCCAGTGAAAGACTATAACTTATAAGAGGTATATCCGATCCAATTGAACTAGATAACAAGATTCAAAGTCTGAGAAAATAGTGCCAACAAGCAGGCAAAGGCATACATTTTATATAACAATAAAAGATGAAACATCATGGTAGATCAAATACCCAAACAACATCATGAGAATTCTCAAGTTTCATGGAAGCAAGTATCAAAAGAACAAATCGAAACCTACAAACTATAAATTTCCTTTGCGGAAACATAGATCTATACAATTTTACAGACCACCTCCTATTCTTTCAGGTTACCTACCGAATAAGAGAACTTTGATTAACCTCATTCTTTATTCCTAACCAAACAAGAGAAAGGAGTATTTAATTTATTTATTTTTTCTTCTTTCCCGTTTCAACTTCTTCACTGTCCAACAAAACCAGCAAGCACAAAATAGACCAAATTAAACTTGCTGAAGACTTAACAAAAACTATATAAACTGATTCATTGCCTCGGCAGAATTGCAAGGATGAAAGAAAAAGAAGCTTGCTAATCTAATCCGAAACCTCAACCCACGGTAGAATTTCAAAGTTCAATCCTTTCTCACGGCATACCCATAAAAACACAAGGAAAACACCAAAAACTCGATAGCTACTCCTGCTGCAGGCGAGTAAGCAACTTACCGAGCGTTATTGGACTTACAACCGAGAAGGAAGCCCTTAGGGTTTGCGGAAAGGTGAAGATTCCAGTGATCCCTTGCGGCAACACCTTCTCCTCGATGAAGGGGATCAAAATCGGCAAGGTTTGTCGGAAGAAAGCCTTCACCGGCCGTCGGAGAAAGGAAACTTAGCTCCGCCGCCTCTTTCGCCCGAGCAGAAATCGCAATGCTGCGCAGAAGAGGAGAGGAAATAGGATTTAGGGTTCGGGGAAAAGAAATTCGATGCATTTTAAAACTAGGGTTTCGATTATAACTTTAGCTTATATATTTGTCGTTGCATATTTGTTTAACACTGACCCCTGGCACAGTTGGTCTGTTGGGCTTTGCTCGAAGCCACAGGTCTGGGCTTCGATTCTCAGCCGCGCCCCTTTTTATCCAATTTATTTTAAACGTTCCAACTACTTCATATATACATTTTGCTCCATATAAGGTTAATAAAAATCGTGTAGCTCAGCTGGTTGGGCTGATTTTGCTCGAAGTCACAGATTGTAGGTTCAAAACTCGCTGCAACCCTTTTTTTTTTCCGAGTAGTCTCTATTACTAACTTCTACCTTATATATATATATATTTTATTCCATATATAATTAACAAAATGTTTGCAGACCAGTTGGCTAGCTAGGTTCGGCTCGGGTCAAGGTCGTGGGTTCAAAACCTGGCTTCAACATATTCCTTTTCTCTTTTTTTTTTAAAAACTTCTTCCTCTTGGTAAAAATACCAAACGAACTCCAAAAATTACATAAAAATACTATAAAAATTTCTAAAAATCTCTAGAATATTTTAAAAGCATTTCCAAATATTTTTATGAACATTTGAAACTCGAAATAAGGAAAATTGGGTCGTTACAATCCAGACCTAAGGGTTCATACTAAGTCATCCTTTAGAAACCTAAGTTAAATTTCTTTAATTTCAAAAATCGAACCTAAAACCATAGCTGAATCCTTACTTGACCCAGACTGGGACATAGCTATGCAGGAGGAACTAGCTCAATTTGAGCGAAATGAAGTTTGGAATTTAGTACCACCACTCTGTAACGACCACCCTTCTTACTACTACTCTCTAAGGGTGACTGTTACTTAACTACTATAAATTCTTACTTAACTAGTATGACAAACTGTACTTAACTTTTTTTTTTTCCAAAAAACTTAAAATTTCGGCAGAGTGTATGTAGTACAACAGGACTTAAAATGTAATATAATACTGACATGCATATATAACACATAATAATAGAAAATATGGAACTATACCTCAATGCAAACGACAAAATATCTACTTATTAAATAGAACTCATCTCAGCATGTAACCTAACACACGAATGAACTCAAATGACATGGAGTATAAAATACAATCTCAAATGACATGGAATATAAAGTACAACTCAATTGTTTCTTATCCACTAAACACGAAAACTCAATAACATCCCAAGTCTCTCCCATAGTCCTGGCATCACACACCATCCGAGCCACCTTGTCGCCTTCCTTTGCTATGTCTTTTCCTTTCCTTTATCTGCAGTAAGAGGAAATGCAAACTATAAGCGAATTGCTTAGTAAGCACTATCTAACTCACAAAATCTCGATATGCATGTACATATATCTATAACATAAACTAACTGAATGATTACTGAAAACTACTCATGCTCATCTAATAGTAAGGAATTAAACAGGCTGAAATGCTAAACATGTAAAGCTGCTCATGCTCATCTACTAGCAAATAACAGTAAGCTAATCTAAATAACATGCTAGCATAAAAGAAAACTAAAACTTGCTGATTTTAAAACAAAGTGAAACTTATTTCATTTGTTCTAAACTTATTCTTTTATTTCACTTGTTTGAAAACTTATACTTTAATACTTTAAAATAATAATCAACTTCTCTTGGGCCCAGGAGTAGTACCAAAGTGCGCTCCCTAATAGAGACTGTGGTAGCTAGTCACAAGTCCTACGAGGGTAAAGACCTTGGTCTTACCAGGGCCAAGACCTTGAAATTGGTCACCTAGATTTGTTTAACGACAACCTTGAAAGTCGGGTACTAGCCTCTTCAAAGTAAAATATCTTAATTACTTCTTCTTTAAATGTCTTGACATTTTAACAAGCACCTTGTGTGCCAAAATTCCTAAAGTCTTGACTTTGGGATTTACTTATGGCTTTGGCCTTTTTCTTTCTTTTCTTTATCTTTCTTATACTTGTTAATACCTCTAATAAAAGGATGTCTCATACCAAAACTGCACTAAAATGCTTATTGACATTGTACTGAAATGCTTAACAGAATTGCATGGAAATACTTAATAAAACTGTACTGAAATGCTAACTAAAATCTGCACTTGAAATCCTTAATAAAATCTGTTCTAAGATTGGAGTTCTGCATATAATACATATCAAAATCTGCAAGCAATACTTATAAAAATCTGCATACAAGCTTAAACTAAATCTAAAACTTGTTGGAATTAAAACCTATATAACTTGTTTCGTTTTAACAGAAACTTGCGGCAGAAATGTTATACCACATCTAATGAATCCAAGGGTTCCATATATAAGAAAACCTATAGAGAAAGATCCATAGCAAAAGTAAACAAACTGGTTTGCGATACACGGCAGTAAGGAAAAATTCTAAAACTGAGGTGTTACTTAATGAAGCTAAACTACATGCTCCAAATTCAAACCATTTCATGCTTACTGCCTAGCAACAAACCAAAACTAAAAATCTGCTAAGGTTTAAATCCTATGTAAGGCTTGTCTCATTTGTTCAAAATTTGCACTACGTATCAATCCAGTAATTCCTTATGACATGGAAGAGCAAAACAACTATGATCAAGGCATACCCAACTACCCAATCTGACCATAGTGGCTCTAATCAGACAGTAAGGGAGAAGTTACATCACATGCTCAAAATTATCTACATGCTCAACTAGTAGCTAATGGGAAACTACTCATGCCCCTTTTTCTTTGTACAGGATCAAGTTAAGCTTGTTGTAAATTCTAAAACAAAAACCTATGTACACAAATTCACAGTTTAAGCTCTTGTAAGGTTTCAGAAATCTTTAAACATGCTTCAACAGATTTGCACAGAAGAAATTAAATTCTTGGATCCATTCTAATAATCCCTAAAATCACATTTCTCTTCAACCAAAATCTGAAAACCACAAAAGCAATTCCTCCCAGAACTGTGGCACGGCAGGTGACCAAAAGGAACTAAATGCTCCTCACACTTTTTTTTTTCTCCATGTTCTTCCTTTCAACCTCACGGCAGAAACCCTTTAAACTCTTCCCTCCTCACGGCATACCCAAAAACACAAAGAAAACGCCAAATCAAACTCGAAACTACCCTTACCGCAGGTGAGTAGCAACTTACCGAGGTGTTCTTGGACTTACAACCAAAGGGAAGGACTTCTAATGCTTCGGTTGGCTTGCGATTTTGGCCTCCTCTTCGTGCTCACGACTTCCTTCTTGACGAGAGGAGCTCGGATCCGAGAAGAGCTCGCGGAGATCCTCCTTGGCCGGCCACTGGAGACGAAGCTAGGGCTTCATTTTTCTTCGCTCGGGCAGAATCGGTGCACACAGAAGAGGAAGAAGGGAGAAGGAATTAGGTTAGGTCACGGTAAAACCTAAGTTCCCTCTTTATAACTAGGGCATTCTGTTATCTAACTATTTCTTAAGTATATTTCGCTTCCCTTCTTATCAAGAAACATCCGCTTGATCACTTGGCTATTGCGTTTCGCTTAAGGTTCGGGTCGGCTGGGGTTTGTGGGTTCGAATCTCGGCTTGGACATTATTTTTGTCGAAACATCTTTCATTTAGTAAAAATACTAAATGACCTCCAAAAATTGCATAAAAATACTCTAAAAATTTCTAAAAATCTCTAGAATATTTCTATCGCATTTTCAAATATTTTTAAACCACAATTAGAACTCTAAATGGGGGAATTCGGGTTGTTACACATCCAAAAATAAAAAAATAATAGAAACAAAATGGATATTTAGAAATAAACTAAGTGAAACTGGAGAAATTACTAGAAATAAAGCTAGGTTAGTTGCTAAAGGGTTTAGTCAAGTAGAAGGAATTGACTATGATGAAACTTATGTCCCAGTAGCTAGATTAGAGTCCATTAGAATGTTACTCAGCTATGCAACCCATAAAGGGTTCAGATTGTATCAAATGGACGTTAAATCTGCCTTCCTAAATGGATTAATAAAAAAGAGGTCTATGTAGGACAACCACCTGGGTTTGAAAGTCTAGAACATCCTGACTATTTATTTAAATTAAAGAAAGCTTTATATAGACTTAAGCATGCACCTAGGGCATGGTATGAAAGGCTAACTTCTTACCTAATATCTAAAGGGTTCAACCAAGGTCAAATTGACCCACCCAATTCATTAAGTTAATAAACGAGGATATTTTTATAGCCCAAATATATGTAGATGACATAATTTTTGGTTCAACTAATTCAGAATTTTTAGATGAATTTACAAATCTAATGGAGCAAGAATTTGAAATGAGTCTAGTAGGCAAATTAACTTACTTTATAGGATTACAAATCAAACAAACAAATAAAGGGAATTATATTTATCAACAAAAATAGACTAAAGA
Organism: Zingiber officinale; assembly: GCF_018446385.1. Lineage (NCBI taxonomy): Eukaryota > Viridiplantae > Streptophyta > Magnoliopsida > Zingiberales > Zingiberaceae > Zingiber > Zingiber officinale. The sequence continues at coordinate 21,299,985 of NC_056002.1, read as the reverse complement.
ATTACTTAAAAAATTTGGAATGAAAAATACTAAAGAAATAAAAATACCTATGGCAGTAAACACATTCCTAGATGATGACACCAATAGAAAACTAGTTGACCTAAAATACTATAGGATTGTCATAGGTAGCCTACTGTACTTAGCTACAAGTCGACCCGATATCTTATTTATAGTTAGTATGTGTGCTAGATACCAAACCTATGCTAAAGAATCTCATTTGACTTAAGTCAAAAGAATCTTTAGATACTTTAAAGGAACAACAAATGTGTAACACCCACCCTTACTCATACCCTTAAGCTATAGGACAAACGTTACGCTTTCCTCGTACTGTCTTAAATTTTCATCATTCTTACCTATTACATGCTGCTTAGTCCATAGACCTATTCTAACCTGTTATGACTGGTAGGACTTAACTTGCAGCCACGTGGAGCCGAAGGGAGTCAGAAGCTTCTAGAAGGTCTGGGCCGTGTGGCCTTGTTAGGTGTTGTACTCTCAACTGACACAGGGCACGACCGTGTGAGGGGTCGCATGACCGTGTCACCTAGGAGCGCACGACCGTGTGAGGGTCACATGGCCGTGCCCCCTTTAATAGAGGGGAAGAGGGGCACGACCGTGTGAATCCACACGGCCGTGTCACCTTGGCCGAGAGGGAGAGAGACACGCCCGTGTGGTTTCACATGACCGTGTAGCCTTGACAGAGAGGAGGAGGTGCACAACTGTGTGTTTTCACATGACCGTGTCACCTTTGGCCGAGAGGAGAAAGGGCAAGGTCGTGCGAACCAGAACGGTTGCGCCATGGGCCGTGCAAAGGACCCCCTTTCTCCACCAGAAAAGCTTGTTCTCCTCTTATTCACTTTCACTTGCCATTCAAAATTCTGCCAAGCCATCAAATCCATTCAAAACCAATTAGTGCCAGTATCTTAGGTAAAGTGAAGTAAAGAAACAAAACTAAAGTTCTACATGTTCCCCAAAATAACCAAATCTCGGATCTCTTTCCATTGTTCCGCCACACACACACACCCCCCCGAGCACCGCTCCTGCTGCCTCCTCCTACTCGAGCTTTCCTTTACCTAAATCTACAGTATAAGGAAATGCAAATCTATAAGCGAATGCTTAGTAAGTACCGTCTACTCACAAAACAATGTATTAAAAGATATCATGCTTTTAAAAAGAGAACATGCATTCCAAATTGCTTGCGGAAACACAAAACATGCACTTGTCCATAATTCACCATAAACTACACAACTTGGAAATATGTATATAGCATGCATTTTAAAATCAGTTTATCATGCAAAGTATCCACTTAAAACCATGCAATGAAAAACATAAAATTTGCTATGCTATAGAGATTAGACCCTGCACTCTCTAACTCTAGTTCTCAACTTAATAATGTTTTCACTTTAAGAAATCAATGAGCTTTGAAAACTTTATCTTACATACTAGTGAAAATAATAATCAACTTGCTTTGGGCCCGACATTGTACTACTTTGCGCGCATCCTTAATAAGATCCGAGGTAGCTAATCCCGAACCCATTAAGGTACTACTAGGTAGTCTAGGAGCCTAGGGGCGATCTAGGAGCCCACCCATGGATCTTGTGTCCGGTACATGCCTTTCTAAAGTAAAATACTTTCTTTTACCTTTAATTTCTTGTACTTGCACTTGCTTAGCATTTAACCAAACACCTTATGTGCACTTATTTCCCCCGTATCTATAGGGAAGCACTTTAGGCACTTGATTATACTTCTTAGTCCCAAAACTTTATGGGAAGCAAATCAAGATAATCTAAACATGCTCTTAATCCCAAATCCTTTAGGGGCATCACATATATCATAGCATCTATCTTTTCTTAACATGCAATAAACATCTCATAACATGCATCTGTTGGATGATCGGTGGTCGGCTTGAAGCGGGGGGTTGGATATCTAGGCCACCCCCAAATCGATTTCTTCTCTACAAAAGGTTAGTGCGTAGCGGAAATACAAAAACTAAAGCAATTAGAAACAAATAAGAATACAAACGCTAACACGCTCGATGTAACGTGGTTCGGAGATGATGCTCCTACTCCACGACGTGTGCTTGAGGTGGACGAGCCCTTGATCCTTCGGTGGTTCAGTCCCCGGTAATCTCCGGCTAGAGCTTCTCCTTTTCGGTGGAGCAAACCTCTCACAAAGGTTCTATTCCTCTTTACAAGATGGAGTTTAGATTGGGAGGAAGAGAATTGACTTGGGAGCTTTGGGCACAGAATAGGAGTTAATCTATATGCATCAGTAACCTCCTTAATGCCCCAAAGCTCCCCTTAAATAAGAGGAGAGAGTTGATCACAAATCAACTCAAACCCTGACACCAGTCGACTGGTCCAAGCATCAGTCGACTGGTGTGCCGTTGGACCCAGCCAAAGGCTCTCTACAGAAAGCCAAATTCTGCCAACGGCTATATACCAGTCGACTGGTCTCAGGACCAGTCGACTGGTCCCCATAGCCGACAAGCACAGAATGCTTCTGTGCATTCTGTGAAGCTGGATCAGTCGACTGGTCCCAGTACATTCTCACACACTCATCCTTTCCGGAGTCGCCTTTGAAGCCTTCTTCCTCGGCCTTCGTCCCTTAGATGCACCCGAGCCCGCGGCTCCTCTCCGTGCCATCCTTCACGTTGCCTTGAAGTCCACTTCCCTCGGCTCCACTCCATTGCTCCTCGTCCTACGGTCCCTCGGATGTCTTCCACACCATCCTTCACCGACTCAACGATCCGAGCCCTTGGATGAGCTTCCCACACTTGGTCGTACCAAGTTCCATATGTATTTCTCCAAGTCCTGCAAGACTCAAACACATATCAAATACATATGAAAGACTAACTTAAACTCTTTGATACACACATCAAAACCTAGGTCGATTGCACCAACAACATCTTCCTTTACATGCTTAAAACGTATCAATCTAAGTAACATCGAAGCAACTTATACTGTAGGTGAGAGATACTTACATCCTTTCGCTAGATCTTACTATTATGGAGGGTGTAGGGAAGAAAATCCTGTCTTTTGTAAGCCTTGATCTCCAAAACACCCTTCACGTGTGTAAGAACCTTGTGGAATTATCCTCTTAGATCCTCCCCTTGAATACTTAGAACTTTAGAAACCCTAGTCCTAGATCTTGGCCGAAAACCACAAAGGTGAAAGAGAGGATTTCGGCTAGAGAGGAGAAGAGGAAGAGGGAGATGAAAAGTTAGGTTTTCATCTCATCATTTCCCTTTTATACCAAGTGGAAGTTGAAGCATCTCTTTACATATATTTTACATATAATGAATTGGTTCATATTCTTAATGTGATGCTTTACCACCACCTAATGGTTATTTAAACTAATCTTAAATAAGAGGTCTAAGGTTCAAATCCTAGCCCGGGCCATTTATGAATATATTTTAATTTCTTTTCTCTTCTTATATTTCTTTTTGCCCATTTAAAAATAGGAAAAATTTACGGGTGTTACAATCCTCCATACCTTATAAAAAGTTCATCCTCGACTTAGAACAGCTGTGGATACTTCTGTCCATTTATGAATATATTTTAATTTCTTTTCTCTTCTTATATTTCTTTTTGCCCATTTAAAAATAGGGAAAACTTACGGGTGTTACAATCCTCCATACCTTATAAAAAGTTCGTCCTCGAACTTAGAACAACTGTGGATACTTCTGTTTCATATCATCCTCGCGTTCCCATGTTGCTTCTTCATACTGTTGACTTTGCCACAACACTTTTACTAATGGTATCTCTTTGTTCCTCAGCTTCTTAACTTCTCGATCTATTATCTGAATAGGTTGACTTTCAAAACTGAGATCCTCTTGAACTTGTACCATCTGCGGCTCAATCACTTGATTTGCATAGGGAACATGCTTCTTCAGCATTGAGACATGAAAGACATTATGAATAGCTGACATTTCCTGAGGTAGTTCCAACTCATAAGCTACCTTGCCAACCCTTCTAGTGATCCGGTATGGCCCCACATAACGTGGACTCAACTTTCCTTTCTTTCCAAACCGAATCACTCCTTTCATAGGAGATACTTTGAGGAACACTAAGTCCCCAACCTCAAATTGCAGTGGTCTACGGCGCACATCCGCATAGCTCTTCTGCCGACTCTGAGCTGTTTCTATCCTCTGGCGAATGCTCTGAATGGCTTTAGTGGTGTCCTCGATAAGGTATGTCTGGAGTCCCATTTCTTTCTTTTCACCACCTTCATACCAATAAATAGAAGATCGACATCTCCTCCTATATAGAGCCTCATAGGGTGCCATTTCGATAGTAGCTTGATAGCTATTATTGTATGCGAATTCTGCTAAGCATAAGTATCGACACCAGCTTCCTTTGAAATCTAAAGCACAAGCTCGTAGCATATCCTCTAAAACTTGGTTCAATCGTTCTGTTTACCCATCAGTTTGAGGATGAAATGCAGTGCTAAACCACAGCTTAGTGCCAAGAGCTCTCTGAACACACTCCCAGAAGTGTGAAGTAAAATGACCATGTCTATCAGAAATTATGGTTTTGGGAACTCCATGCAATCGGATAACCTCTTTCACATACAAATGTGCTAATTGTTCAATAGAGTAGGATATTCTGATAGCTAAGAAATGAGCAGACTTGGTTAATCTGTCCACTATTACCCAGATTGCATCATAACCATTTATGGTTCTGGGTAGTCCTACTATAAAGTCCATAGATATATCCTCCCACTTCTACTCTGGGATCTGGATAGGTTGCAGAACTCCGTCTGATTTCTAATATTCTACTTTAACCCATTGACACGTCAGATAGGTTCTGATGTATCTAGCAACATCTCTCTTCATTCCAGACCACCAGAAGCGTTCCTTTAAATCTTGGTACATCTTGGTGGAACCAAGATGCATTGCATAGGGTGTTCTATGGGCTTCATCTAGAATTTTTCTTCGTAGTTCTTCTTGATTAGGGACACAAAGACAATTACCACAATATAGCATCCCACGGTCTGATATTCGAAACTCCCCTTTTTCTCCTTCTTGTATTCCCTGCTTTATCTTCTGAATATTAGGATCTTCATCCTGCTCGTTCTGTATATCGTCAAGCAAGGTTGACACTAGTGTCAAAATGGAGAGCTACCCAGTAATAATTTCTAGCTAAAAATTTACTACTTCCTTCCGTAGGGGTTGGGACATGGCAGATAAGGACAATAAAGTTGCGTAAGGTTTTCTACTTAGCGCATCTGCCACCTTGTTCGCCTTCCCTGGATGGTAGAGGATTTCACAATCATAGTCTTTGACTAACTCAAGCCATCTCCGTTGTCTCATGTTTAAGTCTTTCTGAGTGAAGAAATACTTCAGACTCTGATGATTTGTGTAAATCTTGCACTGAGTTCCATATAAGTAGTACCTCTAGACTTTAAGAGCGAAGACTACTACTGCTAACTCGAGGTCATGAGTGGGGTAGTTCTTCTCATAATCTTTGAGTTTTCTCGAGGCATAGGCAATGACTCTGCCATTATGCATCAGTACAGCTTCGAGTCCCAATTTAGAAGCATCACTATACATATCGAAGCTCTCACCATTTTCTAGAAGAGTCAGGATTGGAGCATTGGTCAGTCTCCTTTTTAGTTCAATGAAACTCTTCTCACAATTCTCTATCCACTCAAATTTTCTATTCTTTCTGGTAAGTGCTGTCAATGGAGAGACAATCCTCGAGAAGTTCTCAACAAATTTCCTATAATAGCCTGCTAATCCAAGGAAACTTCTGATTTCACTGACATTCCTGGGTCTATTCCAGTTACTCACAGCTTCTATTTTTGTCGGGTCTACCATGACCCCATCCTTGGAAATAATGTGACCTAGGAAGGTCACTTGATCGAGCCAAAACTCGCACTTGGAGAATTTCACGTACAACTATTTCTGTTGAAGAATCTGTAATACTGCCTTCAGATGTTCAACATGTTCCTCCTGACTTTTGGAGTATATAAGAATATCGTCTATAAAGACGATTACAAACTTATCCAAATACGCTTTGAACACTCTGTTCATCAGATCCATAAACGTAGCCGGAGCGTTCATCACTCCAAAAGGCATGACTACAAACTCATAGTGTCCATGCCTCGTTCGGAATGCCGTCTTCGGTACATCATCTGCCCTCACTTTCACTTGATGATATCCGGACCGCAAGTCTATCTTGGAAAAGACCGTGGCTCCCTTTAACTGATCAAATAGATCATCAATCCTCGGTAAGGGATACCTGTTCTTGATTGTTACTTTGTTCAATGCTCGGTAGTCCACAAACATTCGCATGGACCCATCCTTCTTCTTTATGAACAACACCGGAGCTCTCCATGGCGAGTGACTAGGGCGAATGAAGCCCTTGTTGAGTAGCTCCTGTAGCTGTTCCTGAAGTTCTTTTAATTTTGTTGGAGCCATACGGTAGGGTGATTTTGAGATTGGATGGGTACCAAGGATGAGTTCAATCTCAAATTCAACTTCCCTATCCGACGCTAAACTTGGAAACTCCTCGGAAAACACTTCCAGGTAGTCACACACGACTCTAACTTCCTCTAGCTCTTGATCTCCTTCTTGCTGAGTATTAATCACATGAGCTAGAAACTCAGCACATCCATCGGCTAACATCTTCTGAGCTTTCAGGACTGATAAAAATTTCTAGGTTCTCTTATGTGAATCCTCGATGAACTCAAACTTAGACTCTGCAATAGAACTCTTCGCTTACGACACTCGATGGAAGCACCATACTTGCTCAGGAAGTCCATCCCAAAAATAACATCATAATCAGACATGTTCAGCAAGATCAGATCGCTGTACAGTTCTCTGTCTGAAATTTTGAGTGACACAACTCGTAGCCAGTGCATAGATGTCATTATCTCTCCTGAGGGTAGTGTCGTCGAGAATTGCCCGCTTAGGACCTTCGGGGGTATACCTATTCTTTCAGCAAATACTATGGAGGCAAACGAATGGGTTGCCCCGATATCAAATAACACAGTTGCATATTGATTAAAAATGCATATCTGACCTGTGACAACGGTGGAGGCGTTTGATAACTCCACTCTGGTAAGGGAGAAAAATCGAGCATTTGTAGAACTTGGTGGAACTTCCAGTCTACCTTGGCTAATTTGAGGACCCTCCAATGCGACCTGCATCTGGTGTAGCTATGCCTGCTGGCCTCCATATTGCACAGGTTGTGCAAGAGAAAGGTTGATCTTGGTCGGGCAATTCTTGGCCATATGCCCCTCTTGACCACATGTATAACAACCACTCGTGCCCTTGCGACAGATTCCAGGATGCATCTTTCCGCAGGTGGAACATGTGGCATACTTAGGTTGCTTGTTTACGGATCCTCCCTTCTTATTACTCCATTGTTTCCTCTCGGAGCTCCCTTTCCAGGTTGACCTATGACTCTGGGGTTTCTGAGTGCCAGGACCCCCTTGACCTTTGTTCTCCATTAGTACTGGCTTCTGCTGCTTGATACTGTTCAGGTAATGCTTTGTGATCAAGGCACTACTAATCAGTTCTTTTGCAGTCTGCGGTCTATTAATTCCACCAGCTACATTCAAAGCTATCTTAGGCCTCAGCATCTTGAGCATTAGTCTTACCCTTTCTCTTTCTGTGCTGACCAAATTGGGACATAGGCGAGCCAACCCTATTGAATTTCTTCATTGCTTCATATACTGATAAACTTCCTTATCGAAATTCCGTGAACTCATCGTAATATTTGTTCGTGACTCGTATATGGAAGAACTCTTCGAAGAACTCAGTCTCGAAGTCAGACCAGGTCATTTGATTTACTTTTCATTTTGTCTTGACTCGTTCCCACAACATTCTTGCATCCCTAGTAAAGCAGAAGGAGGCACACTTAATCTTTTCTACCTCCGGCCAGTCCGGTAACTCCATTATACTCTCCAGGGGTTTGAACCATGCCTGAGCATCCCATGGTTCATTAGTGCCAGAGAAATTCTCTGGTTTCAGTTTCTGCCACTGGATGAGGTATGCTTCTTGCCTCACCACCTTTGTTGGGGCTACAGGTGTAACGGATGGTACTTCAACTATAGTAGGTGTTACCATATTGGCTTCCGATGGGACTACAGGAGGAGCTTGTTGATTAGCAGTCAGGGTGGCAATGACCTATTGCTGTTGCGCTAATTGTCTCTGCAGTTGAGCTACTACTTCTAACATGTTGGGTTGGGGTGCAGACTCATTTCCCACCGGTTGAGGTTCATTAACTCTCGACTGTCTGGTTGGTCATCCTCTAGCCATTCTACATATCCATAGACCAGCCAATGAGATATTTCATCAACCTATCATCATTCTTATTTACTATTATTAGTACTTCCCTGTATAAGAATACTACTTCCTATCATAAGCACTTGATAGCATTTTCATGTATAAGCGTGCTAAATCTAAACAAGCATTCTTATTAATCATAACAGAACTAGATGCATAAAAGTTATGAAAACTATAATTTCTTACATGGAGGCTGCAGGATCAATGCTTGAGGTGTGTGACGGAAGGATGGAACTTGCTCTAATACCAAACTGTAACGCTCACCCTTACTCATACCCTTAAGTTACAGGACAAATGTTACGCTTTCCTCGTACTGTCTTAAATTTTCGGCATTCTTACCTGTTACAGGCTGCTTAGTCCATAGACCTATTCTAACCTGTTACGATTGGTAGGACTTAACTTGCAGCCACGTGGGGCCGAAGGGAGTCGGAAGCTTCTAGCGGGTCTGGGTCGTGTGGCCTTGACAGGTGTTGTACTCTCAACTGACACAGGGCACGACCGTATGAGGGGTCATATGGCCGTGTCACCTAGGAGCGCACGACCATGTGAGGGTCACACGGCCGTGTCCCCTTTGACAGAGGGGAAGAGGGGCACGACCGTGTGAATCCACACGACCGTGTCACCTTGGCCGAGAGTGAGAGAGACACGCCCGTGTGGTTTCACACGGCCATGTAGCCTTGGCCAAGAGGAGGAGGTGCACGACCATGTGTTTTCACACGGCCGTGTCACCTTTGGCCAAGAGGAGGAAGGGCAGGGCCATGCGAACCCGCACGGTCGTCCCACGGGCCATGCGAAGGACCCCCTTTCTCCACCGGAAAAGCTTGTTCTCCTCTTCTTCACTTTCACTTTCCATTCAAAATTCTGCCAAGCCATCAAATCTATTCAAAACCAATTAGTGCCAGTATCTTAGGTAAAGCGGAGTAAAGAAACAAAACTAAAGCTCTACATGTTCCCCAAAATAACCAAATCTCGGATCTCTTTCCATTGTTCCGCCACACACACGCACACCCCCAAGCACCACTCCTGTTGCCTCCTCGTACTCGAACTTTCCTTTATTGGGACCAAATATGTAGCTAGAAAGGGGGGGGGGGGGGGGGAATAGCTCGGCGCGATCCCGTGCTCGTCGTTACTTGCTTCTTGCGATGAAATGCAGTGGAAAATACAAAGAAACAACCACACAACGCTAACTCGTAGATTTACTTGGTATCCACCTCAAGAAGAGGTGACTAATCCAAGGATCCACACACTCACACACCCTCCACTAATAAGACACTCCTTTATGGTAACTACCGAAGGCGGAGAAGCCCTATAATACTCTCAATACAACAAGAAAGCAAGGAAAGACAAATACAAGAAATATCTTACAAGATATGCAGTGAAAACCCTAACCCTAGCTTCTTCCTCTTGTTGTAGTCACGCCTCTTGACTTGGATGTCTCTCCAAGATCCTTCAAGAACTGGCGGTAAGAGTGGAAAACGCTGTGGAGAAGCTGCTGTGAAGATCGGAGCTGAACAGTGCGAGCATTGGCAGAGAAAGAGCTCGACAACGGCTTTAATCGACGCCAATGGTCTTATCCCAATCGATCGGATTGCTCCCAATCGATTGGGAAGGCTTTGGATCGATCGGTTGATCGATCCAGAGCGCTTCTGTGCTCTCAGGAAATGCCTGGATCGATCGGTCGATCGATCCAGGGCTTATCGCAGGAAGTCACAGCTCCCAATCGATCGCCTGATCGATTGGGGGCTCTGGATCGATCAAAAGTTGTTCTGTTCGTGCGATGCTTCTCCGCAATCGATCCACTTATCGATTGGGAGAAGGCTTGTCGTAGGGACTCACCAGGCGATCAATTGGGGGCTCTGGATCGATCGATTGATCGATCCAGAGCTGTTCTGTTCGTGCGATGCTTCTCCCCAATCGATCCACTAATCGATTGAGAGAAGGCTTGTCGCGGGGACTCACCCAATCGATCGGTCGATCGATTGGGCATGTGCCAATCGATCGGCTGATCGATCTAGCTCCTTATTTTTGCCCAAAAATAAGTCCAAAGTCCCCTAAAACAACATCCGGTCAACCATGACCTGTTGGTCCATCATGCCTAGCATTCGGTCACCCTTGACCTGCTAGTACTCGCTCACCAAGTGTCCGATCAATCCCTTTGACCCACTTGAACTTTTCCTCCTCATGCCAAGTATCCAATCAATCCCTTTTACCTACCTGGTCTTTCCAACTCGTGCCAAGTATCCGGTCAATCCCTTTGACCTACTTGGACTTTCCAACACCAGATGTCCGATCAACCTTGATCCATCTGGATTTCCTTGTGCCTGGCTTCACTCACCAGGACTTTCCCAATTGTCTGGCTTCACTCACCAGGACTTCCAACTGCCTAGCTTCACTCACTAGGTCTTTCACTTGGCTTTACTCACCAGGATTTTCTTCTGCCTAGCTTCACTCACTAGGACTTTCTCCTGGCTTCACTCACCAGGATTTTCATTTGCCTAGCTTCACTCACCAGGATTTTCATTTGCCTAGCTTCACTCACTAGGACTTTCACCTGGCTTCACTGACCAGGATTTCCTTCTGCCTAACTTCACTCACTAGGTCTTTCACCTGGCTTCACTCACCAAGATTTTTTAGTCAAGTATCCAGTCAACCTTGACCTACTTGACTTTCCTTCATAATCTTTCCACATGAACAATTGCACCTGCAATCTTCATGTATTGTCTATATGTATTGTCAAACATCGAAATCCAAATATCAAGACTCGAGCTTGACTCAATTCAAGCTCAGTCAACCAGGTTGACCTAGGGAATATTGCACCAACAATCTCCTCCTTTTTGATGTTTGACAATACCTTATTTAAGTTAGGCTAATCCCATAGCCTAAACTTCCTTCATGCTAATATATGAATGAGGATTCCCTTCATCCTTCTCTTTTCCCATAGGGCGATGCACATTCTCCCCCTATTTAGAAAATGAAGGCCTAACTTAAACCCTACATTCTCCCCCTATTGGCACACATCACAAACATTCCCCATCTTTGGGCACACATCAAGAACAAAGTCTCCTCCTGAAGAGTTACCCTTCGTTGTTTACAACTTTACTCGTTGCTCACAACACAATAATGAAGGCCCCATACCCTTCATTATTCTCAACGCTCATCCTTGAGCATATACCACTTGGTATATTCACACGATTCAAATGAAGGTCTCATACCCTTCATTTTCATCAAATGCTCATCCTTGAGCATATATCACTGAAACAATGAAGATATCCACTCTCCATTGTAGTCAAATGGCCAACCTTGAGCATTCTCATGAAAGAAGGTTAACCACCTTCCAAGGTGTATGAAAAATAATTTTCACGTCCTTAAAGAGTAACTCCCCCTAAAGACATGGTCGTGACTTCTGTCATTGCACCAACAATGACTTGGAGTCCCGAAACCTTTAGGAAACCCAAACTTAGAAGTTTTGAGGTTCATAAATTCAATAATAAAACCAAACCTCAACCTAAACCTCTACTTAGTCTTCCTTAACTAATCCATCCTAGTTTTCATCATGAAAACTCCCCCTAGATGTATACAAATATGTTTTGAGGGGTAAGGAATGGTTACATAGACTAAAACATGGTCCAAAATGCTGAAATCAAGCTTTCCCAGCCAAAATCAGCATTCCCAATCGATTGGAGTTGAGTTCTAATCGATTGAACCCTGCTGAATCGATCCACTGATTGATTCAGACTGCTTGGATCGATCGGTTGATCGATCCAGCGAGCTTCTGCTCGCGAGAAAGTTCCTCTCGATCGATCGCCCGATCGATTGAGGCACTCCAATCGATCGGGGTGATCGATTGGAGCTCTGAAAAACTGAAAGTTCATTTCAGTGAATTTCAGAAACTTTCCAAAAATTCTACAAAATTCTAAAAATTGTGAAAATTCATGTAGACACTATTTAGGAGATATACTATGAAGGAAAAATAATTTTTTATGAAAATACTTTCTATTTTTCAAGATTGACACAAACTTGAAAACTTGTAAAAACTTGTAAAAACTTTAGTGTTTTCTTTTAGTTTGTGTCTAACTTTTCAATGATAATTACTATCAAAAGATAGTCTTCATCAAGGTTTTCTAAAAGTATTTTAAACTGATTTTTAAAACCAATATCCAACCATGTTCTTTGGGCTCAATGCACATGACTTATACATTAGCTTTCCCAATGATTGGAAAACACATAACTATGTGTTTTGATGAACTTAAAATTCAAAAGAATGCACTAAATTAATATCTTGAGTTTTGTTCATCATCCTAACATCTCACTTGTATTTAATGTGTACGAAACCACATATAAGTCACCTTATAGTTCTTAGTGAGATGTAAACTTTGGTTTTGCCCTATTTTAGGGATCATGCATATTTATCTAGGCATTTTGAGGTGATGAACATCCACCAAGGATGTTACATGTTAATGAATGCCATTTGTCCTTAGTTTGCATAAAATAAATTAATACATGATAATGTTATGGCATACATCAAAAAGAAATAATTTTCAAAAGAAAATATCCTATAACTACATGATGTATGTATGACATGACATGGTATTTTTATGGTTTTCATAATAAAATATGAATGCAAGAACAAACATGATGTCATGACATATGATGGACAAACAAAGCATGACAAGTTTTAGCATTAATGAAATATACCTAGATTACCTATCTAAGTATTCTAAAACCTTAGCTAAATCCTATCCTAGATTGCCCAATTTAAGAAAATGCCAAAACCCAATTTTGACATTTTCTTTGCCTTTTCCTAAATTGTGCCAATTTAAATTAAGCATATTCCTCAAAATTTGGCACAAATTACAATCTCAAAGAGTAACCACTTTAAGTTAAGGCATATATTGTCTTTAATTTCCTAAGAACATACCAAAATCCCAACTTGGTAGTTCTTTTGATTTTTCCTATTTGTGTCACTTAGAATATCATCCAATTTCTCAAAATGTGATACATTTTACTCTTCCCAAGAGTAAACCTATACCCCTTATCATTTTCAAAGGTTAATAATAACCTTGAAAATGCTCTCCGAGTGTCAACTTCATCAAAGTTGGGCTAACTACCCTTCTAATCAGAGTTGACATTCTCTAACCCATTTATGGGATAGAGAAAATGCTCCTAGGAACCCAAAATCTATTGATGCTCCTTGGATGCTCTAGGTATTTACTAGGGATAACTTCCCTAAATACCTTCCTAGTGACCTTGTTAGGCTTCTTAGAAGCCTTGATCACCTTTTCTAGGTCAACCCTAGGAATAACCTCCCTTGTGACCTTCTTTGTGACTTTCTTAGACTTCTTAGAAGTCTTAGTCACATTTGTTGTAAAAATACTCTTAGGGATAACCTCCCTAGTATTTTTGACTTGACTCTTAGAACTAGACTCGGTTCCATAGCTATATGGAATCCTATGGTAAGAAATTACATCCTTCTTAGCCTTGGGTTTTTATCCCAAACCTCTATGGCCATTAGATGACCTTTGTGCTCCTAAACCTAAGTTTTGCTCATTTTGCCCTTTTAGGATATTTTTCATTCTTTTTAGGGTCTTTTCTAACTTATCAAGTCTTGACCTCAAGACTTGATTTTCCATCCTTAAGTCCTTAGCTTTAGGTTTTTCAATGAATTCATGAGAATTTTTATTTCTAGACCTATAACTAAAATTCTTAGTTTCCTTGTCTAGATTTTTTTCTACCTTTCTAAACCTAGGTGTGGTAGTTTTAGCATGTAGAGCCACATGTTTTTCTTTAAAGCTCTCATGCTTTCTATTCTTATGGTAAATAGCATTAAAATGATAAAAATTAGAACTAGCATGCTTTTTACCATTAATCAAGGGAGTAGGCTCAATAAATGATACCTTTCTTTTTACCTTGGAGGCTCCCCCTTGAGTTGTGCTTCCTCCATGAGCCTTGACCACTTTCTTCCCCTTGGGACATTGACTCCTATAATGCCCCTTTTGATTGCAAGAGAAGCACACAATGTGCTCTTTGTTCTTCTTTGTTGTGGGGACGGTCTCCTTGGGCTTCTCCTTGCCCTTTAGTACAACTTGGCCCTTCTTCTTGGCCAACTTGGGGCACTTGCTCTTGTAATGCCCATGTTCCCTACACTCAAAACATACAATGTGATTTTTATTTTTAATTGAATTAGTTATACCTTCATGTGTAGGGATGGCACATGATCCTCCATTTGATGTTTCTTGATTTTTGGAGGATACATCGTCTTCTTCTCCATTTGACCCGGATGTAGAAGCTTCTCCTTCTTCTTGATCCGGCGTCACCAAAGGTTGCTCCCCCTCAATCCTAGAGGTGGAGGCTTCTTCATCTTCATCTTGTATGTGAAACAAAGAGTATGCTCCCTCTTTGCCCTTTTCATTAAATTCCTTTGAAGATGAAGCTTCTTGGACTTCTTCTTCGGAAGTTGAGCATCTCTCAACCTTGGAGTCCTCTTCCTCTTGATCTTGATCCAATGAGTCACCCTCTTTGGTTTCTTCTTGGTTTGGTACAGTGGAGGGGATTTCATGAATCTTTGTCAATTTGCTCCATAGCTCTTTGGCATCTTCAAAATCTCCAATTTGCTCCAAGATGTTGCTTGGCAATAAATTGACCAAAAGCTTGGTCACTTTGTCATTGGCCTCACATCTTTGGATTTGTTCTTGGCTCCACTTTCTCCTCTTGAGAACTTTGCCCTTGGAATTTGTTGGAGCTTCAAATCCTTCCATTAGAGCAAACCATTGCTCTATCTCCATCATCAAGAAATTCTCGATCCTTGATTTCCAAAGATTGAAGCTTGTTGAAATAAATGATGGAGGCACCCTTGTATCTAATCCAAGTCCGTCTTGGAATTCCATTGAAGTTGAGCTTGATAAAATCTTTGACTTGAAGAATTTTACTCCAACTTCTTCACCCTCTAGCTCTTTTCCCTTTCCGGCGATGATTCCGGTGAAGAGCAACCTTGCTCTAATACCACTTGTTGGGACCAAATATGTAGCTAGAGAGGGGGGGGGGGGTGAATAGCTCGGCACGATCCCATGCTCGTCGTTGCTTGCTTCTTACGATGAAATGCAGCGGAAAATACAAAGAAACAACCACACAACGCTAACTCATAGATTTACTTGGTATCCACCTCAAGAAGAGGTGACTAATCCAAGGATCCATACACTCACGCACCCTCCACTAATAAGACACTCCTTTACGGTAACTACCGAAGGTGGAGAAGCCCTACAATACTCTCAATACAACAAGAAAGCAAGGGAAGACAAATACAAGAAATATCTTACAAGATATGCAGTGAAAACCCTAACCCTAGCTTCTTCCTCTTGTTGTAGTCACGTCTCTTGACTTGGATGTCTCTCCAAGATCCTTCAAGAATTGGCGGTGAGAGTGGAAAACACTGTGGAGAAGCTGCTGTGAAGATCGGAGCTGAACAGTGCGAGCATTGGCGGAGAAAGAGCTCGACAACGGCTTTAATCGACTCCAACGGTCGAATCCCAATCGATCGGATTGCTCCCAATCAATTGGGGAGGCTTTGGATCGATCGGTTGATCGATCCAGAGCGCCTCTGTGCTCTCGGGAAATGCCTGGATCGATCGGCCGATCGATCTAGGGCTTATCGCATGAAGTCGCAACTCCCAATCGATCGCCTGATCGATTGGGGGCTCTGGATCGATCGGTTTATCGATCCAGAGCTGTTCTGTTTGTGCGATGCTTCTCCCTAATTGATCCACTAATCGATTGGGAGAAGGCTTGTCACGGGGACTCACCCAATCGATCGGTCGATCGATTGGGCATGTGCCAATCGATCGGCTGATCGATCCAGCTCCTTGTTTTTGCCCCAAAACAAGTCCAAAGTCCCCTAAAACAACATCCGATCAACCATGACCTGTTGGTCCATCATGCCTGGCATCCGGCCACCCTTGACCTGCTAGTACTCGCTCACCAAGTGTCCGGTCAATCCCTTTGACCCACTTGAACTTTTCCTCCTCATGCCAAGTATCCAGTCAATCCCTTTTACCTACCTGGTCTTTCCAACTCATGCCAAGTATCTGGTCAATCCCTTTGACCTACTTGGACTTTCCAACACCAGATGTCCGATCAGCCTTGATCCATCTGGATTTCCTCGTGCCTGGCTTCACTCACCAGGACTTTCCCAATTGCCTAGCTTCACTCACCAGGACTTCCAACTGCCTAGCTTCACTCACTAGGTCTTTCACCTGGCTTCAATCACCAGGATTTTCTTCTACCTAGCTTCACTCACTAGGACTTTCTTCTGGCTTCACTCACCAGGATTTTCATCTGCCTAGCTTCACTCACTAGGACTTTCACCTGGTTTCACTCACCAGGATTTCCTTCTGCATAGCTTCACTCACTAGGTCTTTCACCTGGCTTCACTCACCAGGATTTTCCAGTCAAGTATCCAGTCAACGTTGACCTACTTGACTTTCCTTCACAATCTTCCCACATGAACAATTGCACCTGCAATCTTCATGTGTTGTCTATATGTATTGTCAAACATCGAAATCCAAACATCAAGACTTGAGCTTGACTCAATTCAAGCTCAGTCAACCAGGTTGACCTAGGGAATATTGCACCAACATCCTTTACCTTTATCTGCAGTATAAGGAAATATAAATCTATAAGCGAATGCTTAGTAAGTACCGTCTACTCACAAAACAATGCATTAAAAGATATCATGCTTTTTAAAAAGAGAACATGCTTTCCAAATTGCTTGCGGAAACACAAAACATACACTTGTCCATAATTCACCATGAACTACATAACTCGGAAATATGTATATAGCATGTATTTTAAAATCAGTTTATCATGCAAAGTATCCACTTAAAACCATGCAATGAAAAACATAAAATTTGTTATGCTATAGAGATCAGACCCTGCACTCTCTAACTCTAGTTCTCAACTTAATAACGTTTTCACTTTAAGTTCCACGGTCATACCTGTTGGTTAGTCCTAAGAAAATCATACCGGTTTCACTGTACAAAATTTTTTGTACAAGTGTCGAACTTTTCCTTAAATAACCTATTGTGTTCTTTAGAAGTTAAATTAGGAATCGCAGACGGAACTTAACATCATTGATTCCAAATTTAACTTATCTGTTCTTAATGGTTTAGATTTGAACCGCAAGCGGAACTTAACACTATTGTTTAAATCTACCTATGTTATTAATTCCATAAATATTAATTTTCAAAATTGGCTTCTAGGACTGCATGGCGAGGCACATGGCCTTCTTGGATATGCGAGCAACCACCACCGCCTAGGCAAAGCCTTTTAAGGAAAGCTAATATTTATTTCCTTAAATAACTCTAGGTTAACCAAAAAGAACAATCGAATCACAAATTCGAAAAAGAAGAAAACACAAACTCAAAAAAAAACTATTTCGAAAACTCTAGAATCATATGCCTCTTGTGTTTGGTATTTCCAAAAATAACAATACAAAGAAAACTAGTATGATGCAGAAAACAATTACTAGTTATACCTTTCTTTGTAAGCAAAAATAACCTCTTGATCTTCTACCGTAGTCCTCTTCTAACCTCAGACGTTGTGTGGGCAACGATCTTCCGAGATGAGAACCACCAAGCACCTTCTTCTTCTTTGCAAGGTTCGGCCACCACAAGACTCCAAGAGAGGATGAGGTTCGGCCACCACCACCAAGCTCCAAGGGATGCAAGAACGAAACCTCCTTTCTCTCCTTTTCTCCAAGATAGATCCGGCCACCACAAGGACTCCAAGAGAACAAGATAGTTCAGCCACAAGAAGAAGAAGAGAGAAGAGGAAGAGGCCGACCACCACACCAAAGGAAGAGAGGGAGGAAAAGAATAATAGAGTCGTCCACCTTGAAGGCACCTCTACCTCCTCTTTTATATTCCTTGGTCTTGGCAAATAAGGAAATTTAATTAAAAACTTCCTTAATTCTTTTGCCATGAAAAAGAAAAATTAATTTATTAAAAATCAATTTCCTTATTTC
This sequence comes from Zingiber officinale, assembly GCF_018446385.1. Classification (NCBI taxonomy): domain Eukaryota; kingdom Viridiplantae; phylum Streptophyta; class Magnoliopsida; order Zingiberales; family Zingiberaceae; genus Zingiber; species Zingiber officinale. The sequence goes on along the minus strand of NC_056002.1, from coordinate 21,281,677 downwards.
AATAATATTGGCCGGCCACTTATTTCCCCAAAACAAGGAGAGTTTTAATTAAACAAGAATTAAAACTTCCTAATTTATTTCTAGAAATTTATAAAAATTTCTCCAATAATTTTATCCCTTCATGATTGGTTAGTAAAAGGAAATTTTATAAATTAAAATCTTTCTTTTAAACATGTGGATGATTTCCAAAAAGGAAAGTTATCTCTAAAAATTAAAATCTCCTTTCAATCTACAAATAAGGAAAGATATCAAATCTTTTCTTAATCTTTTGTAGAAACTTATAAAAGAGAATATTTAATTTTTAAACTCTCTTTTAAATCATGAACATGGTTAAAAAGGAAAGTTTTTCTCAAAATTAAAATCTACCTTTCAATCTACAAATAAGGAAATATTTCAAATCCTTTCTTAATCTTTTGTAGAAAGCTATAAAAGGAAAGATTTAAATTTTAAACTCTCTTTTAAAACCATGGAATCCACATAAGAAAAATTTATAAATAAAATCCTTTTTAATATGATGTGGCCGGCCACCTAAGCTTGGGCTCCAAGCTATTGGCCGGCCACCTTAAGGCTCAACCTTTAGGCTTGGCCGGCCCTAAGCTTGAGCTTCAAGCTTGGCTTGGCCGGCCCCTATTAGTTGGGTAAGAAGGTGGGTATGTGGTGGGTATAAATCTCTATATATAAGAGGCTACGATAGGGACCGAGAGGAGGAATTGGTTTTGGTCTCCCGATGAAATTAAGCATCCCGTGTTTGCTCCAAACACATAACTTAATTTCATCAATAATAATTCATTCCACTAAAGAACTATTATTGAACTACCGCACCAATCCCAAATTACATTTTGGGCTCCTTCTTATTATGAGTGTGTTAGTCTCCCTGTGTTTAAGATGTCGAATGTCCACTAATTAAGTGAGTTACTGACAACTCATTTAATTAATATCTTAGTCCAAGAGTAGTACCACTCAACCTTATCGTCATGTCGGACTAAGTCCACCTACAGGGTTTAACATGACAATCCTTATGAGCTCCTCTTGGGGACATTATCAACCTAGATCACTAGGACACAGTTTCCTTCTATAATCAACAACACACACTATAAGTGATATCATTTCCCAACTTATCGGGCTTATTGATTTATCGAACTAAATCTCACCCATTGATAAATTAAAGAAATAAATATCAAATATATGTGCTTGTTATTGTATTAGGATTAAGAGCACGCACTTCCATAATAACTGAGGTCTTTGTAACTTTATAAAGTCAGTATAAAAGAAACGACCCCTAAATGGTCCTGCTCAATACACTCTAAGTGTACTAGTGTAATTATATAGTTAAGATAAACTAATACCTAATTACACTACGACCTTCCAATGGCTTGTTCCTTTCCATCTTAGTCGTGAGCACTGTTTTTAATTTATAAAGACCCGATAACACGATCTTCTGTGTGTGACACCACACACTATGTTATTTACAATATAAATTAATTGAACATCTACATTTGGTATATATAAATGTAGACACTTGACCAATGTGATTCTTATAAATATTTATACAAAAGCTAGACTTTTAGTATACACTCCAACAATACCCTGCATCACACTTGCAAGCTCGTCCGAAGGCCAAAACCAATTTCTCCTCTAGGTCCCTGTCGTAGCCTCATTAAAGCCTCAACTCCATCCAAATATAAGCTCATCTTGGTGTCCAAGAAGGGGGCCGGTCCAATGCTTGGTGACCAAGCAAGGGCCGGCCACATCCTCTTCTATGGGGGCCGACCCTATTGCTTGGTGACCAAGCATGTAGGGGTCGTCCATGATTAGTTCAAATAGGAGGGGTGTTTTGAATTTTTAAATTCTTCTCTTTATAGAAAACTTTAAGTTTTAAAAGAGAGTTTTTAAAATATAAAACTTTCCTTATTTGAATTATGTCACATGGTTTAATAGAGAATTTTTAAAGTTTTAAAACTTTTCTTTTTTAACCATCCTCATGATTTTAGAAAAAAAGGAATAGAAATTTTAAAAATTAAAATTTTCTATTCATGTTAAAAAAGGAAATTTTTGAAGAGAAGTTTTAAATTTTAAAATATGGTTTTAATTTTTAAAAACTTTCCTTTTTTAACATCCACTTTTAGAAAGAGAGCTTGTAAAATTTTATAAGAGGTTTTCTTCTTTTATAAAATTTTATAAAAAATATTTTCTTCCTCTTTAAGGGGACCGGCCACCCTTGCTTGGTGCCCAAGCAAGGTGGCTGGCCAAATAAAAATAAAAAAAAAATAAAATCATCATCCAATGATTTGATGATTGATTCAATCAAGAGGAAAGAAAAGAAAAAATAAAAGGGAAAAGGAAAAACTAGAGGAAGATTTTAATTTTTGTAAAAATTCTTCCCTTATTTACCTTGGGCAAGTAATATAAAAGAAGGGGTGAGAAGGCCTCATGAGATATCAATTCTTATTCTCTTGGTGGAGGCTCTCTTGGTGTGGTCGGCCCTCTCTCTTCTCCCTTTCCCTTTGCTCTCTTTTCTTTGTGGTGGCGGTGGCCGTAAGTTAGAAGAAGGAGAAGGCTTTGGGTGGTGTTCATCTTGGAGGATCGTCACCCACACGACGTCCAAGGCGAGACAAGGAATACGGTAGAAGATCTCGAGGTCATTAGCATACAAAGAGAAGGTATAACTAGTATTTTTCTTCCGCATCATACTAGTTATTTTTCTTTGTAAGAATTCCAAACACAAGAGGCATTAGATCTAGTTTTTTGAATTAGTAATTCATGTTTGTGTTTTTCTTTTTTTTTCGAATTTGTGATTCGATTGTTCTTTTTGGTTAAACCTAGAGTTATATAAGGAAATTAAATATTAGCTTTCCTTAAAAGGCTTTGTCTAGGCGGTGGTGGATGCTCCCATACCCAAGAAGGTCATGTGCCTCGCCATGTAGTCCTGGAAGCCAATTTTGGAAATTAATATTTAATTGAATTTATAACATAGGTGGGTTTGGATCAATAGTGTTAAGTTCCGCTTGCGATCCAAGTCTAAACCACTAAGAACAGATAAGTTAAATTTAGAATCAATAATGTTAAGTTCCATTTGAGATTCCTAATTTAACTTCTAAAGAACACAATAGGTTATTTAGGAAAGGTTCGACACTTTTACAAAATTTTTGTACAGTGGAACCAGTACGATCTTCCTAGGGCTAACCAACACTAGGAGCCCATCCATGGACCTTGTGTCCAGTACATGCCTTTCTAAAGTAAAATACTTTCTTTTACCTTTAATTTCTTGTACTTGCACTTGCTTGGCATTCAACCAAACACCTTATGTGCGCTTATTTCTCCCGTATCTATAGGGAAGCACTTTAGGCACTTGATTATACTTCTTAGTCCCAAAACTTTATGGGAAGCAAATCAAGATAATCTAAACATGCTCTTAATCCCAAATCTTTTAGGGGCATCACATATATCGTAGCATCTATCTTTTCTTAACATGCAATAAACATCTCATAACGTGCATCTTCCTTTACATGCTTAAAACGTATCAATCTAAGTAACATCGAAGCAACTTATACTGCATGTGAGAGATACTTACATCCTTTTGCTAGATCTTACTATTATGGAGGGTGTAGGGAAGAAAATCCTCTCTTTTGTATGCCTTGATCTCCAAAACACCCTTCACGTATGTAAGAACCTTGTGGAATTATCCTCTTAGATCCTCCCCTTGAATACTTAGAACTTTAGAAACCCTAGTCCTAGATCTTGGCCGAAAACCACAAAGGTGAAAGAGAGGATTTTGGCTAGAGAGGAGAAAAGGTTTTCATCTCATCCTTTCCCTTTTATACCAAGTGGAAGTTGAAGCATCTTTTCACATATATTCTACATGTAATGAATTGTTTCATATTCCTAATGTGATGCTTTACCACCACCTAATGGTTACTTAAACTAATCTTAAATAAGAGGTCTAAGGTTCAAATCCTAGCCCGGGTCATTTATTAATATATTTTAATTTCTTTTCTCTTCTTATATTTCTTTTTTCACATTTAAAAATAGGAAAAATTTACGGGTGTTACAAAATGTAGGTATCTGGTATCCTAGAACTAATAATTTTGAATTAATAGGGTATTCTGACTCAGATTATGCTGGGTTCATATTAGACCGCAAAAGCACAAGTGGTGGATGTCAACTACTAGGTCCATCACTTGTTAGCTGGTTTAGTAGAAAGCAACACTGTGTTGCTCTATCTATAACTGAGTCAGAATATAAAGCCATAGGAGAATGCGTTTATTAAATATTTTAATTTCTTTTCTCTTCTTATATTTCTTTTTTCCCATTTAAAAATAGGAAAACTTTACGGGTGTTACAAAATGTAGGTATCGATATCTTAGAACTAATAATTTTGAATTAATAGGGTATTCTGACTCAGATTATGCTGGGTGCATATTAGACCGCAAAAGCACAAGTGGTGGATGTCAACGACTAGGTCCATCACTTGTTAGCTGGTTTAGTAGAAAGCAACACTGTGTTGCTCTATCTATAACTGAGTCAGAATATATAGCCATAGGAGAATGCGTTGCACAACTATTATGGATGATTCACACTTTAAAAGATTTTAACTTAAACCTTACAAATGTAAAAGTATTAATTGACAATATTAGTTCAATTAATTTAACAAAAAATCCAGTGCATCATTCCAGAATCAAACACATTGAAATTAGGCATCACTTTATCAGGGATCATGTCACTAAAGGAGATATTGAACTCACGTACATTGAGTCAAAATCTAATTTAGCTGACATATTTACTAAACTCCTCCCTGAAAGTGAGTTTAGCAATCTACGTAAAAAATTAGGGATGTGTCTAATAGATTAAGGATTTTAAAATTGTTTTCAAAAGTGGTTATTTTCAAATTATAAGGTAAAATGCTTTTATGTTTTCAAAATTTCCTATTTTTAGAATTTCAAAAATAGTTTTAGCCTTAGACTAGGATAATCCCTTAGAAAGCATGTTCCCCTAGGGCTAGTACTTGAGCATCTCACCAACACCTTAGGATTTCCTTGTTTGTGATTATCAAACATAGAAAGGGGTGAGATGCATAAGTAAATTGCCTGGACTTAAGATACTTATGTAAGTGCATCAATATAAGTCTGGATGTTAAATATCAAAATATATTAATCAAGTTAAGTCATTCAGTGTAGTCAAACACTAACTGATGCTTAGACTTAACTTGTCTAACCAAGTGAAAGTTGTTATCCTCTAATTGTCAGTGAGTAGCTAACTGGTTAGACAAATTTTATAATATCAGGTTCATGGGGAGGTTAATTATTTTTATACTTATTTTAAAATTAATTTTTGAAAAATACCACTTTTTAAATCAAATCAAACCTAAGTGTTTTAAAAATTTCTTTGGATTTTTCAAAATTATTTTTGAAAGTTAAAATCATTTTTGAAAATTAACCTTATTTTCAAATTTTAAACTTTTCAAAATCAATTTTGACAATAACAACTTCAAAACTTAGTTTTTGATTTAAACCCTCCAAACTTAGGTAAAAAGTTGGTTTTTAAATTTGGATTCTTCATTTTGAAAATTATTATATTTTTGGAAAGTGGATTATACTTGGGTTTCAAAACGTATTTTTGGAAATTTATCTAAAAGAATACAAAGTTAGAGTTGAAAATAAATTTTCCTTAGTTAAGTGTTACAAACTGAAACTTGATTTTACTTAGTTTTAAAATCTTGACTTATAAATTGAACTTAACCCTAATATTTTTTTATCTTAGCAAATTATGTTTCCAAATTTCAAGATTAAGTTAAAATTACAATTATCTTTCTAAAGTTAAACGTAGCTACTTTTTGAAAAAGATAAAATTAAAAGCTTAAATTATCTTTCTATGTTTTTAGCTTAAACTCCCCCAAGAAGATCTGACTTATATTTCTAAATTTTTACCTTACATTTTTTACAAGTTACCTTGTTGTTCTATGTTAATTTATTTGATGAATGCCAAAGGGGAGGGTTAGGTGGTTAAGTTAAACAAACAGAACAAAATTTAAAAGTTAAACTTAATATCCTAATGCTTGTTTTTACTTGCATATTTTCTCACTAACTTAACCAGGTTGTCATTGCATTAAAAAGGGGGAGATTGTTGGCGCGGTTAGCACTAATGGTCTAACTCAAGTTTTGATGAATGACACAATAGGTTAAGTTAGTTTCGTTGTTATCTAACACTTTGATCGAGTGTGTATGAGAAGCCCAGACAGGTCGACGGGTTGATCTGACGTCTAGCACGAAGCCCAGCTAGGTCGACGGGCTAACCGGATAGCTGGCACGAAGTCCAAATGGGTCGATGAACTGACAGGATATTTGGCACGAAGTCCAGCTAGGTCGACGGGCTGACCGGATAGCTGGCATGAAGCCCAGATGGGTTGAAGGGCTGACGGGACGTCTGGCAAGAAAGTGAAGGTGAGTCACTGGAGGGGAGTGACTGTAAGGACACATTCCTGGGAAGGGAACTTAGCCGCCGATCCGACTTATAACCATTTCGGAACTCTAAGTCGAGATCCTGACTAGATTCGGGTCTCGGAGAGACAGAATCTAATTAATATTCCACTTAATTTTAAACTGTGCTAATACTCTGTGTTGCAAGATATATCTTATATTTGCCTTAGGACTAACGTTTTCTTGCAGGAAGGAATCTGCTGGAAAATGAGGGCCCGGGCGCCTGGAGGTGTGAGCGCCCGGGAGGGGTCCGGGCACCCGGAGGCAAACTTTTATCCACAACGTCATCTCGCCACGCGGAGCGCCTTGGTTGGCTCAGCTATGTCATAGTTATACTAAAAGCCTAGCTTTTTGTAAACATTTATTTGTTGAAATAAAAGAATCACATTGGTCAATATTTGCATTTATTTGTTAAATACAATTGTTCAATTAATTTATATAGTAGATAACATGGAGTGTGGTGTCACACTCAGAAGATCATGTTGTCAGTTCTCTATAAATTATAAACAAGTTGCTCATGACTAAAATGGAAAGGAACAAACCATCAGAATAGTCGTAGTGTAATTAAGTATTAGTTTATCTTGATTAATAAATTACACTGATACACTTTAATTGTATTGAGTAGGATCATTTAGGTAAATTCTTTTTGTACTGACTTAATAAAAGAACTAGACCTTAGTTATTATGGAAGTGTGTGCTCTTAATCCTAATATAATAACAAGCACATATATTTAATATTTATTTCTTTGACTTATCAAAGGGCGAGGTTTAGCACGATAAATCAATATGCTCGATAAGTTGGGAAATGATATTACTTATAGTGTGTGTTGTTGATTATAGAAGGAATCTGTGTCCTAGTTATCTAGGTTGAGAATGTCCCCAAGAGGAGCTCATAAGGATTGCCATGTTAAACCCTGCAGGTGGACCTAGTCCAACATAACAATAAAGTTGAGTGGTACTACTCTTGGAGCTAGATATTAATTAAGTGAGTTGTTAGTAACTTAGTTAATTAGTGGACATTCGTAATCTTAAACACAGGGAGACTAACACACTCATGATAAGAAGGAGCCCATAATATAATTTGGGATTGGTGCGGTAGTGCGGTAATAACTCTTTAGTGGAATGAGTTGTTATCGATGAACTTGAGTTGTGTGTTCGGGGCGAACACGGGTTACTCAAGCTCATTGGAAGGCCAAAACCAATTTCTCCTCTAGGTCCCTGTCGTAACCTCATTATAGCCTCAAGTCCATTTAAATGTAAGACTCTTCTTGGTGTCCAAGAAGGGGGCCGGACCATTGCTTGGTGACCAAGCAATGGCCGGCCACATCCTCTTATAGGGGCCGGCCCTATAGCTTGGTGACCAAGCTTGTAGGGGCCGGCCAAGATTAATTCAAATAGGAGGGGTGTTTTGAATTTTAAAATCTTCTCTTTGTAGAAAACTATAAGTTTTAAAAGAGAGATTTTAATTTTTTTTAAATTTTCCTTATTTTGAATTAGGCCACATGTTTTAATTGAGAGTTTTAAAAGTTTTAAAACTTTCATTTTTTAACCATCCTCATGGTTTAAGGAAAAAAGGGAGATAAGTTTTAAAATTAAAATTTTCTATCATCATGTTAAAAAAGGAAATGATATAAGAGAGTTTTTAAATTTTAAAACATGGTTTTAATTTTTAGAAACTTTCCTTTTTTAACTCTAGGAAAGAGAGCTTGTAAAAATTTTATAAGAGTTTTCTTCTTGTAAAATTTTATAAAAATTATTATTTTTCTTTCCTAAATATGGTGGCTGGCCACCTTGCTTGGTGTCCAAGCAAGGGGCCGGCCAATCCCAATCCTAATCCAAATAGGATTGATCTCAACCATTGATTGGTGATTGATTCAATCAAGAGGAAAGAATAGGAAAAATAAAAAGGGAAAAGGAAAAACTCTTGGATGATTTTATTTTTTGTAAAAGGTTTTTCCTTATTTGCCTTGGGCAAGTAATATAAAAGAAGGGGTGAGGGGGCTTCATGAGACACAACTCTTATTCTTTTGCTTGGGTGATCTCTTGGTGTGGCAGACCCTCTTCTCCCTCTCCCTTTGCTCTCTTCTCCTTGGTGGTGGTGGTGGCAGGATTTTAGAAGAAGGAGGAAGCTTTTGGGTGGTGTTCATCTTGTAGGATCGTCGCCCACACGACGTCCAAGGCGAGGCGAGTAATACAGCAGAAGATCTCGAAGTCATTAGCATACAAGAGAAGGTATAATTAGCAATTATTTTCCGCCTCATGCTAGTTTTTCTCTTTGTAAGAATTCTAAATACAAGAGGCAATTAGATCTAGTTTTTCGAAATTGTTTTTCGAGTTTGTGTTTTCTTCTTTTTCGAACTTGTGATTCGATTGTTCCTTTTGGTTAACCTAGAGTTATTTAAGAAAATAAATATTAGCTTTCCTTAAAAGGCTTTGCTTAGGCGGTGGTGGTTGCTCCCATATCCAAGAAGGCCATGTGTCTCGTCATGCAGTCCTGGAAGCCAATTTTGGAAATTAATATTTATGGAATTAATAATCTAGGTAGATTTGAATCAATAGTGTTAAGTTCCGCTTGCGATTCAAATCTAAACCATTAAGAACAGATAAATTAAATTTGGAATCAATGATGTTATGTTCTGTCTGCGATTCCTTATTTAACTTCTGAAGAACACAATAGGTTATTTAAGGAAAGGTTCGACACTTGTACAAAAATTTTTGTACAGTGGAACCGGTACGTTTTTCTAGGATTAACCAATAATTGATATCAGAGCTAGGGTTTGCCTCTGTGTATTTTTAGAATTCAAATAGGTTATGCATATGTCATACATAATTTAGGCAGGATAGTAGTAGGATGTGCTAACTCTTTGGTTGCAGGCTCCAACTATTATGGCTTATTGATATTGTGTATGATTGGACCCTTGGACATGTCAAGGGCATTATTTGTGTGCATGATTGTATGTATAAAATACAGCAAGAGCTGTATTATTTTTAGAATTTTATTTTTTGTTCGATCTAGAATACATGTACATTCCCTCGTGGAATATAGGATCGATATATGTAAAATTCTATTTTTGTCGCGGATCAGATTCTTGCGAGGCGTGGTACTTTTGGAGCACCAGAGGCACAGCGGAATAAGAAGCAAGAAGGATGCGACAACTCGACCCGGTGGCTAAAGATGACAGCAGCTAGGGATGGAGCATACTGAAGACAGTAATGGAAAAAGCCATAATAGTTGGAAAATTAATTTCCAAATTTATTGTTTTTATTTACTGTGATGTTTATATGCATGTGATGTATGCTAGGATAGGTTAAAAATCCTCATTTTTAAATAACTAAGTGGGAGAGGGATTTTAATAAATCCCATGGTCTCCATTACTGGTTTGTAAGTGATGCAACAAGCCTGCGTGTTGGCTCTGAGTGCCTCCCTCCACAACGGATGGGTTTGTTGCGGATCACTAGATCAAACTTCCTTTTATGGATGGTTATAGGAAATTATTTAGGAGCGTGTGATCTTCTCCAACTGAAGGGGCACAATCCTATTTAATAGACTTAGTATCAAGTAATGGTATACACTTAGACGCATTCAATAGTATCCTCCCCAACGGAGTCACTGCTATTGTCTTGTGTGACCAAAGTGAAATCAACTATTAATTTTATTTGTCATAAAGTTAGGATGACAAGATAATAAAATTAATGGGTCACACCCTCCTCTTACAAATGATGAATTTGTATACGTCCACACTAACGTGGCATGCAATATTCACGGTGATTTGAGGTGTTGGCTAATTTAAAATAGTATTGTTTGAGGAATCAATATTATTCTAAATTTAGAGTCTTGACCAAAATTTATTTTTGTGATTCTTAGGATGTCTTTCAACCCAGTAGCCATTATACTGAAAGAGAACAAACTTACTGGTCCCAACTATATTGATTGGAAAAGAAACCTGGACATAGTTCTTACTGCTGAAAGCTATAAGTTTGTACTGACTGAGGCTTGCCTTGATGCACCTGACGGTGACTCTACCCCAGAGGAGATTGAGTATCATAAGAAATGGGTAAAAGCTGATGAGATGACACAGTGTTACATTTTGGCATCTATGTCAAATGTATTGCAACATCAGCATCAAGATTTACCAACAGCTTATGATATAATGAACAATCTCAAAGAACTCTTTGGGCACCAGAGTCGGACTGCTAGGCAAGAGGCAATGAGGAACTTAATGACAGCCACCATGTCTGAGGGGACACTCGTAAGGGATCATATCCTCAAAATGATGGCTTATCTGAATGAAATACAAGTCCTTGGAGGAGAAATCGATGGGGAAACCCAGGTCGATATAATTCTCCAAACGCTACCCAGAAGTTTTGAGCAGTTCCGCCTGAACTATAACATGAACAAAAGAGAGTATACGTTGGCGGAACTTCTGACAGAACTACAGGCAGCAGAAGGAATATTTCGTCACAGTTCTCAGATTCACTATGCTGAAAATGGTTCTACTTCTAAGTCGAAAGGCAAGAAGAATAAGAAATAGGTCTTTTCAGCAAAGAAGGTGAATAAACCTCAGAGTATAGGACAGAAAGCTGAAATGAAGAAGCCGAAGGGCAAGTGCTTCATCTGCAAGCAGTCTGGATATTGGAAGGCGGACTGTCCTCGTAGGAATCAGAACAATAAAGGTATATCTCATACTCTAGTAGTTGAAACATGTTTAGCGGTGTTATCTACCAGTACCTGGTGTGTAGATACAGGAGCCACTGATCATGTCTGTAATTCTTTGCAGGGGTTTCAGGAAACTCGACGAATATTTGATGGAGAGATAACTATTTGATGGAGAGATAACTATCTACATGGGCAATGCTACTAAGGTGGCGGCTGTTGTAGTGGGAGACGTCTACTTATCATTTGATAGGAATAGAAATTTGATTTTAAGAAATTGTCTTTATGTACCCAGTTTTAGAAAGAATTTAATTTCAGTTTCTAAACTATATTTGGATGGATATTCAGTCTCTTTTAGTAACAATGTCGTTATAAAGAGAAATAAGGTGATTATTTGTTCTGGTGCATTGGTTGGCAATTTATACATTTTAAATCCAATTTCTCCCATAAAGCAAAATATGGAAATTAATAACACATCTTCTAACTCTAATAAGAGAAAAGAACCTTCGGAAATGAACCAAACATATCTTTCGCATCTAAGGCTTGGACATATTAACTTATGTAGGATTCAAAGGCTTGTAGCCGATGGACTCTTGGGTTCATTAGAGTTGGAAAACTTTCCAACATGCGAATCCTGCTTGGAAGGTAAAATGACCAAGAGACCTTTTAAGGCCAAGAGGTATAGAGCCAAAGATGCGTTAGAATTGGTTCATTTTGATTTGTGTGGTCCTATGTCATCCAGGCAAGAGGTGGTTATGAATGCTTCGTCTCCTTTATAGACGATTATTCAAGATACGGATATATTTACCTGATGCGCCGCAAGTCTGAATGCTTTGACAAGTTCAAAGAATATAGGGCTGATGTGGAGAAACGTCTTGGTAAAAGTATCAAGACACTACGGTCTGACCGTGGTGGCGAATACCTCTTTGGAGAGTTTAGGAATTACTTATCAGAAGTCGGGATTCAATCCCAATTGACTGCACCTGGCACACCCCAGCAGAATGGTGTGGCAGAACGAAGGAATAGGACTCTTATGGAAATGGTTAGATCGATGATGAGTTATTCAGAATTACCAAATTTGTTTTGGGGATATGCTTTAGAAACAGCAGTGTATATTCTGAATATGGTACCTTCTAAAACAGTTCCTTCAACTCCCATGGAATTATGGAATGGGTGTAAGCCTAGTCTGAATCATATCCGGATATGGGGTAGTCCAGCACATGTGCTGAAGAGAGATACTGACAAGTTGGAATCACGTATAGAAGTTTGTCTGTTTGTAGGATATCCTAAGGGAACGAAAGGTGATTTGTTTTATAATCCTAAAAATCAGAAGATCATTGTTAGCACCAATGCTCGATTTTTAGAAGAAGATTATGTAATGAACCATAAGCCCATGAGTGAAATAGTTCTAGAAGAAATTAGAGAGGACACGACTACTTTAGTACCAATAGTACAAGATGAAGTATCACAAGAAACTGCAACACGTGTCACACATGATACACAGCCATAGACAGTGCCTCGTCGTAGTGGGAGGGTTGTGAGGCAACCTGAGAGATTCATGTTTTTGGGTGAGTCTTTGGACTTGATCCCAGGCAAACATAAACCAGATCCCTGAACATATGACGAAGCACTCTAAGATATAGATGCAGTATCTTGGCAAAAGGCAATGAATTCTGAAATAGAGTCTATGTACTCTAATAAGGTCTGGGAGCTTGTAGAACCACCTGATGGTGTAAAAGCTGTTGGATGCAAGTGGATCTACAAAAGGAAAAGAGGGACAAATGGGAAGGTAGAAACCTTCAAAGCAAGGCTTGTTGTGAAAGGGTATACTCAGAATGAGGGAATCGACTATGAGGAGACTTTTTCGCCGGTAGCCATGCTTAAGTCTATCCGGATACTCTTATCCATTGTTGCTCATATGGATCATGAGATTTGGCAAATGGATGTCAAGACAGCTTTCCTTAACGGAAGTCTTGAAGAAAACATCCATATGAAGCAACCAGAAGGATTCATTGAAAAGGGCAAAGAGCAACTACTGTGCAAGCTCAATCGGTCCATTTATAGATTAAAGCAAGCTTCAAGATCTTGGAACATCCGGTTTAACGAAGTAATCCATTCATATGGATTTATTCAGTGTCCGGATGAGTCTTGTGTATACAAAAAGTGTAACAGAAACGTGGTGGTATTTCTTGTACTATACGTAGATGATATTTTGTTAATTGGCAACAATGTCAAGGTATTATCGGACGTAAGGGTATGGTTGTCCAAACAATTTGATATGAAGGACTTAGGAGAATGTGCACACATTCTTGGGATCAAAGTTATAAGGGATCGCAAGAAAAGAATGTTGTGCCTATCCCAAGCTTTATATATAGACACAATCCTTGCTCGTTTTAGCATGCAAAACTCCAAGAAAGGTTTCTTACCTTTTAGACATGGAGTAGCTTTATCTAAAGAGATGTCCCCAAAGACATCAAAGGAGATTGAGGACATGAAGGCAGTTCCTTATGCATCGGCTGTAGGAAGCCTTATGTATGCAATGCTGTGTATGAGACCTGATATCTGTTTTGCCGTGGGCATGGTTAGCAGATATCAGAGTAACCCTGGACAAGGACATTGGACTACTGTGAAGCATATGAGAAGGACTAGAGATTATATGCTGGTCTACCAAGTAGACGATTTGCTCCCTGTGGGTTACACGGATTCGGACTTCCAATCAGATAGGAACAATAGTAAGTCAACATCAGGCTATGTGTTTACTCTAGGAGGTGGAGCAATTGCATGGAGGAGTGTTAAGAAGAAATGCGTCTCGGACTCAACCATGGAAGCTGAGTATGTTGCAGCCTCTGAGGCAGCAAAAGAAGCCGTATGGCTCAGGAACTTTCTAATGGACTTAGATGTGATTCCTGGTTTGCCCAAGATCATCACAATTTATTGTGATAATAGCGGTGCAGTTGCAAACTCGAAGTAACCACGAGCTCATAAGGCAAGTAAACATATAGAGCGCAAGTACCACCTGATACGAGACATCGTCAAGCGAGGAGAAGTTGTCGTCGCCAAGATTGCATTAGAAGATATCCTGGCAGATCCTTTCACAAAGGCCCTTCCGGCGAAAGCTTTTGATCGGCATGTAGAGGGGATGAGAATCAGATGTAAGGCAACAGATATGGCAGCTTAGTCTTTTAGTATAAGTGGGAGATTGTTAGAGTGTATACTAAAAGCCTAGCTTTTTGTAAACATTTATTTATTGAAATAAAAGAATCACATTGGTCAATATCTGCATTTATTTGTTAAATGTAATTGTTCAATTAATTTATATAGTAGATAACATGGAGTGTGGTATCACACTCAGAAGATCATGTTGTCGGTTCTCTATAAATTATAAACAAGTTGCTCACGACTAAAATGGAAAGGAACAAACCATCAGAATAGTCGAAGTGTAATTAAGTATTAGTTTATCTTGATTAATAAATTACACTGATACACTTTAAGTGTATTGAGTAGGATCATTTAGGTAAGTTCTTTTTGTACTGACTTAATAAAAGAACTAGACCTTAGTTATTATGGAAGTGTGTGCTCTTAATCCTAATATAATAACAAGCACATATATTTAATATTTATTTCTTTGACTTATCAAAGGGTGAGGTTTAGTACGATAAATCAATATGCCCGATAAGTTGGGAAATGATATTACTTATAGTGTGTGTTGTTGATTATAGAAGGAATCTGTGTCCTAGTTATCTAGGTTGAGAATGTCCCCAACACGAGCTCATAAGGATTGCCATGTTAAACCCTGCAGGTGGACCTAGTCCAACATGACAATAAAGTTGAGTGGTACTACTCTTGGAGCTAGATATTAATTAAGTGAGTTGTCAGTAACTTAGTTAATTAGTGGACATTCGTAATCTTAAACACAGGGCGACTAACACACTCATGATAAGAAGGAGCCCATAATGTAATTTGGGATTGGTGCGGTAGTGCGGTAATAACTCTTTAGTGGAATGAGTTGTTATCGATGAACTTGAGTTGTGTGTTCGGGGCGAACACGGGATACTCAAGCTCATCGGAAGGACAAAACCAATTTCTCCTCTAGGTCCCTGTCGTAGCCTCATTATAGCCTCAAGTCCATCCAAATGTAAGGCTCTTCTTGGTGTCCAAGAAGGGGGTCGGACCATTGCTTGGTGACCAAGCAATGGCCGGCCACATCCTCTTATAGGGGCCAGCCCTATAGCTTGGTGACCAAGCTTGTTGAGGCCGGCCAAGATTAATTCAAATAGGAGGGGTGTTTTGAATTTTAAAATATTCTCTTTGTAGAAAACTATAAGTTTTAAAAGAGAGATTTTAATTTTTTAAAATTTTCCTTATTTTGAATTAGGCCACATGTTTTAATAGAGAGTTTTAAAAGTTTTAAAATTTTCCTTTTTTAACCATCCTCATGGTTTAAGGAAAAAAGGGAGATAAGTTTTAAAATTAAAATTTTCTATCATCATGTTAAAAAACGAAATGATATAAGAGAGTTTTTAAATTTTAAAACATGGTTTTAATTTTTAGAAACTTTCCTTTTTTAACTCTAGGAAAGAGAGCTTGTAAAAATTTTATACGAGTTTTATTCTTGTAAAATTTTATAAAAATTATTATTTTTCTTTCTTAAATATGGTGGCCGGCCACCTTGCTTGGTGTCCAAGCAAGGGGCCGGCCAATCCCAATCCTAATTCAAATAGGATTGATCTCAACCATTGATTGGTGATTGATTCAATCAAGAGGAAAGAAGAGGAAAAATAAAAAGGGAAAAGAAAAAACTCTTGGATGATTTTATTTTTTGTAAAAGGTTTTTCCTTATTTGCCTTGGGCAAGTAATATAAAAGAAGGGGTGAAGGGGCTTCATGAGACACAACCCTTATTCTTTTGCTTGGGTGATCTCTTGGTGTGGCCAGCCCTCTCCCTTCTTCCTCTCCCTTTGCTATCTTCTCCTTGGTGGTGGTGGTAGCTGGATTTTAGAAGAAGAAGGAGGAAGCTTTTGGGTGGTGTTCATCTTGTAGGATCGTCGCCCGCACAACGTCCAAGGCGAGGCGAGGAATACGGCAGAAGATCTCAAGGTCATTAGCATACAAAGAGAAGGTATAATTAGCAATTGTTTTCCGCATCATGCTAGTTTTTCTCTTTGTAAGAATTCTAAATACAAGAGGCAATTAGATCTAGTTTTTTGAAATAGTTTTTCGAGTTTGTGTTTTCTTCTTTTTCGAACTTGTGTTTCGATTGTTCCTTTTGGTTAACCTAGAGTTATTTAAGGAAATAAATATTAGCTTTCCTTAAAAGGCTTTGCCTAGGCGGTGGTGGTTGCTCCCATATCCAAGAAGGCCATGTGCCTCGCCATGCAGTCCTGGAAGTCAATTTTGGAGATTAATATTTATGGAATTAATAATCTAGGTAGATTTGAATCAATAGTGTTAAGTTCTGCTTGCGATTTAAATCTAAACCATTAAGAACAGATAAGTTAAATTTGGAATCAATGATGTTAAGTTCCGTCTGCGATTCCTTATTTAACTTCTAAAGAACACAATAGGTTATTTAAGGAAAGGTTCGACACTTGTACAAAATTTTGTACAGTGGAACCGGTACGTTTTCCTAGGATTAACCAACAATCTCGCCACGTGGAGCGCCATGGTTGGCTCGGCTACGTCATAGTCAGGGCACCCTGGAGGTTCCTGGTGCCCCAAACCTCCTATATAAGGAGGGTCAAGGCTGAAGCTCCAACAACAACTCACGATTCACTCTCTTGTGTTCCTGCGACGTTGCGAAGATATTCTGACAAAGCACTGTTTCTTTAATTCCTTTTTTTGTCAGTATTATTTCTTTTTATTAGCATTCTTGTACTTCATTTGTAAACAACTATTCTAAATTGCTAGTAAATTGCCCACCGAAAGCACCCATGCGTGCGGGCCTTGGAGTAGGAGTCGACACAGGCTTCGAACTAAGTAAAACTACTTGTGTCACTCTTTCATTCGCTTTATTATTTTCTGCTGCGTATTCTCGATAAGTTTTTAATCGATATTCACCCCCCTCTATCGAATGCTTGTGATCCAACAGATGGGTCCAGGAGGATTGGACACTTGGCACGGAGAGAAAAGTCCAAGTGGGTTAAAGGAGACCAGACACTTGGCGACGAAGTCCCAACAGGTCAAGGTTGATTGGATGTTGGGTTTGAGAACCTAGAGTTGAGTTAGGCAAGTTAGGGTTGGTCAAGTTAATCAGGAGATCAATTGAATCAGAGTCCAATCGACTATCCGATCATTGGGAGAGTGCTGCAAGAAAAAGGGGCCAAATGGATCAGCCAATCGATTGGGAGACATTCTCGTGAGCACAAAGAAGTTCCCAATCGATCAGTCGATCGATTGGCCACCACCAATCGATCAGTCGATCGATTGGCCACCACCAATCGATCAACCGATCGATTGGGGTTAGATTTCTCATGAGGTTGCAAGGAAGCCTAAATCGATCGATTAATCTATTTTGGGTATTTCCAGTGAAGAGCATAGAGGTGCTCTAAATCGATCGATCGATCGATTCAAGCCTCCATAATTAATCATTCAATTGATTAGGATATGACCGTTGAATAGGTTACGAGCTTTGGATGGCTGGGATTACGCTGATATGATGTGACAATTGATTGGGAGCAGGCCCAATCGATTGGGAGCCCTAGGAGCACAGAGTATAAAGCTGTTGGCGAGCTTTCTTTTTTGGACACTTCTCCCGATATTCTTCACCAAGCTCACCATTAGAGCAATCACGATGGTCCGTGTGACCATGTGTTTTGGTGTTTTAGGCAAAGAGTTTAAGTTGGGTTCACCCTTATATTTGATATGTGTATTTGAGTTGTGCAGGTTTGCAGGATACACATATGACTTAGGTTGATGACTTCGAGTCTGGTGAAGGATGGAGCATCCAAGGGACAGTGGACAAGGCAGCAAGGACAAGGGTTGAGGGAAGTGACTTCGAGTCATAAGCAAAGGATGACATTGGGACGAGCTGCGGGCTTGGGTGCATCTGAGGGATGAGAGCCAAAGGAAGTAGGTTTGAAGGCAAAAAGTCAAAGCTGCAACGAAGAGTCAAGTGAGTCATAAGGGTGAGGGTCAGTCTGAGTACTGAGAGATTGTACTCGGGTATTAGTCGACTGGTAGTTACATCAGTCGACTAGTGTAGTTGACTGGGCAGTCGACTGGGAGCGAATAGAATGCTTCTGTTTGCTCGACCAGTGTGGAGCAGTTGACTGGTACTTTTACCAGTCAACTGGTATCGAGCCGTTGGGATGTAATGATCAAATCTCCACAGAGGGTAGTCGACTGGCACTTTCACCAGTCGATAGGTAGGTGGGGTTTTCCAACTTGCGACCTATATAACCAAGCCTTGGGAGCTTGGTTGAGGTTGACGAAATTGGACTTGGTTAAAGTCTAATTAGTAGTCTACCAGTTCTCAAGTGCTTGTGAGTGTTATGGTGAGGTTTCTCCACCCACAAGGAGGTTTGAGATAGCCAGAAGTTGTCGGGGGCTAATCCACCGACGGATAGGGATCACCCATTTCAAGGATAACCGTGGAGTAGGAGCCCTGATCTCTGAACCACGTTACATCGACGTGTATTGATTTGCTTTTCTTTCTTAGTCTCTATATTTCCTTTAGTGTTTAGTGTGTTTGTTTTGTATTATTCTGTTGCGCAACTAACAAATACATAGGAAGCTATTGATTCATGGGTGACCTAGCTATTCAACCTCCCTTCTAGCCGACCACATGATCCCCAACAAGTGGTATCAGAGTGAGGTCACTCTCTCTTGGACTAATTGCCAAATAAGCAAGGATGACCGGCTTGATAGAAACGCCAAAGTTCGAAGGAGGAAGATTATGGTACAACAACTTTTGGATGGTGAAGATGATGAACATCTTCGAGATGGATTGGGACACAATGATGGTGGTGGAAGAGCCATTTGAAGTCCCGAAGGACAAGAAAGGGAAGAGATTTCGACCAAGATATTAGACGGAAGAGCAAACCTCACTATCGAAGGCAAATTCAAAGGGAATATCAATCTTAATTGATATTTTTTCTAATGATGTTGTGAGTTGTGTAGGTAAGTATGAGAATGCCCACGAGTTGTGGAGCAAGGTGAAGATGGTTCTACGGGAAGAACCTAAACCTACACAAGAAGAAGAAGAACCCAAGGAGATGTGTTTAATTGCTCAAGTTGAGGAGGAGCGACCGAAAGTTGAGCCATGCTCAACATCTAAGGAGGAGAAGGAAGATGAGGTATCATCTGCATCCTCAAGAATTGAAGAAGATTCCAAGACAAATGAAGAAGAAGAAGAAGTCTTGGAAATCAATCTAGTGAGCACCTCCACTGAAGCAAAGTCAAAGGATTACATTGTGTGCTTCAGGTACAATGAGAAGGGACACTACAAGAGTAGGTGTCCAATGGGTAAGAAAGAGGTAAATCCTAAACCCATTCAATTTAATTTAAACACTAACAAGGGTTGTAGGAATGAAGAAGCCCAAAAGAGGAAAATGTGCATCATATGCTTTATGGTGGGGAGAAGGAGCACTACCACACTAATGCCCAAAGAAGAAAGAGCTCAAGAAGTTGGCACATTTGAAGAAGTGGGAAAAGAAGTGGAGGAAAAATAGAGGCTCATGTCAAGGGGGAACTCCAAAGGTAAAGGGTAAGGTAAACCCTAATTTAAATTTGAAGTCAAATTTAAACTCCACCATGCATACTAGAAATAATTGTTTTTATTTACCTATGTATAACTTTGGCTTTAGATATCATGATAGGAATATGATAAATGTCGATTATAACCCTAGGAGACCTATGCATGATAGACCTAAGGAGAACCTAGGCATTAATTCCAAGAACGGGAGACACATTCCTAGAAAGGATAGGTCTAGGAATGCCCATGGTGGACATGTTGACTCTAGGTTTAGGAACCTAGAAAGGGAAAATCAAGCTTTTAAGGCAAAGCTTGATAAGTTGGAGAAATCCCTAGCTAGATTCAATGTTGGATCTAGAGGGTTAGATATGGTGTTGGGTAGTCAAAGACCGAATAGGTAGATTGAGTCTAGGATACCGATATAGTATTGATATGGGTTAGGTTTTGTGGGTCTCCTGATGAGGAAAGAAAAGGAGGAAGGAAAAGCAAGAGAGATAGGCTAATATCGGTTGGGACATACCTTCATGATAAAGGAAGGGTAATATCGGCCGGTGCATAACTTCAGGAAGGAGGTAGGCTAATATCGGTCGGGACATACCCCGATAGGAGGTAAGCCTATATCGACCGAAATACGCCTCCCAGGAGAAAGGCCTATATACTTTACGGGAAGTAGGCTAATATCGGTCGTGACATGCCTTAATGATGAGAGTAGGCTAATATCGGCCGGGACATAACTTCAGGAAGGAGGTAGGCTAATATCGGTCGGGACATACCCCGATAGGAGGTAAGCCTATATCGACCGAAATACGCCTCCCAGGAGAAAGACCTATATACTTTACAGGAAGTTGTCTAATATCAGTCGTGACATGCCTTAATGATGAGAGTAGGATAATATCGGCCGGGACATAACTTCAGGAAGGAGGTAGGTTAATATCGATCGGGACATACCCCGATAGGAGGTAAGCCTATATCGACCGAAATACACCTCCCAGGAGAAAGGCCTATATACTTTATAGGAAGTAGGCTAATATCGGTCGGGACATGCCTTCATGATGAAAGTAGGCTAATATCGGCCGGGACATAACTTCAGGATGAAGGTAGGCTAATATCGGCCAGGACATACCCCAATAGGAGGTAAGCCTATATCGACCGAAATACGCCTCCCAAGGGAAAGATATATACTCTAAGTGGAGTAGGCTAATATCGGCCAGGACCTAACTTCAGGACGAAGATAGGCTAATATCGGCCGGGACATACCTTCAAGGGGAGAGCCAGTACGGGTCGATCGATCAATACCTTGGAGAGATACTAGATAAAATGCAGTTTATTAATATAAAAAGAATGCAAATAGAAACTGCATGAAGCTGCATGAGAAAGGATCATAAATGAATATTTCAAAGAAGATAATTAACGAAGATATCTGTAATATGTAAATGCATGACAGGTGTTATATATTTTGGCGAGAAATATGCTCCCAGATTATTTTACAGGTACTAAATGACAAAGAAGGTACATCTAGGTACAAAAAAGATTTCTTAAAAGTCATTTACCACAAGTACGCCACTGACGTCATCTCATAACGAACTCTAACAAATCGGGGTCCACTTCATGACTACGGAGGTTATATGAAGTGGTATAAAAAGGGGAATCCTCTCCGTTGGCGAAGTAAGTTCACATCATTGTGCACATTGATAACCCTAATTTTCAACTACTGTTCATCTTCTTCCTCCTTCTTCCACACCGAGAGAGATCACTGACTTGAGCGTTGGAGGGCCTAGCCAGGGATTCCCACCCCGGTCTTAGGTCACTGACGGTAGTGTTGGTTGGTCTCTTGTGCGCAGAAAACCTTGGAAGCTTCAGATCTCAGTTTTCTTCAGTCAGATTTGGATTTCTTCTTCGTCATCGGGTCTTTGTGTGAGGAGGACCTTCGGTGACTCTGTTTTTTCCCGATCCGCTTTGGGTTTCTCGGATCGGTGTTCTACGAGTATTATTCTTCATCAGCGCAGTGGGTTTTCTTCTTCCGGATCTCCGTCTTGTTCAGCTTCTCAGATAGGATCAAGTATCTCCAAGGCAAAGGGAAATTCTTATGCTAGGGTTGCATATGACTATAGCAAGGAGAAGTCAATAAATGGAAAGAGAAAGTCATTTAAAGGTAAGGTTAAATTAACCAAGGACAAGGTGTCCAAGGTTAAGAATGTTAGGCTTGTCGGCCAAGTGTCACCGGAGGTGCACCGATGTGGCCTAGCAATTGTAAATGAGTCACCTAGGGAGGTGGCTAAGGCTAAGAGCTCTAGGAGGAGCTCAAAGAGTCAAATTGGGACCCATGGCCAATGGATCTCAGGTGGGTTTTACTTGGGAGTCTAGAGGAGCCATGGAATGTGCCAAGTGGTTTAGAGACGGACTTGAGTCTCAAACCTAGGGATTTGGCACAATTAGTTTGTGTTTCATACTTAGAAATATGACATTGGGGTCATAAAGCATGATAATTGGTTTTGGATGTATAGATGTCGTATAAACCAATACTAGGGATGCATTGTGATTTAGTATGGGCAAATACATCAAGAGGAAGCCAAAACTAGGACTTTAGGTCAAGGTTTAATTAAACCATTTAGTTAGTTTTGGGTTTTGTGTCAGTCTTGGGATTAGTGCATGAGTTTGTGATCGTGTCAACTCATTTAGATGTATGGATTCCATGGGGGATAAATGCATGAGTTTAGGGTCAATTTGGATGGCTAGTTTCAACAATTGGGATATCGCTGATGCTTTTTAATGTTAGGCAAAGGTGGAGAAGTAAGGTTTAGTTTGGGAAAACCTTGAGTACCTTTGCGTAGGGGGAGCCTTGTTATAGGTTCTTAAATAGCCCTGTGGTAAAATCCTAGCTCATCGGGGAGCTTAGGTGCAAGGGAAGCCTTGGGATAGGTTCCAATGCGCAACATAAGTCCATTCGACGGTGTAAGTCCAAGTGTGTAGCCTTGGCAACGTAAGTCCATTGTTTTTAGCATATTTATTTTCTATTTCTTTTCCCTAACTTAAACGTATTGCCAAACATCGAAAAGAGGGAGATTGTTGGAGCAATCCTGATTGTTCGTACGACCATGTGTTTTGGTGTTTTGGGCAAAAGGTTTAAGTTAGGTTCACCTTTGTATTTGATATGTGTATTTGAGTTGTGCAGGTTTGCAGGATACACATATGACTCAGGTTGATGGCTTCGGGTCCGGTAGAGGATGGAGCATCTGAGGGATCGTGGACAAGGCAGTAAGGACAAGGGCCGAGGGAAGTGACTTTGAGACATACACAAAAGATGGCATTGGGATGAGCCGCAGGTTTGGGTGCATCAGAGGGATGGGAGCCAAAGGAAATAAGCTTGAAGGTAAGAGGTCAAGGCTGCAACGAACAGTCAAGTGAGTCATAAGGGTGAGGGTCTGAGTGCTGAGAGATTGTACTCGGGTATCAATCGATTGGTAGTTACATCAGTTGACTGGGAGCGAACAGAATGCTTATGTTCGCTCGACCAGTGTGGAGCAGTCGACTGATACTTTTACCAGTCGACTAGTATTGAGCCGTTGGGATGTAATGGTCAAATCTCCACAGAAGGCAGTTGACTGACACTTTCACCAGTCGATTGGTAGGCGGGGTTTTCCAACCCTCGACCTATATAACCAAGCCTTGGGAGCTTGGTTGAGGTTGACGAAATTGGACTTGGTTAAAGTCTAATTAGTAGTCTACCAGTTTTCAAGTGCTTGTAGTGTTATGGTGAGGTTTCTCCACCCACAAGGAGGTTTGAGATAGCCATAGGTTGCCGGGGGTTAATCTACCGATGGATAGGGATCTTCCACCTCAAGGACAGTTATGGAGTAGGAACCCTATTCTTCGAACCACATTACATCGACGAGTATTGGTTTGTTTTTCTTTCTTACTATTTGTATTTCCTTTAGTGTGTAGCTTGTTTTTTTTGTATTATTCCGTTGTGCAACTAACAAATATCTAGGAAGCTATCGATTCGGGGGTGACCTAACTATTCAACCCCCCTTCTAGCCGACCACACAATCCCCAACACTCACATCTCTTCACGCCAGTTCTTGGAGGCTCTTGGGGACAAGTGCTGCTGTACTTCCAAGGTTCAAGAGGCAAGCTACACCAACAAGATCAAGTAAAAAGGAGGTTTTATTTATATTCTTGTGTATTTTCTTCTTGCGTGTGTTGTATCTTGTTGTGAGAGTGTTGTACGAGATTTCTCCACCTCCGGTTGTATCCGAGAAGGAGTTTCTTTCTTAGTGAAGAGTGCTCGTGTGTGTGTTGATCCTTGGATTAGTCACCTCTTCTTGAGGTAGATACCAAGTAAATCTACTTGTTAACATTACAGAGTTTGGATTTGAGTTTATTCCGTTGCACATCATCATCTACGAAGCAAGCGAACGAGCGTGACGAGTTATTCACCTCCCCTCTAGCTCTGAAGTGATCCAACAAGTGGTATCAGAGCGAGGTCGCTTTTTACCGGACTCATCGCCGGAAGGGCAATGAGCTAGAGGAAGAATAAGTTGAAGCCCAAATTTCATTATGTAACGACCCGTCTTCTACTGACTAGGCTGTAAGGCCGATCGTTACGTAATGCTATGCTAAATTACTATTGCGGAAATCTGGATTGATTAAAATTTTACTAAACTGATTATTGTAAAATCTGAACTTAATTTTCTAGGTGTACCTAGGAGTTGTACACATGCTAGGGAAGATAATCTATGCCTCCCGGATGTCCTGCTAGCTGTAATCAGGCATTTCAATCGATCCATGAATCGATTGGGCTGTCAGATTGATCCAGTGATCGATCCAGCTTGATCCTGGCACGGAGAAAAGCTCTGGATCGGTCGGCTGACCGATCCATAAGCTACATTGCTTCTGTATGCGGCTGGATCGGTCTACCGACCGATCCAGGAGTCGGCTGACCGATCCATGACAGACGCTAACTCACTGTTCGCATCTGGATCGGTCGGCTGACCGATCCATAAACTTTCTGTTCGCGACTGGATCGGTCAACTGACCGATCCAGTGGCACAACCCAACTCTGATCGATCTGTAGATCGATCTGGGTTTCCGATTTCGAATCAGAACCCTGATTTCAGCACTAGTTCGTGTCAAAATCTCATATAAGAGTTCTAAAAGTAATTGAAATAAGTTCTAACATCTATTAACTAGCATTCCAACATAATTACTAACAACTTAAACAAATCTTCCATGGTTTGCACATTCTAAGGTCTGAAAGTGCATAAAGGTACTTGAGAAAAGAAACTAAGTTCTCAATTTGCTAAACTCCCTAAGGATCTTCATTCCAGGTTCCTGCCACACACACCATCACTGCATTGACCTCCAACTTCCTCTGCTAGTCCATCTTTCCTTTACCCTTATCTGTAGTATAAGGAAAAATAATATCTGTAAGCTTTAAGCTTAGTAAGAAACTATCTACCTCACTAAAACATGCAACGATGCAAACATGTTTTTAAAGAATGCTATTTGAAAACATGCACTGAATTTGTTAAAGCATGGCATACTGGAGTTACATGGCATAAACACTGAAACATGGCATGCATAATAAAATCTAAGCATGGAGCTATCTCATGATATCAACTAGGAGAAAATAAGCTGAAACTGTAACTGAAACTGAGCTAAAACTGAGCTAGTGTTGATCTTAAACTATAATCACATAACTAGATTATGAGTTTGAAAGCTATTATCGTAATAAGTGAAAATACATAATCATGTTGCTAGTGGGCCCGACAACTGTACTTTGCTGTGCGCGCATCCCTAACTAGACCCGGGTTTGCAAGTCTCGAATTTAGTAGGGTTACCAGGTTGTCTGAACCTAGGGACGACTGTGGGAGCCCAACCCAATGGATATATAATCCAGTACAGTGCCATTGAAAATAAAATACTGAATATAGCTACTAGTTGCTTATTTTGCTATTTCTAGGTTATCTGAACCTAGAGCTAGGTTATCTGAACCTAGAGGCGACTGTGGGAGCCCACCCATTGGACCGTAATCCCATGTAAGCTGAAACTAGACTAATATACTGATTTAAATGCTACTAATGCATTTAACTGAGCTGTTAAAAATATCTGAGGTGGTATCTAGCTACACTAATCATTTTGTCGAACACTTGGTGTGCCCCAACTCTCCCCTCTAATAGGGAGACCACCTCTAGGCACCCGACAACGTCTAGAGCCTCCAACTGAAGGAGAATAACGTGTCTGGCCCATCTAGAGGTGCTCAACTAGATCACTAGTCTGAGAGGAGGGTTTAAACACACCCTGGGCGCCGAAAAATCTGCATATAGCTAAACTAAATGTAACGCCCGCCCTCCCTGCTAACCCTAAGGGACGGGGCTACGATACTGTATGTATAAATAACAGCGGAAGATTTAAAATAATTTTCTTAGTTTGATAAAAACTTTTCTTTTGTTTTCCTTTTTATCAATTCCGAACTACACTATCAGTGCCTCAATAACATGATAACAAATTTAGTAGAAACATAACATCAAGTCACACATATGGTACTACAATTCATGATACCAAAGCGTAGTTCTTTAAAAGTTTTAAAGCAGGTTCTTATTTGGTTGCCTAGCCACCGCCACACACATCTCCTTGCCTCTCCTGCTGCTCCTCTAGCTCATCCAGCTTTTTCCTTTATCTGTGGTACAAGGACAGTAAGCTGTGAGCACTCATGGCTCAGTAAGTTCCTTTCCTACTCACTAAAACCGAAAATCATAGTATAATCAAAGAATGTCTCAACATAGCATCACTTCAACTAGTCATGACATAATATAACATACTCTTTTAAGCATATCATGCAACATGAAGAAATCATAACTAGTCATGGCATATCATAGCGTAAAGCATAGCATGAAGCATAACATAATCGTATCTAATCATGGCATATCATCATAAGGAGTCATGGCATATCATACACATGAACATATCATGGAACATAACATAATCATATCTAACCATGGCATATAAATCATCATAAGGTATATGCATATGATTTTGAAAAACATGTATCCGAAAAACATGTGTATGTCTCATGATCTTTAAAACCATTTCTTCTTACATATATATATACTTGAACATAATCTCAACTTAAAGGGGATCCCGGCTATGTACCACTTACATATTGCGTGCAACCTATGTAGGTCCAAGGTAGCAAGTCTTGAACCCTACAAGGCAACATATTAGGCCCGAGTCTTACTCCATCGACCTAGGGGCACTTAGGAGCCCATCCCTAACGAGGCCCGAGTCTTATTCCATCGACCCCGGGGCGCTTATGGAGCCCACCCTTGGTACAAGCCATATAAAGTAAAGTACATGTCATACTTATACATATCATACATCATAAAAGCATGCATCACTTAGGCACACATCATATCATAAAAGTATGCATCACTTAGGCATACATCATGTCATAAAAGTATGCATCACTTAGGCATACATCATATCATAAAGGTATGCATCACTTAGGCATACATCATGTCATAAAGGTATGCATCACTTAGGCATACATCATATCATAAAGGTATGCATCACTTAGACATACATCATGTCATAAAGGTATGCATCACTTAGGCATACATCATATCATAACAATATGCATCACTTAGGCATAGATCATAAAAACATGCATATCTTAAGCATAAAGCATATCATCAAGCATGCATCAGTTAACCATATAGCATATCATGAAAGCATGCATATTTTAAGCACTAAACATAGCATCAAAGCATGCATAATTTAACCACATAGCATATCATGAAAGCATGCATATTTTAAGCACTAAGAATAGCATCAAAGCATGCATAATTTAACCACATATCATAACATAAGCATGCATATTTTCAGCTCATATCATATCACCAAAGCATGTAAGATTTACCCACATATCATAACATAAAACATGCATATTTTGAACTCATAACATATCGTAGAAATTCCCATCTTGTACAGCTCACAAGCATACATGTCTAAGCATAAAAGTATATCATGTGCTCATCCAATCATAAGGAACAATGTAACATGATTAATTTGGGTACTAAGCTTCCTAATCCTTTGGGTTCTTATCATGGCCGAAACCCTCTTAGGTGCCCATTTAGGTTTTAAACAACATCCAAGCATGTAGAACCCAATTCATTCACATATCATTTTCATAGGAAATATTATAAACAAGATTTACTTGGACTTTAAGTTCTCCAAGTCCTTAAACCTCATTTGGACGAATCTTAACAAGTGTGAAACAAGGTTCTAAAGGACATAAAGCATGGAAACCTTAACCATATTTATAGCATTCATTTCAAGGAATATGGTAAGCACCATTGAATTAGTTCCTAAATTCCTTAAGCCCTTAAATTTAGGTCTTGATCGAAACTTACAAGTACTCATTTAGGTTTTCAAGCAAGCATACAAGCATGTGAACTTACTCTAACACCATGTATAAATTCATAAATGGCATCATACAAGTGGTCATGGCCGAAACTTCCCTTAGCATCAATTTAGGTCACTAACAACATATAGCATGTGAATTTTTAGCTTTCTACATTTCATATTTCATGGGGAGTGACATGAGCATGTTCAATGTAAGTTCTAGGGTTTCTAGGGCATGTATCCCTTCATGGCCGAGACCTTAAGGTGTCCATTTGAATCATAGTTAAATATATAAGCATGTGAACACAAACAACATGTTATCTCAATCTCTTAGGAAGCATCTTTAACACATGAGGTCTAAATTTTAGGGTTTCTAGGTCTTTAAACCCTACATGGCCGAACCTCATCAAGCATAGAATTTGTTCAAATGGCATAAAAGCATAGAAAGTCATAACACATTTCATAACATGTATAAAAGTCAAGCACTATAAGCATACATTTAAATTGTGTCTTAGGTTTCCTAGGTTTTTCCTTTCTTTATCTCATAGCATATGTTTGGCCGAAACCTTCCAAGTCTTTAAACTAGGTTTTAGGTGGCCTAAAGTATGGAAAACCTAAACAAGTTTTATGGCAAAAATATCAAAGAACTATACATATAAATTTGGTTCACAACAAGCTAGGACCCTTGTGGTCATAATTATCATATATCATGCAACCAATTTTCCTATACTCTAATTAAGCATGGGAGCATCAAACAACTTTTATATATTATTGTCATGGAGGTTTTGAGCATGTTAAAAATCTGTTTAAGCTATTCTAAACCATCCTCCTTACCATGGCCGAAACATTAAAAGTGGTGTTCATGAGTTTCTATCAACATACAAGCATGCAACTTCTTTAAGAAACTCTATATTCTATCATATAAACATGGTGAGTTTAAATTCAAAGTATTCCTAACCCTAAACCCTTCCTTGGCCGAAACTTGTGAGTGGGATACTTTTAGTTCCAAGTAACCTTCAAGTATGAAAACAATAATGGATCCTTAACCATTTATTTAGAGGGTTTTGTGCAAGTTAGGTAAACAAATAAATTCCCTAGCCCTTATAAAACCTTTTTGGCCGAAACTCTAGGGTTAGATATATCTCTAATCCAACATCACCTATATATAAAAATATGAGAGAAAACCTTCTTACAAAGCATAGAAAAATTATCATGAATCAAGACTTATTTTAAACATTCCTTGGATCACAAGTCCTTCCTTTGGCCGAATTTTTCACAACTTTGTTCTAGGTTTTAAAATCCTCATAAAATCCAAAAACATATCAAAACTACTTGTACCACAAGTGAGGGGATACTTACATCCTTTTCGCTTGTGGTTCTAAAGTGTGGTGATGGAAGAAAGGGTCTCTTCTTCTTGTTCTCCTCCCTTGATTTCCTTTGGTAGCCCTCCTTTGTATCCTAGGAGGAACTTTGTTTTGGGGGCCGAAAATGGAGGAGAGGGGGCTGAGGTTCTCGGTGATGGAGAGGGGAGAATGAGAGAAATGAGAGAAAAATCAAATCTTCTCTTCACATGCTCCCTTTTATGTTAAGGGGGAAGAGGTAGCAAAATTGGTTTTTGCTTTCCTTCTCCCTTAGCCCCTTTTTCCCATTTTATATTTATTTTATTTATTTATTTGTTCTCATCATTCATGATGAAACAAGGGGGAATGAATCCCCTTAATTGTCCCCTTGAAGTCTCGGCAAAGGGAGAGGAAGAGGGAGACAAAAGAAGGAAGGCAAGTTGCCTTTCTCTTGCTCATTTCTTGCTTTCTTTTGGCTAGCTTTTACTCTCATCCTTATCATGAGTTTCCCTCCTTTGCTATCAATATATTATTCCTATCCCAACTGGTTATTACCCATTAATCCTATCATTTACATCATGAGAGGTTCAAGGTTCAATCCTTGACCACTCCCTATTTTTATTTCTTTTTATTTCTTTTTGGTTCAACATTCTACTAATATTTTTCTAAGGCAAATTCATCATTCCCATATTTATCTTAAAAGCTTAGTGGGTGTTACACTAAAGGCATGCAATCAAACGAAAGCTACTTATACTGCAGGTGAGGGGTTTCTTACCTCCTGTTCGTAATTTCTTACGATTATAATCGCTAGGTTTCACGGAGGAGAGATCTCTTCAACGATCTTCTCGCGTCTATGCGTTCCTCTCGCGGAGGGGAGAGTCCTCGTGCCTTTGATGTTGCCGGGAGGTGCTCCTAGGGCCCTTGGCTTGGTGCGCCGAGAGAAGGAGGAGGAAAGGAGAGGGGCGGCGTGAGGTTAGGGTAAGGAGAAGAAGTTCACGGTGGAAACCAAAAATATCACCCTCACTTAATTATTTTCTATTTATATTAAGTGATAATTCCGGCCTAACTCTAATATAAATTTAATTGCCTCCCTTTCCTTTCAGCACGACCCTGCTGGGTTCAACTAGTTACTAGTATTATCCGTAAACCATAGGTCTCGGGTTCAATCCCCGCTTAGGCCGTTTTCATTTTCTATTTATTTTTGCTACTTCTGCTGCCCTAAAAATTCCGGAGAAATATCTAAAAATTTCAGAATAATTATAGAATATTTCTAATATAGTTTTGAGAATTTTCGGGCGTTACAATCCCCCATACCTTATAAAAAGTTCGTTCTCGAACTTAGAATAATTCTGGGTACTTCTGTCTCATGCTGGCTTCTGTCTCCCATGTTGCCTCTTCTGCTGTGTGACTGTGCCAAATGACTTTGACTAATGGTACTTCCTTTTCCGCAATTTCTTAACTGCTCAGTCTATTATCTGAATAGGCCGACTGTCATAGCTGAGGTCTTCGCGGATCTGTACCGACTGGGGCTCAATCACCTGGGTGGCATCTGGGATATGCTTCTTCAGCATAGAGACATGAAATAAATTGTGGACAGCTGACATTTCCTGGGGTAGCTCTAGCTCATCCACTCTTCTGCTGATAAGGTATGGTCCCACATATCTGGGATTTAGCTTGCCCTTCTTCCCGAAACGCATTACTCCCTTCATGAGAGCTACTCTGAGGAACACTGAATCCCCAACTGAAAACTCTAAAGGTTTGCGCCGTGTATCAGCATAGCTTTTCTGGCGGCTCTGAGCTGTCTCTATCCTCTGGCAGATCTGCTGTATAGCTGCTGTGGTATCTACCACTAGAGCTGTCTGAAGTTCTAGGTCTTTCTGTTCACCACTCTCATACCAGCAGATTGGAGATCTACACCTCCGCCCATAGAGAGCCTCGTAAGGTGCCATGCCGATAGTGGCCTGATAGCTATTGTTGTATGCAAATTCTGCTAGACTCAGATATTTACACCAACTTCCCTTGAAATCTAGGGCACATGCTCGGAGCATATCTTCGAGTACCTGATTTACCCGCTCCGTCTGTCCATCTGTCTGAGGATGGAAAGCTGTGCTAAACTTCAACTTTGTGCCCAAAGCTGATTGTACACACTCCCAGAAGTGTGATGTGAATCTGCTATCTCTGTCTGAAATAATGGTTCGTGGGACTCCATGTAATCTAATGATCTCCTTGAGATACAACTATGCTAGCTGTTCCATAGAGTAGGATATCCTGATAGCTAAGAAGTGGACTGATTTGGTCAATCTGTCGACTATTACCCAGATGGTATCAAAACCATTCGTGGTTTTGGGTAATCCCACTATGAAATCCATAGAAATGTCTTCCCACTTCCATTCTGGGATCTGAATAGGCTGCAAAACTCCTCCTGGTCTCTAATGTTCTGCCTTGACCCTCTGACAGGTCAGACAGGTGCTAACATATCTAGCGATGTCTCTTTTCATCCCAGGCCACCAAAAACGTTTCTTCAAGTCCTGATACATTTTGGTGGAGCCAGGATGCATCGCATAGGGAGTCTTGTGAGCCTCATCTAAAATCTTTCTTCGTAGTTCCTCCTGATCTGGAACGCATAGTCTGTCGCCAAAGTACAACACCCCGCTAGCAGACACTCTGAATTCTCCAGTTTCTGATTCTGCTAATCCTTGCTTGATTTTCTGAATTTCAGGATCCTGCTCCTGAGCTGTCTGGAGATCACCAAGCAAGGTAGACTCTAATGTCATAGTAGAGAGCTGTCCGACTATGAGTTCGAGACCGAAATCTGAGATCTCCTTCTGTAGGGGCGGTGACATGGCTGCTAGAGATAATAGGGTAGTGCTGGACTTTTTGCTGAGGGCGTCTGCTACCCTATTCACTTTTCCTGGGTGGTAGAGGATATCTATGTCGTAGTCTTTGACCAGTTCTAGCCATCTGCGCTGTCGCATATTCAGATCCTTCTGAGTGAAGAAGTACTTCAGACTCTGATGATCTGTATACACTCTGCACTGAGCTCCATACAAGTAATGTCTCCAAATCTTGAGAGCGAACACCACTGCTGCAAGCTCAAGGTCATGAGTAGAATAGTTCTTCTCATAATCCTTAAGTTGTCTGGAGGTATAGGCAATCACCTTGCCATCTTGCATCAGCACTACTCCTAGTCCCAACTTCGAGGCATCACTATATATGTCAAAGCTATCTGCGTTCTCTGGTAGAGTCAGAATAGGTGCACTGGTCAATCTCCTTTTCAGCTCGCTGAAACTGTTCTCACAGTCCTCTGTCCACTGAAATTTTCTATTCTTTCTGGTAAGAGCTGTCAGTGGGGAGGCTATCCTGGAGAAGTCCTCTACGAATTTCCTGTAGTAACCTGCTAATCCCAGAAAGCTTCTGATCTCACTGGCGTTCTTGGGTCTTTTCTAGTTGCTCACAGCTTCTATTTTACTGGGGTCTACCATGATACCATCCTTGGAGATGACGTAACCCAGGAAGGACACCTGATCTAACCAAAATTCACATTTCGTGAACTTGGCGTATAGCTGATTCTGCTGAAGGGTCTGTAATACTATTCTCAGGTGCTCTGTGTGTTCTTCCTGAGTTCTCGAATAGATAAGGATGTCATCAATGAATACGATGACAAACTTATCTAAGTATTCTCTGAATACTCTGTTCATAAGGTCCATGAAAGTAGCTGGAGCATTTGTCACACCGAAGGGCATGACTACGAACTCGTAGTGTTCGTATCTGGTCCTGAAAGCTGTCTTAGGTATATCCCCTTCCTTGACCTTCACCTGATGATAACCTGATCTGAGATCTATTTTAGAGAACACTGCTGCTCCCTTTAATTGATCAAACAGGTCATCTATTCTGGGGAGAGGATACCTGTTCTTGATTGTGACCTGGTTTAGCGCCCTGTAATCTATGCACAGACGCATGCTCCCGTCCTTCTTCTTCACGAACAATACAGGTGCTCCCCATGGTGAGTGACTAGGACGTATGAAGCCCTTGTCAAGCAGCTCCTGTAATTGCTCATGAAGTTCCTTCAGTTCTGCTGGAGCCATGCAGTAAGGTGCTTTGGAGATAGGATTTGTACCGGGAATGAGCTCTATCTCAAATTCGATCTCCCTGTCTGGTGCTAGGCCTGGTAACTCTTTAGGGAAGACTGCTGGGTAGTCACATACGACTCAGACCTCTGCTAGCTGTTGGTCCTTGTCCTGACTGGTACTGACTACGTGTGCTAAGAACCCCGTACATCCTGAATCCATCAACCTTTGTGCCTTCATAGCTGAGAGAAACTTCTTGACTTTTCTCTTAGGTTCTCCGACAAATTCGAACTGTGCTTCTGCTTCGGGTTGGAATATGACTCTCTGTTTACGGCACTCGATGGAAGCACCGTATCTGATCAAGAAGTCCATTCCAAAAATGACATCGTAGTCAGTCATATTTAGCATGATCAGATCACAGAAGAGTTCTCTGTCTGCTATAATGACTGGCACTGCTCTGAGCCAGTGCGTGGATGTCATAATTTCTCCTGAAGGCAGTGTCATCAGAAACTGACTACTGAGTACCTCTGGAGGTATTGCTAACTTCTCGGCAAATGCCCTGGATATATATGAATGGGTTGCCCCAATATCGAATAAGACAGTTGCTATTTGCTGGAAAATATTAATCTGACCTGTAACAACTGTCGAGGCATTTGCTACATCCTCTCTGGTGAGTGAGTAGATCCTCGCATTGGTCATAGCTGGAGGGGCTTCTAATCTGCCCTGGCTGATGTGTGGACCATCTAAAGCGGCCTGCATCTGATGTAACTGAGCTGGCTGGCCTCCGTACTGAATCGGCTGTAGCTGAGGAAGACTGGTCTTGTTTGGGCACTGCTTAGCCATGTGCCCTTCTTGTCCACATTCAAAGCATCCTCGTGTGCCCTTACGACAAACTCCAGGATGGAATTTCCCACAAGTAGCACACTTTGGATAACTGGGCTGCTTGCTGGCTGGTCCTCCTTTTGGGTAACTCCCTGGTTTGCGCTTGTTGCTGGAGTTCCCTTTCCAGTTAGAGCCATGGGAGCTGTGGCCCTGCTGTTTCTGAGTGCCTGAGCCTCCTTGACCTTTAGCTTCTGAGAGGACTTGCTTCTGCTGCCTGATGCTATTCTGGTAATGCTCAGTGATTAGAGCACTGCTCACTAACTCTTCGGTGGTTTGTGGCCTATGAACGCCACCAGCCACGTTCATCGCTATTTCCGGCCTCAGCATCTTGAGCATCAACCGGATTCGTTCCCTTTCTGTGCTGACTAATTCTGGGCATAGACGAGCCAACCTGTTGAATTTCTTCACGGCTTCCTCAACTGATAGGTTGCCCTGACGAAACTCTGTGAACTCGTCATAGTGGCGGTTCATGACCCGCATGTGAAAGAATTCCTCAAAGAACTCCTTCTCGAAGTCAGCCCACAACATCTGGTTCACTGGGCGCTTCGCTCTGATTCTCTCCCACCACATGAGTGCATCCTCTGTCAGGCAGAAGGAGGCACACTTCACCTTCTCGTGTTCTGGCCTGTCCAGAAGCTCCATCGTACTCTCCAGTGTTTTGAACCAGGCTTGTGCATCCCATGGTTCACTGGTGCCTGAGAAGTTCTCGGGCTTGACTCTCTGCCACTGGATCAGATAGGCTTCTCTCTGCGCTCCTGCTGCTGGAGCTACTGGTGCCGTAGGCTGGACTGGTGGAACCTCTAAGACTACTGGTGTTGCCAAGTTTGGCTCCGGGGTGACAGTGGGAGTATTCTGCTGACTAGCCTTTAAGGTGGCTATTTCCTGTTTCTGTTCAGCTAGCTGCTGCTGTAACTGAGCCACTAGTGCTATAAGGTCTGGGGGAGGCACTGAACTGCCAGTAGCTGGTGCCCTTCTAGCTGGGCGTCCTCGTGCCATTTCTAAAGACATGAAGGACATACATGACTAACACAAGCATAATTGAGTAACTATTGTTATCATGTTAACTACTGTCATAAACAAGCATGCTTCAGTTATATCTAAACATGAAAACAAGAAACATAAAGAAAGTGAGAGATGTTCTTACTTGGAAGCTGCAGGTACAATGCTGATGTGTGTGTAGGAAGTATGGAAACTGCTCTGATACCACTTTGTAACGACCCACCTTCTACTGACTAGGCTGTAAGGCCGATCGTTACGTAATGCTATGCTAAATTACTATTGCGGAAATCTGGATTGATTAAAATTTTACTAAATTGATTATTGTAAAATCTGAACTTAATTTTCTAGGTGTACCTAGGAGTTGTACACATGCTAGGGAAGATAATCTATGCCTCCTGGATGTCCTGCTAGCTGTAATCAGGCATTTCAATCGATCCATGAATCGATTGGGCTGTCGGATCGATCCAGTGATCGATCCAGCTTGATCCTGGATCGGTCGGCTGACCGATCCATAAGCTACATTGCTTCTGTATGCGGCTGGATCGGTCTACCGACCGATCCAGGAGTACACTGATCGGTCGGTAGACCGATCCAGTGGCTCACTGATCGGTCGGCTGACCGATCAGTGAGCTTCTGCACTCACTGTTCGCATCTGGATCGGTCGGCTGACCGATCCATAAACTTTCTGTTCGCGACTGGATCGGTCAGCTGACCGATCCAGCGGCACAACCCAACTCTGATCGATCTGTAGATCGATCTGGGTTTCTGATTTCGAATCAGAACCCTGATTTCAGCACTAGTTCGTGCCAAAATCTCATATAAGAGTTCTAAAAGTAATTGAAATAAGTTCTAACATCTATTAACTAGCATTCCAACATAATTACTAACAACTTAAACAAATCTTCCATGGTTTGCACATTCTAAGGTCTGAAAGTGCATAAAGGTACTTGAGAAAAGAAACTAAGTTCTCAATTTGCTAAACTCCCTAAGGATCTTCATTCCAGGTTCCTGCCACACACACCATCACTGCATTGACCTCCAACTTCCTTTGCTAGTCCATCTTTCCTTTACCCTTATCTGCAGTATAAGGAAAAATATTATCTGTAAGCTTTAAGCTTAGTAAGAAACCATCTACCTCACTAAAACATGCAACGATGCAAACATGTTTTTAAAGAATGCTATTTGAAAACATGCACTGAATTTGTTAAAGCATGGCATACTAGAGTTACATGGCATAAACACTGAAACATGGCATACATAATAAAATCTAAGCATGGAGCTATCTCATGATATCAACTAGGAGAAAATAAGCTGAAACTGTAACTGAAATTGAGCTAAAACTGAGCTAGTGTTGATCTTAAACTATAATCACATAACTAGATTATGAGTTTGAAAGCTATTATCGTAACAAGTGAAAATACATAATCATGTTGCTAGTGGGCCCGTCAACTGTACTTTGCTGTGCGCGCATCCCTAACTAGACCCGGGTTTGCAAGTCCCGAATTTAGTAGGGTTACTAGGTTGTCTAAACCAAGGGACGACTGTGGGAGCCCAACCCAATGGATATCTAATCCAGTACAGTGCCACTGAAAATAAAATACTGAATATAGCTACTAGTTGCTTATTTTGCTGTTTCTAGGTTATCTGAACCTAGAGCTAGGTTATCTGAACCTAGAGGCGACTGTGGGAGCCCACCCATTGGACCGTAATCCCATGTAAGCTGAAACTAGACTAATATACTGATTTAAATGCTACTAATGCATTTAACTGAGCTGTTAAAAATATCTGAGGTGGTATCAAGCTACACTAATCATTTTGTCGAACACTTGGTGTGCCCCAACTCTCCCCTCTAATAGGGAGACCACCTCTAGGCACCCGATAATGTCTAGAGCCTCCAACTGAAGGAGAATAACGTGTCTGGCCCATCTAGAGGTGCTCAACTAGATCCCTAGTCTGCGAGGAGGGTTTAAACACACCCTGGGCGCCGAAAAATCTGCATATAGCTAAACTAAAGGCATGCAATCAAACGAAAGCTACTTATACTACAGGTGAGGGGTTTCTTACCTCCTGTTCGTAATTTCTTATGATTATAATCGCTAGGTTTCACGGAGGAGAGATCTCTTCAATGCTCTTCTCGCGTCTATGCGTTCCTCTCGCGGAGGGGAGCATCCTCGTGCCTTTGATGTTGCCGGGAGGTGCTCCTAGGGCCCTTGGCTTGGTGCGCCGAGAGAAGGAGGAGGAAAGGAGAGGGGCGACGTGAGGTTAGGGTAAGGAGAAGAAGTTCACGGTGGAAACCAAAAATATCACCCTCACTTAATTATTTTCTATTTATATTAAGTGATAATTCCGGCCTAACTCTAATATAAATTTAATTGCCTCCCTTTCCTTTCATCACGGCCCTGCTGGGTTCAACTGGTTACTAGTATTATACCTAAACCATAGGTCTCGGGTTCAATCCCCCACTTAGGCCGTTTTCGTTTTCTATTTATTTTTGCTACTTCTGCTGCCCTAAAAATTCCGGAGAAATATCTAAAAATTCCAGAATAATTATAGAATATTTCTAATATAGTTTTGAGAATTTTCGGGTGTTACACATTAAGTCAAAGACTTCATCAAATTCTCAACTTCAAGATGGAATTCCGAGATGGACTCTGATTCGACATAAGGGTACCTTCACCATTCACAATGACAAACTTTGATTCTTGGAAATCAAGAATCAAAAACTTATTCATGATGGAGATAAAGCAATGGTTTACTTTAAGGGAAGGTTTTGAAGCTCCAAAGGATAGCAAAGGCAAAATTATTAAGATGAACAAATGGAGCAAGGGGCAAGTTCAAAGATGTGAGACCAATGACAAAATGGCTAAGCTATTGGTCAATTTATTGCCTAGTGACATCTTGAGCAAGATATGATAATACAAAGATGCCAAGGAGCTTCAGAGCAAGTTGGCAAAGATCCATGAAGAACCCTCCACTATACCAAGTCAAGAAAAATTGAAAGAGGGCAACTCATTGGATTAACAAGTAGAGGACTCCGAGATTGAGAGGTGGTCAACATCGGAAGAAGAAGAAGTCCAAGAAGTTTCATCCTTAAAGGAGTGCAACGAAAAAGGCAAAGAGGGAGCATACTCTTTATTTCATGTACAAGAGGATGAAGATGGAGAAGCCTCCACCTCAAGGATTGAGGGGGAGTATGGAACATCAATGCTGGATCAACAAGAAGTCTCTTCATCTGAATCAAATATAGAAAGTGCCACCCCTACAAGTAAAGGTATAGAAATTTCAAATGTAAATAATAAAGATCATATAATTTGTTTCAAGTGTAAGGAAAAAGAGTACTACAAGAGTAAGTATCCTAAATTGGCTAAGAAGAAAGGTTAAGTGATATCAAAGGGCAAGGAGGTCAGCCCCATGCTACATAAGAGCAAGGATCACATTGTGTGCTTATTGTGTAAACAAAATGGACATTACGGAGCCAATGCCCAAAGAAGAAGAATCCGGCCAAAGTCAAAGGAGGAAGTACAAGTCAAGAGAAAGTTGTTAAGAGCAAACCCAAGGTATCATTTATTGAACTAACTCCTTTAAGTAATAATAAAAAGCATGCTAGAAATAATTTATATAATTTTAATGCTATTTGTCATGAAAATAGAATGCATGATAGGATTAAAGAAAAATATGTAGCTTTCATGCCAGGACCACCTCACCTAAGGTTAGGAAGGTAAATAACAATCTAGGTAAAAATTCTATGGATTTTAGATATAAGCCTAGAAATAGAAATGCTCAAGGAACAAATGAAAAATCAAAATCTAAGGATTTAAGGATGGAAAACCAAGCCTTGAGATCAAGGCTTGATAAATTGGAAAAGACCCTAAAAAGAATGGAAACTATCTTTAAGGGGTAAATGAGCACAACCTAGGTTTAGGAATGCAAGAGTCATCCTATGGTCATAGAGGTTTGGGATACAAACCTAAAGCTAAGAAAGATGTGTCTTCTTATCATAGACCTCCATATAGTTATGGAACTAATTCTAGATCTAGGGGTCAAGTCAAAAATACAAGAGAAGTTATCCCTAGAAGTATCTTTGAGAAGACCAATGTGACTAAGGCTTTAAAGAAGTCTAAGAAAGTCACTAGGAAGGTCACAAGGGAAGCTATCCCTAGAGTTGACTTAGAGGAGTGGAGCATGACTAAGGCTTCTAAGAAGCCTAGGAAGGTCATTAGGAAGGTGACTAGGGAAGTTATCCTAGTGAATACTTAGAGCACTCAAGGAGCACTAATAAATTTTGGGTTCCTTAGAGTATATTCGCTACACCCTAGATGGGTATAGAGAGTGTTAACTTTAATTGGAATGGTGGTTAGCCTAACCTTAAAAAAGTTGATACTTGGAAGTCATTTTCAAGGTATTATTACACCTTGAAAATGAAATGAATTAATTGATTACAACCTAAATGAGTAAAATGTGTCAAACTTTGAGGGATTATACTTAATTTAAATTGGGATAAATAGGAAAGAGTCAAGAAATGCCAAGTTGAAAGTTTGACATTTTCTTAGGAAAATGAGGACAATCTAGGATTAATTCTAAGTTAGTAAAGATCTAGATATACTTAGATAGATAATCTAGGTATATTTACTTATGCTAAATTATCATAATTGTTTACCCATCATATGCCATGACATCATATTTCGTATTCATTTTATTATGAAAAATATAACAAAAATATCATGTCATGTCATACACATATCATTTAGCTATAATATATCTTTCTTTAAAAAATTACTCATTTTAAT
This sequence comes from Zingiber officinale, assembly GCF_018446385.1. NCBI lineage: Eukaryota > Viridiplantae > Streptophyta > Magnoliopsida > Zingiberales > Zingiberaceae > Zingiber > Zingiber officinale. Next base: position 21,241,381 of record NC_056002.1, on the reverse strand, counting down.
GTATGTCATAAGTCATCATGCATTATTTTTAAAGTTTCTTGTAATTAAGGACAATGACATTTACCAACAAGTGTGGTAAGAGAGCTTATCAACAAGTGACATCCTAGGTGGATGATCAAGATTACAATGCCTAGATAGATATGTATGATCCCTTAGTTTAGGACAAAGTCAACGTCTACGTCTCACAAAGACAATAAGATGACTTGTATGTGTTTTAGTGCACATTAAATATAAGTAAGATGTTAGGATAATGAACTAGACTCAAGATGTTGATTAGTTCATCCATTTGAGTTTTAGCTTTATCAAAATACATAGTTATACATTATCCAATCATTGGTAAAGCTAATGTACAAGTCATGTGCATTTAGCCTAAAGAACATGGTTGGAAACTGATTTTGAAAATCATTTCAAAATATTTTTAGAAAACCTTGGTGATATGGGTTAGGTTTAGTAGGTCCCTGGTGAAAAAGGGAAAGAAGATAGCAGAATTAAGAAAATAGATCAATATCGATGGGGATATACCTTAGGAAAGATAGTTCAATATCGGCCGGTATATAACTTAATAAAATATAGCCCAACATCGACTAGGATAACAGGCTTAAGGGGATACAAACCCATACCGGTCGAGGTTGTACACATAATAAAATATAGCCCAAATCGGTCAGGATAACAGGCTTAAGGAGATACAGACCAATATCGACCGAGAAACACCTTGAGAAGAATAGGCCAATATCAGCCGGGATATACCTTAGGAAGGGTAAACCAATATTGGCCAGGTTTACACGTTTAAGATAAAAAAGCCAGGATTGTTTAAGGTGGCATATCTGAACATAGACTAATATTAATTAAGTATACATGATCGCCCGAGAATGAAAAGATCTAAGGCTTTATAGAATTTGTAGTATATTATTGAACGATTAGTTGAATGGTAGTAATAAATCGACCAGACATGGTCTGGGTTCAATTTCGACCGATACAGGGCATAGTATCATATCGAGCTGTCTATAACATAATAAAGACAGGGCATGAGCAAATACATCCAGAATATTCATAAATAGTTTAATAAAGATATCTGTGGTATGCGATTGTATAACAGGTTCGCTAATTTGGCAGGAAGTATGTTTCTAGATTCTTCTGCAGGCACTATATGACAAAGAAGGTACATCTAGGGTACAAAAAAGATTCCTTAAAAGTTATTTTATGCAAGTACAGGGCTTACATCATCTCATAACAAACTCTAACAAACCGGGGTCCACTTCATGACTATGGAGGTTATATGAAGTGGTATAAAAGGGGAATCCTCTCCGTTGGCTAGATATGCACACATTGCTACTCACACTCACAACCCTAATTTTTCAGTTACTGTTCATCTTCTTCCTTCTTCCACACTAAGAGAGATCACTGAATTGAGCGTCGGAGGGCCTAGCCAGGGATTCCCACCCCTGGCTTAGGTCACTGACAATAGTGTTGGTTGATCTCTTGTGCACAGGAAGCTTTGGAAGCTCCAGATCTTGGTTTTCTTCATTGAATCCTTCCTTTCATTTTTGGATCTTCACACAAGAAGGGTATTCTGCGACTACATTCTCCCAGATCCACTTTGGGTTTCTCGGATCAGTATTCTACAGGTATTATTCCTCATCAGCAGTAGGTTTTTTCCCAGCTTTCTGTTTTGTCAGGCCTCTCAGACAGGATCAAATTTGGCACCGTCTGTGGGAACTTCACTTGAATCTGAGACTACAAGATGGAAGACACTGGAAAATCAAACTTACTCACCATTAGTCATGAAGATCTGGATTTCCTCATCAACACTACTCTATCGGTAGCTCATAATCCGGCGATTTTGACTACTGAGCACCGGAAGGGAAGGGAGCTGGAAGAAGAAGATCATTTATATTTCCCTCTAGCTGCTACTTCTCCAACTAGGCATCCTCGAGGTTTCCTTCGTACTCCTTTTGAGCAAGGAGGATGAAGGCCTATATTTCAGGAATCCTCTAGCGAGCGCCCGACAAAGAGAAGCGCAAAGCTAAGATGATGGTAACTAGTGATAGTTCGCCGGAAAGAGTCATCTCTCCATTTTTCCAAAGTGTACTGGATGATCCGCTTCCTAAGCGGTACCAAAATCTGTAGATCAGCGAGTACACTGGGACTACAGATCCAGAAGATCATTTGTTGAAATTTGAGAATGTAGCATTATTGTTAGCTAGAGCCCTAGAGTCAATCATTTGATGATTGTATTTTGGACTTGTTGTATCATATTCTATATAAATAAAGACATTTGGTTTTTGGTTATTAGACTTACTTGTATTGGTGTCAAATAAACTAAGTATAATAACGTCCTTGAGTAGACGGTTCTCACCTATATAAATCGGTTAGTTGAACCGATAGTGAGATGATATAGGGAACACTACTCTTAATCATTCCTAGTGAGTATTAACATTCAGGGACAATGTTAATGCAATAAGACTAGCATGTAGGTCAACTCGATGACTTGATCTCACAAGTTATGGATATGGAGATATCAAGTTGACACATGGGTATGCATTGGAGAATGTATACTGAATGACCCGCCATGAGAAAGTATCATGGATCGTTATATGAGTGTCATATACTTTCTCATGTGACTATTAGTATGACTATTGGTCCTTAGACCTGAAGTCACCATGGTTCCCTACATAAGGAGTTATGTACTTTGGTTTCGTCAAACGTCACCCGTAACTGGGTGGACTATAAAGGTGATTACTGGGTATATAACGAATTATGCAGAGAGATGTGAGTGATGTAGATGGGATCTATCCCTCCCATATGACGGGAGCGACATCGGTATTCTTGATAGAGTTAGACCACGAAGTGCATGGCCATGCCCAAATGAGTCAACATGAGATGTTGAGCTCATTTGATTGAGTGAGTCTACTTGGATTTTAAGATTTAGATTGATTAGAGGATGACACGGTCTATGCCTCACATTGATCAATCTAGATGTCTAGGATAGAATGATAATGTCACATATTGTGTGGAGTCACAATTAGTAGTCACAAGGTGATGTTGGATCTCAACATTCTTGTAACTTGGTTAGCAATGATGTATTGCTAGATGCCGCTCATTGCTTATGTTTATAAAGGAGTTTAGAAACATTGCCAACGTTACAAGAACCTATTGGGTCACACACAAAGAACAAGTGGATGGAGATTGGGTTCATATGATGAACCAATTGGATTAGGTTCATATGATGCACCAAAGATTGGATTCAAATTAGACTTATTGAGTTAGACTCAATTAGATTCAATTGTTGAATGAGTCTAATTTAAATTTGATCCATTGAGTCAATTTATATTAATGAATTGAGATTCATTAAATTAAAATTGACTTGAATCAAAGGTTGGATTTAACTCAACAAGGAAGATAATTGGTCAATTTTGACTTGACTAAATGGAAGTTGAAACATCAAGTTTGACTTGATGTATTGCCACATCATGAAGGTTGACTCATCCTACATGGCATGACTAACTTTGCCACATCATTTCCACCTCATGAGGTATGCCACCTCATGGAGGTTACACATCCCATGCCATTTAATGTGGCCGGCCACATTAATGAGGGAGGTTACAACATGTGGCTGGCCACACTAATGGGTGTATAGGTTTTGTTTTGTGGCAATTGATTATGATTCATTGCTTCATCTTATTCCTTGTGTTCTTCCTTCTCTTTGCTACTGTTGCCATGGGTTTTCAAGCAAGGTGAAGAGGAATGTGTTGAGTTCCAAGAGAAAGGGTGAAGTGAAGGTCACAAAGGAGGGTACCTAGAGGAGTATGTGAGATTCCTTTTTCTTTCTCTCCTTTCTCCCCTTTTAAATCCTACCCGAGAGCCCTAGAAAGTGCTAGCACACTTGTGGTGCTCTTCTTCTCCATCCTTGAGTGTTAGAGAACACCTCTTGTTCGTGTGGATATCACTAGAGAGTTGTCTACGTTGACAACTTCGAGATCCGACGTATCTTGGACTTGCGGGATTTGCGAGGGCACGCATCGAAGGTATAAAATGGTTTTTTCTTGTAGATCTACTGTAGATCGTCGTTTGAAACTCGTACTCGTATTTTCGAAAGTTTTCCTTCACATGAGATCCAGTGGCATGGGTGATTCGGGGTTATCGCGACGCGAAAAAGCGGTTTTCGCGGCCCGAAAAACCCAACAATTATTACAATAATTTTCTAATGGGGTGAAGTGCTGGATGTTCCTTACAATACTCGGAGGAGCTGCGCAACGTTGGTTCAAGAGATTGCCGGAAAAATCTATCCAAAAGTTTAAGGATTTCAAGAAGGTTTTCCTACACCATTTTTCCAGCAACAAGAGGTATCATAAAACTCTCTGGAGTTTATTTTCAATTAAACAAGCATCTAAGGAGTCCATTAGAGCCTACATCAAAAGATTCAATCAGGTAGCTATTGATGTGCCCAATGCTACTACAGAGATATTAGTGTTAGGATGTATACTAAAAGCCTAGCTTTTGGTATAAACATTTATCTAGAAATAAGAATCACATTGGTCAAATGTCTACATTTATGATAAATGTAGTTGTTCAATTAATTTATATTGTAGATAACATGGTGTGTGGTGTCACACACAGAAGATCATGTTATCGGTTCCTTATAAATTATAAACAGTAGCTCACGACCAAGATGGAAAGGAACAAACCATTGGAAGGTCGTAGTGTAATTAGGTATTAGTTTATCTTAACTATATAATTACACTAGTACACTTAGAGTGTATTGAGTAGGACCATTTGAGGTCGTTCCTTTTATACTGACTTTATGAAGGAACAAAGACTTCAGTTATTATGGAAGTGTGTGCTTTTAATCCTAATATAATAACAAGCACATATATTTGATATTTATTTCTTTAATTTATCAATGGGTGAGATTTAGTTCGATGAATCAATAAGCCCGATAAGTTGGGAAATGATATCACTTATAGTGTGTGTTGTTGATTATAGAAGGAAACTGTGTCCTAGTGATCTAGGTTGAGAATGTCCCCAAGAGGAGCTCATAAGGATTGTTATGTTAAACCCTGCAGGTGGACTTAGTCCGACATGACGATGAAGTTGAGTGGTACTACTCTTGGAGCTAGATATTAATTAAGTGAGTTGTCAGTAACTTACTTAATTAGTGGACATTTGTTATCTTAAACACAGGGAGACTAACACACTCATAATAAGAAGGAGCCCAAAATGTAATTTGGGATTGGTGCGGTAGTTCAATAATAGTTCTTTAGTGGAATGAATTATTATTGATGAAATTAAGTTGTGTGTTCGGGGCGAACACGGGATGCTTAATTTCATCGGGAGACCAAAACCAATTCCTCCTCTCGGTCCCTATCGTAGCCTCTAGTATATAGAGATTTATACTCACCGCATACCCACCTTCTTACCGGCCAAGACCAAGTGGATAAGCCATGTAGGTGGCCGGCCAAAGCATGGGTCCCAAGCTTAGGTGGCCGGCCACTAGAATATTAAAAAAGATTTTTATTAAAATTATTTCTTATGTGGATATCATGATTTTAAAAGAGAGTTTAAAAATTAAAAATTTCCTTTTATAGCTTTCTACAAAAGATTAAGAGAAGAGATTAATCTCTTTCCTTATTTGTAGTTTAAAAGGATGGTTTTAATTTTTGGTAAAAACTTTCCTTATTTGTAAATCATCTACATGTTTAAAAGAAAGTTTAAAATTTGAAATCTTTTCTTATTTGTTGATTAAAGGAGGATTTTAAATTTTAAGAAAAACTTTCCTTTTTAACCATGTTCATGATTTAAAAGAAAGTTTAAAAATTAAATATTCTCTTTTATAAGTTTCTACAAGACATTAAGAAAAGATTTGATATCTTTCTTTATTTGTAGATTAAAAGAGATTTTAATTTTTAGAGATAACTTTCTTTTTATCCACATGTTTAAAAGAAAGATTTTAATTTATAAAATTTCCTTTTTATTAACCAATCATGAAGGGATTAAATTATTGGAGAAATTTTTATAAATTTCCGGAAACAAATTAGGAAGTTTTAATTCTTGTTTTAATTAAAACTTTCCTTGATTTGGGGCTTGAGGTGGCCGGCCTTTGTATTTGAAAAAGAAAATTATTTTTAATTAAATAATTTTTCCTTTTCAATGGAAAAAGAATTAAGGAAATTTTTATTAAATTTTTCTTATTTGCCAAGACCAAGGATTATAAAAGAGGGGATAGAGAAGACTTTATGGTCGATGATCTCTATTCTTTTCCTTCCTCTCCTCTTTGGTTTTGGTGGCCGACCCTATTTCTCTCCTCTCCTCTTGTTGGCCGAAACATATCTCTTGGTGGAGCTTTTGTTAGTGGCCGGATCAAGGAAGGAGAAGAAGGAGAGAAAGCAAGCCTCGTTTCTAGCATCCCTTGGAGCATGGTGGTGGTGGCTGAACCTCTTCATCCTAGAAGATGTTTTGATGGCCGAAACTTGCAAGGAAGAAGAAGGTGATTGGTGGTTTCTCATCTCGGAAGATCGTTGCCCACACAACATCCGAGGTTAGAAGAGGAATACGGTAGAAGATCAAGAGGTCTTTCTAGAAGGTATAACTAGTAGTTTTTCCTTTTCCGCATCATACTAGTTATTTATGGAAATAATACCAAATACAAGAGGCTTACGATTCTAGTATTTCGAATATGTTTTTTGAAGTTGTGTTCTTTTGTTTTATTTTTCCTTGTGATTTGATTGTTCTTTTCGGTTAACCTAAAGTTATTTTAGGAAATTAAATATTAGATTTCTATAAAAGGTTTTGTCTAGTCGGTGGTGGTTGCTCCCATATCCAAGAAGGCCATGTGCCTCGCCACGTCAGTACTGGGAACCAATTATGGAAATTAATATTTAATGGAATTAATAACTTAAGGTGATTTGGGTCGAACGTGTTAAGTTCCGCAGGAGATCCAAGTCAAAACCTAAAAGAACAAATAGATTAAGTTTTGGATCAAACGTGTTAAGTTCCGCAGGCGATCCAAAATTTAATTTAAAAGAACACATGGTAGCTAGGAAAAGGTTTAGACTTTTGTACAAAATTTTTGTACAGTGGAACCTCTAGGCTTTCCGAGTAGCAACCAACAATTAGTAAGTGCTTTCTCTCAAGGCTTAAATGATAATGATTTCTTTAAAGATCTGGTAAGAAATCCTCCTGCCAATTTGGACTCCTTAATTGAACGTGCCACTGAATACATTAATGTTGAAGAAGCTCAAGCCGCCCGCAAAAAAGAAGGTACTACTTCTTCTCCTACCCTTGTTAAGGAGAAGGCTCCTGCTCCTGTTCCTCCACCGAGGGGACCTCGAGTAGTTCATCCACCCCATCGTCATCCAGAGTATCATCCACAAGCTGTACAACATGTGGAGATACAGCAAGAAGCACCAAGAAGATGGTGCACTTATCACAAGATGTAACGTCCACCCTTCTTACTACTACTCTCTAACGGCGACCGTTACCTAACTACTACTCTACTTACTAGTGTTACTTATGCTAATATTAGCGACACTTAGATTTATCACGGCCCTAAAGGAATTCCTATCGAAAAATTTCGGCAGAATCTCCCCTGTACCGGTGACCAAATCAACAATACAAACAATCTATACTCAGCCACAGGTGGCTGGAACATATATTTTCACAACCACACAGTAATAATACACACTATAACTAAAAGAAAGCTATTCTAGCAATAGTAACCAACTATATCACTCCACGAATAATAAAAGAAAACTAATTACAAGTGCGGAATAAACTCAACTACAATCCCAATTGCATAACAACATTAAAAGAGAACTAAAAGAACTAAACAGAAAAGTCTTGGCAATTTGCCAGCTCATTCTGGATCTCTCCATAGTCTAGTCATCACACACCTCCATCACCACCACCTTGTCGCCTTCCTTTCATATTTTAGCTTTTCCTTTATCTGCAGTAGGAGGAAAAATAGATCTATAAGCGAAACACTTAGTAAGTACTAATCTATCTCACAAAAACTCGAAATGCATAGAAATGCAAACGATACTGAAACTGAAATGCTAAAAGAAAAGCTACATGTACTCATCTAATAGCAAGGTACTCAAATAAACTGCATAATCATGATATACCAGAATAAAGCTGAATACTGGAAATAAAACTAATCATGCTCACTAAACTGATAAGAAAAGTAATGAAACTTATGCTGTATGCTTAGATTTAAAGGAACTAAACTTCTGCAAATTCTAAACATAGGTGATACTTGTTTCATTTACTTATAACTTTATACTTGAAATTAATCTTTTAATTTCTTTTACTTTTACTTTTCCTTTTCTTTCTTCTTCTTTTTCTTTCTTCTTCTTTTTCTTTGGGCCCAGGCTTAGTACCATCTTTTGCGCGCTCCCTAATAGAGACTGCTGTAGTCCCGCAGAGTAAAGACCTCGGTCTTACCAGGGCCGAGATCTCGGAAACGGTCACCTGGATCTGTTTAACGACAACCTCGGAAGTCGGGTACTAGCCTCTTACTTTAATTTATTTGTTATTTCTTTTTAACTAGACCTTGGTCTTTTTCTTACTTATAGCTGCTCATTATAGCAAGGAAAGTCCAAACTAAATGCTATGTGCATACATGTATATGCTAAAATCTGTTCATGCATATCTTAAAGCAAAGGAAAACAAAAATCAGCATGCTACTATATGCTAAAATCTGTTCATATGAATACTAAAAATCTACACATGTGAATAACAAAAATCTGCACACGTGAATCATTAAAAATCTGCGAATGAAACATAATTAAAAACTAATACGGCTCATGCTATTCTAATACTGCATGCTTTAAATAAAGGTTGCCCTTCTAACTAAATAAGGGTTGTTCTTGCCCTTTGAGTTGCAAGGAAAATGCTAAACCATTCTAACTAATTAAAGGTTGTTCTTGCCTTTTTAAGTAGCAAAGAAAATATTAACTGCATGCTTAAATAACAAAGGTTATTCATGTTCAGAAACATGGAAATCCAAGGCTAAGATACTAAACTTAAAACTAATCATGTGCATGGAATTAGCAAAGATGAACTAAGCTACAATGAAAAATTCTGCATACAAAGAGATCCAACTACACTAAAATTCTGCACATGGTATTCTAATAGCAAGAAACTAAATTTCCAATGCTACTAAACAAGACTGATCATGTTTATTAATAGCAAGAAAACTAACACCATGTTCCTGGATCTAAGGATGTTCGTGCCCACTACTTAGCACAAAAGAAGGGTTTAACAGGAATGCTGATTATAGGGCTATGAAAAGCTAACTAACACATATATGCATATGTATCAAAACAAGAAACTAGCAACTAAATTATAATTCAACACTGCTCATGTTATTTCAGTAGCAAATGAAACCTAGTAATAAAGGGATCAATGCTGCACATACCCAATAGAATATCATGCTAACAAAATAACAAAGGCTGAATTTGAAATGCTATTAAACAGGCTGATCCTATTTATTAAATAGCAAAGAACTAACACTTTGTATTGAGATTAAGGCCGTTCATATTCAAGAATAGCACCAAAACTAATATGGCCACTTAGACAACCTGCTGATCATGCCTACTTATTATCTAGGATTACCTAACTCAAAATGCTAAAGGTCAAGGGCTGTTTATGCTCATCTGTGTGGCCCAAAAGGAAAACAACTTGCTAGAAAATAGGAGCAGTAAGTAGATGTACACGGATACAACACTGAAATGCTACAGGCATGCGTAAAACATGAACTACATGCTGGAATTAAGGGGTTGTTCGGCTGTTACAATTGAAGCATGCTTAAAACGTGAACTAGGTGCTAGAATCAGAGGCTATTCGGACTGTTACAATTGAAGCATGTCAATCACAAAAACTCAGAATTCTCACGCCAATAGGTATAGCTATTCGTCTTGACAAACAGAGCAAAGAAAGGAAAACCCTAGCATACAATCCTACTCGGCATAGTAAAATCCGAAAGCAAGGAAAGCAAATCGAAGCTCGAAGCAACTCCTACCATAGGTGAGTAGTACTTACCAGGATTTGCTTGGACTTACAACCGAGAAGAGAAGAGGCTTCTAGGGTTCCGGCGAGACTCGAAATCGCAGCGCCTTCTTTGCGTCTACGTGCTCTCCACGTCGAGAAGATCACGAGAATGTGAAGGATTCTCGGAGACAACCCTCCGTTGACCGCCGGAGAAGAAACTAGGGTTTCTTCGATTTCACCCGAGAAGAAACGGCGCACGCACGAAGAGGAAGAAGAGTAGCATTAGGGTTCGGGAAAGAAATTAACCCTTTATAACCTAGGTTTTATTTCTGCCCTTTACTATAACTTAAATACATCTCGCTACATACTTGGTTAACAAATCACACGCAGCTCAGTTGGTTGGCTGCATCCGGTTGGGTCAGGTTCGGCCAGAGGTCTTGGGTTCGAGTCTCACCTTCAACGGTTTTTGTCAAAACTTCTTTCTTTTTGTAAACCTACTAAATGACCTCCAAAAATTACGTAAAAATACTCTAAAAATTCCTAAAAATCTCTAGAATATTTTAAAAGTATTTCCAAATATTTGTATGGACTTTTAGAACTTGAAATAAGGAAAATTGGGTCGTTACAATCTCCCATACCTTATAAAAAGTTCGTCCTCGAACTTAGAATAGCTCTGGATATTCCTGTCTCATACTATCCTCCCGCTCCCAAGTGACTTCCTCGTGCTTCTGGTTCTGCCAGATGACCTTTACTAGTGGTACTTCTTTATTTCTTAGTCTCTTGACTGCTCTGTCCACTATCTATGTAGGTCTGCTCTCATAACTAAGATCCTCTTGGATCTGCACTGACTGAGGCTGAATCACTTGGCTCGGGTCGTGGAGACACTTCTTTAGCATGGAGACATGAAATACATTGTGTATTGCTGACATGTCTTGTGGTAAGTCCAGCTTGTAAGCTGCCTTCCCACTCCTCTCTATGATCAGGTAACGTCCTACGTAGCGAGGACTTAACTTACCTTTCTTGCCAAATCTCATCACTCCCTTCATAGGAGCGACTTTGAGAAAAAATGAATCCCCTACTTGGAATTCCAATGGCCTACGACGTGTGTCAGCATAACTCTTCTGTCTGCTCTGGGCAGTCTCAATTCTCTGTCTGATTTACTGGATCGCCTGAGTAGTCTCATCTATTAGTTCTGTCTAAATGCCCAACTCTGCTTCCATTTCTTTTCTCTCACCTGCTTCTTGCCAGCAAATGGGTGATCTGCACTTCCTGCCATACAGTGCCTCATAAGGTGCCATCTTGATGGTGGCCTGATAACTATTGTTATAGGCAAACTCAGCTAAGCATAGATACTTGCACCAACTTCCCTTGAAATCTAATGCACAAGCCCTGAGCATATCTTCTAAAATCTGATTTACTCGCTCTGTCTGTCCATCAGTCTGCGGATGGAAGGCTGTGCTGAACTTGAGCTTGGTGCCCAGTGCATTCTGAACACACTCCCAAAAGTGTGAGGTGAAGCGCCCATCTCTATCAGAAACGATAGATTTAGGGACTCCACGAAGTCTGATCACCTCCTTAACGTATAGTTGTGTCAACTGCTCTATGAAGTGGGACACCTTGATGGCTAGGAAATGGGCTGACTTAGTCAATCTGTCCACTACTACCCATATTGCGTCATATCCGTTTGTATTTCTTGGAACACCTGTTATGAAGTCCATGGATATGTCTTCCCACTTCCACTCTGGTATTGGAAGAGGCTGAAGAACTCCTCTTGGCCTCTGGTGTTCTGCTTTGACTCTCTGGCATGTCAGGCAGGTACTGACATATTTAGCAACGTCTCTTTTGAGTCCAGACCACCAGAACCTCTGTTTCACATCTTGGTACATCTTGGTAGGACCAGGATGCATGGAATATGGTGTGCTATGAGCTTCTTCTAAAATCTTCTTCCTTAGTTCTTCATCATTGGACACACAAATGCGACTTCCCTGATAAAGAATCCCGCTATCTGTTACTTGAAACTCTGATTTGTCTTCTTTCTGTATCCCTTGCTTGATCTTCTGAATGTCTGGATCTTCACTTTGCTTTCTCTGTATGTCCTCAAGCAAGGTAGACTCTAAGGTCAATGCGGAGAGCTGTCCATAAATAATTTCCATACCAAAGTCTGACAACTCCTTCTGCAGTGGTAGGGCTAATGATGACAAAGACATCAGGGATGCACTGGACTTTCTGCTTAGTGCATCTGGCACTTTGTTAGCTTTGCCTGGGTGGTAGAGGATTTCACAGTCATAGTCTTTGACCAACTCTAGCCACCTACGCTGCCTCATGTTTAAGTCCTTCTGAGTGAAGAAGTACTTAAGACTCTGATGGTCTGTGAAGATTCTGCACTGAACGCCATACAAATAATGTCGCCAGAGTTTTAGTGCAAAGACCACAACTGCCAGCTCAAGATCATGAGTGGGGTAGTTCTTATCATAGTCTTTGAATTGTTTGGAAGCATATGTTATAACTTTTCCTTCTTGCATGAGTACAGCTCCTAGGCCCATCTTTGAAGCATCACTGTAGATATCAAAACTCTTGTCACTCTCTGGAACGGTCAGAATGGAAGCACTGGTCAGTCTCCTCTTGAGTTCTTGGAAACTCGGATCACATTTGTCTGACCATTCAAACCTCTTGTTCTTTCTGGTGAGGGCTATTAGTGGAGAGGCTATCCTGGAAAAGTCCTCCACGAATTTCCCGTAGTACCCAGCTAAACCAAGGAAACTTCTGATCTCCCTGGTGTTCTTGGGTCTATGCCATTTGTTGACCGCCTCTATTTTGGTTGGGTCCACTTGAATACCTTCTTTAGAAATTATGTGACCTAGAAATGCCACTTGATCTAACCAGAACTCGCACTTTGAGAATTTAGCATAAAGTTATTTCTACTGTAGGGTCTGCAGAACTATTCTCAAGTGCGTGTCATGCTCCTCTGGGGTTCTGGAATAGACTAGAACGTCGTCGATGAACACAATGACAAATTTGTCAAGGTATTCTCTGAACACCCTGTTCATCAAGTCCATGAAGACTGCTGGTGCATTAGTCACACCAAAATGCATGACTACAAACTTGTAGTGTCCGTATCTGGTCCTGAAAGTCGTTTTAGGTATATCCCTTTCTTTCACTTTCAGCTGATGGTGCCCAGAGTGCAGGTTTATCTTTGAGAACACTGTTGCCCCTCTTAACTGATTAAATAAGTCGTCGATCCTGGGAAGGGGGTACTTGTTCTTGATCGTCACTTTGTTCAGCGCTCTATAATCTATGCACATTCGCATAGATCCGTCCTTCTTCTTGACAAACAACACAGGAGCTCCCCAAGGTGAGTGACTAGGGTGGATGAAGCCTTTGTCGAGTAGCTCCTGAAGTTGTTCTTGTAACTCTTTCAGCTCTGCTGGAAACATTCGGTATGGAGCTTTTGAAATTGGACCAGTACCAGGAACCAATTCAATTTCAAACTCCACTTCTCTGTTGGGAGGTAGTCCAGGTAGCCCTTCTAGGAATACCTCTAGATACTCACAGACTACCCGAACTTCCTCCTACTTGGGTCTTTCTTATTATCTTTGTCCTTCCAGTTCTGATTACTTGACTGGGGTCTCTGTTTCCCCACTATCTTGTCTTCTATCTTAACTGGCTTGTGTTGTGTTTGTTGTGCCTTGTTGCTGTTCAGATAGTGCTCACTAATGCCCTGCTGACCAGCTCTTCACCAATCTATGGTCGGTGAGTTTACTACTCACATTAGGTGTTATTTCTGGTCTCAGCATTAGGAGCATCAGTCTGACTCGTCCTTTCACTGTACTTACTAACTATAGGCAAAGGTGAGCTAGCCTGTTGAATCTTTTGACCGCTTCTTCTACTGGTAGGTCACCTTGTCTGAATTCTATAAGCTCCTCATAATGTTTATTGGTGATCCGTTGACGGAAGACTTTTTTTGTAAAACTCTATCTCGAAGTCAACCCAGCTCATCTGGTTGACTACTCTCCTACTCTTAACTCGCTCCCACTACATACGAGCATCTCCCGATAGGTAGAAAGAGGCACACTTAACCTTCTCGACTTCTGGCCAGTCAAGAAGCTCCATTGTACTTTCCAGTGTTTTGGACCAAGCCTGGGCATCCCAAGGCTCAGTCGTGCCTGAGAAGCTTTCTGGTTTCAGCTTCAGCCACTGGATGAGGTATGCTTATTGTCTTCTAGGTGTTGTGGTGACTTCCAGGGCAACTAATAAGACTTCAGTCACCACTAGGGTCTCCACATTAATGGTTGGGGGAGTGGGAGGAGCTGGCTTCTGATTGGTCATCAAGTTGACAATCACTTGTTGCTGCTCTACTACTTGTCTCCGGAGTTGGGCAACAACTTCAGAGAGATTAGGCTTAGTTGATCTAAGCTCTTTGTTCTCCTGATCTTGGTTCTCAGTACGAACGGTACGGGGATGTTCTCTTCTTGCCATCTAATTATGCAAAGAAAGAGACTTGATATCTTCTCTATCCTTTCTAAACATACATATATATGGATCAAGAAAGGAGAAACAATAACTTCTATCTTACTTAAGTACTCATAAGCAATTACTCTGTACTGCAATTAATAATAAGGAAAGCAGAATAAAGAAAGAATTTAAATACTTTCTTACTTGAAGACGGCAAGGCTGATGCTGATGTGTGTGTGATGCTGGAGAATGGAACGCTGCTCTGATACCGACTGTAACGTCCACCCTTACTACTACTCTCTAAGGGCGACCGTTACCTAATTACTACTCTACTTACTAGTGTCACTTATGCTAATATTAGTGACATTTAGATTTATCACGGCCCTAAAGGAATTCCTACCGAAAAATTTCGGCAGAATCTCCCCTGTACCGGTGACCAAATCAACAATACAAACAATCTATACTCAGCCACAGGCGGTTGGAACATATATTTTCACAACCACGCAGTAATAATACACACTATAACTAAAAGAAAGCTATTCTAGCAATAGTAACCAACTATATCATTCCACGAATAATAAAAGAAAACTAATTACAAGTGCGGAATAAACTCAACTACAATCCCAATTGCATAACAACATTAAAAGAGAACTAAAAGAGCTAAACATAAAAGTCTTGGCAATTTGCCAGCTCATTCTGGATCTCTCCATAGTCCAGTCATCACACACCTCCATCACCACCAAATTGTCGCCTTCCTTTCATATTTTAGCTTTTCCTTTATCTGTAGTAGGAGGAAAAATAGATCTATAAGTGAAACGCTTAGTATGTACTAATCTATCTCACAAAAACTCGAAATTCTCACGCCAATAGGTATAGCTATTTGGCTTGACAAACAGAGCAAAGAAAGGAAAACCCTAGCATACAATCCTACTCGGCACAGTAAAATCCGAAAGCAAGGAAAGCAAATCGAAGCTCGAAGCAACTCCTACCACAGGTGAGTAGTACTTACTAGGATTTGCTTGGACTTACAACCGAGAAGAGAAGAGGCTTCTAGGGTTCCGGCGAGACTCGAAATCGCAGCGCCTTCTTCACGTCTACGTGCTCTCCACGTCGAGAAGATCATGAGAATGTGAAAGATTCTTAGAGAGAACCATCCGCCGACCGCCGGAGAAGAAACTAGGGTTTCTTCGGTTTCGCCCGAGAAGAAACGGCGCACGCACGAAGAGGAAAAAGAGTAGCATTAGGGTTCGGGAAAGAAATTAACCCTTTATAACCTAGGTTTTATTTCTGCCCTTTACTATAACTTAAATACATCTCACTACATACTTGGTTAACAAATCACGCGCAACCCAGTTGGTTGGCTGCGTCCGGTTAGGTCAGGTCCGGCCGGAGGTCTTGGGTTCGAGTCTCACCTTCAACGATTTTTGTCAAAACTTCTTTCTTTTTGTAAACCTACTAAACGACCTCCAAAAATTATGTAAAAATACTCTAAAAATTCCTAAAAATCTCTATAATATTTTAAAAGTATTTCCAAATATTTTTATGGACTTTTAGAACTTGAAATAGGGAAAATTGGGTCGTTACACAAGACTAGCAGTCATCATACCGAAGACTGTTTCATTTTAAAAAATAAAAGAGCAAACAGGGATCGTTATCAAAGGCGAAACTATTATCAGCAACAATATCCCAGGTAGCAAAGTCTGCTCAAATTAGAATACCGCCCGGTAGAACCTCAACAAGGTATATTACCAACCCCGGCCGGTACAAGCCAGGCGCCTGAGAAAACTCAGCTCGAAGCCATGACAGCTCGGCAAGAAGAAAATAGGAGCAATGCTGCCCGAGGCAACATTAATATGATCGCGGGTGGGCCCACTGATGGAGATTCCAACAGGGCCAGAAAAGCACACACACGGAGACTCGAGATCCATGTTGTAGGATGTAGCATGGAGAGAGCAGCCGGTCTAGAAATCAATTTTGGGCCCAAAGATCTTGAGGGGATAGAAATACCCCATGATGATGTGTTGATAATCAAGGCTGTAATAGCCAATTACACTGTTTCTCGTACCTTTATAGATACTGGTAGTTCTGTGAATATTATTTTCAAAAAAGCTTTTGATCAGCTGCAGATTGACCCGAGCGAACTTCAACCGATGGTGACTCCTTTATATGGATTCACTAGTAATGAAGTATAACCGCTTGGCTAAATAAAGTTGGCCATATCTCTATGGGAGGAGCCCCTCATGAGAACAAGAAGATCTTACTTTATGGTGGTGGAAGCCCCCTCCTCCTATAATGTGATACTGGGTTAACCTGCCTTAAATGACTTTAGGGCGGTCATTTCTACTTTATGTCAGAAAATTAAATTCCCTGTTGATGACCAGGTCGGGGAAGTAAGGGGTGATCAGAAAATAGCTCGAAAATGCTATGTGGAGATTGTCAGAACCGAGGTCAATGCAGCTCGAAAGATTCAAAAAATGGAGGTCAATGTCATTCAAGAGAAGCCATCCATTCTGGTCTATGAGGAAAAGGAAGAGGTTCATATACAGACCGATAGACCTGAGGCTACTACCTATGCCGCGACCGATCTTGATCCTACGTTGAAACCAAGCTGGTTCAATGATTGAAGAAGAATAATGATGTCTTCGCTTGGACGCCCAAAGAAATCACAGGCATTTCTCCTATGGTAATGGAGCATTCTTTACATGTCTTCCCAGACGCTCGGCCTGTCATGCAAAGAAAGAGGAATTTCAGTATTGAGCAGAATCAGATCATCAAGGGAGAAATGGATAAATTGATGGAAGCCGGCTACATCAGGGAGGTGCAATTCCCTAGCTGGCTAGATAATGTTGTCCTGGTCTCTAAACCAGGAAATAAATGACGAGTATGTATTGATTTCCGTGACCTCAACAAGGCTTGCCCAAAAGATTATTATCCTTTGCCCCGGATTGATCAATTAGTAGACTCTACGGCCGGATGTGAATATATTTCTTTGCTGGATGCCTATCAAGGCTATCATCAAGTCCCTCTTGCTAAGGAGGATCAAAAGAAGGTTAGTTTTTATAACATCTGAAGATACTTATTGTTATAATGTTATGCCATTTGGACTAAAAAATGTAGGAGCAACTTATCAAAGGATTATGAATAAGGTCTTTCAGAAATAGATTGGGAGAAATATGGAAGTATACGTTGACGATATTTTAATTAAGTCTCTTCAGGCTACTGATCTGTGCAGGGATGTAGAGGAGACTTGCAAAATATTGAGGCAATATGGGCTCAAGTTGAACCCGAGCAAGTGCTTGTTCGGGGCAAAGGGCGGAAAGTTCTTGGGGTACATGGTGTTCGAGCGGGGAATAGAGGCCAACCCGAGCAAGGTCAAAGCACCTCAGAGCATGGAGCCACCACGCAACATGAGGGAAGCCCAAAGACTCATCGGCCAGATTACTGCCTTGTCTAGATTCATTTAAAGGTCGGCTGATCGTAGCTTTCATTTCTTAAAAATACTCTGGAAGGCTAACAAATTTCAATGGGATGAAAAATGTGACAAAGCTTTCCAGGATTTGAAAGACTACTTGTTTGCCCTCCCTGTGTTGGCTAAACCCGTAGTAGGAGAAACTTTATGGGTGTATCTGTCAGCCAATGAAAATGCTATAGGCTCTGTGTTAGTTAGACAGGAAGGGAAAGAGCAACAACCTGTGTATTTTTCTAGCCATTTATTAAAAGGAGCCGAGTGTAGATATACCACACTCGAAAAGTTGGCCTATGCATTAGTGTTAACTGGCCGGATGTTGCACCCGTATTTTCTAGCATATACAATTATTGTATTGACCAACAGTACTCTCGGGCAGGTTTTGCTTAACCCAGAGGCATTTGGTCGGTTGATCAAGTGGATGACCGAACTTAGTGAGTATGATATACAGTACCAACCCCGCTCGACCATCAAGGCACAAGCTCTAGCAGATTTCATCATAGTGTTGGAACCCCAAGGTTGTTTTGGTGTGATCAACAAGTTAAGTTAGGTACTGCATTGTTTCTAACCTTGTGTCTAAGTGTGCAGGAGCTTAGGAGCACAGGTACTCGAGCGGAACATGCAGCTAGCGAGAAGGACGACACGCCGTGCGTCCGAGGGACGAGGTGCTGCGGAAGAGTACACCGGCGGACGAGAAGGAAGTGCGCGTAGTGGTTCCGAGGTACGAAAGCCGGAGCGGAAGATTGCTCGGGGAGCAAGAGACGCAGCTAGCGCGAAGGTCGGCACGGGGTGCGACCGAGGGACGAAGTCTGCGAATGAGTACACTGGTGGACGAGAAGGGACACACGGTAATTCCGAGGGATGAGAAGCCGGAAGGAAGCACGCTCGAGAAGACCGGAAGATGGGTTCGGGTGAGCCCTATTCCGGATGTCAGAGATCACCCAAGCAAGCGGAGCCGGAGCAGAAAGACCCGGACCAGAGGCGAGCTGAACCGGAGAAGAGAGCATGGACCAAAAGTCAACTGGGTTGACTTTTGGCTCCGGGGCGCCCGGAGCTGTCCGGGGCGCCCGGAACCATCCGGGGCGCCCGGAAGGGACTTTTTCACAGGATCGAGCTTTGACTCGATCCAACCGTTGGGGGATAAATTTTATCCCCCACAGGGCGCCCGGAACCCTTCCAGGCGCCCCGAACAAGGCTATAAATATAGCCTTGGTCCAGAAGCTTTTCAACAATCACGATCATTCTATTTCCAAACACTTGTATGCTTTAGTTGTAGTTAAGCTTCTGTTTTCTGTGCCTAAACGCTGTAAGAGGCTTCTCCGCCTGAAGGAGTTTTTGAGCTTAATCTTCCTTGGATTAACAACCACATCGGTTGTAACCAAGTAAACATCTGGTGCCTCGTCTTTTCTTTTATGCTCTTATTTATCTGCTTAATTCATTTTACAAGTGTTAGCTTAATCGTTCGAGGAAGGGTTGTTTGTTTTTAATTGACAGGTTATTTACCAACCCTTCTAGCCGGCCCAACGGTCCTACACATAGAAGTTCAAGGTCCTGAGGAAGAAAATACTTGGAAAGTTTATGTGGATGGATCTTCAACTGGACAAGGCAATAGAATTGGTGTTCTCCTTATATCTCCAAAGGAGGATAAGCTTCAACATTCTGTCAGATTAAATTATAGGGCTACTAACAATGAAGCGAAATATGAAGCATTAATAGCAAGATTATAGGCCGCTCAACATATGGGAGCATCTCGAGTTCATATTTATTCTGACTCTCAATTGGCAGCCCAACAATTATCAGATAACTTTGAAATTAATAATGACAAACTCAAGTTATATGCTGAGGCATTTGATAAATTGAAGGCTCAATTTCAAGAAGTAAATATACAAAAAATTTCTCGATCAGAGAATCAAGTAGTAGATGAATTGGCTAGATTAGCCTTTGCTATAGTACCATGGAGCTTGGATCAGCCAGTAGAGCCGACATTGTTAGTTTCTTGTATTGAAAGACAGGCTGATGTAGAGATACAAGGTGATTAGAGGGCGCAAATCATATTATATTTATAGCAAGGTATTCTCCAGTTGATACAGAATAAGCAAGGATATTTAAGAAGAGGGATGGTCAATATGTTATGATAGGGGAACAGTTATATAAAAGGGCTTTCTCTAGACCTTTACTTAAATATATTGGGACAGAAGATATACAATACATCTTGCAAGAGGTCCATCAGGGCTCATGTGGCAGTCATATAGGTGGAAGGTCCTTGGCTCGTAGAATTTTATTAGCAGGATATTTCTGGCCTACTTTACATGAAGATGCTGCAAAATTTGTAAGAACTTGTATTTCTTATCAGAAACATCAGAATATTTTGCACCATCCTACACAATTGTTAAGAAACTCTATAGTCTCCTACCCCTTTGACCAATGGGGCATGTACATAGTTGGTTCATTTCCTATGGCAACTGTACAAAGGAGATTCTTATTAGTAGCAGTGGATTATTTCTCTAAATGGGTAGAAGCAGAACCACTTGCTCGATTACTGAAGATGCAGTTATTAAGTTCCTGTGGAAAAGTATTGTATGCAAATTTGGCATTCCTCACAAATTAGTTTCTGATAATGGCAGGCAATTTCAAGGAGACAAAATCTTAGACTGGTGCAAAAGCTATGGTATTATTTAAGCATTCACTTTTGTGGCATATCCACAGAGTAATGGTCAAGCAGAAGTAACCAACAGAGAGATTATAAGAAGGTTAAAAATCAAACTGGACCATGTTGGGGGCAACTGGGTAGATGAATTGCCCAGTGTGCTCTGGGCATATCGTACTACACCCCGAGAAGCCACAGGAATCACTCCCTTCCAACTGGTTTATGGAGGAGAAGCTGTCATTCCTATTGAGGTAGGGGTAGAGTCTGATAGAAGACAACTATATAATGATGATAATGCAGGTCGGCGGTTTATGGAGCTAGATCTGATAGAAGAAATTTGAGACAAAGTTGTAACTCGTCTCACATCATACCGACAACGAATGAGGCAGAATTATAATAAGAGGGTCATCCCAAGGTTCTTTCAGGTGGGAGATCTAGTATGGAAACGCATCAAGCCTGCTGGTGAAGTTAATAAATTGGCACCGCAATGGGGAGGACCCTACAAGTTGGTAGAAAAACTTGCATTAGGTTCATATTATCTCCAGGACACTGAAGGAAGGATTCTCGAGCATCCATGGAGTGCAAATCATTTACAGCCCTACCAAACTTAACAAGATCATATCGTTCAAGCATACGCCCGAGAAAACAAATCAAATTTACTTGAAGCAGTTTCCCCATGAGCAAATAACAAGTATGTTCATAATTCATGTATTTCATCCAATTCGATAAATACAATGCAGGCCAAATATCGCCCGAGAAATAGATATGGTTCAAACAGCCTGACGATTAGTGGGCAAATATTTTTAATTTGATCAAGCAGTCGTCGATTGGGAGCTTTAAGGAAGGACCTACCGGGTTTCCTTAAGAAAATCTCAAAAACGCTAAACCATCACAAGGTTAGTGCAAGCATTTTAGTTTTACATAAAGCACAGTCGATCGGGAAATCTCATGAACTAACCCGGGCGGGTCTTCATGTGAGGAACCGGAGACTCTAAACTATCAGAAACATAGTCGATCAGGAAATTCCATGAAGTAACCCAGACGGGTCTTCATGGGAGGAACCAGAGACTCTAAACTATCCTAAACATAGTCGATCGGGAAATCCCATGAAGTAACACAGACGGGTCTTCATGGGAGGAACCAGAGACTCTAAACTATCCTAAACATAGTCGATCGGGAAATCCCATGAAGTAACCCAGACGGGTCTTCATGGGAGGAACCAGAGACTCTAAACTATCAGAAACCTAATCGATCGGGAAATCCCATGAAGTAACCCGGATGGGACTTCATGGGAGGAACTTGAGACTCTAAACTATCATAAACATAGTCGATCGGGAAATCACATGAAGTAACCCAGACGGGTCTTCATAAGATGAACCGAAGACTTTAATCTATCCTAAATATAGTCGATTGGGAAATCCCATGAAGTAACCTGGACGAGTCTTCATGGGAGGAACCAGAGACTCTAAACTATTAGAAGCGTAGTCGATCAGGAAATCCCATGAAGTAACCCGGACGGGTCTTCATGGGAGGAATCGGAGGCTCTAAACTATCATAAACATAGTCGATCGAGAAATAACATGAAGTAACCCAGACGGGTCTTCATGGGAAGAACTGGAAACTCTAAACTATCAGAAACATAGTCGATCGGGAAAATCACATGAAGTAACCTGGACGGGTCTTCATAAGAGGAACCAGAGGCTTTAAACTATCGCAAACACAGTCGATCGAGAAATCACATGAAGTAACCCGGACGGATCTTCATGGGAGGAACCAGAGACTCTAAACTATTAGAAGCCTAGTCGATCGGGAAATCCGATGAAGTAATCCGGACGGGTCTTTATGGGAGGAACCGGAGACTCTAAACTATCATAAACATAGTTGATCGGGAAATCACATGAAGTAACCAGGACGAGTCTTCATGGGAGGAACTGGAGACTTTAAACAATTATAAGTATAGTCGATCGGGAAAATCTCATGAAGTAACCCGGGCGGGTCTTCATAAGAGGAACCGGAGACTTTAAACTATCGCAAACAAAGTCGATCAGGAAATCACATGAAGTAACCCGGACAGGTCTTCATGGGAGGAACTGGAGAGTTTAAACAATAATAAGCATAGTCGATCGGGAAACCTCTTGAGGTAACCCGAATGGGTCCTCTTGAAAGGAACTGAAGACTTTAAACTATCATTGGAAAAATCATGCAAGGGCAAGCACCTGATCAAGACATTGATAAAGCATAAGACTTTATTGACTCAAATTATCGGGATTTCACGCTCAGCCGAAAATTCAAGGATTGATAAAAATTTTTCATATCAAATCGTTAGGGATGCAAAGTTCAGAGGAAATTCTTTGTTGGTGCACGAAGCATCAGACGATCAAACCCAAGTTTTGATAATGGCAAAGGGTTCAAAGTTAAGTCGTCATGTGATCTAACAAGTTCATCGAGCTTACAGGAAACTCCTAAGTGGTACTTAGGCAAAATTCCTAGCTGCAGTTAGGCAGGTAGAAAACCCAAGGGGGTGGTAACCCTAGGTCATAGGGGGTGGTAACCCTATGCGGAAAGTCTTGGTGGGTCGAGAGCTTCAGGAAAAAAGTCCTAGGGGTGGTAACCCTAGGTGCAAAGTCCTGGTATCGCGAACCAGGTGGAAGACTGGACGGGCTGAGAAGCAGAAGTCTAACAGAAAGTCCGGAAGCTTCGAACGCTGAGCAAAAGTCCAGTCGATCCTGTAGATCACATTGGCAATAGGTAAATCTCTTGAGTGGAGTAGGTGAGGACGCGTTCCCTGTAGAGGGAACAGTAGGCGTCGGGTCGACCTAGGGTTTCCGGTTGGAAGTCCGAAGTCAGACCCGGATAGTCTGATGACTGCCAACTATTATTTGTTATATCATTTCTGTGCTAACTTTATGTTGCAGGGTATGTGTTTGGACTAACACATTTTGCAGGAACAAAGAAGCAACTTCGGCCTCGGATGAACAGTGTCCTGGGTGCCTCCATGGGGCTTGGAGGTGCCTCGGGTGCAAGCCGAAGCTAGCTGTCCAGAGGAACTGGAGGCGCCTCGGATAAAGCTGGAGGCGCCTTGGACTAGGGCTTGAAGGCGCCTTGACGAGGCTTGAAGGCGCCTTAAACCTGATAAGGTGCAACCAGGTTTGCACTGATGCACCTGTGTGACTCGGCGGCCTGGAGGCGCGTTGGACAGTCTTGGAGGCGCCTCTAGCACAGTATAAAAGAGGGGGTCGAGGCAGCAGCTGAAAACAACAACTTCCGAGCAATCCTAACGCTACAAGCTGCTAACGAGACGATCCCGAAGTTCTGCAACATCATCCCGACGACCCGGAGCTTCAGATTTCATTTTTTTGTTGTCGGTATTACTTAATTCTATTGTACTTAATTCATATCTGTACTATTGTGATTTAATAGTGAATTGCCCAAAGTAATTGCTCAACGAGCGAGGGCCTTGGAATAGGAGTCGCCCAAGGCTCTAAACCAAGTAAAAACACTTGGGTTTTTTCTGTGTTTGGTTTTTCCTTTATTTCCGCTGCATTACTCTCGAATGATTTCCGAATACGAAACGAACGAAATAGCCACGAGCGCTATTCACCCCCCTCTAGCGCTTTCGATCCAACAATTGGTATCAGAGCGGGGTCGTGTTGATTTGGTGTAACCACCAATCACGCAATTTTTTTTCGTGGTGTTTTAGGTTTACGGAGTCAATTAGAATCTAGCTTAATAGCTACATTCTAATTTTTTTTTAAATCGGTTTTAGCTCGAAGTTGGTGCAACACCACTCGAGCTCGTAATCTTAAATTTATTTCCCGCACTGCTAATCCAAGACCTAGTCTTGGGACGTTTCTTTTTTTCTTTTATTTTGCATACTATCAATGGCCCAACAAGAGGGTTTCAGCACTGTTCGTCCCCCGCTCTTCACCAGAGAAGACTTCGGGTATTGGAAGGGACAAATGAAAACATTCCTCAAAATCCAGTTCGAGACATGGATGATTGTCAAGACTGGATTGCAACTTCCAACCGACGAAGATGACAATGTTAGTTAGAGCCCTAGAGCCAATCATTTGTTGATTGTATTATGGACTTGTTGTATCATATTCTTATATAAATAAAGGCATTTATTTTTGGTTATTATACTTACTTATATTGGTGTCAAATAAGCTAAGTATGATAGCGTCCTTGAGTAGAAGGTTCTCACCTATATCAATCGGTTAATTGAACCGATAGTGAGATGATATAGGGAACACTACTTTTAATCATTCCTAGTCGAGTATTAAAATTCAAGGACAATGTTAATGCGACGAGACTAGCATGTAGGTCAACTCGATGACTTGATCTCACAAGTCATGGATATAGAGATATCAAGTTGACACATGGGTATGCATTGGAGAATGTATACTGAATGACTCGCCATGAGAAAGTATCATGGATCGTTATATGAGTGTCATATACTTTCTCATGTGGCTATTAGTATGACTACTAGTCCTTAGACCTGACGTCACCATGGATCCCTACATAAGGAGTTATGTACTTTGGTTTCGTCAAATGTCACCCGTAACTGGGTGGACTATAAAGGCGATTACTAGGTATGTAATGAATTATGCAGAGGGATGTGAGTGATGTAGATGGGATCTATCCCTCCTATATGATGGGAGAGACATCGATATTCTTGATAGAGTGAGACCACGAAGTGCATGGCCATGCCCAAATGAGTCAATATGAGATATTGAGCTCATTTGATTTAGTGTTTCTACTTGGAGATCAAGATTTAGATTGGTCAGAGGATGACACGGTCTATGCCTCACATTGATCAATTTACATGTCTAGGATAGAAGGACACTTGTTATATATTGTGAGGAGTCACAATTAGTAGTCACAAGGTGATGTTGGATCTCAACATTCTTATAACTTGGGTAGTAATGATGTATTGCTAGATACCGCTCATTACTTATGCTCCTAAATGGTTTAGGGGCATTGCCAACGTTACAAGAACCTATAGGGTCACACACTAAGGACAATTAAATGGAGATTAGGTTCATATGATGAACCAAGAGGATTAGATTCATGTGATGAATCAAATTGGATTAAGAGTAATCCTAATTGGGCTAATCGAGTTGGACACAAGTTGGTTCATGTGTTCAATGAGTCTAATTTAGATTATGACTCATTGAATCAATTTAATTAAATGAATTAGATTTATTATATTAGATTGTCTTGAATTAAATGGTTGGATTAGATCAACTATAAGAGATATTAAGTCAAGTTTGACTTGACTTGAGAGGAAGAGGAAGAGTCAAGTTTGACTTGACTTTATGCCACATCATTTGTGACTTGGCATTAAGTGGCCAATGATGATGTGCCACATCATCATGGCTAGCACATGTGTGTGCCACCTCATGGAGGTTTCAAATCTATTCTCTTTAATGGCCACATTTAATGCTTGTGCTTGTGGCTGACCACTTTTCTGGTGAATGAGAATTCATTTTTCATTAAAGGCAATTCACATCATCTTCTTCCTCTTGCTCTCTTCTTGCTCTCCCTCTCCTCTCTTGGCCGAACACCATCTAGGTACTAGCACACCTATTGTTTGGTCTTCTCCACCTAATTAGTTCATGTGGATACTTCTAGAGAGTTGTCTACCTTGACAACTTGAGATCCGACATCTCCTTGGATGAGTGAGACTTGCGAAGGGCACGCAACGAGGGTAATATTCTTCTCCTCTGTAGATTTGGTGTAAATCTAAGTTAGAAACTCGTACTCATAATATTTTCGAAAGTTTTATTCTTCGCATGGATCCGTGGCTTGGGGTTTCGGGGTTTCCGCGATGTGAAAAAGCTATTTTCGCGGCCCAAAAAACCCAACAGTGGTATTAGAGCCACGTGCGAAGACTTGTACGAGTTTAGTTTGATTTTTATGAAAAATATAGCTTCTGTGATTTTCTGTAAACTTAAGTTTTTATGAATTTTTATGAGTAATTTTCTCGTAGAAGCGAAGCACAAGTGTTTATACACTTGTAGGCTTCGACTACCGAGAAGTTTTTTTCCTCAACGGCAAGGTTTCACCCCAAAACTTTTTTGAGATAGCGGACTAAGGCGCTGTAGAATCGCTTAGGGACACTCACAATGGTTATATCGCGGGTAGGGGTGCTGCCCCTGGCTCCGCAAGGGGATTCGTACCGTGATTGCGCCCGAAAATCGCTAAACGGGACTGCCGGGAAATTTTACTCGTAAAAATTATAGAAATTAGTATTAAAATTACAGAAAATTATGGAAATTACATAATTTAGAATTATGTATGATTTGTGATGGTCATGGTCCAAAAAGACCCAATCTGATTGGAAATGTGTTGTAATTCATATTACGGCCTGCGCGCCGTCATTTATGTTGTGCGTGTTGTACATTTGATTCGCGACCTGCGCGTCATGCCTTTCTCTATTATATATTCTTGTTGTAAATTAGTTTAGACTCGAATGTAACTCGAGTTTCAAAATTGTAATGTACAAAATTGGAGCCGTGGAAGGTCCACACGAGACGTAGTTACGAGGAGGGCGCGAGCAACACAAGGTGGTCAAAGGGAGGAGCTTGAGAAGCTGTTGACCCTAGGTTGACCATCTGATCTTCTCATTGGCTTGAGAAGATCGTAGTAGGGCCATGACTAATCACAAATAAATTTAATTAATTGCTTGTGTGTATGTGATGCATGATTAGTAGTTAATTAGTGCTTAATAATTAGATTAGATCTAAATCGTGTACAAGATGCACCCTTTCGATTAGATTAGATCTATCGCGTATTTGATACACATCGACGATTAGATTAGATCTAAATCGCGTCAACTCTAATGCATACCATGCCGTGATACCTATCACTACCTCAATCACATGTGTTGTTGAATCTGCCAAAGCAGAGCAACACATATTATCCTGGTAGGGTACGGAGGGACAATCTTGGTCCCGCTTATCAACGCATGGGCGAATACAAACTCAATTAGATTGAGTATTCCTAGTTAACTCGGTTGGATCGAGTACAACTATAGGCATTCTTCCAATGGTTGGAAAGATAGGACATAAATCATATTTATATTAATTCTTGGGCGTATTAGTCAAAGCTAACTCAAGTTTTAATATAACCGCGGATAATGATCCTATAAACAAGAGTTGCATAGAGATGTAATTGGTAAATCGTTACCTACCGATCATACTAAATCTTGGGCGTATTAGCCAAAGCTAACTCAAGGGTTAGTATGATGTGGATCTTGTCCCACATGAATTATAGAATTCAGTGGGAGCATCATTTAGTTAAAGGCCTAATTAAATGATTTAAAAGAATATTATATTTATTTTTGCATTTTTCTGTTGTAGATAACCATGACGTTGAATACGAAAACCTTCTCTCTGCGTTCTGTCCTTGAGAAGGACAAGTTCAACGGAGCAAATTTTCTGGACTGGTACAGGAACTTGAGAATAGTTCTCACCC
The DNA here is from genome assembly GCF_018446385.1 of Zingiber officinale. Classification (NCBI taxonomy): domain Eukaryota; kingdom Viridiplantae; phylum Streptophyta; class Magnoliopsida; order Zingiberales; family Zingiberaceae; genus Zingiber; species Zingiber officinale. The sequence goes on along the minus strand of NC_056002.1, from coordinate 21,213,350 downwards.
AGGAACGTAAACTGTACGTTCTGGAGCAGCCCATTCCGGAGGCTCCTCCTCCCAATACCACGCGAGCAGATAAAGATGCTTACAAGAAGCATCAAGATGACGCATTAGATGTGTCCTGTCTAATGCTCGCGACCATGAATTCTGAGCTTCAGAAGCAACACGAGTTGATGGGCGCTTACGATATGGTTGAACATCTTCGTCAACTGTATCAAGGTCAAGCGAGGCATGAGAGATTTGAGATCTCAAGGGCACTGTTTCAGTGCAAGATGTCAGATGGGGCTCCCGTAGACCCATATGTACTCAAAAATGATTAGGTACATAGAAAACCTACAGAGGTTGGGATTCCCGCTTGGCCAAGAGCTAGCCACTGACCTGATCTTGCAATCCTTGTCAGATAGCTATAGTCAGTTTGTTCTAAACTACAATATAAAAAAAATTGACAAGCCACTGCCCGAGCTGTTAAGAACTGAACCTTAAGAAGGCAAAGCCAGCTTCCATTTCGATGGTTCTAAACACAAGGGCAAGGGTAAACCCAAAGGCAAAGGAAAGCCCAAGCCAAGGGCAAAGGCAAGGCAAGCCTAAAGGAGGGTCGCCATGGATGCTACCGCTTCCACTGCGGTCGAATCGGAAGAGGAACTGCAAGGTGTACCTGGAAGATCTTAAGAAGAAACGAAGTGAGACTTCCACTTCAGGTATATATGTTATAGAAGTCAATCTATCTATTTCTTCAACATGGATATTAGATACCGGATGTGTATCTCACATTTGTACTAATGTGCAGGCGCTGAGAAATAACAGGGCATTGGCGAAGGGCGAAGTGGACCTACGCGTAGGTAATGGAGCACGGGTTGCTGCTGTTGCTGTAGGGACTTATTTTCTATCTCTACCCTCTGGGCTTGTATTAGAGTTGGATGGTTGTTGTTATGTGCCTGCATTAACTAAGAACATAATTTCTGTTTCTTGTTTGGACAAGAAAGGTTTCTCTTTTATAATAAAAGACAAATGTTGTTCAGTTTATTTAAAAGATATGTTCTATTGTAGTGCACCTCTGATGAACAGACTCTACATTCTAGACCTTGAAAGCCCTATCTATAATATAAGTACCAAGATGTTCAAGTCAAATGACATGAACCAAACCTATCTCTGGCACTGTCACTTAGGTCATATAAATGACAAGCGCTTATCCCAGCTCCATAAGGATGGTATGCTGAACTCATTTGATTTTGAATCTTATGAGACGTGCGAGTCATGCCTACTAGGCAAGATGACCAAGACTCCCTTTAGTGGGCACAGTGAGAGAGCGACTGACTTGTTAGGTCTTATACATAGTGATGTACGTGGCCCTTTCAATGTTGCTGCTAGAGGCAGTTATAGGTATTTTATCACATTTACTGATGACTTCAGTAGATATGGTTATGTGTACTTGATGATACATAAGTCAGAATCCTTTGAAAAGTTCAAAGAATTCAAGAATGAAGTACAAAACCAGCTTAGCAAGAGTATTAAGATACTTCGATCAGATCGAGGTGGAGAATACCTTAGCCATGAGTTTCATGACTATCTAGCTGAGTGTGGGATTCTATCCCAACTCACTCCTCCTGGAACACCATAGTGGAATGATGTATCCAAAAGGAGGAATCGTATCCTATTAGATATGATACTATCTATGATGAGTCACACAGATCTTCTGACATACCTTTGGGGCTATGCTCTAGACACGACAGCTTTTATACTCAACCGAGTTCCATCCAAGACCGTGATAAAGACACCATATAGGATATGGACTGGGAGAGATGCCCAGGTGTCTTTCATGAGGATTTGGGGTTGTGAGGCTTACGTTCGACGTCAAGTCTCAGAAAAATTAGGACCCAAATCCGACAAGTGCCACTTATTTGGATATCCCAAGGAAACTAAGGGATATTACTTCTACATTCCCAGTCAGCACAAGGTAGTTGTGGCAAAGACTGGGGTCTTTCTTGAAAGGGATTTTGTTTCTAGAAAGACTAGTGGGAGTACGTTCGGTTTTGAAGAAGTTCAAGATGCGGACCATAGCACTGAAACCTCGATGGAAGTTGAACTGGAACCACAAAGTGTTGTGGATGATGTTGTTCCACAAGGAGTTAAGGAATAACAACCAGTTCAAGTAGACATACCTCTTCACAGGTCTGATAGGGTACGTCGTCAGCCTGAGAGATACTAATTTCTCTGTTCTGACCATGATGATATTGTGTTCATAGATGATGAGCCTACCACCTATCAGGAAGCTGCGATGAGACCAGATTCCGAGAAATGGCTAGAGGCCATGAGATCCGAGATGGAATCCATGTACACCAACCAAGTATGGACTTTGGTTGATCCACCTGAAGGGGTAAAATCCATTGGGTGTAAGTGGGTCTTTAAGAGAAAGACTGACATGGATGGACTTATCTATAAGGGTCACTTGGTAGTTAAAGGTTTCAAGCAGATTCATGGTATTGACTATGATGAAACATTTTCTCCAGTAGCGATGTTTAAGTCCATTCGGATCATGCTTGCTATTACAGCTTACCATGACTATGAGATATGGCAGATGGATGTCAAAACCGCATTTCTGAATGGAAACCTGCTCGAGGATGTGTACATGACACAACCTGAGGGTTTTGTAGATCCACAGCATACTAGCAGAGTATGCAAGCTGCATAGGTCCATTTATGGACTAAAGCAGGCTTCTCGGAGTTGGAATCTTCGATTCGATGATGCAATCAAACAGTTTGGTTTCATCAAGAACGAAGATGAGCCTTGTGTCTACAAGAAGGTTGTTGGGGATATAGTTGTCTTCCTTATATTGTATGTGGATGACATACTGCTCATTGGGAAGGACATCCCTTTGCTTCAGTCTATCAAGACCTGGCTAGGGAGTTGCTTCTCAATGAAGGACATAGGTGAGGCATCCCGCATTCTAGGGATACAGATCTATAGAGATAGATCTAAGAGATTGCTTGGCCTAAGTCAGAGTACATATATTGACAAGGTACTCCTTCGGTTTGCCATGCAGAACTCCAAGAAGGGATTGCTGCGGATGCCACTTTTGTGGTGAATGAGAATTCATTTTTCATTAAAGGCAATTGACATCATCTTCTTCCTCTTGCTCTCCCTCTCCTCTCTTGGGCGAACACCATCTAGGTGCTAGCACACCTATTGTTTGGTCTTCTCCACCTAATTAGTTCGTGTGGATACTTCTAGAGAGTTGTTTACCTTGAAAACTTGAGATCCAGCATCTCCTTGGACGAGTGGGACTTGCGAAGGGCACGCAACAAGGGTAATATTCTTCTCCTCTATAGATTTAGTGTAAATCTAAGTTAGAAACTCGTACTCATAATATTTTCGAAAGTTTTATTCTTCGCACGGATCTGTGGCTTGGGGTTTCAGGGTTTTCGTGACGCGAAAAAGCGGTTTTCGCGGCCCGAAAAACCCAACATACAAGCCTACACCCTGCGAAAAATGGGAACCATCACTAATCAAGAAAGTAGAAGTCGATGCCAGAGCTACTTGCACCCTCCAGTGCAGACTAACCAAGGAAGAGGTCAACAGAGTTGGACCGTTCTCCAGCGTAAAAGAGCTGTGGGAGAAGCTAATCGAACTCCACGAGGGCACCTCCAACACCAAGGTTAGTAAGAGGGATTTGTTATTTAATAAATTGTATAATCTAAAGATGCAGGACGGAGAGACAGCAAGTCAACTCCGCGCACGCATACAAGTCATTCTCAACTCCCTCCATGCGATCGGGCAAAGAGTCGAGAATCGGGATATTATAAGGTACGCTCGAAATGCTTTTCCAAGGAGTACATTGTGGGTATCAATGGTAGATGCCTACAAAGTCTCCAAGGACTTATCTTCCATTAGACTAGATGACTTGTTTTCATAATTCAAACTGCATGAACAGACTAATACATAGCCAACCGAGAAGGGTATTGCTTTGGTTGCAGGTGCCAGTCGAACACGCGAACCAAGATCACGGTGAAGAACTGAACCGGAGTCGGAAGACGAACTCGACTCAGATAATGAAGACGACGAATTGACCTCCGAACTCGCGAATCTTGTGAAGAAGCTCTGGAAGAAGAAGAAGGGCTTCAACAAGAGGGACCTAAAGAAAGCAGTCTAATCCAAGGAGAGTCAACCAAGCTCGAAAGTCAAGTTCGAGGTAACTTGCTACGTGTGCAACCAAAAAGGGCACATCAAGGCCAATTGCCTAAATCAGAAGGATGCAAAGAAGTAGAGGAAAAAGAAGGTGTTGAACGCAACATGGGATGAATCCTCAGAAGAAGATACCGACGACGAACTTGATCAGACGAGTCTACTTGCACTGATGGCTCAGGACCAGATCAATCTGTCCGAAAGTGAGAGCAAGTCGAAAGTCGAGTCCGAGCGAAGCCACGGATTCGTATCCGTTTCCGAAGGGCCTGACACCGCTGTAAGTATTCCTCGGTTAAACAATTTAGTTAATTACTTATTACGTAAATTAGCAAAATCAAACCTTAAGGTCAAGTCACTTCTAAAGGAAGTAGCAGTCCTTAAAGAAGTAACTAACTCAAAAACCTTGTCTGACCCAGTTCAGACTGGAAATTCAACTCAAGTTCAAAAACTTGAGGAAGAAAATTCCAGTCTGAAAACTCAGGTCAAGGATTTGAAAAATACACTAGAACGGTTCTCTTTGGGCTCCAAGAAGCTTGACCTAATTCTTGGGACACAAAGAGTCGTTTACAATAGAACTGGGCTAGGATATAAAACCAAAAGGAAATATAAATCTTATCTATCCTTAGTAAATAGACAAAATAGTAAATCAATCCAAGCATGGGTACCCAAGTCCAACCTGATCAATCAAGCTGGACTTGGTCAATATTGGATCCCCAAGGATCAAATACATTACCTCGATAGACCATATCGAGGCTATGATATATCCAAGGGGAGCTAGTAGAAAAACTATATCAATAAAAAGAACATAATTAAATCAAAAACAAATTAAAATTAAAATTAAAATTAAAATTAAAATTAAAATTAAAATTAACGTTAAAACTAAAAGTAAAAATCAAATTAAATTTAAAATTTAAATTAAAATTCAATTCAAATTGAAAATTCAGATTAATTCAAAAATTTAAAAATTAAACTCTTACAAAATCTTAAAAATCCAAGGGCAGGCTCCAGAATAGCTGACACCTTCAAAACTTAATCTATCCGACAAGGGTAACCAAGAGTAGACTACCCAGCAGAGTAATTAAGGTTAGATTAAAATGGGTCAGGTTTAACTTGACTCACGGTACTGGTGAAGTATTGAATGATAGTACGTTGGGGAAGCTTAGTCATCACATGTCTAGGAAGATATGACTTCGACCTGGTGCGTTTGGCTAAGTGGAACTAACCGAAACTACCCTTTATGGATTCTAACCAGTTAGACGAAGGTTTTGTACTAAGTTAATGGGTAGAACTATTTGAAAATCCTTGAAGGCATGCTTACTTTAATGATGTCCTTGTGACTGACCATAGCCTAGAAGTTTATCCAAAGAATGTCTATTTGTTGAACCCAAAGCTAAACCTGAATCTAACACAAAGTTAAACCAAACCCTAAAATTGAACCTAATTCATCTCACGATATTATAGGATTTCCTGATTGAAAACTTAAATCGGGTGAGATGACTAAGGACTAAAAAAAAAATAAAAGAAACTCAAACTCGAAATTCGAATTAAAATTCAAAATCAAAAATTCATAACTAAAATTAAATGAAATTGAAAAACCAAAAATTCAAATTCGAATTAAAATTCAAAATTAAATTAATTTTCAAAATTGAACTAAATCAAAATTCGCAATTAAATTAAAATTAAATTGTTTTTAAATATTTTTCAAATTAGATTAACTTAATTATTTTTCAAATTAAATTAACTTAATTATCTTTTAAATTAAATTAACTTAATTATTTTTCAAAATTAAATTAACTTAATTATTTTTCAAATTAAATTAACTTAATTATTTTTCAAATTAAATTAACTTAATTATTTTCAAAAAAATTATTTTAAACTTAATACGTTTTCAAAATTTAATTAATATTCTTCCAAAATTTAATCAACTTAACACTTTTTAAAACTTTAATAAACTTAATACATTTTCAAAATTAATTAACTTAAACATTTTCAAAATTAATTAACTTAAACATTTTCAAAATTAATAACTTTAATCTTTTTCAAAATTTTTATTAACTTCTTCATACTTTAAAAGCATAAATCATTTAACAATTTTTTAACCAACAAAAAAAAAATATATATATATATATATATATACACGTGGCGCCTATCAGAGGCGCCTCCCACACAAGGGAGGCGCCCTAAACAACGGTGGGAAAAATCCCGCCGACTTAACCTAAGGCGCCTTGGATCATCTCCGAGGCGCCTCCAACAGACCTATAAGGCGCCTTAAACACCATTTAAGGCGCCTTCAACCCGCGATATTGCCACGAACAGAAAGCCTTTTGTTCATTTTCTGCCGATGCTTCACACGATTTTCCCGTGCGATTTTTCCCCAAACCAAGGCACCTTCCCAACTCCTCCTCCTCTACTCCTAACAATGCCTCCTAGGTATACTCTAAACCATCCGCACTCATCTCTTACATGTTTTTTTTACTAGTTTTTGCTATTTCCTTGTATATTGTCAAAAATAGGAAACGTCACATTGTTGATCCAACATTGGCTAGGGCCCCTTCTACGGACCCTAGATTCCTCTCAGAGCAACATAGGGTAGACTTTGCTAGGTTTACATTTGAGTCTATTAAACCTAGGTATGTAGGTAGGACATTTTTCACCCAGTTCTGTCATCCCGCAGTCCAGATGATAGATTACTATCAATTAGGGAAACTGGTTTACTGCAACAATACAGTAAACCAGGACTTGTGTGCACAGTTCTATCACAACCTCGAGAAGGTTGATGATAGTATGTATTCCACCAGAGTTGGTGGAACTGACATCCAGTTTACCCCCTCCCTGATTCGTACGAGTTTAAAGCTTAGGGAGTCTACATGCACCTTCCTGTGCTACCCGGGTAGGGATCTACCATTCGGTGATCCCTATTCTCATATCACCTTAGACACCATCTACACACACTTTTTTGGAGAGGAGAGACCATTTGGACTGACTGAGTTCAGGTCGACTCTTCTTAGGGTTCAGGACTACGTTATGTACAGAGTCCTGACAGCATGCATTTTGCCGATCACATCTCGTGACATCACGAAGATGCGATCCTCTCACTCATTCTTTTTGTACGCCCTGAGTCAGCGATTAGATATAGATATTGCACTGCATATGTTCCATAACATCATACATGCATCTAGTATAGTCACATCAGGAGTCGTGCACATGCCCTACTGTCATATCTTGACCCAGATTTTCTCCACCTCTAGGATAGACACGACCATAGGGGCACTCATCCCACTTACACTATACGATGAGTTAGGGCAGCGTAGTCTTCGATTAGCCGGTATAGAGGTCACTGCTGAGGGGATTCTAGCCTAGAAGGGTCGGCCACAGCCAGTCACTGCTCCTATTGCTCTAGAGGCCAAGGATGCACCGGGCAAGGGAGAGGAGTGACCCGACTTCTTAGCAGAGGAGTTTTTCACAGATCCTTTACCTTCCACCTTTGCCGGGGCCTCTACATCAGCTGGTCCTTCGACTTCGGCATCACTCTCCGTCGAGGACAGACTCACCCGTCTTGAGGTTCAGTCCATTAAGACTCAATGCGCTGTTCGAGATAGCCATCGCTTCCTTCGATCTCTCCGATCCGAGATAGTTGCGGGAATCGCATCTCTTCGGGGAGAGATACGTCGCCAGGGCCAGCCTGCACCCGAGCAACCCCTTGCACCACCTCCAGCTGACGACCCCCCAACTGATGACCCTGCCTTTTGACATCATCTTTCATGTACCCTTATATTAGACAGACATTTCCATTTTCTACTCTGGTTGTACTAGTTTTAGATAACTCTACTCATTTATGATTACCAGTTTTATTTATTTAACTCTGCGCAAATAAGAATGTGTTGGGTAGAGTAGATTTTGATTTTCAAATCAGTTTCCTACCATTATTCTTATTTTCAAAATCATCTTGTGGTTTAAAAATTCTAAGAAAAATTTTGTTTTCAAAATTCTAATTTTACTAGATTTTCAAATTTGGACTTAGCCTAGGCTCTACCTTAGAAATCATGTTCCCCTAGAATACAGCCAGAGCATCTCACAAACACCTAGGCTTACCTTGGTTGTACTTGAAAAACTTAGAATGATGTGAGATGCATAGGATACAGCCTGGACTCAAGAATGCTTATATCTGTGCATCAATATGAGTCTGGGAGTTAAATACCTAATATATAGTAATCAAGTCAAGTCATCCAACCCTAGTCATACCTAACTGGATCTATTGACTTAACTTGACTAACCAAGTGAAAGTTGTTGTCCTCTAGACAATCAGCTAGTAGCTAGATGGTTAGACATGTGGCCAAGAAATTAACTATTTGGTTTTTTTTTGGGTTACTCAACTTGCACATTAGGGCTCTGATACCTTACTAAAAGAACCTAATTAACTTGCAATCAATTTAACTCAACTCATGCTTGGACATTAAGGTTTAACCTTATTGCTCCTCCTTGGCCGTTAAGTATTTTGGAATTCATTGTTCATTTAAATATTTTTCAAAAAAAATAGTCTTAGACTTTCTTAATATTTTTTTCAAAATCCTTTGAAAATTTAGTGAAGTTTATTTTTTTCTTTTCAAGCTATTATTCAAAAAGCTTGTTCAAAATTAAAAGAATATTTACCAATAAAGCTTTGAAAATCTATCTAACAGAGTTTGAAAATTTATTTTTTCCCAAAGATTTCAACTAAATTTCAAAATTGGCTAAAGTTATTTTTCAAAGTAAACTTTTTACTAGCTTAGTTGAAAGAAAATTATCTCTTTAGATAGTTAGCTAAGAATTTTACAATGAAAATTAATTATAAAAAGCTAAGTGTTTGAAAAATTCTTTAAATTAGCCAAAAATCCTTTCTTTAAAGCTAAGTGTTTTCTTTAAAAGTTTTTTTCAACCTTAATTCAATTTTCGTACTTAAGAAAATCCCTTTTAAAAGACTTTTAAGTTTAATGAAATATCCTTAAATAAAGTCTTTAACAGCTTAGGTTTTCAAAATTTTGGCTAAATAGAGTTGTTTTGCACTTAAACTATTTTTACTTAGCAAAATTTTACAAAGTTTTTGATATATGGCAAAGGGGGAGAGTAGGACAAAAATTCCAATTAAGGATAAGAGTTCTCTTATTAAGGGGGATCCTTAACTTTGTAAATTTTAAGTTTACCTTAAATTTTAAAATCTCTTTAGCTTGTACTTAACTTGTTACTTAAGTATGCTTACGTTTGTGCTTAAAACTTCTTATTTAAAAGCATGCTTATGTTTATTTATGCATTTTGTTTTACTTAACTTTGAATTTGAGTTGTCATAATCAAAAAGGGGGAGATTGTTGGTGCGGGAAGCATCAGACGATCGAACCCATGTTTTGATAATGGCAAAGGGTTCAAAGTTAAGTCGTCTTGTGATCTAACAAGTTCATGGAGTTTGTAGGAAAGTCCTAAGTGGTACTTAGGCAAAGGTCCTAGCTGCAGTTAGGCAGGTGGAAAACCCTAGGGGGTGGTAACCCTAGGTCATAGGGGGTGGTAACCCTATGCGGAAAGTCTTGGTGGGTCGAGAGCTTTAGGTAAAAAGTCCTAGGGGTGGTAACCCTAGGTGGAAGACTGGACGGGTCGAGAAGCGGAAGTCCAGCAGAAAGTCCGGAAGCTTCCAACGCTGAGCAAAAGTCCAGTCGATCCGGTGGATCACACTAGCAAAAGGTAAATCTCCTGAGTGGAGTAGGTGAGGACGCGTTCCCTGTAGAGGGAACAGTAGGCGTCGGGTCGACCTAGGGTTTCCGGTTGGAAGTCCGAAGTCTGACCCGGATAGTCCAATGACTGTCAACTATCATTTGTTATATCATTTCTGTGCTAACTTTGTGTTGCAGGGTATGTGTTTGGGACTAACACATTTTGCAGGAACAAAGAAGCAACTTCGGCTTCGGATGAACAGTGTTCGAGGTGCCTCCATGGGGCTTGGAGGCACCTCGGGCGCAAGCCGAAGCCAGCTGTCCAGAGGAGCTGGAGGCGCCTTGGATGAAGCTGGAGGCGCCTTGGACTAGGGCTTGAAGGCGCCTTGAGGAGGCTTGAAGGTGCCTTAAACCTAATAAGGTGCGACCAGGTTTGCGCTGATCCACCCGTGCGACTCAGCAGCCTGGAGGCGCCTTAGACAGGCTTAGAGGCGCCTCCAGCACAGTATAAAAGGGGGTCAAGGCAGCAGCTCAAAACAACAACTTCCATGCAATCATAACGCTGCAAGCTGCAAACGAGATGATCCCGAAGTGCTACAACATCATCCCGACGACCCGGAGCTTCAGATTTCATTTCTTTGTTGTCGGTATTACTTAATTCTGTTGTACTTAATTCATATATGTACTATTGTGATTTAATAGTGAATTGCCCAAAGTAATCGCTCAACGAGCGAGGGCCTTGGAGTAGGAGTCGTCCAAGGCTCCGAACCAAGTAAAAACACTTGGGTCTTTTCTGTGTTTGGTTTTTCCTTTATTTCCGCTTCATTACTCTCGAACGATTTCCGAATACGAAATGAACGAAATAGCCACAAGCGCTATTCACCCCCCCCCCCACCTCCAGCGCTTTCGATTCAACATTCTTTATATATAATCTTTCAAAATTACATTCCCTATCAGGAGTCACAATCATATGAAGTTCTCTATTTAAAATCGCCCGAGGTTACATTTCCTTCTGAAGCATGGATGGAATCTTATATGTATATTCCTGCCTGATCGAAGTTCAGGGACTTTATAAAAATTTTTACTGCTCAAAATCATATGGCCAATAAAGATATTACAAATGGAGGAGCTTATCAAAACAAGGCCTAAATTCGAGAAATAAGGAAAAAATTTTGAACAAGATAACACTTATTCTTAGCTCTCATGAGCATCTCAAAGGAAGCAGTATCAAGCTAACATAAGCCAGGAAAAATAGGTAAGTACCAATTTCTTTTTAATATTGTAGATACTTAATTACAAGTCTTTCAATTATAAGTCTTTTATAAATACATAATCATACTTACTCAAAATGGCTTGTCAAATTTTCTGGTAGTTCCTTGTTGAGTCTGCGATGGTTTATTAATAGAGAAGGGGTTCTCTAGGTAGATAACTGCCTTTCCTCAATTGTTGAATAACCCCTGTCACGGAATGATTTAGAGCTCCTATGATTCGACAAACATATTCGTTAATGAACGCCGGAGACCTTAGATAAGTTAAACGCCTATCTTCCCATCGGTCTTCCTCATGCTCATTATAACTTTGAAATTCAGCTTGTAGTTTAGTATTTTGATTTTTGAGAGTGTCTCTCTCCAATTTAAGCTGTTCTAGTTCCTTTTGGAGTGAGGATATCTCATCCTCCTGAGCTTTCCTTTGCTCTTGCTCTTGTAGAAGAGCAAAATCTCTTGAGGCTGAATCTTGAGCCTGATAAAAAAGAAAGACATTGTGAAGCCTCTCTACTTTCTCTAAGATAATGTTTTTATGAGAAATATCTGAGAGGGATTTGTCTTTCAAAGCAGTTTCCACCTGGAGGCTGGAATTTAATTGATCCACTTGTAATTCCAAAGTTCTCCTTTCAACCTCTTTGTTTGCCAATAGCTGCCGCTGATGTTGCAGTTCCTTCTTCAAACCCTCTATTTGTTGAGTCTGCGAAGCTATCTTCTCTCATAGTTGAGTGAGCTCAATGTGAGAAGGAGGAAGATTGGCTTTCAATGCCTCTACTTGAGCCTTTAACTTGCCATTTTCCCTTTCCAAGGTAATGACTAACTGGCCCAGATGAAGACTTGAGGCAAGAAACTAAAATAATAATAATACAGTTAGCAGGAGTAATGAGAAGTTAGCAATATATAATAAAAAAAACACTTACTATAACAGCTTGATGACTATGACTGTCGACACGGCTGGAAATACTGGTGCCTTTTAATAGCTCTTTGCTATGTAGCCAAGATTCAGCCAATGGGCTTTGTATCTGTAAAAAAACCATACCCAGGAGGATCTGAAGATCATCCCATGTGAGAAGGTAGACCCATAGCTTGTCTAAATAAGGGTGTGGGGATAGAAGATGAAGGAGGCCGGGAAGAAGAAGAGGAAGGAAGGGAAGGGAAAGAAGTAGTAGAAATAGGAACAACATAGGAAGAGCTAGAGGGGATGGAGGATGACAAAGCAAGGAGAGTCGATTCAGTGGTTGAGGCAGGGATTGCTGGTGGTCCTAGACTTGGAGAAGATCTCCTGCAAGGTGTTCTTTTAGCCCTTGGCCCAGAAGCCAGAGGAGGCAAGGCCAAGGAAAGAGGTTGAGAGTATGCAGGAGTAGTAGCAGCCATCTGAGAAGCAGAAGTAGCTAAAACAATAATAGAAGAGGAAGGAATAAGTAAAGTTGGTCTTGTTAGTTAGAACCCTAGAGCCAATCATTTGATGATTGTATTATAGACTTGTTGTATCATATTCTTATATAAATAAAGGCATTTGTGTTGGTTATTATACTTACTTGTATTGGTGCCAAATAAACTAAGTATAATAGCGTCCTTGAGTAGAAGGTTCTCACCTATATCAATCGGTTAGTTGAATCGATAGTGAGATGATATAGGGATACTACTACTCTTAATCATTCCTAGTCGAGTATTAACATTCAGGGACAATGCTAATGCAATAAGACTAGCATGTAGGTCAACTCGATGACTTGATCTCACAAGTCATGGATATAGAGATATCAAGTTGACACATGGGTATGCATTGGAGAATGTATACTGAATGACCCGCCATGAGAAAGTATCATAGATCATTATATGAGTGTCATATACTTTCTCATGTGGTTATTAGTATGACTACTAGTCCTTAGACCTGAAGTCACCATGGATCCCTACATAAGGAGTTATGTACTTTGGTTTCGTCAAACGTCACCTGTAACTGGGTGGATTATAAAGGCGATTACTGGGTATATAACGAATTATGCAGAGGGATGTGAGTGATGTAGATGGGATCTATCCCTTCTATATGACGGGAGCGACATCGATATTCTTGATAGAGTGAGACCACGAAATGCATGGCCATGCCCAAATGAGTCAATATGAGATATTGAGCTCATTTGATTTAGTGAGTCTACTTGGAGATCAAGATTTAGATTGGTCAGAGGATGACACGGTCTATGCCTCACATTGATCAATCTAGATGTCTAGGATAGGACACTTGTCATATATTGTGAGGAGTCACAATTAGTAGTCACAAGGTGATGTTGGATCTCAACATTCTTGTAACTTGGGTAGTAATGATGTGTTGCTAGATACCGTTCATTACTTATGCTCCTAAATAGGTTTAGGGGCATTGTCAACGTTATAAGAACCTATAGGGTCACACACTAAGGACAATTAGATGGAGATTAGGTTCATATGATGAACCAAGAGGATTATATTCATGTGATGAATCAAATTGGATTAAGAGTAATCCTAATTGGGCTAATCGAGTTGGACTCAAGTTGATTCATGTGTTCAATGATTCTAATTTAGATTATGACTCATTGAATCAATTTAATTAAATGAATTAGATTCATTATATTAAATTGGCTTGAATTAAATGGTTGGATTAGATCAACCATGAGAGAGATTAAGTCAAGTTTGACTTGACTTGAGAAGAAGAGGAAGAGTCAAGTTTGACTTGACTTTATGCCACATCATTTGTGACTTGGCATTAAGTGGCCAATGATGATGTGCCACATCATCATGGCTAGCACATGTGTGTGCCACCTCATGGAGGTTACAAATCTATTCTCTTTAATGGCTACATTTAATGAGAATGGGAGTTACACTTGTGCTTGTGGCCGGCCACTTTTGTGGTGAATGAGAATTCATTTTTCATTCAAGGCAATTCACATCATCTTCTTCCTCTTGCTCTCCCTCTCCTCTCTTGGCCGAACACCATCTAGGTGCTAGCACACCTATTGTTTGGTCTTCTCCACCTAATTAGTTTGTGTGGATACTTCTAGAGAGTTGTCTACCTTAACAACTTGAGATCCGGCATCTTCTTGGACGAGTGGGACTTGCGAAGGGTACGCAACGAGGGTAATATTCTTCTCCTCTGTAGATTTAGTGTAAATCTAAGTTAGAAACTCGTACTCATAATATTTTCGAAAGTTTTATTCTTCACCCGGATACGTGGCTTGGGGTTTCGGGGTTTCCGTGACGCAAAAAAAGCGGTTTTCACGGCTCGAAAAACCCAACAGTGGTATCAGAGCCACGTGCGAAGCTTGTACGAGTTTAGTTTTTGTTTTTATGACAAAAATTTAGTACTGTAACATTCTGTAAATTTCTGATTTTTAGTATTTTTATGGGTATTTTTCTCGTAAAAGTGAAGCACAAGTGTTACGACACTTGTAGGCTTCGACTACCGAGAAGTTTTTTCCAAAACGGCAAGGTTTCGCTCCAAAACTTTTTGGGACAGTGGACTAAGGCGCTGTAGGATTGCTTAGAGACACTCACGATGGTTAGATCGCGGGTAGGGGCACTGCCCCTGGCCCCGCAAGGGGATTCATTCCCCGATTGCGCCTGAAAACCGCTAAACGGGACCGCCGGGAAATTTTACTCGTAAAAATTGTAAAAATTAGTATTAAAATTATAGAAAATTATGAAAATTATATAATTTAGAATTATGTATAATTTGTGATAGTCATGGCCCAAAAGACCCAATCTGATTGGATTTGTGTTGTAATTCATATTACGGTCTGCGCGCCGTTATTTGTGTTGTGCGTGTTGTACATTTGATTCGCGACCTGCGCGTCGTACCTTTCTCTATTATTTCTTCTTGTTGTAAATTAGTTTAGACTCAAATGTAACTCGAGTTTCAAAATTGTAATGTACAAAATTGGAGCCGTGGAAGGTCCACTCGAGATGGAGTTACGAGAAGGGCGCGAGCAACACAAGGTGGTCAAGGGAAGGAGCTTGAGAAGCTGTTAACCCTAGGTTGACCATCCGATCTTCTCATTGGCTTGAGAAGATCGTAGTAGGGTCATGACTAATCACAAATTAATTTAATTAATTGCTTGTGTATATGTGATGCATGATTAAGTAATTAATTAGTGCCTAACGATTAGATTAAATCTAAGTCGTGCACATGATGCACCCCACGATTAGATTAGATCTAAATTGAGTATTTGATACGCATCATCGTTTAGATTAGATCTAAATCACGTCAACTCTAATGTCTACCATGCCGTGATACCTATCACTACCTCGATCACATGTGTTGTTGATTCTGCCAAAGCAGAGCAACACATATTATCCTGGTAGGGTACGGAGGGACAATCTTGGTCCCGTTTATCAACGCATGGGCGAATACAAACTCAATTAGATTGAGTATTCCTAGTTAACTCGGTTGGATCGAGTACAACTATAGGCATTCTTCCAATGGTTGGAAAGATAGGACATAAATCACATTTATATTAATTCTTGGGCGTATTAGCCAAAGCTAACTCAAGTTTTAATATAACTGCGGATAATGATCCTATAAACAAGAGTTGCATAGAGATGTAATTGGTAAATCATTACCTACCGATCATACTAAATCTTGGGTGTATTAGCTAAAGCTAACTCAAGGGTTAGTATGATGTGGATCTTGTCCCACATGAATTATAGAATTCCGTGGGAGCATCATTTAGTTAAAAGCCTAATTAAATGATTTAAAAGAATATGATATTTATTTTCTGCATTTTTTTGTTGTAGATAACCATGACGTCGAATACAAACACCTTCTCTCTGCGTTCTGTCCTTGACAAGGACAAGCTCAACAGAGCAAATTTCCTGGACTAGTACAGGAACTTGAGAATAGTTCTCACCCAGGAACGTAAATTGTACGTTCTGGAGCAGCCCATTCCGGAGGCTCCTCCTGCCAATGCCACATGAGTAGATAAAGATGCTTACAAGAAGCATCAAGATGACACATTAGATGTGTCCTGTCTAATGCTCGCAACCATGAACTCTGAGCTTCAGAAGCAACACGAGTTGATGGGCGCTTACGATATGGTTGAACATCTTCGTCAACTGTATCAAGGATAAGCGCGGCATGAGAGATTTGAGATCTCAAGGGCACTATTTCAGTGCAAGATGTCAGATGGGGCTCCCGTAGGCCCATATATACTCAAAATGATTGGGTACATAGAAAACCTACAGAGGTTGGGATTCTCGCTTGGCCAAGAGCTGGCCACTGACCTGATCTTGCAATCCTTGCAAGATAGCTATAGTCAGTTCGTTCTAAACTACAATTTGAACAAAATTGACAAGCCACTGCCCGAGCTTCTTAGCATGTTAAGAACTGCTGAGCTAAACATTAAGAAGGCAAAGCCCCACTCTGTTCTGATGGTTCAGAAACACAAGGGCAAGGGCAAGCCCAAAGGCAAAGGAAAGTCCCAAGCCAAGGGCAAAGGCAAGGCACTGAAGCCTAAAGGAGGGGTTGCCAAGGATGCTACCTGCTTCCACTGCGGTCAGACCGGGCACTAGAAGAGGAACTGCAAGGTGTACCTGGAAGATCTTAAGAAGAAGTGAAGTGAGAGTTCCACTTCAGGTATATATGTTATAGAAGTCAATCTATCTATTTCTTCATCATGGGTATTAGATACCGGATGTGCATCTCACATTTGTACTAATGTGCAAGCGCTGAGAAATTGCAGGGCATTGGCAAAGGGCAAGGTGGACCTACGCGTAGGCAATGGAGCACGAGTTACTGCTATTGCTGTACGGACTTATTTTCTATCTCTTCCCTCTGGGCTTGTATTAGAGTTAGATGATTGTTGTTATGTGCCTGCATTAACTAAGAACATAATTTCAGTTTCTTGTTTGGACAAGAAAGGTTTCTCTTTTATAATTAAGGACAAATGTTGTTCTGTTTATTTAAAAGATATGTTCTATTGTAGTGCACCTCTGATGAACGGACTCTACATTCTAGACCTTGAAAGCCCTATCTATAACATAAATACCAAGAGTTCAAGTCAAATGACCTGAACCAAACCTATCTCTGGCACTGTCGCTTAGGTCATATAAATGACAAGCGCTTATCCTAGCTCCATAAGGATGGTTTGCTGGACTTATTTGATTTGAATCTTATGAGACGTGCGAGTCATGCCTACTAGGCAAGATGACCAAGACTCCCTTTAATGGGCACAGTGAGAGAGCGACTGACTTGTTAGGTCTTATATATAGTGATGTATGTGACCCTTTCAATGTCGCTGCTAGAGGCGGTTATAGGTACTTCATCACATTTACTGATGACTTCAGTAGATATGGTTATGTGTACTTGATGACACATAGGTCTGAATCCTTTGAAAAGTTCAAAGAATTCAAGAATGAAGTACAGAACCAGCTTGGCAAGAGTATTAAGATACTTCGATCAGATCGAGGTGGAGAATACCTTAGCCAAAAGTTTCATGGCTACCTAACTGAGTGTGGGATTCTATCCCAACACACTCCTCCCGGAACACCATAGTGGAATGGTGTATCCGAAAGGAGGAATCGTACCCTATTAGATATGGTACAATCTATGATGAGTCACACAAATCTTTCGACATTCCTTTGGGGCTATGGTCTAGACACGGCAGCTTTTATACTCAACCGAGTTCCATCCAAGGCCGTGATAAAGACACCATATATGATATGGACTGGGAGAGATGCCCATGTGTCTTTTATGAGTATTTGGGGTTGTGAGGCTTACGTTAGACGTCAAGTCTCAGACAAATTAGGACCCAAATCCGACAAGTGCCACTTTATTGGATATCCCAAGGAAACTAAGGGATATTACTTCTACATTCCTAGTCAGCACAAGGTAGTTGTGGTAAAGACTGGGGTCTTTCTAGAAAGAGACTTTGTTTCTAGAAAGACTAGTGGGAGTACGTTCGATCTTGAAAAAGTTCAAGATGTGAACAATAGCACTGAAGCCTCGATGGAAGTTGAACTGGAACCACAAAGTGTTGTGGATGATATTGTTCCACAAGGAGTTGAGGAACAACAACAAGTTCAAGTAGACATACCTCTTCGCAGGTCTGATAGGGTACGTTGTCAGCCTGAGAGATACTCATTTCTCTTGTCTAACCATGATGACATTGTGTTCATAGAGGATGAGCCTACCACCTATCAGAAAGCTGTGACGAGACTAGATTCCGAGAAATGGCTAGAGGCCATGAGATCCGAGATGGAATCCATGTACACCAACCAAGTATGGACTTTGGTTGATCCACCTGAAGGGGTAAAACCCATTGGGTGTAAGTGGGTCTTTAAGAGAAAGACTGACATGGATGGACTTATCTATAAGGGTCTCTTGGTAGCTAAAGGTTTCAAGCAGATTCATGGTATTGACTATGATGAAACTTTTTCTCCAGTAGCGATGTTTAAGTCCATTCAGATCATGCTTGCTATTGCAGCTTACCATGACTACGAGATATGGCAGATGGATGTCAAAACCGTGTTTCTGAATGGAAACCTGCTCGAGGATGTGTACATGACACAACCTAAGGGTTTTGTAGATCCACAGCATACTAGCAGAGTATGCAAGCTGCATAGGTCCATTTATGACCTAAAGTAAGCTTCTCGGAGCTGAATCTTTGATTCAATGATGCAATCAAACAGTTTGGTTTCATCAAGAATGAAGATGAGCCTTGTGTCTACAAGAAGGTTGTAGGGGATATAGTTGTCTTCCTCATATTGTATGTGGATGACGTACTACTCATTGGGAAGGACATCCCTTTGCTTCAGTCTGTCAAGACCTGGCTAGAGAGTTGCTTCTCAATGAAGGACTTAGGTGAGGCATCCCACATTCTAGGGATACAGATCTATAGAGATAGATCTAAGAGATTGCTTGGCCTAAGTCAGAGTACATATATTGACAAGGTACTCCTTCGGTTTGCCATGCAGAACTCCAAGAAGGGATTTCTGCCGATGTCACATGGCGTGAGTCTTTCGAAGACTCAAGGTCCCTCTTCTAGAGAGGAGAGAGACCGCATGGATCATATCCCTTATGCCTCAGCCATAGGATCTATCATGTACGCCATGCTATGTACTCGACCTGATGTCTCGTATGCTTTGAGCATGACGAGCAGATACCAATCAGATCCAGGTGAAAGTCACTGGATAGCGGTCAAGAATATTCTTAAGTACTTAAGAAAGACTAAAGAATATTTCTTGATATATAGAGGCAATGATGAGCTAGTTGTAAAGGGTTACAGTGATGTCAGCTTCTAGACCGATCAGGATGATTATCGATTGCAGTCAGGGTTCGTATTTTGCATAAATGGTGGTGCTGTGAGCTGGAAGAGTTCGAAGCAGGACACAGTAGCTGATTCTACGACAGAGGCCGAGTACATTGATGCATCAGAGGCAGCAAAGGAGGCAGTTTGGATCCGCAAGTTCATCACTGAACTTAGGGTGGTTCCCAGTATCGCTGACCCTATTGAGCTCTATTGTGACAACAATAGAGCTATAGCACAGGCGAAGGAACCTCGCTCACACCAGCGGACCAAACACATACTATGGCGCTTCTATCTCATTCGAGAGATTATCGAGAGAGGAGATTTGAAGATATGCAGAGTACCTACAGAGGCTAACATCGCAGATCCCTTGACCAAGGCTTTGGCACAGAGAAAGCATGATGGTCACACTAGGTCATTGGGGCTTAGAGCCTTCACTGATTGGCACTAGTGCTAGTGGGAGATTGTTAGTTAGAGCCCTAGAGCCAATCATTTGATGATTGTATTATGGACTTGTTGTATCATATTCTTATATAAATAAAGGAATTTGTTTTTAGTTATTATACTTACTTGTATTTGTGCCAAATAAACTAAGTATGATAGCGTCCTTGAGTAGAAGGTTCTCACCTATATCAATCGGTTAATTGAACCGATAGTGAGATGATATAGGGAACACTACTCTTAATCATTCCAAGTCGAGTATTAACATTCAGGGACAATGTTAATGCAATATGACTAGCATGTAGGTCAACTCGATGACTTGATCTCACAAGTCATGGATATAGAGATATCAAGTTGACACATGGGTATGCATTGGAGAATGTATACTGAATGACCCGCCATGAGAAAGTATCATGGATTATTATATGAGTGTCATATAATTTCTCATGTGGCTATTAGTATGACTACTAGTTCTTAGACCTGAAGTCACCATGGATCCCTACATAAGGAGTTATGTACTTTGGTTTCGTCAAACGTCACCCATAACTGGGTGGACTATAAAGGCAATTACTAGGTATATAAGAAATTATGCAGAGGGATGTGAGTGATGTAGATGGGATCTATCCCTCCTATATGACAGGAGCGACATCGATATTCTTGAGAGAGTGAGACCACGAAGTGCATGGACATGCCCAAATGAGTCAATATGAGATATTGAGCTCATTTGATTTAGTGAGTCTACTTGGAGATCAAGATTTAGATTGGTCAGAGGATGACACGGTCTATGCCTCACATTGATCAATCTAGATGTCTAGGATAGAAGGACACTTGTCATATATTGTGAGGAGTCACAATTAGTTGTCACAAGGTGATGTTGGATCTCAACATTCTTGTAACTTGGGTAGTAATGATGTGTTGCTAGATACCGCTCATTACTTATGCTCCTAAATAGGTTTAGGGGCATTGTCAACGTTACAAGAACCTCTAGGGTCACACACTAAGGACAATTAGATGGAGATTAGGTTCATATGATGAACCTAGAGGATTAGATTCATGTGATGAATCAAATTGGATTAAGAGTAATCCTAATTGGGCTAATCGAGTTGGACTCAAGTTGATTCATGTGTTCAATGAGTCTAATTTAGATTATGACTCATTGAATCAATTTAATTAAATGAATTAGATTCATTATATTAAATTGGCTTGAATTAAATGGTTGGATTAGATCAACCATGACAGAGATTAAGTCAAGTTTGACTTGACTTGAGAGGAAGAGTAAGAGTCAAGTTTTACTTGACTTTATGCCACATCATTTGTGACTTGGCATTAAGTGGCCAATGATGATGTGCCACATCATCATGGCTAGAACATGTGTGTGCCACCTCATGGAGGTTACAAATCTATTCTCTTTAATGACCACATTTAATGAGAATGGGAGTTACACTTGTGCTTGTGGCCGGCCACTTTTGTGGTGAATGAGAATTCATTTTTCATTCAAGGCAATTCACATCATCTTCTTCCTCTTGCTCTCTTCTTGCTCTCCCTCTCCTCTCTTGGCCGAACACCATCTAGGTGCTAGCACACCTATTGTTTGGTCTTCTCCACCTAATTAGTTCGTGTGGGTACTTCTAGAGAGTTGTCTACCTTGACAACTTGAGATCCGACATCTCCTTGGACGAGTGGGACTTGCGAAGGGCACTCAACGAGGGTAATATTCTTCTCCTCTGTAGATTTAGTGTAAATCTAAGTTAGAAACTCATACTCGTAATATTTTTGAAAGTTTTATTCTTCGCCCGGATCCGTGGCTTGGGGTTTCGGGGTTTTTGCGACGCGAAAAAAGCAATTTTTGTGGCCCGAAAAATCCAACAGGTCTCATCATTCTAAGAGAAAGATTGAAGATAATATGGGTAGGGGGCATTGGTGTCTTACCTCTCTCAAAAGAAATAGGTGCAAGAACAATGGGGGGTTGCACAAATGTACCAAAAGTGTCACTAAAAGGAGCATCCTTAGTAAGCCGAGGTTTCTTGGTTATGGCAACAAAAGGTTGTTCCTCTTCCTCTTCCATAGCAGCAATAGCTTCCGTTGCTTGTTCTTCTTTAGACAATAAACCCAAAGTAGAGGAAGTAAGATTGGCTCGATGATCCTGTAGCCATTTTTCTCCAAGATTATTTAAAAAAAGACTTAGTTATAGTAGTGTTCTTGTACATGAAAGATGGTAGAAGAGCATCAGTTGAAATATAAGAATCATGCGTTATTTTAGAAAATAATCAACAAGTGACTAATAGACATAGTTGAGAATGTCTCAACGTACCAAAATAGACCTCCAGAGGGGTTTCGATAGAGCTTATTCCAAAGGGAAACATTAAACCCTCTGCAGTCAGGGCCGGTAGGGAAAATTTTGCCCCCTTTAGTTTGGATAAAGTGAAAGAGACAGAAGGATCATCGAGGAGATTGCCAGTACTAGGAACTGGAGGAAGGTCATATATCGAGTTGATAGGAAAAGGAGGAGAAGAAGGGAGACACATAAAGAAAAATTTATGACGTCATTTCCCTTGAGGAGGAATCCTGTTAAACAAAATGGCCATAGGACGAGACTGAAATTTAAAGACACCAATGTCTACCTGGTGGGGAATGAAGAAGTAGTAAAACAGATGAGGGGATAGAGGAAAATCTAGCAGTTTAGACACCCCAACAAAACCCATGAGGATGGAGAAGGACTGAGGAATGAACTGATTAAGGGGAATTTTAAAGTAGATACTGACATCAGCGAAAAAGGATGAAGAGAGAATCAAAAACCTTGTAAAACTTGATCCCGAAAGATAGATACACTCCCTAGAGGAGGAAAGTGCGAACTATCCTGTGGGGTAGGGTGAACTATATAGGAAGGAAAACCATAGTTCACTTGTAACTCCACTTCCTCTAGATCTATAAGGTCAGAAGCGCACGAAAGGAACCACGCAGGGGAAGAAGTGGCCATGGCTGAACAGCAGAAGGAAGGCAAGCAGGGGAAAGTAGGAGAAAAAGTCGGAAAGTAGAAGAGAGCATCTTAAACCTTTGCCCTTCCTCAGGGCCTCATACTAAAACCCTCGAATAGACAAGGAAGAAGAACTGGAAAAAGAAAGAACCCGAAGCCATAAAAGTGTCTTAATAATAGGATTAACAATGATTCATCTAGGACTTAGGTATAAAAGGGGGTAGAAAAAAGTATAGACTAAAAAAAAAAACACAGTATCATAACCGTCATAAAGAGGTGATGTCACCGAGGAATGGGATCGAATTCAAAAAGAAAGCTGGATCCCAAGGAAAGGGTGATAGGCATAGCAATCATCCTTGGAAAGTGCGACAAGTTTTTCTCTTCCTGCGCTTGATTCTTAAAAAAATTCACGAGGTTTGGGGAAAATCGGGTGGGACTTAGTTAACTACAAAGTACCGGACGATATTCGTAGACACAAGTATAAATCGACCGGTTATAATAAACCACGATATTAATAGTATTATAATATGCCATACTAAATCGGATGGGACTTAGTTAACTACAAAGTACCAGACGATATTTGTAAGCACAAATATAAATCGGCCGGTTATGATAGACCGACCGAGATGGATGGTATTATAATATATTGATTAAGGCTGTATAGTGGCAAGCCAGGCGACATTCGACATGCTTAGATAAAATGAGCAACCACCATGAACGAAAAGGAGCAAATTTAGTAATAGAAAGAGAAGTTTAACTTTACACAAACAGGCTAGATTGTCATAACAAATTCTAGTTAACTTTACAATGATCTAGATTCAAGTAAATAGATTATTCTATAGTCAACTGAGGAAATAGATCAGCGGCCCTATTATCAAGGAGCTTACGTCGGTTCAAGAAGTTAGGAGGAGGATCACGAGACAAGAAGTCTTCTTCTCGCAATTGCTTCACCGCTCCTTCAGCCCCAGCAGTGTAGGCCGCCAAGATAGACTTTACGATCGACCTATTGAACTCAGTAGATTGGATCAAGATGGTAGCCCGATCTTTAAAGCGATTATCTTCACCAACTTTATACTCCACCAAAGCTGTGTGAGAAGACTTCAGTTCGGCATCTTTTGAGGAAGCCTCTGCTTTAACTGTGTTCAAGGAGGTGTTTAGAGAAGCTATTTCATCATCTTTCAAATGTAAAGCCTTGAGTTTGTCAACTAACACAGATTCATAATCAGACTTCAATTTGTTTGTCTCAACAATTTTCTTCTCTAATTTGGAAGTTAATTCAGTGTTAAGGTCTGTAGCTGATTTGAATTGAGATTGAAGGCTCTTAATCTGGGCTTCATATTGTTTCTTGGATTCTTCTGAAGTTTTAGCAGAGGACATCTCAGCAACTTGTTGTTTCAGTTTCTTGTTCTCATTATATAAGTTATGCATCAGCCGGGACAGACCCATGTTGGCTATCCATCGCTAAAAATATAATAAAGGGTCATAAAATAGTCAAGGGTAAAGGATAAATAAGTACTAATAAACACACTTGGGTTTCCTTGTGAGAGAATTGATCAATTGTCTCGGGAGTGGTAAGCTCTCCAAAGAGAGGATGAATTTCCTCCCAAGCACTAGCAAAAGAACCTCCCAGCAATATAGGGAGGGCGGGAATGGCAGAAGAACCCATAGAGAAGGAAGATGTTGGAATAGAAGGGGGAGCGAAAACCAGATAAGAAGAAAGTGAGGAGGGTAAGGACCCAGATTCTCAAAGAGACAGGGGAAAAGCAAAAGAAGTGCCACTAGGAGCACTAGTACTGGAAGAGGGCGAGGCAGAAAAAATGAGAGAAGGATAGAGGTCAACCAAAGTAGGCTCAGCAGAAGAAGGATCTGCAGAGGCAAAACCTTCTGAAAGTAATTCTTCAGCAGGAAGAATGAGTCTCCTTTTGGGAGGAGGAGCTCTGGTAAGTTTGCGTCCGAGGCGTTTGCCGGGAGCAACTTCAGCAAAGGATTTACAGGAGCTCACAGGAGATGTAAGCTCAATGATGGGAAGGGGAGTGGCTGCTGAAGAAGCAACAACCATTGATAAAGAAACGGTTGGCAGAGGGACATCTCGAATTTCTGCAGGAAGACCCTCAGGAACTTTCGGAACCACCTGAGAGTTGGAAGCTTCAGCGGGAGGAGTTGAGACTTCAGTGGACAAGGGTGGATTAAGGATCATAAGAAGCTCTTGTTCTTTAGCATGAAGTGCAGCTTCTTCCAGACGCAGCTCTTCATCGATCAGAGCAGCATAAAAACTAGCCACTGTGTAAATTAGAAGAAATATTTTAGTTAATAAAAACTGACAGAAGAAGAAACAGAACTTTACCTAAGGAGCCACGTATCTTATGTTTGACCGGGCTCAAACCAAATAGATATAGTAGATCGTTCCGCAACCATTTGGTGATGGAAAGACAACGACACAGCAACTTTTCACAATAAAAAGGAAAAGAAGGGTGAAGATGGAACTCCTTGATATCAGGTAAAGGAGGTAAAGAAAATCTCCAAACATGAGACCAGGGAATAGGCCCAGGAAACTTCATAAAGAAGAAGCAAGATTTTCAGGCCTTGAGAGAAGAAGACATATCATCAAAAAGGACCATCTTAGTCCAGGATTGAAAAAGAAAGACACCTGGCTCTACTACCTTTGGATAGGAGAACATGAAAATATTTTGAGGAGTAGGAGGAATATCCAGAGTACGAAACAACATGTATATACCACACAAATAGCGGAAGGCATTAGGCACAAATTGTTGGAGAGGAATATCAAAGTATTGGCTTACATCGATTAGAAAAGAAGAAATAGGAAACCTTAAACCCCCTATCAACTGGTCCCTATAGAAACTTACACAGTTAGCAGGAGGGTGATGAGGATGCTCATCTGGTTTAGGAATGATGATGTCATATTCCCTAGGAATTTCATATTGCATATGAATAGCAAGTCGAGCATTCTCATCGAAAGAAGAAGAAATTAGAGTATACCATGGGGAAATTGTTTCTTCAGCCATAGACAGAAGTAAAGATTAGCAGAACAACAAGTTACTTACTGAAGTCAAGAAAGAAGATCACTGGAAAGCGGTGAGCGCAAGGATTGATCAAAGACTGCAGCAAAAAAAGAATGCTAAGGCAAGGAAAAAAGGGGCAAAGTCGACAAGAAGATGAAGGGTTTAGGGTTGAGAAGACACACAGCCACCGTTAGATCAGAACATCTTTTTTCAATAGACGCCGTTGATTATATAAAAAGGGCAAAGGCCAGTGTTACACAGAAGAAAGAGAAGACACGTGTCATATGATCATAAATGGGCATTTATGTTGGACGCGACAAATTGAATCACGCTGGGGTTGGTAACACCTCGTCGTGCGCCTCTAACATTCTCTTATCGTTGAAGAGCCAATCATAATCAATGAAATTTTGAGAAAAGGTGCAGTTTACTATGTGTAATAAAGGAAGATGGAATGGGTTTGACAGAGCCTGGACCAAGGACAGAAAATAAAAAATAAAAGTCAGGCAAACGTGAAGCACAGTTTGAATTAATATCATTATGAAGCACAAGCTAACATTAACCGGGATAACCTTGTCTGCAATAGGCATGCTAATATCGGTCGGGATAACCTTATCTATAATAGACAGGCTAACATCAGCCGGGATAACATGTCTACCATAGATGAGTCAGTACCGGCTAAGTTAATTTGTTTATGAAAGATAGGTTAATGTCAACCGAAGTCAAAAGGAGTTTGATTGAGTCTAACATATTGATTGCATTTAAAGCGTTTAGTCTTACATAAGCTCAAAATATATCATCACTTAAGTAAAATAACAAGATAAAGTTTACATATACTCAATAGGCAAAGCCTGATTGAACATGTAATATTGCCTAAATTAGGTAATTCAACTAAACATGAATTTATACATCTTCTTCAGATAAACTTGAATAGAAACCTGCTGAAACAGGAGCTCTTATACTTCTTAGAAAACTTCAACCCAACTAAGGGTAAGCCCGACCAAGCTACAAAAGTGAAAATATTTTGCCTGGCACAAAGGAAGCTTGCCCAGGCTGCAGAAGTGGCAATATTTTGCCCGGGACGAAGGAAACTAGGAAGCAGAGTGGTCTCATGAACAAGGAAGGGCGGATTTATTTATGCCCCGGTGGAAAAGTGACTGAAGAGTCCCTTTCCTGCTTGAGCCTTTGAGCTCTGCTTCCAAAGTGTCTGCCTTAGCCTGCAAATAGCCTGGGCTATGACATCGTCGTGATGTCTAGAGGTTGGTTACTTGAATCTCCATGATTATGGTGAACCCCTTTGAAGCCTGTTGGGTCTGTAGAGCAGTTGTGCCTTTGGTTTGAGATTCTAGATCTCGAGGAACTTTGTTCCTCAGGGCAGTTTTTGATCATACTCGAAACTGGGAGATCAACAAAAATGCCTCCAGCTCTCGGACCAGAGAGTTGAATAAATCCAAAGCTTGGGCAACCTCATATACAAATTTCGCCTTGTTCAACAAGAATTGCCCCCAGAGAGGGGGGTCTAAAGTCATACTCTCAGTAAGAAGGGGCGAAGCAAGGGGGAAAAAGAACTGAGGCGAGTGGAGAATGAAGAAAGGATCATAGCCCTATCTAAAAGATCAAAAGATTCACGGGATTACTGTACTTGGGTTCATGGGATTGCTGTACCAAAAGTCACGAGGGCTACTATAAAGAAGATAATGAAGCCACTACTGTGTCCATGGCAGAGTCACGGATAAAGATGGGCAAAGAAACAAAAATAGACTTGTGTCTAGTCAGTCGGCTACACCTCCTTCGACTAGACTTGAAGGGAAGGCTAGTGATATGAGTTACGTTTAGTAGGTCCCTGGTGAAAAAGGGAAAGGAGATAGCAGAATTAAGAAAATAGATCAATATCGATCGGGATATACCTTAAGAGAGATAGGTCAATCCTGGCCGGGTAATACCTTGGGAAAGATAGTTCAATATTGGTCAGTATATAACTTAATAAAATATAGCCCAACATCGACTAGGATAACAAGCTTAAGGGGATACAAACCCATACCAGTCGAGGTTGCACACTTAATAAAATATAGCCCAAATCGGTCAGGATAACAGGCTTAAGGAGATACAGACCAATATCGACCGAGAAACACCTTGAGGAGAATAGGCCAATATCGGCCGGGATATACCTTAGGAAGGATAAACCAATATCGGCCGGGTTTACATATTTAAGATAGAAAAGCCAGGATTGTTTAAGGTGGCATATCTAAACATAGACTAATATTAATTGAGTATACATGATCGCCCAATAATCAAAAGATCTAAGGCTTTACAGAATTTGTAGTATATTATTGAACGATTAGTTGAATGGTAGTAATAAACCGACCGGACATGGTTTGGGTTCAATTTCGACCGATACAGGGCATAGTATCATATTGGGTTGTCTATAACATAATAAAGACAGGGCATGAGCAAATACATCCAGAATATTCATAAATAGTTTAATAAAGATATCTTTGGTATGCGATTGTATAACAGGTTCGCTAATTTGGCGGGAAGTATGTTTCTAGATTCTTCTACAGGCACTATACGACAAAGAAGGTACATCTCGGATACAAAAAAGATTCCTTAAAAGTTATTTTATGCAAGTATAGGGCTTACATCATCTCATAACAATCTCTAACAAACCGGGGTCCATATCATGACTACGGAGGTTATATAAAGTGGTATAAAAAGGGGAATCATCTCTGTTGGCCAGGTATGCACACATTGCTGCTCACACTCACAACCCTAATTTTTCAGTTACTGTTCATCTTCTTCCTTCTTCCACACTAAGAGAGATCACTGACTTGAGCATCGGAGGGCCTAGCCAGGGATTCCCACCCCAGTCTTAGTTCACTAACAATAGTGTTGGTTGGTCTCTTGTGCGCAGGAAGCTTTGGAAGCTCCAGATCTTGGTTTTCTTCATTGAATCCTTCCTTTCATTTTTGGATCATCACACAAGAAGGGTATTTTGCGACTAAATTCTCCCAGATCCGCTTTGAGTTTCTCGGATCGGTATTCTACAAGTATTATTCCTCATCAGCAATAGGTTTTCTCCCAGCTTTCCATTTTGTCAGGACTCTCAGACAGGATCACTTGGTATAGACTATCTTTTGATAGTAATCATAATTGAAAAGTTTGGCACAAACTAGAGAGAATCATTGAAGTTCTCAAGAGTTTTAAATTTTGTGTCAATCTTTGAAAATAGGAATTATTTTCTTAGAAAACTATTTTTTCTTGATAGTATATGTCTTAAATAATATCTACAAGAATTTTCATGATTTTTAAAATTTTTTAGAATTATTGAGGCATTTCTGAATTTTGATTGAAATTTGATTTCAGGAAATCAGAAACTTAATCGATCAGTCGATCGATTGGGAGAGTTCGATCGATCGGTCGATTGATTGAATTGGATTTTCTCATGAGCAAAAGTTCAAGGAATCGATCAGTCAATCGATTGACCCCACCTGGATCGATCAAGTGATCGATTCAAGGGCATTTCTATGAACATAATCTCGTAGAATCGATCAGTGGATCAATTAAATTACTTCAATCGATTGAAAGGCTGATTTTAACTGTAAATGTCTGATTTCATCCCATTAAGCTATTTTTAGTCATATTAACCATTCCTAACCCTTTGAAATATATTTATATAAATTTAAGGGTAGTTTTCTTGAAGAAAACAAGAGTGAATTGGTTAAAGAAGACTAAGTTAAAGTTTGGGATGAGGTTTAGTTTCATTATTGGATTTTAAATCTCAAAACTTCAAACTTTGGGCTTTCTAAAGTTTTAGAAATTTCAAGCTATTATTGGTACAATGATAGAAATTTAGAACATATTTTGAGGGGGAGCTACTCCTTAAAGACATGAAAATAATCTTTAAAACCATGGAAGGTTGTAAAACCTTCATTATGATGAATGCTCAAGGTTGAGCTTTGGAAAACAATGGAAGATTGGATATCTTCATTGTTTGAGTGTGAATGCTCTAGGATGAGCATTGTGAAGTGGGTTAATGCTCAAGGGTGAGTATTGGAGAAAATGAAGTGTATGAGACCTTCATTGTGAGGTTATGAATAACGTATAGATAACTTTTCAGGAGGAGAGTTTTTTATGTGTGCCAAAGGGGGAGAATGTAGGGTTTAAGTTAGGCTTTAATTACTCAAAGGGGGAGTTTGCCCTCGAGGAAAGGGAGAGAATGAAGTAAAACCCTCATTCATTGTTTAGCATGAAGAAAAAGTTGAGGCTATGAATTTGCCTAAGTTAAAGATATTGTTAAACATAAAAAATGGGAAGATTGTAGCATTTAAGTTAGACCTTTATTACCCAAAGGGGGAATTTACCCACTAGGAAAGGGAGAGAATGAAGGAAAACCCTCATTCATGCTTTGGCATGAAGAAGAAGTTGAGGCTATGTATTAGCCTAACTAATAGATATTGTCAAGCATCAAAAAGGGGGAGATTACTGATGTAATTTCCCTAGGTCAAGGTTAACTAGGTTGACTAAGTTTGAATTGACTCAAGCTTGAGTCATAATGTGCAAGTTTTAATGTTTGACAATATATGAAGATTGTTTTGACAATGTATGGAGATTGCAGGAGCAATCGTTCATTTGGGGAGATTGGTCAAGGTATTTGATTGGGAAGTCCAACGAGAAGGTTGGTAGAAGATGAAAATCCAAGTGGGTCAGTCTTGACCGGACACTTGGTGGGGAAATCCTGGTGAATGTAGCCAGGTGAAAGACCTAGTGAGTGAAGCTAGGCAGATGGTAAATCTTCGTGAGTGAAGCCAGGTGAAAGCTCTAGTGAGTGAAGCTCGATAATAAGGAAGTCTTGATGAGTGAAGCCAGGCATGTGAAAATCCAGGTGGATCCAAGAGGAATGGACGCTTGGCATGAAGAAAAAAGTCCAAGTGGGCCAAAGAATTGATTGGACACTTGATGATGAAGTCCCAACAGGTCAAGGTTGACTGGATGTTGGGCTTGAGAACCCTAGATTTGAGTTAGGCAAGTTAGGGTTGATCAAGTTGATCAGGAGATCAATTGAACTAGAGCCCAATCAATTAGTCGATCGATAGAGAGAGAGTGCTACGAGAAAAAGGGGCCCAATCAATCGACAAATCGATTGGGAGACATTCTCGCGAGCACAGAGAGGTTCCCAATTAATCAACAGATCAATTGAGGTTGGATTTTTCGTGAGGTTGCGAGGAAGCCTGAATCAATCGGTCAATTGATTCCGAGTATTTCTAGCGAAGAGCACAGAGGTGCTCTAAATCGATTAGTCCATCGATTCAAGCTTCCCCAATTGATCAGTCAATCGATTAGAATATGATTGTTACATAGGTAGAAAGCTTTGGACAGCTAGGATTGTGTATATTTGACGTGACAATCGATTGGGAGCAGGCCCAATCGATTGGAAGCCTTAGGAGCACAGAGTATAAAGTCAATGGTGAGCTTTCTTCTCTGGACACTTCTCCTGATATTCTTTATCGAGCCCACATCTCTTCATGCCAGTTCTTGGAGGCTCTTGGTGACAAGTGCTGCTGCATTTCCAGAGTTCAAGAGGCAATCTACATCAACAAGATCAAGCAACAAGAAGGTTTTATTTGTATTCTTGTGTATTTTCTTCTTGCGTGTGTTGTATCTTATTGTGAGAGTCTTGTACGAGGTTTCTCCACCTCCGGTTGTATCCGAGAAGGAGTTTGTTTCTTAGTGGAGAGTGTTCGTGTTTGTAGATCCTTGGATTAGTCACCTCTTCTTGAGGTGGATACCAAGTAAATATACTTGTTAGCATTGGAGAGCTTGGATCCGAGTTTATTCCACTACACATCATCATCTACGAAGCAAGTGAACGAGCACGAAGAGCTATTCCCCCCCCCCCCCCCCCCTAGCTTCGAAATGACCTAACACTTTGAACTTGATTTGCAACGAAAAACTTGAAACAATGCTAACACCTTCATTTTTACTTAGTCTCCACTTCCTTGAGGTGATTAATCCAAGGGTCTGACTCTCATGATCTCTTCCACTATGAAATCCCTCCTTGGAATCTTTCTAGAGGTGGAGAATCCTCATACAAGCTCAAGCACTAAAATACAACAAGAAACATAAACAAGATTACAAATGAAATCGAAAATGACTTTACAACAATGAACCTTACTTTACTTGTTCTTTTCTTACTTTGGTTAGCCTTTTGATGCTTGGAAAGTATAGTAACACTTGTTGCCAGAACCGCAAGAATGGACGACAAAAACCCTAGACAGACTCCCCTTTATATAGACGTTGTTCGGACTATTTTTCTCCTCCTAATCAATTAGGTTTGCCTTAATTGATTGTCACATCAACTTAACCATTCACAACTTGCAGAATAACTCTTTTTTTTGGCTAATCAATTAGTGAGTCATATTAATCAATTAAGAAGTCTTTAATCAATTGCCCTAATCAATTTCAAGGCTTTCTGTGCTATCATAAAAGGCTCTCAATCGATTACCCTAATGGATTAGTTTGACCTTAATCGATTTTAACAACTACCGTGTTGTCGCAAAAAGCTCCCAATTGATTGCCCTAATTGATTGGGTCATGCTGGATTAATTAGCCTAATCGATTCAACACCTTTCTATGCTTCACAAAAACTTCTCCCAATCGATTAGGCAATCAAGCTGATAGATTAGAACAGTTGCCAATCGATTAGGCAATATGCCTAATCGATTCAGCACCTTCTGTTCAAATCACATTTATTTCCAATCGATTACCCTGATCGATTAGCATTGCTAAATCGATAATGTCAATCGATTCAAGCACTAAAACCCTAAGATTTGGGTTTACAGTTTGTTAATCGATTCTACTTCTTGGCAATTGATTACTAACCCTAATTTAGCCTTTCGAGGTTGAAATCACATTTTGTTCGGTATCCGATTGATCTCAACCTACCAAGACTTCCATTGCCCAACATCCAGTCATCCATAACTTGTTAGGACTTCCTGTTGCCTAGCATTCGTTCAACCTTGACCTGGCAAGACTTCTTCTCACCAAGTGTCTAGTCAACTTTTTGTTAGCTAGAGCCCTAGAGCCAATCATTTGATGATTGTATTTTGGACTTGTTGTATCATATTCTATATAATTAAAGGCATTTAGTTTTTAGTTATTATACTTACTTGTATTTGTGCCAAATAAACTAAGTATAATAATGTCCTTGAGTAGAAGGTTCTTACCTATATTAATCGATTGGTTGAATCGATAGTGAGATGATATAGGGAACACTACTCTTAATCATTCCTAGTCGAGTATTAACATTCAGGGACAATGTTAATGCAATAAGACTAGCATGTAGGTCAACTCGATGACTTGATCTCACAAGTCATGGATATAGAGATATCAAGTTGACACATGGGTATGCATTGGAGAATGTATACTGAATGACCCACCATGAGAAAGTATCATGGATCGTTATATGAGTGTCATATACTTTCTCATGTGGCTATTAGTATGACTACTAGTCCTTAGACCTGAAGTCACCATGGATCCCTACATAAAGAGTTATGTACTTTGGTTTCGTCAAACGTCACTCGTAACCGGGTGGACTATAAAGGCGATTAGTGGGTATGTAACAAATTATGTGGAGGGATGTGAGTGATGTAGATGAGATCTATCCCTCCTATATAACGGGAGAGACATCGGTATTCTTGATAGAGTGAGACCACGAAGTGCATGGCCATGCCCAAATGAGTCAATATAAGATATTGAGCTCATTTGATTTAGTGAGTCTACTTGGAGTTCAAGATTTAGATTGATCAGAGGATGACATGGTCTATGACTCACATTGATCAATCTAGATGTCTAGGATAGAAGGATACTTGTCATATTTTGTGAGGAGTCACAATTAGTAGTCACAAGGTGATGTTGGATCTCAACATTCTTGTAACTTGGGTAGCAATGATGTATTGCTAGATACCGCTCATTGCTTATGTTTCTAAAGGAGTTTAGAAACATTGCCAACGTTACAAGAACCTATTGGGTCACACACAAAGAACAAGTGGATGGAGATTAGGTTCATATGATGAACCAATTGGATTAGGTTCATGTGATGCACCAAAGATTGGATTCGGATTAATTCAAATTAGACTTATTGAGTTAGACTCAATTAGATTCAATTGTTGAATGAGTTTAATTTAAATTTGATTCATTGAGTCAATTTATATTAATGAATTGAGATTCATTAAATTAAAATTGACTTGAACCAAATGTTGGTTTTAACTCAACAAGGAAGAGAATTGGTCAATTTTGACTTGACCAAATGGAAGTTGAAACATCAAGTTTGACTTGATGTATTGCCACATTATGAAGGTTGACTCATCCTACATGGCATGACTAACCTTGCCACATCATCTCCACCTCATAATGGTGTGCCACTTCATGGAGGTTACACATCTTATACCACTTAATGTGGTCGGCCACATTAAATGAGGGGGTTACATTATGTGGCCGGCCACACTAATGTGAAGACACTACAACAAAAACCTTCATAGACATCGGTTTTCCACCGGTGTCTATTTTATTTTCGACCGATGTCTATGAAGCCGATGTTAAAAGTCTGTCATTTTAGACATCGGGTTAAAATCGATGTAGTATCACTTAACGACACTGGTCTTCGAATCGGTTATTAACCGGTGTAGTATCACTTAACGACACCGTTTCATCAACGGTGTAAAACCGATGTAATATTGTATGTTAATAACACCAGTTTTGGCAGCGATAAATGACCGATGTAATATTAGTTAATAACACCGGTTTTGCAGCGGTAGAAAACCGATGTAATATGTATATTTTTTTACAGCACAAATTTGATTTCCGAAACAATGAAAAATCGACAATAAAAAAAAATACACAAATATTCACAAATTATACAAATATTCTTCATTCAATAATATCCATAAAATACACAAATATTCACAAATTATATAAATAATCTTCTTACAACAATATCCATAAAATACCCAAACATTCTTTTTACATCAAAAGCTAGCTAATAGATTTCAAAATCAAGGTAGAACATTCTTGTAACACATCAAGGTAGAACCGCACTTCAAATGTAATCTAGCATGCATTCAGCCCACTCGAACCGCACTTCGTCAATTTGTAAACTGTAAAAACACATAAATCCACCATATGTCAAATAACTAAAACAAATGTGTACATGTATCAAATAAAATAGAATACTGAGTTTTTAAAGGCTGCTGTGGAAGATAACGAATATAACATAGAATCTAAAACTTTCATATATGACACTTGGTATATGCTGCTTAGAATATAACATAGATAATTTGCTCCTTCGAATTCAAGTGTACAGATTGATAAGAACCGACAGCATCATACAACAAATTACTAGGCATGATAATGGTTGAACAAAGAAATATGACTACACAACAAATCCAGTGAAGGAAGCATAGAAGAACAAAGCTACCTTTGATGAAGAGATATACTATTTATTGTACTACCTCTGATGTCATCTTGGTATCCTGAATATCCTGCACTAAGCCCCCTATTTTCTGTGATTTCTGCTACCAACCAGAAGAACTTCATTGTGATTTCTGTGATTTATTGTACTATTTATTGTACTACCTCTGATGCCATCTTGTTCCCTCTATTGACAAGACCATCAGTAGCAGTCTGCGAAGAACTTCATTGTAACAGGCTATCGCTTCTGCATAATTTCCCTGGTGTAATACAAGAGAACTATCAATTTCCAACTAGGGGCAAAGACAACAAAGAAGATGGTAGACAAATTATATGACTTTCTTCCATTAAATGAGGCAATATGCAGTAACTCTCAAACTAGCAATGAAAAAGGCAGATATAGTACTCTACCTATTGCTTGTATATAATAGCCAAGTTGTTGAAGGGCGTAGATATCCCTGTTGTAGCTGCTAAAGTTGCCTTATAGAATGATGCAGCAACACTCATCATGTTGCTGCATGAAGAGAAGTTTCATTAAGAAACAAAAATAAAGTATCCGCACAATTGTCATCAAACATTTCTAAAGCTTACCAATCCATGTATATGTTGCCAAGGCTTGACAATGCTTGTGGATGGTTAGGTTGTAAAGCAAAGGATGACATGGGAAAAATTATTAAAATGAAGTTATTCAACAAGGAAAAAAAACTTAAGAGAATAAAAATATCCAAATTAAAAAGTCACCCTATAATGTCCAGCGTCTTTGAGAGCATTCCCCTTTTAATGTGCAAGAAAGTCTATTGATCCTGTCCGAACCAGAAGTCAACAAACGCTGGGCACGTGGCGCTCCAAGGCTCGCTGATGTAGATCTCCAACTAGTGTCGAGATGCTCCGGCTATCCTGCACAGAAGTCGAGCCGGGAAGGGGATTCCCAGCGACGACCCTCCGACGCTCAAGTCAGGTAAATCACGATGAACAAGGTGGCTCCAGAAGTCTCAGAGTACGTACCAGAATCCTCTGTCGATGAAACCTGAGGTGCTTTATATAGAGCTGTGAAAGGTTTGGGCACGCGTACCAAGGTGCATAAGTGTCCTCTGTCCTATCCTAGGTATGCGGCTGTCAGAAAGCTTACCTGTCCTTTCCTAGGTACGTGGCTGTCAGAAAGTTTACCTGACCCATATCGCTACAGTCAAAGCATGCCCTCGATGGGACAGCAGAATCCCCTGTCACAAGATTTGGAGCATGGCACACACGTGAAACCTACAGGTAGTCAAAGAAAGAAATCCTCTGGCCTTTTCCTTTGCTCCAAACTTGTAGTCCGAGCGGACAGATACCTAAACATCCGACCGGACATCCGCAGTGGCTTACTTGTGCTTTGTGGAGACTAACAAACAGGGGTGCTTTATGACTGCGGTCGGTCAAAAGGTCAGCTCGGTCCATGACCTTTTTAACTGAGCGTCGGAACCCCGATTTGACAGGGTGCCTCCCAACTACAAGTGCGAGCCGGCCGGGCCCCTCCGGGTACTCGATTCCATCGGCCGGCCGGCAGTCCAATCGGACCGGCCGTCTACGGCCATCCGTCCGGTCGGACCACACTCTCCTCTGGGTGGGCGGCTGTTCCGGTGACTTCCCCTTGGCGTTGACTTTGCAAGAAAGGGGGGGCCCACTCTTACTACCGGATCACTTGCCTTCCCTTCAAGTCTAGTCGAAGGAGGAGCATAGTCCGACTGACTGGACTGTGAGTCTAGCCGAACGGCTCTTCCATGCTAATCTTCTCCGCCCGGTCAGCGGCAGAGATATCCTTGAATGAATCAATGATGGCTTTCGCCGGATCTCCTTGCGTTCTGCGCCAATCTTCGACATCAATGTCGATCATACCTTCATTAAATGCTCCGAATGATTGACTGCCACGCGGAGCAATGCCATCAGAGTACGGAGGCGGTTGCATGATATTTTGATGTGACCGAAGCAATTCGAAATAAACGGCTAGATGTATGCATTGATTCCCGTGACCTGGATCCGACGGTGGAGGCCGCCCGGCCCTCACCCTATAAATTCTTCATTTCCTCCTCACCTTCACACGCCTCCGTCACCTCTATTGTTGCTTTCTGCGCTCTGGAGCTCCGGCGATCTCGCTTCTGCCCTTTGACGCTATCCGGCGCCTTTCTTCGATCCCTCTTCCCCCAGTAAGGTTTTAGATCTCTCCTTCTTCCTTTCCGATATCTAATTCGCACTTCTGCTCTAGTTTTTGAAACTCCATTTCCTCGTCTTTGAAACTTCCTTTTTGATTTCTTCTGTCCCGATCATGGCCAGTTCTTCTCATCCCGAAGAACAATCTTTAGGCCCATGGTATACTACCATGCGATCTCGTTTCGAACAACGGGATTTTGATATTTTGACTGACAATTTCGAAATCCCGAGGATATCAAGTTCGCCTAGCTGGTCCTGCCGCTCGGCCTCACAGGCGACGGTTTCTGTGTCTTCGCGACCAATTCATCGCCGGTCTGCGGTTCCCTACATCCTTTTATAGTAGACGTCCGTAACTATTTTAGCGTGCCGCTCGGAGTTTAGTACCAAATACCTTTCGTCTCCTCTGCGGCGTTGTCGTTTTGTTTAAGATTCACAACATCCCCTCCGACCGGAGGTCTTCTTTTACTTCTATTATCCTAAGCAAGCCGAGCCGGCACCTTTATGTTCCAAGCTCGGCACGGTCTGTCTTCTTCAATAAACTACCCACTTCCAATAAACATTGGAAGGACTATTATTTCTACCTCCGCATGCCCAGTCAGCCAAACTTTCCGACCCAGTGGCAAGTCAGTCTACCTCCCCCTCCCGAACTGAAGAAATTCAAGACCCGACCGGAATATCTTCACGCCGCAAATGTACTAGCCGGTCTACGACTTGACATCAACAAGCTTCTTCACGAGGGAGTGATGTACATTTTTGGGCTGAGTCCTATACGGACCCCGCTTCCGACCGGCTTCGGTAAGAACTTTGCTTTGGCACTTGCTTTAATTGCTAACTGATTTCTTTTTCTCTTCGTGCAGCTGACATCGTCATGGACTCGGTGATGGCCGGCGTTCTAAAGAGAAAGGCAGCGGCGCTGGAGGCCGTGGCAGCCAAAGAAATGAAGGCGCTGGGTATTCAGCCGGTCGGTTCTCACGAAGGAGAAAGCGGCACCCAGGCTGAATCGGCCGCTCAGGCCTCTCAACAGCAGGTGGACAGCGGAGCTACCCCCTCCAGGGAACCAACGGCCCCCGAGGAAGGGTCCGTTCGGGAGGAGGATCAGCCACTGCAAAAGAGACGCCGAGTGGAGACCCCGCTACGCTCGGCTACCTCCGCGGTCCAACCCTCTGACCGGGCCGCCTCGACTGCGAAAGGGAAGGCGCCTGTGCCCGAGACCATTTCGTCCGACCGGACGCCTTCTGACTGGGACGAGCTGACTGCTCCGGTCGAGGCCACTCCGGTTGAAGCCACTCCGGTCGACACTCTCCCCCCCGCTCGCCGTTCAGTCCAACGTTCGACCATCCATTCGCGGTCTTCTGCGCCAGCTTCTGATCCCGGTCGGGCGATCCCTGGTCACGGCCGCACAATACGGGTTACTCTTCATCTTCCGACTGAAGAGTTGCTGCCAGAAGCTGACCGGACAACCGTGCCCGAGCACACTATTACTTTGAAAGGGCCCCTCGCCGAGATGTGGGCCGACGCTCGGGCGCGCGTAGCACTGATCCCTCTCCAGAACTTAGCCAACAGCCACATGCAAGCGGCTACGGGGGTAAGTTCTTCGTTGTTTTTTGTTTTGTTTTGCCTAAAATATTTCCGCTCGGCTTCTAACAACTGCGCCTTCTCGTTTCAGAGGTGGGTGGAAGAGATAGCAGTTTCCAGCCGTTTGGCTATGGCGGACGAGGAGATAAGGCAACTGCGGGCGGCAGGTGGTTCGAGCGGCTCCCAAGGACCTTCCTACTCCGAGCTGCAAAAAGAGCTGAAGAAAGCTCAAACTCTGCTGGCTGCTGAGCAGAAGAAAACAGCTGACCAGGCCCACGCCCTGGCCGAGTCCGAGCGACAGGTCAAGTCGCTTGACACAAAGATAACTCTGGCCACCACTCGGAAGAACACAACCATCTCCGATCTGGAGAAGAAAAACGTGGAGGCCCGGGGCCTGGAGTCGAAGATAAAAGAGCTGACGGAGCAGCTCGATCGGGAGAAGGCAGGCCGCTCGGCTGATGCGGAGAAGATCGAACGTCTGAATGAGGCCCTCACAAGCTCCCAGGCAACCTTCAAAGAATACCAGGATGCCGAGCCGAGCCGAGTCGCCGCTCTCCGACAAAGCCACATCCGATCGCCCGAGTTCTCGGAGAAAATTTGCGAGCGGATGTACTCGGCTTTCGACTTGGCAATTACGGCTACTATGACCTATCTGAAGTCGAAGGGCCTTCTTCCGGAGTCCACCAATATTCCGGGCGGCGATCAGGTGGAGCTTCTGAGCAACATTCCGAGGGACCTCTACGACTACATCGAGTAATTCTTGTAATTTAGCCGCTCGGCTGATCATGAACCCTTTTGTATTTAGGCCACTCGGCCTAAGGTTTTAATTTTAATGAAATGCTTTCCTTTAGTGTATTTTATCTTCTTGTACTGTCCCCTTGCTAACACTTGTGCTGTGCGCTCATCTCCTGTCACATCACACCTTTGGAGAATCGCTGGAGTATTTTCTCCAGCTCTTCCGTTCGGCCGCACATAATTCTGTGTTGCTACCAATAATCGCTGGTTATGAGACGATCCGAACCTCTCGATGTTCAACCTCGGAGCTCGACGGTTGGCCTGCTCGGATTATTTATGGACGCCGGCTTGTCTCTTGATCTTTAACGACGGTGCTCGTCGGTCTTCCGTTCGGAGGGTTTATAGACGCCGGCTCGTCTCTTGATCTTTGACGGTGCTCGTCGGTTTTCCGCTCGGAGGGTTTATAGACGCCGGCTCGTCTCTTGATCTTTAACGACGGTGCTCGTCGGTCTTCCGCTCGGAGGGTTTATAGACGCCGGCTCGTCTCTTGATCTTTAACGACGGTGCTCGTCGGTCTTCCGCTCGGAGGGTTTATAGACGCCGGCTCGTCTCTTGATCTTTAACGACGGTGCTCGTCGGTCTTCCGCTTGGTGGGTTGATAGACGCCGGCTCTTGATCTTTGACGGTGCTCGTCGGTTTTCCGCTCGGAGGGTTTATAGACGCCGGCTCGTCTCTTGATCTTTAACGACGGTGCTCGTCGGTCTTCCGCTCGGAGGGTTTATAGACGCCGGCTCGTCTCTTGATCTTTAACGACGGTGCTCGTCGGTCTTCCGCCGGAGGGTTTATAGACGCGGCTCTTGATCTTTAACGACGGTGCTCGTCGGTCTTCCGCCGGAGGGTTTATAAGCCGGCTCGTCTCTTGATCTTTAACGACGGTGCTCGTCGGTCTTCCGCTCGGGTTATAGAGGCCGGCTCGTCTCTTGATCTTTAACGACGGTGCTCGTCGGTCTTCCGCTTCGGAGGGTTTATAGACGCCGCTCGTCTCTTGATCTTTAACGACGGTGCTCGTCGGCCTTCCGCCGGAGGGTTTATAGACGCCGGCTCGTCTCTTGATCTTTAACGACGGTGCTCGTCGGCCTTCCGCTTCGGAGGGTTTATAGACGCCGGCTCGTCTCTTGATCTTTAACGACGGTGCTCGTCGGTCTTCCGCTCGGAGGGTTTATAGCGGCCGGCTCGCCCCTTGCCCTTTAGCGGCGGTGCTCGTCGGTCTTCCGCTCGGAGGGTTTATAGACGCCGGCTCGTCTCTTGATCTTTAACGACGGTGCTCGTCGGTCTTCCGCCCGGCGGGGTTATAGACGCCGGCTCGTCTCTTGATCTTTAACGACGGTGCTCGTCGGTCTTCCGCTCGGAGGGTTTATAGACGCCGGCTCGTCTCTTGATCTTTAACGACGGTGCTCGTCGGTCTTCCGCTCGGAGGGTTTATAGACGCCGGCTCGTCTCTTGATCTTTGACGGTGCTCGTCGGTCTTCCGCTCGGAGGGTTTATAGACGCCGGCTCGTCTCTTGATCTTTAACGACGGTGCTCGTCGGTCCTCCGCTCGGTGGGCGTTTAGCCGCCGGCTCGTCTCTTGATCTTTAACGACGGTGCTCGTCGGTCTTCCGCTCGGAGGGTTTATAGACGCCGGCTCGTCTCTTGATCTTTAACGACGGTGCTCGTCGGCCTTCCGCTCGGAGGGTTTATAGACGCCGGCTCGTCTCTTGATCTTTAACGACGGTGCTCGTCGGCCTTCCACTCGGAGGGTTTATAGGCCTCGTCTCTTGATCTTTAACGACGGTGCTCGTCGGTCTTCCGCTCGGAGGGTTTATAGACGCCGGCTCGTCTCTTGATCTTTAACGACGGTGCTCGTCGGTCTTCCGCTCGGAGGGTTTATAGACGCCGGCTCGTCTCTTGATCTTTAACGACGGTGCTCGTCGGCGCGGATATTTATAGCCGGTCGGCGCGGCTCTACGGTTTAACGTCTGGGCTAGACGGCCGTCAAGGCTAATTTTGACACTTCCGTTCGGCGTAGCTCTTTGCCTTTCCCCCAGCTTGGATAATGCCTTCCTGGCCGCACGGCTCAGGATCTACTTCATCGAGTATTTTGGCTCGGATAATATACCTCCGTCCGAATGGCACGGGGCCTTCGATCTTCGAGCGTTTGGCTCGACCCATTTACCTCCGGCCGAACGGCACGGGTTATTTGCTTGCAAGTCTTAACCACATAAACCTCCCGGCCGATCGGCTCGGGGGCCTTCGCGCCACGATGATAATGCCTTATATCCGCTCCTTTGACTTTTCATCTCTGCATTTCAAGTATTTAGTCGAAAAATGAAATACACAGGGTGATTTACAGTGATACACCTTTCACCCCGCCCGGTAAGGCTGTACACGGCCTATCTAGCTGCCGTCCGTCCTCATCCTCCAGATAATACGCGCCCGAGCGGAGCTTTTCGATGATTTTGAAAGGGCCTGCCCATGGCGCTTCAAGCTTGCCGACGTCGCCGACCGGCTTGACTTTCTTCCAGACAAGATCGCCGACTTGGAACGATCTGGGAATTACGCGCCGGTTGTAGTTTTGCTTCATCCGCTGACGGTACGCCATCAGCCGAACGGACGCCTTTGCCC
Source organism: Zingiber officinale (assembly GCF_018446385.1). Taxonomy (NCBI): domain Eukaryota; kingdom Viridiplantae; phylum Streptophyta; class Magnoliopsida; order Zingiberales; family Zingiberaceae; genus Zingiber; species Zingiber officinale. The sequence continues at coordinate 21,170,909 of NC_056002.1, read as the reverse complement.
TCTCCTCTTCTACCAAGTCCAGCTCCATGTTTCTTCGTTCGGTGTTGTCATCATCATAGTTCTGGATCCTGGCTGACTCAACGCCGACTTCGACCGGTATGACAGCCTCACCGCCATATACCAAATGGAACGGTGTGACTCCCGTCCCTTCTTTTGGCGTCGTTCGGATAGCCCACAAGACGCTCGGCACTTCATCCGGCCAACTCCCTCCCAAATGGTCGAGCCGAGCGCGCAGAATACGAAGAATTTCCCGGTTGGCGACTTCAGCTTGACCGTTGCTCTGAGGATAGGCCACGGACGTGAAATGTTGCTCAATGCCGTAGCTTTGGCACCAATCCTCCAACATCTTCCCTGTGAACTGCCGCCCGTTGTCGGACACCAGTCGGCGAGGGATGCCGAACCGACAAATGATGTCTTTGCCAGATGAATTTTTAACCATTTGCTCGGTGATCTTTGCGGTGCTCGGCCTCCACCCACTTGGAGAAATAGTCTACCGCCACTAGTAAAAATTCCTCTGCCGGTCGCCATCGGAAATGGACCCACAATATCCATTCCCACGATCGAACGGACATGAGATGGTTGATGCCTTCATCTCCTCTGCGGTCGGTGGGAGAAGTTGTGATACTCCATGAAAGGCATGTAGATACCGTCCGAGCGGCATCCGCTTGTAAAGTTGGCCAAAGTATCCGGCCAAGAGGATCTTCTTGGCTAACGAGCGTCCTCCCGGATGACCTCCACATGATCCTTGATGTACTTCCGGAGGATGTAGCTGAGTCCTCCGAGCTCACACATTTTAGCAGAGGACGCGAGAAAGCTTTCTTGTAAAGCTGATCTCCGATGAGTGTAAACCGACCGGCTCTTCTTCCGAGGAGCCGGGCTGCATATTCATCGGATGGTGTGGTGCCCGAACGGAGGAATTCTATAATAGGTGTCCTCCACTTGGAAACGCGAGGCCTTGCATCCGTCGACATGCGCCACCATCGTTTTTCAATTGGGCTGTTGAATGGCGGCCGTTATTGAGCTCGCGTTTGGCCAACTCATCGGCACTTGGTTCTCCGCTTGGGAATCTTGGATAAGCACTTCTCGGAAAGTAGCTTTGAGTTTTCAAAGGCCTCGCGTAGAGTTTAAGCCGAACACAGTTGATTTCAAAGGTGAGAGGCCAACTGTGAATCCGAATAGAGAGTCACCCGACCAGCTCCCACATGCCGTGCTGCCTGTAATCCGGCTATAAGGGCCTCATACTCTGCCTCATTGTTGGTGGCCTTGTAGTCCAGCCGGACGGATAGGTGCATCTTTTCTTCTTGCGGTGAGATAAGCAATATCCCAATCCCGCTTCCGAGTCGAGTGGAAGACCCATCCACATATATCCTCCACAGAGCTTCCGGCTCTGGCCTCTGCACTTCGGTCACAAAATCAGCCAAGGATTGGGCTTTAATCGCCGAGCGGATGTCAAACTCGCTTAATTCTGTCGTCCACTTGATAAGCCGTCCGGACGCTTCTGGATTCAACAGGACTCTTCCGAGTGGACTGTTCGTCCGGACAATGATTGTGTGAGCCAAGAAATACGGTCGAAGGCGCCGAGCGGCTAGAACCAAAGCAAAGGCCAACTTCTCGAGCCCGGTGTAGCGAGATTCAGCATCTTTCAAAATATGGCTCAGAAAATACACCGGTTGCTCTTCACCGTTCGCCCTCACAAGTGTTGAGCCTACAGCATGCTCAGTTGACGATAGATACATATAAAGTGACTCACCCCCGATCGGCTTGACAAGTATAGGCAGAGAATTCAGATATGTTTTCAACTCTTCAAATGCTCGGTCACACTCTTCGTTCCACTGGAACTTAGTAGCCTTGCGCAGGATCTTGAAGAATGGCAGGCTCCGGTCGGCAGTTTTGGAGATGAATCTGGACAAAGCAGTTATCCGACCGGTCAACCGTTGCACTTCCCTTGTGTTTCTGGGAGGAAGCATGTCTTGCAGAGCTTTCACCTTGCCGGGGTTGGCTTCGATTCCCCGCTCGGTCACTACGTATCCCAAGAAACGTCCTCCCTTTGCTCCGAACAGGCACTTCTGGGGATTCAGCTTGACTCCGTATTTGCGCAGCGTTCGGAATGTCTCTTCCATGTCTTTAAAGAGATCTGCCGCTAGGACGGATTTAATAAGAATGTCGTCCACATAAACTTCCAGATTCCGCCCTATCTGCTCCCTGAACACTTTGTTCATCAAGCGTTGATAGGTGGCCCCGGCATTCTTCAATCCGAACGGCATCACGTTGTAACAGTAAGTGCCGTCGGCAGTCACGAAGCTAACCTTTTCCTGATCTTCGCGGGCGAGCGGTACCTGGTGATAGCCCTGGTAGGCGTCGAGCATGCAAATTAATTCACAGCCGGCCGTAGAGTCCACCAGCTGATCTATCCGGGGCAGAGGATAAAAATCTTTGGGACATGCTTTGTTTAAGTCCCGAAAGTCAATGCAAACTCTCCACTTGCCGCCCGGCTTGGAGACCAATACCACGTTGGCTAGCCAGCTCGGGAACTGCACCTCGCGTATGTGGCCGGCCTCCAGAAGTTTCTCTACTTCCGCCCGGATTATGGCATTCTGCTCGGCGCTAAAATCTCTTTTTTTCTGCTTCACTGGCCGAGCGTCAGGTCGGACATGCAACTCATGCTGCGCTAGGCTCGGCGAAATTCCGGGCAACTCGTGTGTCGACCAAACAAAGACATCATGATTTTGCTGGAGGCATTGGATCAGCTTCTTCTTCTGTTTTTCCTCTAGATCCGAGGCGATGAAAGTGGTGGCCTCCGATCGGGTCGGATGGATCTGAACTTCCTCCTTTTCATCATAAATTAAAGCGGGAGGTTTCTCGGTTATGGCGTGTACCTCGATTCGGGGGCCTTCCGAGCGGAAGAAGTCTTGATCATCTCTATATAGCATCGCCGAGCCGCTAGTTGATCTCCACGCACTTCTCCTACTTTGTCTTCCACGGGAACTTTATCTTCTGGTGGAAGGTTGAAACAACCGCTCGGAATTCGCCGAGCGTCCCAGAATGACATTGTAGGATGATGGAGAGTCGACCACCACGAAGTTTATTGTCTGGTCCTCTGGCGGTTTTTCCCCGTGGGTGGCCGTACCGGATCTGTCAACCGGTGAACTTCGTTGCGTAAACCCGTAGAGCGGGGTAGTCATGGGCAGCAGCTCGGCTCGATCAATTTGCAGCTGATCGAACGCCTTCTTGAATATGATGTTGACCGAGCTCCTGTGTATGCGATGAATAGTGTAATTTGCTATTACCGCTTTAATGAGCAGCGCGTCGTCATGGGGCACTTCTACTCCTTCCAAGTCTCCAGGCCCGAAAGTGATTTCCGGTCCACTTGCCCGCTCTTGGCTACAGCCGACCGTGTGGATCTGCAACTGCCGGACGGCCGCCTTTCGGGCTCGATTGGAATCTCCTCCGGTCGGTCCGCCAGCAATAACGTTGATCTCGCCCCGGGAAGTATTGCTCCTATTTTCCTCCTCCCGAGCGGACGGTCGGGACCGTTCTCTGGACGTCCGGCAACTCTCCTGTCTTGGGGATCTATGCCGATCGGACGTCTGGTGATGTCGCCTCTCTATGCGGGTCTGGTCGGCTTCCTGGGTCCTTTGCCTCCTGTCGAGGGGAGGAGACCGTCGTTCGGCTCTCCGGGGAACAGGATTGGACACAAAGGGAAGGCTTCGGCAATCCCTCGTGTTGTGTGTATCCGTTTGGTGGAATTTGCAGAACATAGGGGTCCACCTCTTCTTTGGCTTGGGCCGAGCGGCAGCCACTTCTTGTACGTGCGATCTGACGTGAGGGGATCGAATTGCTTCGGCCCTCGGTCCTCTGGGTGGCTGCTGAGCGGTGTGCTGTTTCCGCTCGGCATGAACAGGTGCGCGCTCGGCTGGAGTTTCCTTTTTCCGAGCGGCTTGCGCTTCTTCCACATTTATATATTCGTTGGCCCGATGTAGCATGTGATCATAATCTCGGGGCGGCTTTCGGATGAGCGACCGGAAGAAGTCCCCATCCACAAGGCCTTGCGTGAAGGCATTCATCATCGTCTCCGATGTGGCCGTTGGGATATCCATCGCCACTTGGTTGAATCGCTGAATATAGCCTCGAAGCGATTCTTTCGGCTCTTGCTTGATGGCAAACAAGCTGACACTTGTCTTTTGATAGCGCCGACTACTGGCGAAGTGGTGGAGGAAGGCCGTTCGGAATTCCTTGAAGCTCGTGATGGATCCGTCCGGCAACCTTCGAAACCACCGTTGAGCCGATCCCGAGAGGGTGGTAAGGAAAACTCTACACTTTACTCCATCTGTGTACTGATGGAGCGTGGCTGTATTATCGAACTTACCCAGATGATCATCCGGGTCCGTTGTTCCATTGTATTCGCCGATCGTCGGAGGCACGTAGTGCTTGGGCAGAGGGTCTCGTAGGATAACCTCCGAAAATTGACGATTGATCCGCTCGGGGGAGGAGTCCGCTCGGGGAGCTTTCCCCTTTCTGTCATCCCGCCTTGGCATTTCATCTGAAGAGGAGCCTCTATCTCTTCGAGCTGGTGCAGCTTCAGGAGTGCGAAACAAGGCTCGGTGAAATGCGACGGTGGCTTGAGGTGCTTCCGCTCGGCCATGAGACGCAGATGTTGCTTGCTGCTCCGCCCGCTCGGCGGATGCTTTTTGTTTTTGCTCTATGAGTTTGGCGGCCCTTATCTCGACCAGGGCGTCGAGTTCTTCTGTTGAAAGCGTCACCGTGTGTTGTCGTCCAGCCTCGTCCATTGTCTCCGATCGGATGCAGGAGCGTTCCCACAGACGGCGCCAATTTGATCCTGTCCGAACCAGAAGTCAACAAACGCTGGGCACGTGGCGCTCCAAGGCTCGCTGATGTAGATCTCCAACTAGTGTCGAGATGCTCCGGCTATCCTGCACAGAAGTCGAGCCGGGAAGGGGATTCCCAGCGACGACCCTCCGACGCTCAAGTCAGGTAAATCACGATGAACAAGGTGGCTCCAGAAGTCTCAGAGTACGTACCAGAATCCTCTGTCGATGAAACCTGAGGTGCTTTATATAGAGCTGTGAATGGTTTGGGCACGCGTACCAAGGTGCATAAGTGTCCTCTGTCCTATCCTAGGTATGCGGCTGTCAGAAAGCTTACCTGTCCTTTCCTAGGTACGCGGCTGTCAGAAAGTTTACCTGACCCATATCACTACAGTCAAAGCATGCCCTCGATGGGACAGCAGAATCCCCTGTCACAAGATTTGGAGCATGGCACACACGTGAAACCTACAGGTAGTCAAAGAAAGAAATCCTCTGGCCTTTTCCTTTGCTCCAAACTTGTAGTCCGAGCGGACAGATACCTAAACATCCGACCGGACATCCGCAGTGGCTTACTTGTGCTTTGTGGAGACTAACAAACAGGGGTGCTTTATGACTGCGGTCGGTCAAAAGGTCAGCTCGGTCCATGACCTTTTTAACTGAGCGTCGGAACCCCGATTTGACAGGGTGCCTCCCAACTACAAGTGCGAGCCGGCCGGGCCCCTCCGGGTACTCGATTCCATCGGCCGGCCGGCAGTCCAATCGGACCGGCCGTCTACGGCCATCCGTCCGGTCGGACCACACTCTCCTCTGGGTGGGCGACTATTCCGGTGACTTCCCCTTGGCGTTGACTTTGCAAGAAAGGGGGGGCCCACTCTTACTACCGGATCATCTATCATTAACTAACTTGACTCACCATCAAGAAGGATACCACATTTTGACATATTAAACCATTATCAACTTACCAGATTATTGTAAGCTTCAATAAAGGTAGAATCACAGTTGATAGCTTGCTTGTAATGTAGAATTGCCATATCAAGTTGACTTTGTTCATAATAGATGCCAGCAAGGTTTCCTGCGTCCAGATATCCCCAATGCATAGTTGACATAATAAAATCTCTTCAGAGCATAGTTTGCAGCAAAGTTATCCACAAAATCAAAAAGAGATTAATAGTCCAATGACAAATGATAATCAAAGTGAAGAAATAAACAAGTAGATAATAGGTTCCATTATCACAACAGTTCACAGAACCTAAACATTCTAAAAATACTAAATCTAAGATTTTATTTCAGCCCTGGTCGAAAAGAGTACTCAGTTACTCCACAAGTTTGAGCAACAAGGGTGACTTAGCTATGTGCCACTGTGATGATAACCTACATTGACAGTGACAAAGGAAGAAGAGGAGAGATAAGTGATCATGGGCTTCTTTCGATCAAGGTTTTGTAAACGATCCTGGCTAAAGGGCTATTATTCAAATGGGTGAACAGGAGGAGGACATGCTTGCTTAGCTCGCAAGAGAAGATAAAAGAGATGGGCCCGCTTGTAAGGAGCATTCAGTAGTTCAGGGAAAATAAGGAGTGGGTTTTGATGCACAAAACTCTAATTTATCGTTGAACCAGTCAACAGGACCATCCCAGTTTAGTTCAAGCCTGGTCCCACCTCGGTTCGACCATAAGATTAAGCCTAATTTGAACACGAGATTAACTTAAATATATCTATACCAGTTCTAACTCTCAAATATTGATTAATAAATTTCCAAAGGAAAACATGAAGCAAAGAGGTCATCAAATTCATGCCCTTTGCTCCATAATAAAATGGATTAGATTGCTCAATAAGAAAATGGGTTAGATTCTATAGGTTCAACAAAACCTATGGGAACTTAACAGTGGAGTGGAGTGGAATAAAAAGACGAGAGAGAAAGGAAACTAAAATAAAATAAAGAATAAAGCAAAAAAATAGCTATAAAAATAAATAGAAAATGGAGAGGAGTCCTAATTGTGAATGAACAAATTCACACACAAAATTTAAAAGGATCTTTCTAATACTCAGAAAAGAATAAGGGCCAAAGGAATGATCATGAAAGATTTCATGTTTTTAGCAGTTAAATTATAAAAAAGTTTCTAATTTTGAGGACTATTGTTTACTTGAAAAATAGTTGTAAGGATTTTTCAAAATTTTTTCAAGTAAACTCAAAGGAATTTTTCAAGTATTGAAGAAGTTTGTAAAAATTCTTTGACATATAATTTTAGGACTATTGTTAACTGCTAAAAATTTTGAAGAAGTTTACTTGAAAAATTCCTTTGAGTTTTTCTCAGAGTTGCATTCTGTTTCATTTTAATTCTCTTCACCAGGCATCAAGGTTTGTTACAGAGCAATCTTGGCCTCTTTTGATAGGGTTCAGATGGAGTTGCAAATGATAGGTTTGTGACTTTCTACCCATTTTCTATGCTTAAAAGTTGGTTGGTGAACATTACTGTACTGTTATGTATATCACACAAATGACAAATCCTTTGAATTGAATAGCAGTTATGAACTGGTTTTTGTCAGACTACATTAGGCATACCCAAGAAAAGTTTTCTTCCTGATAGTGATAATAAACGCTAGTTGGGCTTCATATTCTTCTAGCTAGAACTAAAATGAGAAGAAACTTAGGGAATTAAATCATGTAAAATTCAACAGAAAAGGGTTGGATATAAGGAATATGTTTATGATTAAAAAAAAAGAAGTATGAGCAATTCTAAATCCTGAAGATATTTTGTTATGGAACTAATAGTAACGATTGTGTTTAGTTCAAGCTAATCTTTATAAATTAGCAATACCATATCAGAAAATAATGAAGAATCAATACTCACATAAAAACTTTGAATATGTGAATCATGAAAGATCATGAAAGACTGCCTTGCTTTGCAGTTAACCGAAGCTTGGGATCAGGTTCCAACATCAGCCGAACTAAATTTTTAGCACTGTCAGAAATACTAGGTCATGGTTCCCGTTTGAAATCTATTACGCCCCTAAGAATTGCTTAAGCAACTCCCTGTTCAGTTTCTGCAATTAAGAAATCATAGCTCGTTAGATAGAAAATGTATCTGAAGAAATACAAAAAGTGTATTAATTAATAGACAATAAGTATCTTATTAGCATAAAGTGATAGAACTAATAAAGAATAGATTTATTCATGGAAAGCTTACAGTAGACAATAAGTAACTTATTTGTAGAAAGTGGTAGAACAAATAATGAAGTGTGCAAAATGGATTTATTGATAGAAAGCTTACCAGCCCAAAATGGTGGAACTCCACACAGTAAGATATAGAGTATAACTCCAGCACTCCATATATCAATTTCTGGTCCATAATTCCGTTTTAAAACTTCTGGAGCCATGTAATAAGGGCTTCCAACTATCTCAGAAAATCTTTCATCTAGAATTGGGGTAAAAAGAGAAAAAAAAATAAGTAGAACACGCCCTTATAGTAAAACTAAACTTCAAGTTATGTTATTGAATGGAAGTGATCATTAATGAGACTCAACAAAAATGAAGATCATTAGTATGCATTCATATGATAACTAATCATTCTAACTTCATTAACCAGGAGAACTTGAAGACTAAAATAAATAGATGAATACAGTAAAAATAAAACTCTCCCTCAACTCCACTGAACAAAAATTGCTTCTTGTTCAAGCAGTGCCATTGCCAATAGTTCACTCCATTCATAACATTATGAACTTAATCTTCTCATTCCAGACACTCAGAGATCAAAATATTCAAATTAAACATGAAAACAATCTCAATAACTGTATTGCCAATAGTTCTTAAAATATTACCAAGGAGGAGAAAATAAGGAAAACATTCTTACGAAGTGTTCTTTTGTTTTAGCAAACTAACTTAGCGAAATGCAAGGAACAAAATGTTAAGTAAACAATGAATTGTGAGATAAATTCTTTCCTTAGAACAACATTAACGGCAATACACGAACTATTTTAGAAGACAACACTAGCATAGATAGTTCCACGACTGCACCACATTGTTAGCAACACAAAATAATCAGATAAAGATAGTATCAGTGGAAGAAATGTTATGTTAATTATCTATTCTGAACCTAATCACAGGATTAAATCAATGTGCCCACATTCGTACCTACACAGAAACTTCAACTGGTCCAAGCTTTTCTAATTAGAAAGAAGACACTTCATCAAAGGGGGAAAAGACATCCTCCCTTGCCACAGGAGGGAGGAGCAGGAGAAGACATCCTCCCTTCTCCGCCCAAGTTGCTACCAATTCCAACACAAGGAACTGAGGAAGGAACTCACGGATCATGAAGACATCCTCAACAATGGTCTTCATGACCACAACTGCCGCGCGCTCTGAGTAGTGGCCCCTCGCCACAATGCGGTCAAAGAGCTCCCCACCCTCGCACAGCTCCATGACCAAATGCACGACTTCGTCGTCCTCGCACGGTGACGTTATTAGTAACAAGAAAAATACAGGCAATCAACTATGGTTTCGAAGACACATCCACTCAATTCCACATCCACAGCTTAATTCCTAATGAACTTTCTGAACTTATTCTGCATGTAGAATTTTACAGGTGACGTTAGCTGCTAAATACAAATCTCCTAAACATATTCAAAAATGGCAATGGTGTAAGGAAGGAAGGACATCAAGTTTAATCCCCAGCTGCATCAAGTCACAAGGCTTGCCAAGAGAGTAGTTTGGGACAAACCAGTCCCTTGTAAGAAGCTAATAGTGCTAGACACCGGTGAAAGAAAGGAAAATATCAATATCAAAAGCCATGTAGTGAACTGGGCATCAATAAGCGAGGACAATTCTAACTTTGCACATTCTCATTTTTATCTCATCACTTACCAATAATGTTGGCAAGTCAAGTATTGAAACCCTACTCCAGAAACTATCATGCACATTCTCATTTTTATCTCCGACCTCGCGGCGGAGAGGTCGCAGTGGCAGGATTTTCCAAAATAGTGCGGCAGGAGGGGAGAGAGGCGATTCTGCTTCTCTTGGATTCTCCCGGGTTCGGAGAGGGAGGCGCCGGCGCTTCTACTAGGGCTCGCGGAGAGGGTCGTGGCTCGCGGCGAGGAAGGTGTCTGGCCGCTGCTGCTTGGGCTTGCGGTGAGGAGACTGCTCGCGGAGAGGAAGGTGGCTCGCGGAGAGGAATAGGGTTCGCGGAGAGCTCCAGCTCGCGGATGCTCGCGGCGAGGAAGGTGCGGTGGCTCGCGGCAAGGAAGGTGGCTGGTCGTGAAGAGGAGCTCACTCGTGGAGAGGGCGGTGGCTCGCGAAGAGGAGCTCGCTCGCGGAGAGGAAGGTGGCTAGGGCTCGCGGAGAGGAGCTCGCTCGCGGGCGGTGCTTTTTTTGATGCGACGCGGCTTTTTTTTTTCTTCTTCCGCAGACTGGACCAACAAAAAAAACAAGCGAGACTGCGAGCAACGTGGCCGAGGTTTCACAACGCGGACGCTTCTCCTCCTCCTCCGTAACCGTGGCCTTGGTTAGCGGAGTTACAGGCGAGATGAGGATGAGAAGCGGAAGCTACCATGGCGGTAGCTTTATCCTCCGCTTGGTCGAGTGCGAAGTGTAATGAGGATGTTTGTCGGCTGTGCTCCGTCTTCTTCCTCATTTTGTGTGCTTGAAGCCTTTTGAATTTGATTAGGGAACAAGAAGATGAAATTAGCGACAATGGATAAAGGAAAAATTACCGGAATATGAAGAAGGACTCCAGCAGTGGCAGTGAGTGCTGGACCGGAGATGATGAAGGAAAAACTACCGGAATGCGAAGAAGGCCTCCTCTTCTCATCCAAAGGGAGGAGTTGGAGGAGATGCGGTGTGGTTGGACGGAGAAGCAAGGGCGTCGTGTCTTTATCCTGATCGGGAGAGGAAGGGGCGTCGATCTAGGAAGGGGAAGAGGGAGATGAGGTTAAGAGAGATGGTCGGAGGTTTAGGTTTAGGTTTAGGCGAGAGAGATGGTCGCGCGGAGGAAGGGGCGCGATATAAATTTAGGTTTGGAGGGAACTTCACAGTGTTGCAAATTTTGGCTGTGGGAATATTAAAATATTTTATTTTGGTTCATTAACACCGGATTTTAAAAACCGCAGTTAAAATCAGTGTCTATTAACGAAAAAAAGGGCGCTCATAGACATCACCTAAAAAACCGATGTCTATGAGCTAAAATCTGTGCTCATAGACACCGGTTTTTGAAAAAACCGGTGTAAAATACTCAAAGACATCGATTTTTGCTTAAAATCGTTGTTGTTCCACTGATGTCTATGAGGGTTTTTGTTGTAGTGAGAGGGGGTTTTTTATTTTGTGGCAATAATGTGTGATGAATGTCATCTTCTTCCTTGGGACCTTTCTTCCTCCTTCTCTTGCTGTTGCTGTGGGTTTCAAGAAATGGAGAAGGTGTGTGAGTTGTGTTCCAAGAGAATAAGGGAAAGTGAAGGTCACAAAGGAGGATACTACTAGTGAGTGTATAAGATTCTTTTTTTTTGCTTTCTCTCTTTTCTCTCTTTTAAATCCTACCCGAGAGCCCAAGAAGTGCTAGCACACTTGTGGTGCTCTCATCTCCATCCTTGAGTGTTAGAGAACACTTCTTGTTCGTGTGGATATCACTAGAGAGTTGTCTACGTTGACAACTTCGAGATCCGGCGTACCGTTGGACGAGCGGGATTTGCGAGGGCACGCTTCAAAGGTATAACCTTTTCTTCATGTAGATCTAGGAGTAGATCTAAGTTGTAAACTCATACTCATAAATTTTGCAATATACACTTTGCACGGATCCAGTGGCCGGGGCTTTCGGGGTTTCCGTGACGCGAAAAAGCGATTTTCGCGACCCGAAAAACCCAACAGTGGTATCAGAGCCACGTGCGAAGCGAGTACGAGTTTAGATTCATATTTTTATGAAAAATATAGATCTGTAAACTTTCTGTAAATTCATGTTTTTTATAGTTTTAATGGGTATTTTTCTTGTAGAAGCGAAGCACAAGTGTTTAGACACTTGTAGGCTTCGACTACCTAGAAGAATTTTCCGAAACGGCAATGTTTCGCCCCAAAATTTTTGGGACAGCGGGCTTAGGTGCTGTTAGATCGCAAAGAAACCCTCGCGATGCTTAGATCGTGGGTAGGGGCGCTGCCCCTGGCCCCGCAAGGGGATTCGTTCCGCGATTGCGCCTGAAAACGCTAAACGGGACCGCCGGGAAAAATTTACTCATAAAATTGTAAAAAAATTATGAAAATTACAGAAAATTATGAAAAATATATAATTTAGAATTATATATTAATTTTTTGATAGTCATGGCCCAAAAGACCCAATTGGATTGGAATAAATGTGTTGTAATTCATAATACGGCCTGCGTGCTGTATTTTTTTTATTTTATTTTATTCGCGACCTGCGCGTCATGCCTTTCTCTTATATTCTGGTTGTAAATTAGATTTAGACTTGAATGTAACTCGAGTTTCAAAATTGTAATGTACAAAATTGGAGCTGTGGAAGGTCCACTCGAGACGGAGTTACGAGGAGGGCGCGCGCAACACAAGGTGGTCAAAGGACGGAGCTTGAGAAGCTGTTGACCTTAGGTTGACCATACGATCTTCTCATTGGCTTGAGAAGATCGTAGTAGGGCCATGACATAATCACAAAATTATTTAATTAATTGCTTTTATGTGTATGTGATGCATGCTAGTTAATTAAGTAATTAATTAGTGCCTAACGATTAGATTAGATCTAAGTCATGCACATGATGCACCCTTCGATTAGATTAGATCTATCGAGTATATGATACGTATCATCATTTAGATTAGATCTAAATCGCGTTAACTCGTAATGCCTACCATGCCGTGATACCTACCACTACCTCGATCGCATGTTGTTGTTGAATCTGCCAAAGCAGAGCAACACATACTATCATGGTAGGGTACGGAGGAACAATCTTGGTCCCTCCTATCAACGCATGGGTGAGTATAACTCAATTAGATTGAGTAAATAGTTAACTCAATTAGCTAGAGTTTAACTATAGGCTTTATCCAATGGTTGGTAGATAGGTCAAAATCACATTTATATTAACTCTTGGGCGTATTAGCCAAAGCTAACTCGAGTTTTAATATAAATGCGGATTTAGATCCTATAAACAAGAGTTGCATAGAGACGTAATTGGTAATCAATACCTACCGATCATACTAAGTCTTGGGCGTATTAGCCAAAGCTAACTCAAGAGTTAGTATGATGTGGATCTTGTCCCACATGAATTATAGAATTCAGTGGGAGCATCATTTAGTTAAAGGCCTAATTAAATGATTAAGAATATGATACTTATTTCTGTATTTATTTCTGTTGTAGATTACCATGACGTCGAATACGAACACCTTCTCCTTGCGATCTGTCCTTAAGAAGGACAAGCTCAACGGAGCAAATTTCCTGGACTGGTACAGGAACCTGAGAACAGTTCTCACCCAAGAACGTAAACTGTACGTTCTAGAGCAGCCCATTCCGGAGGCTCCTCTTGCCACTGCCATGCGAGCAGACCGAGATGCTTACAAGAAGCATCAAGATGACGCATTAGATGTGTCCTGTCTTATGCTCGCGACCATGAACTCTGAGCTTCAGAAGCAACATGAGTTGATGGGCACGACGATATGGTTGAACATCTTTGTCACCTATATCAAGGACAAGAAAGACACTGGAAGAGGAACTCCAAAGAATACCTGGAAGATCTTAAGAAGAAGAGAAATAAGATTTGTACTTCAGGTATACATGTTATAGAAGTCAACCTCTCTATTTCTTCATCGTGGGTATTAGATACCGGATGTGCTTTGCACATTTGTACTAATGTACAAGCGCTGAGAAATAGCAGGGCATTGATGAAGGTTGAGGTAGACCTATGAGTAGGCAATGGAGCACGGGTTGCTGCTATTGCTGTAGGAACTTACTATCTATCTCTACCCTCTGCGCTTGTACTAGAATTAGATGATTGTTGTTATGTGCCTGCCTTGACTAAGAACATAATTTCAGTTTCTTGTTTGGACAAGAAAAGATTTTCGTTTACAATAAAGAACAAATGTTGTTCCGTCTATTTAAACGAAATATTCTATTGTAGTGCACCTTTGATAAACGGACTCTATATTCTAGACTTTGAGAGTCCTATCTATAACAGTAGTACCAAGAGGTTCAAGTATAGTGACATGAACCAAACCTATCTCTGGCACTGTCGCTTAGGTCATATAAATGACAAGCGCTTATCCCATCTCCATAAGGATGGTTTGTCGTACTCATTTGATTTTGAATCTTATGAGATATGCGAGTCATGCCTACAAGGCAAGATGACCAAGACTCCCTTTAGTGGGCACAGCGAAAGAGCGACTGATTTGTTAGGACTCATACATAGTGATGTATGTGGCCCTTTCAATGTCGCTGCTAGAGGCGGTTATAGGTACTTCATCACATTTAATGATGACTTTAGTAGATATGGTTATGTGTACTTGATGACACATAAGTCAAAATCCTTTGAAAAGTTCAAAGAATTCAAGAATGAAATACAGAACCAGCTTGGCAAGAGTATTAAGATACTTCGATCCGATCGAGGTGGAGAATACCTTAGCCATGAGTTCCATGACTATCTAGTTGAGTGTGGGATTCTATCCCAACTCACTCCTCCTAGAACACCACAGTGGAATGGTGTATTCGAAAGGAGGCATCGAACCCTATTAGATATGGTACGATCTATGATGAGTCACACAGATCTTCCGACATACCTTTGGGGTTATGCTCTAGACACGGCAGCTTTTATACTCAACCGAGTTCCATCTAAGGCCGTGATAAAGACACCATATAGGATATGGACTGGGAGAGATGCCCAGGTGTCTTTCATGAGGATTTGGGGTTGTGAGGCTTACGTTAGACGTCAAGTCTCAGACAAATTAGGACCCAAATTCGACAAGTGCTATTTCATTGGATATCCCAAGGAAACTAAGGGATATTACTTCTACATTCCCAGTCAGCACATGGTAGTTGTGACAAAGACTGGGGTCTTTCTAGAAAGGGACTTTGTTTCTAGAAAGACTAGTGGGAGCGCGTTCAATCTTGAAAAAGTTCAAGATGCGAACAATAGCACTGAAGACTCGATGGAAGTTGAACTGGAACCACAAAGTGTTGTGGATGATGTTGTTCCACAAGGAGTTGAGGAACAATAACCAGTTCAAGTAGACATACCTCTTCGCAGATCTGATAGGGTACGTCGTCAGCCTGAGAGATACTCATTTCTCTTGTCTGACCATGATGACATTGTGCTCATAGAGGATGAGCCTACCACCTATCAGGAAGCTGTGATGAGACCATATTCCGAGAAATGGCTAGAGGCCATGAGATTCGAGATGGAATTCATGTACACCAACCAAGTATGGACTTTGGTTGATCCACCTGAAGGGGTAAAACCCATTGGGTGTAAGTGGGTCGGTCTTTAAGAGAAAGACTGACATGGATGGACTTATCTATAAGGGTCGCTTGGTAGCTAAAGGTTTCAAGCAGATTCATGGTATTGACTATGATGAAACCTTTTCTCCAGTAGCGATGTTTAAGTCCATTCAGATCATGCTTGCTATTGCAGCCTACCATGACTATGAGATATGGCAGATGGATGTCAAAACCGCGTTTCTGAATGGAAACCTACTCGAGGATGTGTACATGACACAACCTGAGGATTTTGTATATCCAAAGCATACTAGCAGAGTATGCAAGCTGCATAGGTCTATTTATGGACTAAAGCAAGCTTCTAGGAGCTAGAATCTTCGATTCAATGATGCAATCAAATAGTTTGGTTTCATCAAGAATGAAGATGAGCCTTGTGTCTACAAGAAGGTTGTAGAGAACACAGTTGTCTTCCTCATATTGTATGTGGATGACATACTGCTCATTGGGAAAGACATCCCTTTGCTACAGTCTGTCAAAACTTGGCTAGGGACTTGTTTCTCAATGAAGGACTTAGGTGAGGCATCTCGCATTTTAGGGATACAGATCTATAGAGATAGATCTAAGAGATTGCTTGGCCTAAGTCAAGTACATATATTGACAAGGTACTCCTTCGGTTTGCCATGCAGAACTCCAGGAAGGGATTTCTGCCGATGTCACATGGCGTGAGTCTTTCGAACACTCAAGGTCCCTCTTCTAGAGAGGAGAGAGACCGCATGGATCATATCCCTTATGCCTCAGCCATAGGATCTATCATGTACGCCATGTTATGTACTCGACCTGATGTCTCGTATGCTTTGAGCATGACGAGCAGATACCAGTCAGATCCCGGTGAAAGTCACTGGATAGCGGTCAAGAATATTCTTAAGTACTTAAGAAGGACTAAAGAATATTTCTTGATATATGGAGGCAATGATGAGCTATCTGTAAAGGGTTATAGTGATGCTAGCTTCCAGACCGACCAGGATGACTATAGATCGCAGTCGGGGTTCGTGTTTGCATTAATGGTGGTGCTGTGAGCTGGAAGAGTTCGAAGCAGGACACGATGGTGATTCTCTGACGGTCGAGTATATTGCTGCATCAGAGGCAGCAAAGGAGGCAGTTTGGATTAGCAAGTTCATCACTGAACTTGGGGTGGTTCCTAGCATTGCTGACCCTATTAAGCGCTATTGTGACAACAATAGAGCTATAGCACAGGCGAAGGAACCTCGCTCACACCAGCGGACCAAACACATACTTCGGCGCTTCCATCTCATTCGAGAGATCATCGAGAGAGGAGATGTGAAGATTTGTAGAGTACCTATAGAGGCTAACATCGCAGATCCCTTGACCAAGGCTTTGGCACAGAGGAAGCATGATGGTCACACTAGGTCATTGGGGCTTAGAGCCTACACTGATTGGCACTAGTGCTAGTGGGAGATTGTTAGCTAGAGCCCTAGATTCAATCATTTGATGATTGTATTTTGGACTTGTTGTATCATATTCTATATAAATAAAGGCATTTGGTTTTTGGTTATTATACTTACTTGTATTTGTGCCAAATAAACTAAGTATAATAACGTCCTTGAGTAGAAGGTTCTTACCTATATTAATCGATTGGTTGAATCGATAGTGAGATTATATAGGAAACACTACTCTTAATCATTCCTAGTCGAGTATTAACATTCAGGGACAATGTTAATGCAATAAGACTAGCATGTAGGTCAACTGGATGACTTGATCTCACAAGTCATGGATATAGAGATATCAAGTTGACACATGGGTATGCATTGGAGAATGTATACTGAATGACCCGCCATGAGAAAGTATCATGGATCGTTATATGAGTGTCATATACTTTCTCATGTGGCTATTAGTATAACTACTAGTCCTTAGACATGAAGTCACCATGGATCCCTACATAAGGAGTTATGTACTTTGGTTTCGTTAAACGTCACCCGTAACTGGGTAGACTATAAAGGCGATTATTGGGTATGTAACAAATTATGCGGAGGGATGTGAGTGATGTAGATGGGATCTATCCCTCCTATATGACGGGAGAGACATCGGTATTCTTGATAAAGTGAGACCACAAAGTGCATGGCCATGCCCAAATGAGTCAATATGAGATATTGAGCTCATTTGATTTAGTGAGTCTACTTGGAGTTCAAGATTTAGATTGATCAGAGGATGACACGGTTTATGCCTCACATTGATCAATCTAGATGTCTAGGATAGAAGGATACTTGTCATATTTTGTGAGGAGTCACAATTAGTAGTCACAAGATGATGTTGGATCTCAAAATTCTTATAACTTGGGTAGCAATGATGTATTGCTAGATACCGCTCATTGCTTATGTTTCTAAAGGAGTTTAGAAACATTGCCAACGTTACAAGAACCTATTGGGTCATACACAAAGAACAAGTGGATGGAGATTAGGTTCATATGATGAACCAATTGGATTAGGTTCATGTGATGCACCAAAGATTGGATTCAGATTAATTCAAATTAGACTTATTGAGTTAGACCCAATTAGATTCAATTGTTGAATGAGTCTAATTTAAATTTGATTCATTGAGTCAATTTATATTAATGAATTGAGATTCATTAAATTAAAATTGACTTGAACCAAATGTTGGTTTTAACTCAACAAGGAAGAGAATTGGTCAATTTTGACTTGACCAAATGGAAGTTGAAACATCAAGTTTGACTTGATATATTGCCACATTATGAAGGTTGACTCATCCTACATGGCATGACTAACCTTGCCACATCATCTTCACCTCATAATGGTGTGCCACCTCATGGAGGTTACACATCTTATACCACTTAATGTGGCCGGCCACATTAAATGAGGGGGTTACATTGTGTGGCCGGCCACACTAATGTGAAGAGGGGGTTTTTTATTTTGTGGCAATAATGTGTGATGAATGTCATCTTCTTCCTTGGGTCTTTTCTTCCTTCTTCTCTTGCTGTTACTGTGGGTTTCAAGAAATGGAGAAGGTGTGTGAGTTGTGTTCCAAGAGAATAAGGGAAAGTGAAGGTCACAAAGGAGGATACTACTAGTGCGTGTATAAGATTCTTTTTTTTGCTTTCTCTCTTTTCTCTCTTTTAAATCCTACCCGAGAGCCCAAGAAGTGCTAGCACACTTGTGGTGCTCTCTTCTCCATCCTTGAGTGTTAGAGAACACTTCTTGTTCGTGTGGATATCACTATAGAGTTGTCTACGTTGACAACTTCGAGATTCGGCGTACCGTTGGACGAGCGGGATTTGCGAGGGCACGCTTCAAAGGTATAACCTTTTCTTCATGTAGATCTAGGAGTAGATCTAAGTTGTAAACTCGTACTCATAAATTTTTCAATATACACTTCGCACGGATCCAGTGGCCGGGGCTTTCGGGGTTTCCGCAAAGCGAAAAAGCGGTTTTCGCGGCCTGAAAAACCCAACACTTTTGACCCACTTGGACTTTTCATCTCGTGCCAACTTTTGTTGGACTTTCGATCACTAAGTGTTCGATCAACCTTTGACCCACCTGGATTTTTCCCTTGCTTAGCCCTGCTAGGACTTCCACTGGTTAGTATCCAACTATATCTTCACTGCCTAGCCCCGCTAGAACTTCTATTACCTAGTTTCCAACTAGGTCTTCACTATCTAGCCCCACTGGAACTTACACTGGCTAATTTCATTCACTAAGTCTTCACTACCTATCCTCGCTAGGACTTCCATTGCCTAGTTTTACTCATTAGGTCTTCACAGCCTAGCCCTGCTAGAACTTCTATTGTCTAGTTCTCAACTATGTCTTCATTGTCTATCCCCACTAGGACTTCCACTATCTATCTTCACTCATTAAGTCTTCGCTGTCTAACCCCACTAGGACTTTTACTACCTAGCTTCACTCACTAAGTCTTCACTATCTAACCTCACTAGGACTTCCACTACCTAGCTTCACTCACTAGGTCTTCATTGCCTAACCCTGTTAGGACTTCAATTGTCTAGTTCCCAAATAGGTCTTCACTACCTAGCACTACAATAAAAACCCTCATAGACAATAAATTTTATTCATTATCTTTGCCTTATAAAACTATTATAATTGACATTATTGTTAAAAGTGCGCTAAACAATAATGATTTTAAACCATTATCTTTAGATGTTTTTGATAATAATTTAACACCATTGTCTTTCTTGAGGACCTTAATATTAGATGATGGTTTGACAAAAGTTTAAAATTATTATCTTTAATTACTTTTCATAACAGTTAAAAAACAATGGTCACATTACCTATATATAAAATTAACTGTACACATATAAATTTAAGATTTGCAACAATTTAATTACTTTTCACAACCATTTAAGATTTACAAAAATAACTATATACATCTAATAATTAATACTATCAAACAATAAATGAACTTTTTTCACAATGAATAAAATGTCTTCTCTACATTAGCAAGACGATCTTGAAACAAAGCAAATTCCTTCTCGCATCTCTCTCATTCCTTATCTGACCAATTTAAACATCTTAGGAGATAATATTCCTTTGATATAATAAACTAGAGCAACCACGTGAATGATTATGAAAACCTACAAATTAGAGGGCAAGTCATTATAAAAACATATTGGATTCTACCCATTAGCAACAGATTCAGCGTTGGTAAGAAATACAGACATACTTTAAATTCTTCTACCATATTAGACAGAAAACTAATGAAATCCAATCTTGAAGGTACTAGAATTTAAAATATATAAAAATATCCATGGTTCAAATTGATGTGTGCCTTTTCCCCTTACCTATGGGTATTTACCTTAATTAGATTATAGATTATGTTATGTAAACATGATAGTATTAGAATGTAGACTGTAACTATTTATACTAAATAATAGCAATTTCTTAAGGGAACTTAACATCAGTCATGTTATGTATCATGCAGAACGAAGCAAGTACCAACAAAGTTTTGGTCCTCATGTGATTTGATATTGAATGACAAACCAAAAATGAAGCAAAATTCCTAGATGCCATCACTGCATTGAAACCAACTATAGGCATCAAGGAAGCTAACAGTCTTCCAAACCACCTGCAAAGGCACAATAATTTTATATGACAAAAGTGACACCTCTTTATTAAAAAAAAACATTTGATATTTTAATTAAAGAACTATTAATTTAATCTATAATTTTTGATGCAGCCATACAATTTTGATTAGGTTTCAATTATTTTCGTATCAACTTGGTTTTGTCTGTTCGATTATTCATGAGTATAATTCATTTTATCATCATGGGTGGTTGCCCAGATAATTTGCTTCAATCGATTAGTGTTTGACTAGATGGAAAAATTTATTCATATTGGAGATATGTTATGAAGAACTTCTTGTAGGGAAAATCTATGGAGAGATGTTTCAGGTGTGCGAATTCAACCTACGAACAACAACGCTGATGATTATGTTAAGTCATTAGATGTTTGGGAGGTCGATAATGTGAAGATTATTATATGAATCAATAATTCTGTTTCACACTCCATTGGTTCTCAATTGGCCAAGTATTAGACAATCAAAGAGTTTTGGGACCATTTGGTAAGACTATACATGCAGTTTAACATTGTCAAATAATATCAATTGGAAGTAGATATCCTCGCACTTCGGCAACAAGATATATGCATCTAAGATTTTTATTCTGCCATGTCAAAACTATGAGACCAGTTGACAATCATAGAATCCTCAAAATTGCAAGCATTCCCAGCTTATGTCACTCATAGAGAAGAATAACCTTTGGTCCAATTCTTGATGACTCTTCATGATGACTTTGAAGGATTGCGTGGAACAATTTTGCATCGTAGTCTTCTTCCTTTCCTTGATTCAGTAGTACATGAATTTCTAACTAAGGAGATTCTCTGTAAGTCTCAGGTTGATAAGAAGACTATTGCATCATCTACGCTATCTGTTTTTGCAACACCACAGTGGCCTCCGCCTCATAATCAAAGTAGGTCGACTTTGACAGTTTCTAGCGATAAGTGTGCTTATTATTGTTAAAAAAAGGATACTAGAAGTCTAAGTGTCCATTATTGATGAACAAAGGTAAACTACCACAGTAGCAGTATCAACAACAATAAGCTCAATATCCACTATTGCTACATCATAATGTTTCTTGGAAATATGGTAATCAACCACAACAATTGTCATATAAACTATCTCAGTCTAGTAATGCAGTGGTTGCCCCCTCTTTAAACCCATATATGCTTGAACAGTTTCAATAGTTTCTTGCTTCACAGCCCTTTGCCATGTCGACTTATTCTCATATAAGTTTGTCATCCTCTGGTACATTTGGTATATCTTCTTCTTTATGAATCTTAGATTCTACAGCCTCACATAATATGTCACCTGACTTGTCATCTTTTATCTCCTTGTCTTCTAATTCATCTTTATCAGTTGTGACTATTGATAGTACTCCGATGCCATTAATATGTGTTGGTTCTATTGTTATAACTAGCTTGTCTCTTCTTGATATTTATTATATTCCTAGTCTTACACTTAATCATATTTTTGTTAGTCAATTATATAATTCTGGATATTCAATCCTATTTTGTGTTGGTGCGGGAAGCATCCGACGATCGAACCCGAGTTTTGATAATGACAAAGGATTCAAAGTTAAGGTGCTTTGTGATCTGACAGCTTTTGATGAGTGTTTCAGGAAAGTCCTAGCTACGGTTAGGCAAGGGAAAACCCTAGGGGGCGGTAACCCTAGGTCATAGGGGGTGGTAACCCTATGCGGAAAGTCTTGGCAGGTCGATGGCTTCAGACAAAAGTCCTAGGGGGTGGTAACCCTAGGTGGAAATTCTTGGTGTCGCGAACCAGGTGAAAGACTGGACTAGCCGGGAAGCGGATGTCTAGCAGGAAGTCCGGAAGCGTCGAGTGCTGAGCAAAAGTCCAGTCAATCTGGAGGATTGACTGGCAAAAGGTAAATCTCCTGAGTGGAGTAGGTGAGGACGCGTTCCCCGTAGAGGGAACAGTAGGCGTCGGGGAAGTCAGACTCGGACAGTTCGAAGACTGTCAGCTCTTTTTTTAGTATGGAATATCAGTTTCTAACGTTGTCTTGCAGGGTATGCAATTGCTCGGACTAACCTTGTTTTGCAGGAGAATGAGCTGTTGGAAAAAGGTGGTCCGGGCGCCCGGGATGGATCCGGGCGCCCGGAGGTCCAGGCGCCCGGAACAGTTCCGGGCGCCCGGGACCAAACTTTATCCCTGCCGCGACTTCGCCACGTGGAGCATCCTGGTTGGTTGGCCACGTCACACTCCAGGCGCCCGGAAGGGATCTAGGCGCCCGGAATATCATATATAAAGAGCGCCAAGGGAGCAGCTAAAGTATAACGAATACAACAATCTTGTAAGCAATCTCCCAGCGACAAGCTGCTAACGACTCAATCCAGAAAGTGCTGCAACGACACCCCGACAACCCGGAGCTTTAGATTTAGTCTTTTGTTGTTGGTATAATCTGTTTACTACTTTGAATTGTACTTAGTCTGTAATATCTTTATCGTGCTTATAGTTGTTGCCCACGGAAAGCGATCAAGGATCGCGGGCCTTCGAGTAGGAGTCGCCTTAAGCTCCGAACGAAGTAAATCTCCTTGTCTCTCTGTGTTTATTATTTCTTTATTCCGCTGTGTTTTTACTCATTTGTTTTACGAATCGAAAGAAATAGCCACGCACGCTATTCACCCCCCCTCTAGCGTGATCTCGATCCAACAATTGGTATCAGAGTGGGGTTGTTTTGAATTGGTGCAACCACCTTTCAAAACAAATTTTTCTTTCGATTTTATATTTTTTGGAGTCAATTAGAATCTAGCCTTATAGCTTTATTCTAATTCTTTTATCGAATCGGCTTTTACCCGAAGTTGGTGCAACACCACTCGAGCTCGTAATTATTACTATTCTTTATTCCCGCACTACTAATCCAAGAGTTAGTCTTGGAACATATATTTTTGTTGTTTTTGTTGCATATTACAAATGGCTCAACAAGAGGGGTTCAGTACTGTTCGTCCTCCACTATTCTCCGGAGATGATTTCGGTTACTAGAAGGGAAGAATGGAGACGTATCTGAAGATCCAGTTCGAAACATGGATGATCATTAAGACTGGACTTCAGCTACCTTCCGATGACGACGACAAACCAACCCCCTGCGAGAAGTGGGACGCCTCTCTAATCAAAAAGGTGGAAGCCGACGCCAAAGCTACCTGCACCCTCCAGTGCGGCCTTACCAAAGAAGAACTCAACAGGGTCGGCCCGTTCTCTTCCGCAAAGGAGCTCTGGGAAAAGTTAGTCGAACTCCACGAAGGCACTAACAACACCAAGGTAAGTAAAAGAGATCTTTTACTTAATAAATTATATAATCTAAAGATGCAGGAAGGTGAGACGGCGAGTTCTCTACATGCGAGAATCCAAGACATCCTCAATTCTCTTCACGGAATCGGACAGAAGATAGAGAATCGGGACGTCATAAGGTATGTTTTAAACTCGTTTCCAAGGAACACATTGTGGGCATCAATGGTAGATGCCTACAAAGTTTCCAAGGACTTGTCTTTAATAAAATTAGACGAATTATTTTGTGAGTTTGAACTTCATGAGCAGACTAATGCACAGCCAACCGATAAAGGTATTGCGTTGGTTGCAGGTACAAGTCGAACACGGGAACCGAGATCACGACGAAGAACGGAACCGGAGTCGGAAGATGAACCAGACTCAGACGATGAAGACATTGAAATTACAACCGAGCTGATAAACCTCGTAAAGAAGCTCTACAAGACGAAGGGCTTCAACAAAAGAGATCTAAAGAAGGCAGTGAAAACGAAGGAAGGGTCACAGAACTCAAAGATGAAGTTTGAAGTTACATGCTACGGGTGCAATCAAAAAGGGCACATCAAATCCGACTGCCCTAACCTAAAGGAGGTTAAAAAGCAAAGAAGGAAAAAGGTCCTTAAGGCAACATGGGATGAATCTTCATCGGAGGACGACGACGACGAGCTCGAACAGACGAGTCTATTCGCATTAATGGCCCGGGACCAAATCGTCGAATCCGGAAGCGAGAGCGAGTCTGAGGCGGAGTCCGAGCAAAGCCACGGATCCGTATCCGTTTCCGAAGGACCAGACCCCGCTGTAAGTATCTCCCGGTTAAACATTTTAGTTAATTATTTATTGCGCAAATTAGCTAAGTCAAACCTGAAAGTTAAGTCACTTCTAAAGGAAATAACTGTCCTTAAAGAAGTGGCTGACACTAAACCCTTACCTGACCAGAGTCAGACTGAATTTCCAACTCAAGTTCAAAAACTTGAGGAAGAAAATTCAAGTCTAAAAAATCAGGTTAAAGATTTAAAAACTACCTTAGAACGGTTTTCTTTGGGCTCCAAGAACTTGGACTTAATTCTTGGGACACAAAGGGCCATTTACAATAGAACTGGGCTGGGATATAAAAGTAAATATAAATCTTACTTATCCTTAATATACAAACAAAGTAGTAACTCAGTCCAAGCATGGGTCCCCAAGTCCAAATTGATCAATCAAGTTGGACTTGGTCAATACTGGGTCCCGAAGGATCAAATACACTACCTCGATAGACCATATCGAGGTCGTGATCCAGGGGGAGCAAAAAGAAAAACGATATTAAAAATATAAATTAAAAATTCAAAATTCGAAATTAAATTATAAATTCAAAAATTAAATTCAAAATTTAAAATTAAATTATAAATTCGAAATTAAATTATAAATTCAAAAATTAAATTCAAAATTCGAAATTAAATTATAAATTCAAATTCAAAATTCGAAATTAAATTATAAATTCAAAAATTAAATTCAAAATTCGAAATTAAATTATAAATTCAAAAATTAAATTCAAAATTCGAAATTAAAATATCGAAATTAAAGTTAAATTCGAATTTAATTAAATCAAATTAAAATCCAAAGGAAGGCTCCAGATTATCTGGTACCTCCAAACTTAATCAACCCGATAAGGGTAACCAAGAGTAGACTACCAGGCAGGGTAATTAAGGTTAGATAAAATGGGCTAGGTTTAACTTGACCCAAGGTACTGGTGAAGTTTTTGGATGATAGTACGTTAGGGAAGCTTGGGCATCGCATGTCTAGGAAGATATGGCTTCGACCTGGTGCATTTGGCCAAGTGGAACTGACCGAAGCTACCCTTAAATGGATCCTAACTAGTTAGACCAAAGTTTAGTATTAAGCTCAATGGGTAGGACTATTTGGAAAATCTCGAAGGCATGGTTACTTTAATGAGTTCCTTGTGACTCACCATAGCCCAGAAGTTTATCCAAAGAATGCTTACTTGTTAAACCCAAAGCTAAACCTGAATCTAACAAAAAGTTAAACCAATTCCTTAAACTGAACCTCAATTCATCTCACAACAATTATAGGGTTCCCTGATTGAAAATTTAGATCGGGTGAGATGACTAAATTAAAATTGACTTAAATCAAGTTAATTCAACAAAATTATTTCAAAATTATTTTAAACCCAATTTCAAAATTATTTTAAACCCAATTTCAAAATTATTTTAAACTCAATTTCAAAATTATTTTAAACTCAATTTCAAAATTGTTTTAAACCCAATTTCAAAATTATTTTAACTCATCTTTCAAAAATCTTTTAAATTAAACTTTAAAACACTTTTCAAAACAATTATAACAATATTATTGTTAACTTAGCCTGGGTAAGATAAAATTCTAAGGAGTCTACTTCAGTCAAACTATCTTTCTATCCATTAACAAGAAACCAATTCATTCACTTTATGTGTAGGAGTTGGATCAATGGATGTTGGATAGTGGATGTTCCAGACATATGACTGGAGATAAATTGAAGTTTTCAAAGCTCAAACTAAAAAATTTAGGATCAGTTGCATTCGGCAACAATGGTCAACTTAAGGTAATCGGAAGAGGTAATATCGAACTCAACTCCGATTTTATTATTAGAAAAGTTTTGTTAGTTGAAAATTTCAATTTCAACTTACTAAGTATAAGCCAATTGTGTGATAGCGGATACTTAGTCACTTTTGACAAAGCTAGGTGTTTAGTCAAAAATATTGAAAATCCTGAAATCACACTTAAGGGACTTAGGAAAAACAATATGTACTCAATTAATCTACCCACATCCTCAATAAATTGTTTTATAACACAGAAGAGGAAACTGACTTGTGGCACAGAAGACTGGGTCACACTCACACTAGACTCATTTCAAAAATGAGTCATAATGGTCTAGTTAGAGGTTTGCCCAAACTAAAATTCATTGAAAACTCAATCTGTAATGTTTGTCAACAAGGAAAACAAACTGAGTCAACACACAAATCAACAAATCTAGAAAGAACCAACTCGTTACTTGAGCTCCTTCACCTTGACCTATTTGATTCACATGGAGCCAAGTCACTAAGCAAGAACCAGTATTGCTTAGTAATAATTGATGACTACTCTAGGTTTACATGGGTAAGATTCCTAAAAACAAAAGATGAAACCTATGAAATATTTAGTAATTTTTGTAAATTAATAGAAAATGAAAAAGATACTAAAATTAAAAGAATAAGAAGTGATCACGGGGGAGAATTTGAAAATCATAGATTTACTCAATTTTGTAAAATAAATGGATACCTACATGAATTTTCATGTCCTAGAACCCCTCAGCAAAATGGTCTAGTGGAATGTAAAAATAGAACACTACAAGAAGCCGCTAGAACTATGTTAAATGAATATAATTTAAATCACCAATTTTGGGCTGAAGCAATAAATACTGCAAATCATATTCAAAACAGAATTTTAATCAACAAATTTCACAAGAAAACCCCTTGTGAACTATATTATCATAAAATTCCTAACTTAAATTATTTAAAAATATTTGGGTGTAAAGTTCACATTTTAAACACTAAAGATTATTTAGGAAAATTCACACCCAAATCTAACCCAGGAATATTTTTAGGATACTCCTCAAATAGTAGAGCCTATAGAGTCTACAATCAAAACACTCTAAAAGTTGAAGAAACAACTAATATAATATTTGATGAAGAAAATAATCTACCAAATATAAATGAGAATCTTGATCCAAGAAATATAGAAGATGATGAAATTCAACCAAATCTTAATAAACCAGAGGAACCAGCCCCTGACCCGATTATAAGACCAACTAGGGCCAGTACTTCTCACCCACCTGACCAAATTTTGGGTGATCCAAACCTAGGAGTCAGAACTAGATCTTCCTATAGAATTCATAGTCAGATTGCCCTAATTTCTAAAATCGAACCTAAAACAATAGAAGAAGCACTACCTGACCCAGATTGGATCATAGCTATGCAGGAGGAATTAGCCCAATTTGAGAGAAACCAAGTCTGGGACCTTGTACCTAAACCCATTGATAAATCAATAATAGACACCAAATGGGATTTTAGAAATAAGTTGGATGATCAGGGTGATATCATAAGAAACAAAGCCAGACTAGTAGCCAAAGGGTTTAGTCAAGTTGAAGGATTAGACTATGATGAAACCTATGCACTGGTAGCTAGACTCGAATCCATTCGAATGTTATTAGCTTATGCAGCAAATAAAGAGTTTAAATTATACCAAATGGATGTTAAGTCAGCCTTTTTAAATGGTTTCATCAAAGAAGAGGTCTATGTAAGCCAACCCCCAGGATTTGAATACTTAAACAATCCTAATCATGTATTTAAGTTAAAAAAAGCCTTGTATGGACTTAAACAAGCCCCTAGGGCATGGTATGAACGGTTATCCAATCACTTAATATCCAAAGGCTTCAACCAAGGTCAAATAGATCCAACTCTATTTGTAAAAACTGTAGAAAAAGACATCTTCATAGCCTAAATCTATATTGATGATATAATTTTTGGCTCAACCAACTCTAAACTTTTAAAAGAATTTATTAAACTAATGGAAAATGAATTTGAAATGAGTTTGGTTGGGGAACTTACCTTTTTCTTAGGCTTACAAATCAAACAAACCAAAGATGGAATCTATATTTATAAAACTAAATATGCTAAAGAATTAATTAAAAAAATTGACATGGAAAATTCAAAAATTATAAATACTCCAATGGCAACCAACATCAACATTGACTCTGACCCAGAAGGAAAACCAGTAGATCCAAAGTATTATAGAAGTGCAATAGGTAGCTTACTCTACCTAATTGCAAGTCGACCCGATATATTATTTGCAGTAAGTATGTGCGTAAGATACCAATCTTGTGCAAAAGAGTCGCACCTAACATATGTTAAAAGGATACTTAGGTACATTAAAGGTACCCTAAATGTAGGACTTTGGTACCCTAGAACTTGCACCTTTGATCTTTTTGGCTATTCTTATTCAGACTATGCCGGGTGTAAACTAGACAAAAAAAAACACAAGTGGTAGCTGCCAAATTCTAGGGCAATGTCTTGTAAGTTGGTGAAGTAGAAAGCAACATTGTGTTGCTTTATCTACCACTGAAGCTGAATATATAGCCTTAGGTGAATGCACATCTCAACTGCTATGGATGATGCACACTCTTAAAGACTATCAACTAGAATATAATAAAACAAAAATTTCAATTGATAATATAAGTTCAATAAATCTAACAAAAAACCCAATTCATCACTCAAGGACTAAACATATAGAGGTGAAGCATTATTTTTAAGGGATCATGTAGCTAAGGGTGATATTATACTCAACTATGTTGAGTCAAAATCAAACCTAGCTGACATTTTCACAAAACCCTTACTTGAACTTGAGTTCAGCTCACTAAGAAGACAAATAGGTATGTGTTGGGTAGAATAGATACTATAACTTTATATTCTTACTTATTTTTTATAACTTCTAGGCAAAACTGATTTTCCAAAATCCCCACTTTGCTAGACTTTCGAAAGATGGATGTAGCCTAGAATTTTCCCCTAGAAATCATGTTCCCCCAGGACTCAGCCAGAGCATCTCACAAACACCTAGGTTTACCTTGATTGTGTTTGTAAAACATAGAACGGTGTGAGATGCATAGGGTACAGCCTGGACTCAAGAATGCTTATTTCTGTGCATCAATATGAGTCTGGGCATTAAATACATGATTAACAGTAATCAAATCAAGTCTTCCAGCCTAAGTACAATCTAACTGGATCAATTGACTTGACTTGACTAACCAAGTGAACACTGTTGCCCTCTAGGCAATCAGCAAGTAGCTAAATGGTTAGACAGTTGATGGAGGAAATAATAAGTTTAAGCATGTCTGTACTTAAGGGATCTGATACCTGATCAAAATAAATCTTTACTCATGCTTGGACTGTAGGGCTCTGATACCTTATTTAAGCTGAAACCTCTTCGAAATTTGGAAATTTGAGCTTAAAAACCTGAATATCTTCTTTCAAGAAATTTTTTTAAATTGAAAATTCTGCTTAAAAATCTTTAAAGTTGAAAATTTTATTAGAAAATTTCTGAAGTTAAAATTTTTTAAAATTTCTGAAGTTGAAAATCTTGTTAGTAAACTTTTGACGTTGAAAAGTTTTAAAATTTCTGAAGTTAAAATTTTTTTCTTAAAAACATTGTTTACAAATTTCTGAAGTTAAAAAATTATTTTTTTTAAGTTACAAATTTCTGAAGTTGAAAACTCTGTTAACAAATTTCTGAAGTTGAAAATTAGGTTTTTTAAAACTGGCTCATTTTTGATGTATGGAAAAGGGGGAGAGTAGAGAAATTCAAAGAAAGAAATAAATTCAAAGAAAATATTTTAAAGGGAGCTTGTTTATGCGTATTCTTAAAGGGAGCTTGTATTAAGGGGGAGCTATGTTTATGCCTATTTTTGCTATCATGCTTATCTTGCTTATCTTGTTTCCTGTGCTGCATAATTTTAACTTAACTTTGAATTACGTGTTGCCATAATCAAAAAGGGGGAGATTGTTGGTGCGGGAAGCATCCGACGATCGAACCCGAGTTTTGATAATGACAAAGGATTCAAAGTTAAGGTGCTTTGTGATCTGACAGCTTTTGATGAGTGTTTCAGGAAAGTCCTAGCTACGGTTAGGCAAGGGAAAACCCTAGGGGGCGGTAACCCTAGGTCATAGGGGGTGGTAACCCTATGCGGAAAGTCTTGGCAGGTCGATGGCTTCAGGCAAAAGTCCTAGGGGGTGGTAACCCTAGGTGGAAAGTCCTGGTGTCGCGAACCAGGTGAAAGACTGGACTAGCCGGGAAGCGGATGTCCAGCAGGAAGTCCGGAAGCGTCGAGTGCTGAGCAAAAGTCCAGTCAATCTGGAGGATCGACTGGCAACAGGTAAATCTCCTGAGTGGAGTAGGTGAGGACGCGTTCCCCGTAGAGGGAACAGTAGGCGTCGGGTCGACCTAGGGTTTCCGGTTGGAAATCCGAAGTCAGACTCGGACAGTTCGAAGACTGTCAGCTCTTTTTTTAGTATGGAATATCAGTTTCTAACGTTGTCTTGCAGGGTATGCAATTGCTCGGACTAACCTTGTTTTGCAGGAGAAGGAGCTGCTGGAAAAAGGTGGTCCGGGCGCCCGGGATGGATCCGGGCGCCCGGAGGTCCGGGCGCCCGGGACCAAACTTTATCCCTGCCGCGACTTCGCCACGTGGAGCATCCTGGTTGGTTGGCCACGTCACACTCCAGGCGCCCGGAATATCATATATAAAGAGGGTCAAGGGAGCAGCTAAAGTATAACGAATACAACAATCTTCTAAGCAATCTCCCTGCGACAAGCTGCTAACGACTCGATCCAGAAAGTGCTGCAACGACACCCCGACAACCCGGAGCTTTAGATTTAGTCTTTTGTTGTCGGTATAATCTGTTTACTACTTTGAATTGTACTTAGTCTGTAATATCTTTATCGTGCTTATAGTTGTTGCCCACGGAAAGCGATCAAGGATCGCGGGCCTTTGAGTAGGAGTCACCTTAGGCTCCGAACGAAGTAAATCTCCTTGTCTCTCTGTGTTTATTATTTCTTTATTCCGCTGCGTTTTTACTCGTTTGTTTTACGAATCGAAAGAAATAGCCACACACGCTATTCACCCCCCCCCCTCTAGCGTGATCTCGATCCAACATTTTGTTCATCCAATTGTTATGTATAGGACCCACTATCTCAGAAGGTAATTGGGATATGTCATAGACAAAAAGGAATCAATGTCTTGGATAAGATCCAAGTACCAGATGTTGCAGCATCTAGTATCAATTTGTCATCTTTTCGATTAAGTTGTTCTTCTTCTAATTTTTATTTGTGTCATACTCATCTAAGTCATGTTTTAACATTCCGTTCACAATTTTTAGCTTTATCTGGAGTATTAGAAACTTTAAAAGATTATGATATTTCTGATTGTAGTGGTTGTAAACTGACAAAATTTTCTACATTACTTTTCAATTAAAGTCTATATTTTTCTTCTAATCCTTTTAATCTTATTCATTCTGATGTGTGGGGTCCTTCTCCTATTACTACAAAAGGGGGATCAAGATATTATATTTCTTTTATTGATGATTGCACTCGTTATGCTTGGGTTTATATTATGAAATATAGATTTGATTATCTTACCATCTTCAATGACTTTACATCTCTTGTCAAAACTGAACATTTAGATATTATTATGTGTTTTCATTATGATTTGGGGAGCGAGTATACTTCGAATATTTTTTCTCATTTACTTGTATTAGAAAGTACAATACATTAAACCTAGTGCTGAGAAACACTTGGACAGAATGAGGTTGTAGAGAGAAAGCATAGATATCTTGTTGAGATAGCCCATTCATTTTTATTATCTGCAGATGTTCCTAGTGTTTTTTGGGGAGAAATAGTTCTTATTGCTACTTATGTAATTAATAGGATTCCAACTTCTCATAATTCAGGTTTGTCTCCTTTTCAAGAACTGTATGGCTATGCTCCTAATTATTCCTTTGGGGCATACTTATCTAGGTCATATTTCAACATCCTATTTATAATTTTTAACTTTATTTGGAGTATTAGAAACTTTAAAAGCTCATGATATTTTTGATTGTAGTAGTTATAAAGTAATAAAATTTTTAGCGTTATCTTTCAATAATAGTCTATCTTTTTTCCTAATCCTTTTGATCTTGTTCATTCTGATGTATGAGAGTCTTATCCTGTTACTACAAAAGGGGGATCAAGATATTATGTTTCTTTTATTGATGATTACACTCGTTATGCTTGGGTTTATCTTATGAAACACAAATTTGATTATCTTACCATCTTCAATGACTTTAAAACTTTTATCAAAACTCAACATTTAGCTATTATCCAATATTTTTGTTGTGATTTGGGGGGTGAGTACACTTCTAATATTTTTTTTCTCTTTTACTTGTATTAGAAAGTACTATACATCAAACCTCGTGTTGAGAAACACCTAAATAAAATGGGGCTGTAGAGAGAAAGCATAGACATCTTGTTGAGACAGCCTATTCGTTCTTATTATCTACGAATGTTTCTAGTATTTTTTGGGGAGAAGTAGTTCTTATTGCTACTCATGTAATTAATAGGATTCCAACTTCTTATAATTTAGGTTTGTCTCCTTTTCAAAAACTGTATGATCATGCTCTTGATTATTTCTATTTACATGTTTTTGGTTGTACCTATTTTGTTCTCTGACCATACGTTGAGCGTGGTAAGTTGTCTTCTAGGTCTGCTTTGTATGTCTTCCTTGGTTATGGTGTTGGTCAAAATGGATACCGTTGTTTTGATCCAGTCAGTAAAAAATTATATGTCTCTCGTTATGCTATGCGTCTTGAGAATATTTCTTTCTTCTCCATACCTCTTCTACCATATGACATGATTCATGTAGATCTTATTTACATTGATTCCTTCAGTACCGACACCGACGAAAGCTCTCCCACAGCTACTCTTTCACATGACAGCTTCATTGAATATAGTATTCTTGAGACATCTCCTCCCCCTCCCCCTCCTACGATTGTTCTATCACCTGGTTAGATTACGGATAATCCTACTCGTCAGTCTACACATCCTCGTAAGTCTACTAAACTATCTAATTTTACTTATTTTTGTTATTCTAGTTCCTTTGCTTCTTTTGTTGTATCTGTTCATCATATTTCTGGGCCTTTATTCTATAGAGAAGCTGTTGAGTATCATCTTTGATAGAATGCTATGGAGGAGAAATTAACTGCTCTGTATCTTACTCATACTTGGGATTTGATACCTCTGTCACTAGGGAAATGCGCCATTGGTTCTCATTGGGTTTGTAAGATCAAAACTAAATTTGATGATTCTGTTGAACACCACAAAACTCATCTTATTGATAAAGGTTAGTCTCAGGAGTATGACATGAATTATGAGGAAACTTTTGCTCCTGTTGCTAAAATAACCACCGTTCATATGTTAATTGTTGTTGCCTCTATTTGTCAATAGAAAATATTTCAGATAGATGTCAACAATACCTTCTTGAATAGTGATCTTCAAGAAGAAGTGTATATAGTGCCTCCTCCTGGAGTTGCTCATTGACTTGGTGATGTTTGCAAGCTTCGCAAAGCTCTCTATAGATTCAAACAAGCATCACATGCTTGGTTTGCGGAGTTCTCCATATGATTACCTCGCTTTGTTTTCATCCCAATAATCATGATTTGACTTTATTTGTCAAGTGTACACATGCAGCTTGTATACTTTTGTCTTTAAATATGAATGATATGATAATTATGGGTGATGATTTTGATGGAATTGAGTCTTTGATGTTTGAATTAGCTCATTGTTTCACTTTAAAAGACTTGGATCTACTATGCTATTTTCTAGGGATCGAGATCATCTCTTCGGTAAAAGGTTATCAATTATCTTAGTTAAAGTACATAGTTGATCTACTTGAACGTGCACATCAAATTGACAACAGGGTAGTTGATACTCCCCTTGAGACTAATGTTTGGTACTCTCCATCAGATGATCCTCTTATCTAGATCCTAATCTCTATCGTATAGTTGTGGGAAACTTAGTTTATCTCACTATGACTTGTCCTAATATTGCATGTGTTGTACATGTGGTTAGTCAGTTTATCACTATACCGACCACAGTTTATTGGGTTGCTATTCTTTGCATTCTCCGATATTTTCAGGGAACTCAGTTTTAGAGTCTCTTATTTCCTTCTACTTCCTTGTTAGAGCTATGTGCATATTTTGATGTTGATTGGGCATGTGACCTTATGGATCGTAAGTCAACCATCAACTTTTGTAATTTTTTTTTTGTAAATTCTCTTATCTCTTGGAAGAGTAATAAGCAAGATATTATTTTCAGATCTTCCATAGAAGTTGAGTATTGTGACATGGCTACCACCACTTATGTGATTGTTTGTCTACGTTGGTTGCTTGCATATATAAGAATTTTTCTTCGACAACCTACTGTTCTTCACTGTGATAATTAGAGTGACATTCCGATTACACGCAATATAGTTTTCCATGAGAGAATGAAGCATATTGAGATTGTTTTATCATCTCACTCATCATCATCTACAGCTTGGCACTATCACGTTGCCTTTTGTTCCTCCCTCATTGTAGATAACTAAACAGGGCTGATTTCACTTGGTGCTTCCATTTTTTGTCTGACAAACTCTCAATGCTTTTAGCTATAGCAACATGAGTTTGAGCAGGATGTTAGATTATATATATTTATTAGACTTATTTATTTATAGCCTTTAATGAAATTTAGTCTTTTAGCTTTTCAGTTTAAGGTTTAGGATTTCTTAATCTAGCTACATATATAAGACTTTGTACTCTTTATTTCTTATATACTTTTAGATTTATCAAGATGGCTACTTTTTTCTCATCTCAATTTCTACAGGCTTGTCACCAGAGAAGCATAGTTTGATTTCTGGCATGTGCAAATATTATTTCAAATTATCTCGTGGTGGCAAAAAGACGAATAATCTAGGAAGGTCACTCATTAAGGCTGAATAAATCTCTATGATTTTATCCCCTTTTAAAATATGTGGGGTTGTCCTAGAAGGATTACTAAGATGACGACTTCATTTTTGTACCACCACATATATATCATAATGCTTTCATACACAACAACTAATAAATAATGGATGGGCTAGTCCCTAATTAATAAACGTTTAACTCATTGCGTTTTATTGACTAATCTTTTGGTTTTACTCCCAAGTTACAATGGAATAAACTTGCCTCAATAATAACCCCTTTAATGTACCATTACACGATTTAAGATGTATTTCAATTATTCCCATAATTTGTGATTATTTGAAACATGTTTGAAGACTACGCGGTCGTTCTAGAGCATCATTCGCACAAGTCCAATCAGTCTTTTTTTAATAACTAATTAAGATGCAAATATGATGCTTAATAATAAAAAAAGGCATTATTTTTATTTGAACTCTTAGTTGATTACCAAAAAATAATAATAATAATTCTATGTTTGGCCTATGATATAACATGGTTTTGCTATTCAACTAAGTTTTCAGTAAAACTAATTAAGTATTAAACAAATCTACCTTGTAAATAAGTCAACTAATGACTAATCTAATTAGTTAACCTCAATAGAATATTAATTAAAACTGGAGCCTACAATAATAGACTTTAAAAGCCTCTTATTAAAAAATTCATTTTTTTTTGAAAAGCCTCTTATAAATCAATTTCTTCAGGTACGCTAAGGTTATCAGGAATCCGTAGTACTAATTAAACTATTATCTTTAAAATTTTAGAATCAATTTAAATCCTTTTAAAGTTATTAATCCCACAATTGAAAACATAGTAACTAAATCTTTTATTGCTTAAAATTATATCTTATATCCAATTTAAGTTTAATCATTATGTCAAATTATGTTTAGTTTCATCTCTTTTGTTTTTTTTTATCTTTCTCTTAGATTGGTCTGGTTAATCGGATAATTTGTATGTATTTGTTAGTTGGATGGTAAAGAGGTCGACAGATTTTTTTTTAGAGGTGAATGATAATTCAGTGTATTGAAGATCCATTATTATAGTAAAAATAATTATATTCATCTCAACATTCTTCATAGTTTATCTTTAAATTCATAGTCCATCTCTATATTATATAAAAACTTGTAAATTATTAGATGAATTTATAATCATACTAAAGGGTCGGACGAGGTGAGTCTTTCTCGAAGGCATATATTAAATTTATTATTTTTTAATAATCTGAGCACCGTGGGAATCCATTATTGCAGCTTTTAATGGCGTGCGCAGTTAACGTTTGGGTCCTACGGATTTGAATCCCAAGTCACGTACGCAATTTGAATAAAATTAATCATAATTTAATATATAGTAATAGTAGTGTAAAAAGAAGACGCGTTTTGCTTAGCCATAGTTAGTTTGATTGTTTTTTGATGGGACTAGAAAGAGATGTTTTTTTGTTTTTGAATGGCCCTTTCTATTCTAACCATCTCAAAGTGGATGTCAGCTGGCTTTATCTTCTTCAACTATTTTGTAGCATATCTTTACCGATTACGTGAAGGAAACTAAATTATGAAGTTAATTTGTAATAGATCATCAAATAATTAAAGAGTAAAAAGGATGTGATTCCAACAGATCAATGAATTATTTTGATCTCCACGGAATTCTAAGCTTTACGTAGCTTTTACTAATTACGTGAGATAATTGTGGACACGGTTCCGGTGAAATATCATAAACGATTAAATCATCAGCTAACAAACTTACTGAAGTACGCAAGCTCCAGAAATCATTGGCGGAAAAGACGATGGGACTTAAGATGCGATTAGATTGGTCGGAAAATTAATTTTGAGGTGATTCTGATATTTAAGTTAGGATATACTTAAGGTAGCTTGTAAGATGAAGATAAAAGAAGAAAAACAGAATTTGTTGGAGTTTAAGAGAATTCAAAACCCTTATCATTACCTGTCGGAGAACATCTCAACGTCGATTGAAATATCTATAAGGAAATACATATTTATTTTATAATATTTTATATGTTTTCCTATTTTATATATTTTCTTATTTTTAAATTTGTAATAGTATTTATATACCACATATTATCATTAATAAAGTATATGAATTTTATCGTCAACATGGTATCAGAGTGCTAAATTTAACAATAATTTTTTCTTCTCCACAATATCCACCAGTCACCTTCTACAATGACTGCTGCCGACGACATCACTTGCCGGCTATCTCTCATAAATACTCCTGATTCATCTTTCGATCTTCTGGTTCTCAACGTCAATGCTCAAGTACCGTTGAAACTCATCACCTCCAATTACTCTGCATGACGCTTGCAGTTCACGTCTCTTATAAAATGATCAACAAAGATAACATAATACTTGAGTCCATCAAATGATGATATAGGAGATGTCCAAACATCAAAAAATATAATATCCAAAGGAGCACGAGACGAAATACTAGATTTATGAAATGAAAATTTATGACTCTTATTAATATTGCACGAAGTGCATGAAAAATTAGACAAAGTATCCACAGGAAACGAAAGACCCAAGGATAACAAAAAACATTGCAAAACATCTCATGATGGATGCCCTAAACGACTATGCCATAAGGAAATAGATGACGAGACAAATATAGAAAAGGCAGAAGGGGATGATAACGAAGACGCAAATTTTGGCCAGTAATAGACATTGATTCTGAGATCTCTACTGCACTAGTCCTCTCGTGGGACCCTCCGGCACCGGTTCCGCAACCTGCCACTAGTCGTAGCCACCCGCAATCGACTTCTTCACCGCTGTCATCGCCGCCACCATCACCACCTCTTATTGTCGGGCCGCCCACGCTGCCTAGTGGTGACCGACCCTCTAGCCCACCTCCTCTCTATCCTCCTCTCGCTTCTTAAAACCAACATCCCATGCAAACTCACTCCAAAAATGTCATCTACAAACCCAATCCAAAGTATCTTCTTCATATTAGCCTTCCACAACCCTGTGAACACTCCTCTGTCACGCAAGCACTCAAAGATCCGAATTGGGTACATGCTATGCACGAAGAGTATGATTCTCTTCTCCGTAATCAGATTTGGACTCTTGTCCCACCTTCGCTAGACCAAAATCTTGTGGGTAACAGGTGGGTGTTTTGCATTAAGCGTAATTCTGATGGCTCAATTGATCGGTATAAGGCTCACCTTGTTGCCAAGGGTTTTCATCAGCGTCCTGGTGTTGACTTTCATGATACATTCAACCCTGTTATTAATCCAGTAGCAATGCACATTATTCTTAGTTTGGGTGTGAATTGGGGGTAGTGTCTTTGCTAACTTGATGTTAACAATACGTTTCTTAATGGTCGCCTTGAAGAGGAGGTTTATATACGTTTCAGTGCTGAGTTTCCGGATCATGTGTGTCATTTGCATAAGGCGCTTTATGGCCTGAAGCAGGCTCCGCGCGCTTGGTATTTGGAGCTTCGCATTTTCTTGGTCTCTCTTGGGTTTATCGCATCTCAGGCTAACACCTCCTTATTTGTTTATTTTCGGGATGATACTCTTATATATTTGCTTGTATATGTTGATGATTTAATCATTACAGGGAGTGATGCTTCTTCTGTTGATATCATAGTATGTAAACTTCATACAAAATTTACCATTAAGGATCTTGGGGCTCTTTCCCTCTTCTGCGGTGTTGAGGTTCACCCAACCTCAAATGGTCTTCTCTTGTCTCAGCAAAAGTATGTCATTGATCTTCTCTCCAAACACCACATGCTTGACTCCAAGCCGGTCTCCACTCTTATTGCTGCTAACTCTTGTCTTACTTTACATGATGGGTCATCATTTTTTGATGCGACTAAGTTCCGACAAGTGGTTGGGAGCTTACAACATCTCCGTATGACTTGTCCTGATATTTCCTTTGTAGTCAATAAGCTCTCAGAGTTTATGCATGCTCCTTCAGAGACGCATTTGTTGGGACCTTGACATCGCTAGAGGGGGTGAATAACGTCTCACCCAAATCGTCACTTCCTACACTTCTTAGTACGCAGCGGAAAACAAAATACAAACTGACAAGAAGAAAGCTAAACCCTATAAACAATAGGAAAAGACAAAATAAACCGTAACACAAGGCGTTTACGTGGTTCGGAGATTAGAGCTCCTACTCTATGGTTGTCCGTAAGGTGAACGATCCCAATCCGTCAGTGGATGACTCTCCGGAAACCTCCGGCTAGCTCAAACCTCCTTCTAGGTGGAGAAACCTCACCACAACCTTGATCCAAACACTCTTAGATCACAAGAAGAGCTTGGATGCTTTGGAAGACTACTAATAGGGGTTAACCACCTTTATTTCATCAACTATTCCCAAGCACCCCGAGCTCTATTAAATAGAGTTCGAGAGGAAAACATGAAGCTTTTTTCCCGCTACCAGTCGACTGGTGTATGCACCAATCGACTGGTCCATTAAGTGAAGCCGACCGTTACCCAACTGTCCACTACCAGTTGACTGCAATAGTGTACCAGTCGACTTCTACAGTAACCAGTCGACTGCTACAGTACTGCTACAATGTCACAATAGTACTACTATAGTGTCGCTACATTACTGCTACAATGTCGCTACAGTACTGCTACAGTGTCGCTGCAGTATTGGTACAGTAAATCCTAAACACATAGAATTTTACCCTGAGTACAATCACTCAGCACTCGTCCTCACCCGACCAACCTAGACCTAGCTTCTAGCCTCCTCCATCAGCCTCACGCCCCTCGGATGTCTCCCTATCCTTCACGTCTTGCCTTCTGAAGCTTCCTTCGGCCTTGTCCATATTGTCGGGTCTTCTTTTGCCAAGAAGCTCCTCACCTCCGGGATTTCATCCATTGCCAAGTCACACTTGGACTTACGTTGCCAAGACTACATGCTTGGACTTACACTGCCAAGACTCATCCTTGGACTTTTCTCCTTTGCCAAGATCACACTTGGAATTTCCTTGTTGTACCTGTATCTTGCACACTCACAATGCATATCAAATACAACAATAAACCTAACTTAAACATTTGTCCAAACATCAAAACCTAGGGTACTCAGATTGCTCCTACAATCTCCTCCTTTTTGATGTTTGTCAATCCGTTTAAGTTAGGGAAACAATATAACAATATATATGCAAATAAATATGTAAATCAACTTAGGCATAAATAATGGAACCTAAATCCCTAGGCTCCCCCTTCACCTAAGCTCCCCCTTGAGCTAGGATTTCCCGCAAAGGTAAACTTCTCCCTCTTTGCCTAAACAATCACTCCCCCTTCACTTAAGCTCCCCCTTGAGTTAGGATTTCTTGCAAAGGTGTGTAGGTTTCCCACTTAAACCTAAACTTCTCCCCCTTTGTCATACATCAAAAAGAGCTCCTACAATCTTCTAATAATTGGACTTTTTGACCTCTAATGACCATAAATATCATGTATTAATCCCTCATAAGATTACATACATGTTTATCATCCTTTTGGTCACTTTATAATGCTAAAAAACACTTCCAACCTGGTATCAGTCGACTGCACTAGGTATCAGTCGACTGTCCCATTCGATTTTAACTCACAGAACCCTCTATGTTCTAAATACACTGTTACCAGTCGACTGGTATCAGGACCAGTCGCCTGCCCTCATCAAAATGAGCTTACAGAAACATTCTGTGCTCAAAAACACTGTTACCAGTCGACTGGTACCCTATTTCTGTAAAAATAAACCTTTTATAACCAACTTCAGAAATGCACTAGAAATTCTACAAACTTCCAAAAATTCCCAAATTTTATGGAGAAGTCTATTTTAACCTTGTCTACTTGGTAAAAATATATACAAAAATATATTTATCATAGATCCCAAGAATGACACAAAATTCAAAACTATCTAAATGGTTCAATTGAACCCTTGACCTAAAGTCCTAGTTTTGGTTTCCTCTCGATGTATCTACCCATACTAAACCACAATACTTCCCTAGCATAGGTTTATATGGTACTTATACATCAAAAACTAATTTTCATGCAATATGACCCCAATGTCATATTTTCATGCATGAAACTTAACCCAATTGTGCCAACCAACTACAGTAGAGACTCAAATCCATCTATAATCCCTTTGGCACATATTGGTTCACTTGAGATCATTTATTATATGTCCCAAATACTCTTTGAGCTCTTAATCTTATCCACCTCTCTAGGTGACTTATCCACTATGGTTAGGCCACTTCGATGCACCTCGGGTGACACTTGGCCTACAAAACTCACCTTCTTAACCTTAGACACCTTGTCTTTGGTTAGTTTCTTCTTGTCCTTCACCTTGGACACCTCATCCTTGCCATAATTATATGTCACCCTAGCATATTCCTTCTTATTGGCCTTGGATGACTCTCCCTTGTCCTTGGTCACACCTCCCTTACCAATGTCATGTGTCACCTTAGCACTTGACCTCCTTTTGGTCTTGGAGGGACCCAATTTGATATTTTTGGGTCTTTGACCACCCAAACACATGTCAAGTCCTCTAGGTCCAATAATGAACCTATCTAGGACTTTCTCCATTTATTCAAGCCTTACCTTCAAAACTTGATTTTCCAATTCTAGGGTTCTAACCCTAGAGTCAACATGCCCACCTTGGACATCACTAGACTTACCTACCTTCCTAGGCATGCGTCACTCCTTCTTGGGATTAATGCTTAGGTTTTCAACCACCTTCTTCTCCTTAGGCAAGATAGGTTGTTTTCTTTTAGGTCTATCATTTGAAAATGATTTCCTGGGGTTATCACTTACATTAACCCTATTTCTATCATTATATCTAAAATCATAAATATACATGGGCAAATAATTCATATTATTTCTAACATGCATGGAGGAATTTAAATTTGAACTTGAATTCAAATTAAGGTTTACCGCCCTTACCCTTGAAGCTCTCTTCTTCTCCCACTTCCTTAAGTGCGTCAATTTCTTGAGCTCTCCTTTTCTTGGGCACTTTGTGTGGTAGTGTCCCCACTCATCACACGTGAAACATCTAATGTTCTTCTTCTCCTTCCTACAACTCACATTAGTTAAATCAACCTTATTGAGTTTAGACTTTACCTCCCTTACCTTTTGCAGCATTGGACACCTACTCTTTTAGTGTCCCATCTTACCACACTCAAAGCATTTGATGTGGTCCTTTGTGCTCTTCTTGGTAGTTGAAGTTGAGGGTTGAGGTTCCATGACCTCCTCATCCTTGGATTGCTCTTCTTCTTCTTCACTTGAAGATGTGGATAGTTCCACTTTGTCCTCTCTTGAAGATGTGGATGATACCTCCTCATCTTCCTTCTCCTCCTCGGATGTTGAACCCGTGTCAACATCCGATTGGTCCTTCTCTTCATGGACCAATGAGTCCTTCTCCTTGAGCTCCTCCTTTTCTTAGATTTGTGTAGGGCTCTCATGAAGTGCAATTACCTTTTTCCAAAGGTCACTTGAATTCTCGTATTCACCTACATTCAATATCGTATTAGGAGGTAATAAATTAATTAAAATTCTAGTTACCTTCTTGTCCGTCTTCGATTGCTCCCTTTTCTCCTCGGTCCAATATCAACGTTGGAGACGCTTTCCCTTCTTGTTCGTTGGAGCTTTAAACGGTTCCTCCAACACAATCCATTGGTTCCAATTCATTTGGAACCACATCTCCATGCACTTCCTCCAATAGTCGAAGTCCTCGCGCTCGTATGGAGGTGGGATATCGGAGAGGTCCCTCTGACTCCATCTTCTTCCTCTAGCCGCTCTCTTGGCGATTAGTCCAACAAGAGCTCACCTAGCTCTGATACCACTTGTTGGGACCTTGACGTCGCTAGAGGGGGTGAATAGCGCCTCACCCAAATCGTCACTTCCTACACTTCTTAGTACGCGGCGGAAAACAAAATACAAACTAACAAGAAGAAAGCTAAACCCTATAAACAATAGGAAAAGACAAAACAAACCATAACACAAGGCATTTACTGTTAGAGTGTATACTAAAAGCCTAGCTTTTGTAAACATTTATTTTTGAAATAAAAGAATCATATTGGTCAATATTTGTATTTATTTGTTAAATGTAATTGTTCAATTAATTTATATAGTAGATAACATGGAGTGTGGTGTCACACTCAGAAGATCATGTTGTCGGTTCTTTATAAATTATAAACAGTAGCTCACGACTAAGATGGAAAGGAACAAATCATCAGAATAGTCGTAGTATAATTAAGTATTAGTTTATCTTGACTAATAAATTATACTGATACACTTTAAGTGTATTGAGTAGGATCATTTAGGTAAGTTCTTTTTGTACTGACTTAGTAAAAGAACTAGACCTTAGTTATTATGGAAGTGTGTGCTCTTAATCCTAATATAATAACAAGAACATATATTTAATATTTATTTCTTTAACTTATCAAAGGGTGAGGTTTAGCTCGATAAATCAATATGCCCGATAAGTTGGGAAATGATATTACTTATAGTGTGTGTTGTTGATTATAGAAGGAATATGTGTCCTAGTTATCTAGGTTGAGAATGTCCCCAAGAGGAGCTCATAAGGATTGTCATGTTAAACCCTGCAGGTGGACTTAGTCCAACATGACAATGAAGTTGAGTGGTACTACTCTTGGAGCTAGATATTAATTAAGTGAGTTGTTAGTAACTTACTTAATTAGTGGGCATTCGTAATCTTAAACACAGGGAGACTAACACATTCATAATAAGAAGGAGCCCATAATGTAATTTGGGATTGGTGCGGTAGTGCGATAATAACTCTCTAGTGGAATGAGTTATTATCGATGAACTTGAGTTGTGTGTTCGGGGCGAGCACGGGATACTCAAGCTCATCGGAAGGCCAAAACAAATTTCTCCTCTAGGTCCTTGTCATAGCCTCATTATAGCCTCAA
Source organism: Zingiber officinale (assembly GCF_018446385.1). Lineage (NCBI taxonomy): Eukaryota > Viridiplantae > Streptophyta > Magnoliopsida > Zingiberales > Zingiberaceae > Zingiber > Zingiber officinale. Next base: position 21,126,865 of record NC_056002.1, on the reverse strand, counting down.
GTCCATCCAAATGTAAGGCTCTTCTTGGTGTCCAAGAAGTGGGCCGGTCTAATGCTTGGTGACCAAGCAAGGGCCGACCACATCCTCTTTATATGGGCCGATCCTATTGCTTGGTGACCAAGCATGTAGGGGCCGACCAAGATTAATTCAAATAGGAGGGTTGTTTTGAATTTTTAAAATCTTCTCTTTGTAGAAAACTATGAGTTTTAAAAGAGAGATTTTAATTTTTAAAACTTTCCTTATTTGAATTAGGCCACATGTTTTAATATAGAGTTTTAAAAGTTTTAAAACTTTCCTTTTTTTAACCATCCTCATGGTTTGAGAAAGAAAAGGGAGAAAAGTTTTAAAATTAAAATTTTTTATCATCATGTTAAAAAAGGAAATTTTGTAAGAGAAGTTTTAAATTTTAAAACATGGTTTTAATTTTTAGAACTTTCCTTTTTTAACTCATACTTTAGGAAAGAGAGCTTGTAAAATTTTATAAGAGTTTTTATAAAATTTTATTAAAAATATATTTCCTTTTTTCCCCTTGATGAGGTGGCCGACCACCTTGCTTAGTGCCCAAGCAAGTAGCCGGCCATATTAAATTATTTAAAATCATCACAAAATTAAAATTGGTGATTAATTCAATCAAGAGGAAAGAAAAGGAAAAATAAAAAGGGAAAAGGAAAAACTCTTGGATGATTTTATTTTTTGTAAAAAGTTTTTCCTTATTTGCCTTGGGCAAGTAATATAAAAGAAGGAGTAAGGGGGCTTCATGAGACACAACTCTTATTCTTTGGCTTGGAGACTCTCTTGGTGGTCGGCCCCTCTTCCCCTCTCTTCTCCCTTTGCTTTCTTTTCTATTGTGGTGGTGATGGTTGAATATTACAATGAGGAGAAGCTTTTTTGGGTGGTGTTCATCTTAGAGGATCGTCGCCCACACGATGTCCAAGGCGAGGCAAGGAATACGACAGAAGATCTTGAGGTCATTAGCTTACAAAGAGAAGGTATAACTAGTAGTTTTCTTCCGCATCATACTAGTTATTTTCTTTGTAAGAATTCTAAATACAAGAGGCAATTAGATCTAGTTTTTCGAATTTATTTTTTGAGTTTATGTTTTCTTCTTTTTCAAATTTGTGATTCGATTGTTCCTTTTGGTTAACCTAGAGTTATTTAAGGAAATTAAATATTAGCTTTCACTTGTTTCATATTCAGAAAACGTTCGAGTTAAGGCAACAGAAATGATAAACGAAATAAGCACAAACACAGAGAGACACCAAGGGTTTACTTGGTTCAGAGCCTAAGGCGACTCCTTGTTGGTGCGGAAAGCATCCGACGATCAAACCGTTGTTTTGATAATGGAAAAGGAATTCAAAGTTAAGCTTATTTGTGATCTAACAGTTTAATTGAGTGGTTCAGAAAAGACCTAACTGCGGTTAGGTAGGTTGAAAACCCTAGGGGGTGGTAACCCTAGGTCATAGGGGGCGGTAACCCAATACGGAAAGTCTTGGCGGGTCGAGTGCTTCAGGCAAAAATCCTAGGGGGTGGTAACCCTAGGAGGAAAGTCCTGGTGCCGCGAACCAGGTGAAAGACTGGATGGGTCGGGAAGCGGGCGTCCAGCAGAAAGTCCGGAGGCATCGAGCGCCGAGCAAAAGTTCAGTCGATCTGGAGGATCGCACTGACAACAGGTAAATCTCTTGAGTGGAGTAGGTGAAGACGCATTCCCCGTAGAGAACACTCCTGGGTCGTTTTGTTGGCAGCGTGTTGATGAAAGATAGCTTAAAGATTGATGTCCTAGCTGCTGCCTCGAGACCTGCTTTTATTCACTAATGGAGGCGCCTTAAACCTCATCCAAGGCGCCTCCAAGCCTCCCAAGTCAGCCGCGTTGATCAGCGTAGAAACCTTCATCGCTTATCCTGCTTGAGGTGCCTCCATGGCCAGTCTAAGGTGCCTCCAAGCCCTGCTCCAAGGCGCCTCCAGCTCCATCCGAGGCGCCTCCAGCTCCTTTTCACAGCCAACTTCTGTTTTGTTCCCGAGGCACCTCCAAGCTCCATGGAGGCGCCTCAGACACTGTTCATCTGAGGCTTAGCTTGTTCCTTTTGTACCTACAAGACACGTTAGTCCCAAAATAACAACATACCCTGCAAGACAAGTTAGAACAAATATCAACATGATACATCAAGTGATCGACAGTCTTCAGACTATTCGGGGCTGACTTCGGATTTTCGACCAGAAATCCTAGGTCGACCCGACGCCTACTATTCCCTCTACGGGGAATGCGCCCTCACTTACTCCCCTCAGGAGAGATTACCTTATGTCAGTCCGGTCCTCCAGACCGACTGGACTTTCTGCCTAGGGTTACCACCCCCTAGGACCTAGGGTTACCACCCCCTAGGGTTTTCTCCACCTAGGGTTACCACCCCCTAGGACCTAAGGTTACCCCCACTTAGGATTTTCCTCCACCTAGGGTTACCACCTCCTAGGACCTAAGGTTGGGGTTTCCACCTCCTAGGGTTTTCACCTTGCCTAACCGCAGCCAGGACTTTTGCCTAAGAACACTTAGGACTTTCCTGTAATCTCCATCAGACATGTTAGATCACAAATAAGTTTAACTTTGACTCTTTTTTCATTATCAAAACTTGGGTTCGATCGTCGGATGCTTCACGCATCAACAGAATAGATTCAGAGAATCCTTACTTGCATCTTCTAGATTTTCACAGCTATTGCAACACACTAAGAGTTGAGGGGGTTCCGGCTGATTCAATACAACTTATAACTTTTCCATTCAGTCTCAGAAGTAATGCAAAGGTTTGGTTCAACACTCTGCAGCCGAGAAGCATCAGGACGTGGGATGAATTAGAGAGAAAATTTCTAAACAGATACTTTCCTCTAAAAAGGACTGCTCAGTTGAGGGATCAGATTATGCACTTCAAGCAACATGACGAAGAAGCATTGCATCAAGCTTGTGATAGGTACCTATCAATTCCATATCAGTGCCCACATCACGGTATTGAGAGTTGGTTGATTCTCCACATATTTTACATTGGGCTCTCATTCCAGAACAGCAGTTGGGGGGGGGGGGGGGGGGCATTTATGAAAAAAAGTTTGGATGAAGCGCAAGAAATAATCCATATGGCGGTGTCAAATCTCAGCGAGTGGTCAGGACAAGACGTGCTAAACTTATCTCTACACTCGATCAAAGCAGAAGAGGATATGGGAGTGCTGATGGATGAAAATAAATTAAGACACGTAGGGAACAAGGTTCGGGTAGAATTAGAGGAATCCATCAGTGTGCGGTGCAAGGATATACAAAAAATATTTTCGTGGTGTGGAGAGGTCTTATTAAAATCGTCGGGAGGTTTGATATCTACCTCAGCATTATGTATGGAGGAGGACTTGGATGATGACGATGATATTGAGGGAATGACTCAAGAAATTGAGGGAGCGCTAGAAGAAGTCGTGGTAAACAAGGAAATACAGTTATTAGAACAGGAACTAGCTTTGCCTGAGATTGTACCACCTCAAGTGGAGTTAAAGTCTCTGCCGCCTAACCTTAAATATGCATTCCTTGGTCCAGATTCCATCTTCCCAGTAATAATTAATGCCAATTTGACGGAGATGGAGGCACAGAAATTGATCAAGGAGCTGAGAACGCACAGAAAAAGCAATCGGATACACCATTGATGACATTAAAGGGATCAGCCTTCGATCTGCATGCACAGAATTCTACTCGAAGAAGGATATAAAAATTCAATTGAGCATCAAAGAAGGTTAAATCCGAATTTGAAAGAGGTGGTGAAGAAAGAAGTATTGAAACTTCTTGATGTTGGGATTATTTATCCTATATTGGATAGTGAATGAGTGAATCCAGTCCATGTGATCCCCAAGAGGGGGGAGGAATGACTGTGGTTAGAAATGAAAGTAATGAATTGATTCCAACAAGGACAGTTATAGGATGGTGGATGTGTATTGATTATAGGAAGCTAAATAAGGAGACTAGGAAAGACCATTTTCCCTTACCATTCATTGATGAGATGCTAGAAAGATTGGCAAAACATTCTTATTTTTGTTATCTGGATGGATATTCTGGTTTCTTTCAAATTCCAATACATCCTCTAGATCAAGAAAAGACCACCTTCACGTGCTCTTTTGGTACCTATGCTTATCGACGATTGTCGTTTGAACTCTGCAATGCACCAGCTACATTTCAGCGATGTATGATGACGATATTCTCAGATTTCACATAAAAGATTATAGAGGTATTCATGGATGATTTCTCAGTTTATGGGAATGACTTCGACTCTTGTCTTTTGAATCTTTCTAAAGTTCTCCAGAGATGTGAAGATGTGAACTTAGTTCTAAACTGGGAGAAATGCCACTTCATGGTCAAAGAGGAAATTATTTTAGGACATAAGATTTCGGAACGACGGATTGAGGTAGATAAAGCTAAAATAGAGACAATTGAGAAGCTACCTCCACCTCTTAACGTAAAAGGGGTTAGGAGATTTCTAGGGTATGCTAGATTTTACAGGCGTTTCATAAAGGATTTCTCAAAAATTTCCAAGTCACTGACTAACCTATTGATCAAAGATGCTGAGTTTTGTTTGGATGATGACTGCAATGAGACATTTAGGAAAATCAAGAGTGCTCTTATCTCAGCTTCTGTGATTCAAGCTCCAGACTGGGAACTCCCATTTGAAATCATGTGTGATGCCAGTGACTTTGTAGTGGGTGCAGTTTTAGGATAAAGAAAGGGCAAAGTACTGCATGCAATCCACTATGCGAGCAACACATTAGATGCAGCCCAAATGAATTATTCTACCACTGAAAAGGAATTGTTGGCCATAGTATCTGCAATCGACAAGTTCAGGTCCTATCTAGTGGGCTCAAAAGTGATAGTGTATTCTGATCATGCTGGCATAAGATATTTGCTTAATAAGAAATATGCTAAACCTCATTTGATTAGGTAGATCCTGCTTCTTCAGGAATTTAATCTAGAAATTTGAGACAAAAAAGGGGCTGAAAATGTTGTGGAAGATCATCTATCCCGAGTATGGCCAAATGGGCAGAAAGACAGAGATTTTGATCTAGCAATAAATGATGTTTTCCTTGACGAGCATTTGTTGGCAGTGAATTCTGAGAGAGTTCCTTGGTATGCGGATTTTGTTAACTATCTCGCAAGTGGAGTACTTCCCCCAAACTTCACCTGGTAGCAAAAGAAGAAGTTTTTCTCATACGTCAAACCCTACATATGGGACGAACCACTGCTGTTTAGGAAATACGGAGATACAATCTATCGAAGGTGTGTACTGGAAGATGAAATCAAGGACGTTTTATTTCATTGTCACTCATCGTCTTACAATGGACATTTGGGAGTATCAAAAATGACTGCAAAGATTTTACAAGAAGGATTTTTTTGCCCAAGTCTTTTTAAAGACACGAAAAACTTTGTGCAGTCTTGCGACCAGTGTCAAAAGATCGAAAACATTACTAGAAGAAATGAGATGCCACTGAACTGCATCCTCGAAGTGGAACTGTTTGATGTATGAGGAGTAGACTTTATGAGACCCTTCCTTCATCATGTCGAAATAGTTATATCTTGGTAGCCGTGGACTATGTATCGAAATGGGTAGAAGCCATAACTTCTCCTGCCAGTGACGCCAAAATAGTAATTAAACTATTTAAAAAGGTGATATTTCCACGGTTCGGTGTGCCTAGGGTAGTTATTAGGCAACGGGGGTTCGCACTTCATCGAAAGACAGTTTGAAAATTTGCTAAAGAAATACGGAGTTAGCCACAAAGTAGCGACACCCTACCATCCCCAGACCAATGGACAAGTTGAGATTTCCAACCGGGAGATCAAAGCAATATTAGAAAAGATAGTGTCCAATTCCTGCAAAGACTGGTCATTGAAATTGGATGATGCTTTATGGGCATACCGTACTGCTTTCAAGACTCCAATCGGTATACCCCCATTCCAACTTATATACAAAAAGCTATGTCATCTTCTAGTAGAATTAGAACACAAGACTTACTAGGAGATAAAACAGCTTAACATGGACTTGAAGCTAGCAGGAGACAAAAGGAAACTCCAATTAAATGAGCTTGATGAGTTGAGGATGGATGCCTACGAACATGCCAAATCCTACAAAGAGAGAACAAAGAAATGACATGATGAACATATCATGCGAAGAGAATTCAAGGAAGGGAACTCGGTGTTATTGTTTAATTCAAGATTAAAGCTTTTTCCTGGAAAGTTAAAATCAAGATGGGAAGGACCATTCCAAATCAAAAAGGTTTACCCGTTCGGAGCTGTTGATATCTGGAGTGAGGAGCGTGGAGAATTTAAAGTAAACGGGCAGCGTTTAAAAAAATACCTCCACGATGTGCCAGCAGAAGAAGATACGCTGATATACTTCTTAGATCTGCGCCCACCTGAATGAGTTAAAACAGGGTCAAGCTAAAGACCTAAAACAAGCGCTTCTTGGGAGGCAACCCAAGGGTTTTCTTGCATTTTAGTTCATCGTTCCTTTTATCGTTTGATTTCTCTAGTAAGTTCAAGTTGAGTACTTTTGTTATTTCTTTATTTTTGGGTATTCTCTTTCAGCATGTGCAGAGCCTCCACGAGCTGGCCTTGAGCGTTTCATGGGTGTGGAGGCATCAGAGGGACCAAAATGGCGAAAGGCGCCGCTTAAAGGAGTTGGCCGTGTGACCACACACGGCCATGTGGCCAGTGCAGAAAGGAGAAGGGCATGGGTCGTGCCAATAGGCGTGACCGTGCAAGGCCATCATTGGAGAAAAAGACATAGGCCATGCCAATAAGCACGACCGTGCGATCAAGGCAGGGAGAAAAAGGGAGTTGGTTGTGCTAACTGACACGATCGTTCAACTTTGGTCGAGTAGAGAAAAGAGGGGGCTATGCCAATTGGCACGACCGTGCAGAATCACCATGAAGGGGTCATGCAACCCTACACGGCCTGACCCAAACCCCTCTTTTATTAGGGCACGGGTGTGCGGAGGCTTGCACGCCCTACCGCCACCTTCACCCTCTTCCCCATACCTCCTTTCTCTCCTCTCTTCCTCCAACTTCCCAAGGTGTTACCACTCCTTCCCCACGTTTATCTCACTCCAATCGATCATTCGTGATGTCGGACTTCGTCAAAAGGAACTCTCGTCAAAGGAAAGTAAAAGAAGTGTTGGTCGCTTCAAACGAGGAGAATGCACGCTTCGAAGGTATATCGAACAATTTTGGCATTACTTTCTCTAATGATGATCAATTGCATCGTTACCATTCTTTATCTAAACGTTCCATTTTAAGCATTAGATTTATGGACCGAGAAACCTTAGAAGTATTGGGGTTTGGAAATGATATTGATTGGTTGCTTGATAGAATAGGTTGGACTAACATAATGGCCCTAAGGTACCCAACTTATCCTTGTATTGTCTTGGATGTTTTAAGCTCCATTTCTATTGATAATGTTCAAGGAGGAGGGAAATTAAAATTTCTTTTATTTAATGATGACAATGAATGGAGTCTTGAGGATTTTAATATATGTTATGATTTGCCTAGGGATGGAGCTTACATAATCCTATCTGCTTTTGAAAAATCAAATTTATGGGAGCAAATTGATGGAGAGTCCGGCTTTAATCCACAAATTTCTAATGGTAGTAGTATCATTAACCCAATCTTTCGATATGTCCATATGATGATGAGAAACATGATATTTGGAAGGGGCGGTAAAGATGGAATTGTAAGACTTTCAGACTTGTATTGTTTATAGGGAATGGTAGAAAATGTGCCTATTAACTCAGGATATTTCTTTTTGAAGCACTTGGTAAAATTAGGGAAAATTTCCTCCCCTATCCCTATTGTTTTAGGTGGATTGCTTACTCATATTGCAATAGTATTAGGCTATGACCTGAGTGGTTTTGAAATTATTAAAGATGTTTCTCAAATAAATTTAAATTTTTGTTTAATCACTTGTTTGATTCGTCAAGAGAAATTTGGGTATAGTCTTGTGATTAAGGACAGTTTTCCCCTTAGATTGCCCAACCCGACTTTGACTACGATCCATGTTAAGGAGAATTGGTGTTTGACTTTAGCAAAGCAACAGATTAGGCCACCTCCAACCTCCATTCCTAGAAATATGCCTTCGGTTAGTTGGGATGTTTTGCGATTTGATTTTCAAGAGTTTAGCCCTATCATTGACTCTCTTCATCATGATCTAGAACAAAATAATGGATTGCTTACTAGGAATTTTTGCATGGAGGATGAGCAGTTTAAGCAACTACAGGACTGCTTTAAGAGTGAGAGAGAGTTATGCACACAAATTCTTGAATTTATGGAGGCTCAAAGAAAGAGAATGGTTTGGAATAAAGATTTTAGGTGGTATATGAGGAACTTTCAGAGCAATATCGATGAGTTGTTTGCATATCATAAATGGGTAAGGGATCTGAGATGGGTGGTTGAGACTTATCCTGAGCTTCCAGATCTCCCCGACCTTCGGCCTCATCGACCATTTTGATTTCATCAGGATGATGAAAAGTCTAACTCTGGGGGGGGGGGGGGGGTGTTGTGTCTGTCTGTACAACCTGAGTCCAGTCGAGTTTTCTTTTCTTTCTGCATTTTATTTTGTTTTGCATATTTTATTGTTTGCTTTATTTATTCGCATTTTATGAGTTTCATATTTTTAGTTTTGAGGCATATTTGAGAACATCAAATCTTCTACTTTTTATGCTACTTGTCCGACAGCAAAATGACTAGCATCTTCTTAATTCATGTGTTGTCAAGATAGTATTAGTATGTTTAGTGTATCTCCTTTCTCTATCTTTAATAGCATGAAATAATCTAAGTATTGTATGGAGTTTGGTATAAGTTTTGACCTAACCTTAAGGATCTTATTTTCACTACACTTAAGTGCTTAAACTTGAATAGTAGAAATATTTTTGGAATAGTTATGATTCATCCAAATTGTTTAGTATTTTTGTTCTCATGGTGATTTCTTATTTACATTTTGATTACTGGATGACCTTGGATTATGGAAGCTCATTTGGAAAAATCTAAATCCCAAATTAGTGCTACCTCTATAGCACCAATATATATATATATATATATTCACCCCTTTGAGATCGAGTTAGGTTACTGGGGAAATGAATATTATGTTTCTCTTGATTCTGAGTAGTATCTTTTGAGACCTTGTGTAAATTAAGGAAAATGAACCAAGTGTATTACAGGTAAGTGTCTATCACTGGGAACATTAGTAACTCAATTATATGACGACTTAACTAGGACAGAGAATTAAAACTTGAAGAGTTTGAGTTACTTATTACACCGAGCATAAAAAACTTATGCTTAGGCCATACTTAGATAACTCCACAATCATGTTTATCAATGAAACTACTTGATAGAGTTAGGCAAATGCACTAGGGATTATGAAACACTGCCAGGCGCTCATGAACATAGTTTACACCATTTGCTTGAGGACAAGCAAAGGTTCAAGTCTAGGGGTGTGATGTGCGTAAATATTATGATAGTTTATGCATGTTTTAACGCACATTCACTTGCTTTATACGTACATATTCTTCGTATGATCACCTCTTTTATCATGTATTCATCATATATATTCTTTTGTTCGGATATTTGCTCTTTGTTTGGGTTTGGGTTGACAGGCTTAACTTTTAGAGCGAAAACGGTGATTGTCGATGCACCGAAACAAAGCAGAGAGCATGACCGTGCAACCTTGCACGGCCGTCTGGCCAATCCAGAGAGGGATCAGAGCACGACCGTGCAACCTTGCACGACCGTGCCTTACAACCAGCAACCAAGCAAGGAACGACCGTGCAATCCTGCACGGTCGTGCCCCCCATGACCGTAACCAAGCAGTACACGGGCGTGCAATCCTGCACTGCCATGTCCCAGGAGCCGAGCCCAGAGTTTACACGACCGTACCAATTGGCATGACCGTGCAGCGCAGCCAGAGACCAGAAAGGGCATGACCATACCATCCTTATACGACCGTGCCGCTGCAGCAGCGGCCTAGCCTATAAAAGGGTTTTAACCCTTTTCCTCAAAGGGGGGGCCTGGGGAAGCAAGCCGTCAATAAGAGAATCACTTTGGTGTTGTTCCACGCCATCCAGGACAACGGTCCAGCAATCTTTCATCACCACATCAACTCCAGAAGCAAAGGAGTGGATCCGAAGATCACTCGTCGTCGTTGGATAAGCATACTTCTTCTTTCTCTCTTTATGTTTGAGAATTGTATGTTTAAATACACTATGTCTTCGGGTTTTTCTCTGGCATCTATGGAGTAGAGTCCTTGTTCTAGGATGAGGGAGTAATTGTGGATTGGTTTTGATGTAAGACTCGTACTATGCTTATATTCATTGGATGATTTCTCTTACTTTGTTTCGACTACTCGATCTCTATATCGTGTTGATTGATTGTGTAAGAATTGTCAACCTCATAGAGAGAATATCTTAGATTGTACACCCGAGGGACCCTAGTGATAGGGGTAACCCGTTTACAGACATCTAGGGTACTTCCTTGAAAGGAGAAGTGACTCCTCCACAAGGAAGTAAAAGACTAAACTAAGCTCCTTAATTCTATCCTTGATAACATCAATTAGAGTTGCGTCCTTGTGATCTACCGAGGCGCCCTAGTGACAGGGGTTAACCGTAACAGGATTTCATAGGGATCGTCTTTGTTTGGTGCTTAAAGATAGTTGCTTTAGCTTCCGGTGAATGCATGCTGATGGACAATGAGTATAGGATAGTATGTGATACATCAATACCACCACAATGAAATCGAACTCCTAGAACTCTTCATAAACCAAGTTGATTACTTCTCGTTGCTAGTTCTCGTTTCCGCTTCCCAATCTCTTTTCTTAGATTGCTTACAACCATCGATAGTGTAGCTAATCCTAAGTGTGTCATCGCTAGTGCTTATAACCAGTTCTCGTGGGATCGATAATCTTTATTACTGACGATGAATTCTTGCACTTGCGGAAGCATAACACCAGCCCCTTGGTCTACCAAATGGCAATCCTCTTTTCCCGCTCTTCCTGATCTGAACAAGCTCAAATGAGATTCTACTTCTCTTATTTATTCCAATAAATTGGTTGGTCGTCACTTTTTTAATCACAAATGGCTGCATGAAGATCTCCTACACTTGTTTGGCTTAAGCCCTATGAAAAAGAGGCTATCTAGTTCTTAAGTAACTTATAACCCCTTAGCTATTATCTTATTACTAACTAAAGTATTTTTTTCTTTTGTACAATGGATGTTGTTTTTGAGGCCTTAGTTGACAAGGCAATTATTTTGGAGGGCAAAGGATTTCTTGCTAAGGAATAAGAACTTTTAGCTGAGCAGGGCTTGCCATAAAGTGTTCCAACTGGTGAAGCTTTCGGCAGCCAAGTAGCCCCTTCTAACACAACAGTTACTTTAAGGGAACTACCATCTGATTTACCTCATTTACCCGAGACTATTCCATTGGAAGAGGAGGTAACCACTAAGAAGAAATGAAAAAAGCAAAAACTTACCTTGGCCTCCTCTCCCTAGGGGAAAACACCTTCCGCACAAGAGGATCCTATCTAGGGGGACATATGAGGGCAATCTCCTGATCCAACTTTATTTGCCCTTTATCCAACCCTTTATATTCTACAACCTACTCAAATTTAGGAGATTGTTCCTATACCGGGTGATACTTCTGACCCCATCTTTCTTATGTCTTTCCAGGGATAATGTGCATTGCCTCCACATGACACACTCTTCTATATTTTTTACTTACCTTCTGTTCAAGCTTCATTATCCTCAACCTCCACTCCCTCTCATACTCTTCCCCTATTATTAGGAGGTCATTTAATGAATGCTTGAGAAGAGGCAAGGAAACAACTTAGTGAACTTACTCTCACAGAATTATCAGACAGATTTTCATATGAACGAACTAAGGTAACGTAACTTTTAATTAACCCCTTTTCTTCCATTTTGATTACTACTAACAATGTCTAATCTTTAGCACTGGTTGATAAGTATGAGTGTAGCTCAACAGTTGCATGATTTGGCTCAGGAAAATGAGTTATTAAGGCAACAAATTTTAGAAGCATCTTCTATCCATACTTCTGAGTGAATACAAGAAGTATCTGGTCAACTCTAAGAGGCTTAGAAATTAACACAAATTGAACTTGATAAAGCAACTCAATGGCAAATAACCACAGAGAGTCTGGAATCTCATCTTCAATCAGAGGCTCGTCTTTGATTAGATTTGAGAACCCAATTAGACAAACAGATTGCAAAGAATCAACAGTTATCTACTCAGTTGCAGACACAAAAAAGTACGCATGCTTCTGAGTTATCCACTAAAATTTCTGAGCTAGTAGCTAAAGACATTAAATAGGATTCCTTATGCTCTAGCTTAGCAAAGACCCAGACTATGCTATCCACTAAAGAGAGGAGTTAACAAACAATAAGGCAGAATTGGAAGCTTACAAGATGGGAGAAGATGAACGATTTTTTTTTAAAAAAGGAAAGAGTTGCTCCTTAAATCTCCTGAATTTAATAATCCTATTGTCATATCGATTACCAAAGCCTTCAAGCATGGAGCTGAAGGGGCCATAGAATAGTTAAAAGAAGGAGGTTACTTAACATCCCAGCACCCTACTAATTTTCTTGATCGCGGGAGATTACTGAAAAATTGCTCCTCCGATTTTTTTTCCTAAATTGGTGTAATTTGCTATATTTCTATATTATGACTATGCATTTTAAAGAACATTTTAACAATCTAAGCATTAGTATTTCTATATCCGCTAATAATTTATGTTTTTATGGAGAAGCTGACATATAAGAGCAAGAATAAGATTTAATCAATCTTTGCTTAGATTATATTTATCGTAACCCTCATTCAATCCTCAACAACTAGCCGAGTTAACCTCTACTCGAGCTTAAACTTATTTAATTCTCATGAGCAGCTGGATTGCAACTGATGTCATCATCCTTAATAGAAACTCCATGGCTCCCTTTCTTCTAACTCTAACCTGACCTTGAATTTTATGCCCATCCTAAATACTCATGTTGATGCTTCAGGATGATGTCCCATTACCTCGATTATTGGTATAGGCCTCCCATTGGTGACACGAGCAAGCTTGATGTTATGAGTGCACCCACTTTTCTATACCTACCACCTCATCTAATCATCCAACGGTTCTCAGTTAATCCCACCTTTTGTACTACTAGGATCCGACAGTCTCCTATATTAGCCTTTTTGAGGAATCCTTTTAAACATTCGGCCAAAATCCTAAGACTTCATCATTTCTTTTTTGACCCTTTGTTCTTCTCCTCTTTGACCTTAGTGATCGTTTCTCTCAAAGATGTCATAGCAGAATGAGTGATATGCTCAGTGTTCTTCAAGTTTCACCCTCCATAAGGCTTACGAACTACAAGTAAACTACGGTATTCCCTCCTATATTGTCATTCCTACTCCAGAAGATCGTCCTCACTGTCCTCCACCAGAAAACATTGTGGTCTTCAGGGAACAAGTCTTATCAGGTCTCTGATTTCCTTTACATCCTTTCTTTGTTGATGTTAGTCAATATTTCAACCTTCCCCTACACCAACTTATTCCCCAATACCTCAACATCCTAAGTGGTATTATTATTATTTTTCGCTTGCTTAATGTCCCCCTATCCTCTCGTCTGTTCCACCATTTTTTTTGTCCCCATCAAATAGCAAATGGTGTATTCAAGTTCCAGGCACGTCCTAAGTTAATTTTATTCAATAGAGTTCCACCAAAGGGGGAATGGAGAGATAAATATTTCTTCATACTACTTCCGTTTCCTCCACCATATCTTGTAACCTGGCAACAGAGTCTTCCTCCTAACCCTAACTTGGGCAATATTCCCGCAGATCCCACCTTCCATGCCTTTATAGAGAAACTAAAAGGTGCTAAGTTTAACTTGACCGCATTAACCATAGAAGGATTATTATTTGCTTTTGGACTTACCCCGGTGGAAGTAGAACTGAGTGCTTTCTTTGGTGAGTTTGTTCTCCTTATAAATAATTTCTTATCATTTCTTGATCGTCATTATATAAGTTTTTAACCTTTACTTGTTTTTATAACTGAATCCATTCTCCTAGCTTTTTTATATAGAAACAGTCAACTAACAAGAGCGGTTTTGACTAAGCTAGGAGAAGATTTACTGAAGGAACGTCAACTTAATCAAACTTCTTCCTTCGTTGGTCTACTCCTTCCAGCTGAGCTGACACGAGAGCCATCTTCCAGCTCTTCAGAACAAGATACTCCTTTTATCATTAGACGCAAAAAGCCCCGAACAGAGGCTTTGGGTCCAAACTTGCAATACCCCTCGTCAAGCAAGTTCCCATTACTCTGGCCGAGATTTCTTATGATCGAGGTAAAGAGCTTGGGTCTCCAAAACATAGTCGTTCTCATTTTGCACTTGTTATGAAGAGGCCCGGCCTCTTTATTCCTATGTCTTGTGTGATTCCCCCAGTTACTCCTCCTGCCAAGACAACACTATATGCCACAACTATTTCGCCAACTCTTTTACAAACCTTAGTCCCTCCTCCAACTAGACCCCGTGTGAGGTAGACCCCTTGTAAGAGATCCACCAGCTTAGTATCCAAAGAACCAGTATCTGAGCAAAGTCTTGATTTAGTTGGGATAACATCATCTGCCCAACCATCTCTTGCTCCATCACAATCACCTGAGCTTTCCTTTGATTCTCCTCTTAGGCCTACAACCTCAACTAGTTCCTCATGTCTCTTTAAGTAGTCTCATGGGTTACCATCCCAACAAGGACTAGACTCTACCTCCCTTCCACCTTATGGGATACTTAAGTTGAAAGGTTAAATAGTTGAATCATGGCTACAAGCACAAAGACAAATGCAAAGGAATATAATTGCCGAGCATGCTGATGAGCACAACCGCAATGCCACTACAGTAAGTCTTTGATTAAATTATGTTAGATTATTACTAGAAAGCATAATTCTATTGTTACTTTATCTAGTTCTATGCTTCAAGCCTACATTTGGGGCAACTAGATATGGACCTGGAGTGAGCTATAAAGTTTTAAAAGAGAGTGGAAGAGTTGCAGGCTGCCTTTACTATTTCTAGTGATAGAACAATTCAATTACAAGGAAAAATAGAGTTACAAATTGAGCTTATCATTGGCATGGAGACAACTCTACAAAACTATCGCCAATTACTATAATCCCAAGAGGTGGACAAGAAGAACTTGGAGCTTCAGTTACAGAGAAGTGAATCCAAGATTCAAGTGGAGAGGGTCCTAAAAGAGAAAACCCTCTCGAATTTAGTTCTCAAGACTACTTTATTGGAAGAACTAAAATCTTCACATGCATCTAGATCTCCTCAGTTAAGTTAAGAGTTAGTGTTTAAGGATTTTTTTGTTGTTGACTAATCAGAAGAAGCTAAGAGCCCAAGATGCACAAATAGCTTCATTATTATATGAGCTAAACCAGATCAAAACTGAACGAGCTGCCCTCCAAGCTGAGCGAGATGCTACTCAATCTAAACTACAATCCTATAAGGCGGGGGAAGACGAGCGAAGTGAAGTTAAATGAAGAGGTTATCTCGACCCTCTTGCATTTGGTGAACCATTTGCCACTAGTATTGCGAAGACTCTTAGTCATGCAACTGAATGAGTCATTGAGCAATTACGGGAGGGTGGTTATCTATCTACCAAACCCCCTCCGCACTTCATAGACAGTCACCTTCTTAATAGAGAGCTTCCAAAAGATATCCTATGTAAATTTGATTAAACATGTATCCATGTACTTCCTTCTTGTGCTATCTTATGGCTTGTGTTATCTTATAGAAATAACATACTCAAAAAATATTCAAAAGCATTGTTAAATGATACTTGTTACCTTTCATGACTTAACGCCACTCTAGAATCATCAACACCTTTATAGAGACAATGAATTCCTTTATACGTTCATGCTACATGCCCAAAAAATTTTCCTTAATTGTTGCCAAGCGAAATGACTCATTCGAACACACATGAGTGAGCTCCTTGCTAAGCTTCCGAAAAAAAATAATAGGTATATATATATATATATATATATATATATATATATATATATATATATATATATATAAGGGCAAGAATATAACATCGAGCGAAATAACCCATCCAAATATATATATGAGTAAGATTCTTGATGAACTTCTGGACGAAATAATAAACTAGACATGGATATAATGTTGAGCGAAATAACCCAACCGAATATATATATGAGTGAGCTTCTTGATGAACTTTCGGATGAAATAGTAAGTTGGGCAAAGATATAACGTCGAGCAAAATATATATATATATATATATATCTTTATAATGAATTCCTAGACTGAATAATAAATCAGTTGAACATATGGTTCTAAGCAAAATAAATATACTGGATATTTATATAAATAACCTTTATAATGAATTCCCGGACTGAATAATAAACCAGACGTACATATGGTTTCGAGCAAAATAAATAGACCGAATATTTATATAAACAACCTTTATAATAAATTTTTGGACTGAATAATAAACTGGTCAGACATATGGTTCTGAGTGAAATAAACAGACCAGATATTTATATAAACAACCTTTATAATGAATTCTCAAACTGAATAATAAATCGATTAGACAAATGGTTCCAAGTGAAATAAATAGATCGGATATTTATATAAACAACTTTTATAATGAATTCCCAGACTAAATAATAAACTGGTCAGATATATGATTCTTAACGAAATAAATATATAAGATATTTATATAAACATCCTTTATAATGAATTTCTGGACTAATTAATAAACCGGTCGGACATGTGGTTCCAAGAAAAATAAAAAGACCATATATTTATATAAACAATCTCCATAATGAATTTCTGGACTGAATAATAGACCGATCGGACTTATGGTTCTGAGTGAAATAAACAGACTAGATATTTATATAAGTAACCTTTATAATAAATTCTTGGACTGAATAATAAACTAGTTGGACATATGGTTCTGAGCGAAATAAATAGACCAAATATTTATATAAGCAATATCCATAATGAATTTCTAGACTAAATAATAGACCGATCGGATCTATGATGTCGAGTGAAATAAATAAACCAGCTATAAATAATCTCCATAATGAATTCCAGGATTGAATAATAGATAAGTCAGACATATGGTTCCGAGTGAAATAAACAGACCGAATATTTATGTCTTTGATGATGCTTGGAATGAATAGTTCAGTCAAATACAGTTTAAAATCGAGCTTGACTATGTAGTGTTTAAAGTCTTCTGTCATCTATTTAAAGCAACCGATCAACTATAAGATTTAAAGTTTTCAACCGTCTAAGGTGTTGGACTACATTGGCCGGCTAGAAAGAGGGGTTGAATAGCCCTGCAAAAGTAAAAGAAAACTACCCTTCACGGACTTTTACTTGAACACTTGCATAAATTAAATAAACAGAAAACTAATAAAAGAAGAGGGAACGGATTTGACTTGGTTACAACCGGGGAGGTTGTTAATCTAAGGAATATGTTACACTAATATCTCCTTCAGGCTGAGAAGTCTCTTACAGCAATGACGCACAGAAAAATAGAAGCTAAACTCTAAAGAAAGCGTACAAGTGTTGGAAATGCTAATTGCTTGAGTTGATTGAAAGCTTCTGGACCAAGGCTGTATTTATAGCCTTAGTCGGGGCGCCTGGAAGGGGTCCAGACACTTGAGAGGGGATAAAATTTTATCCCCTTTGCAACGAATCGCGTTTGACCGCAATCCGCTGAAAACTTGATTTCAGGCGCTCGGAATGGCTCCGGGCACCCGGACTGTTCCTAAAATCAACAAGGTTGACTTTTGGTCCGAACCCTCTGTTCCAGTGCTACTCGCCTTAGTCTGGGTCTTTCGCTCCTGTTTCGCTCACTTGGGTGATTTCAGCTAACCGAAATAAGGCTCACCCGAACCCAATTTCGGCCTTCTCGAGCAACCTTCCGCTACGACTTCTCGTCCCTCAAAAATGTCGTGCGCCTCCTTCTCGTCCGCCCACGTACTTTTCTGCAGCACCTCATACCTCAGACGCACCGAGCCCGTCGGCTCTCTCCCGTGCCATCCTTCTCGCTAGCTGCGTCTTTTGCTCGACTCCTTGTGCTCCTAAGCTCTTGCACACTTAGACACAAGGTTAAAACACCACAGGACCTAACTTAACTTGTTGATCACATCAAAACAACCTTGGAGTTCCAACAATCTCTCCCTTTTTGATGTGAGCAACCCAAGTTAGGCAGGGTAAATAAACATAAAAATGAAATAACTAATATTACAATAAAGTGTAAAAAGATAGAAAAATTATAGAAAATATTGGTCTACCTCCCCCTAGACTTACTGTAATGACCCGCCTTCTACTAACTAAGCTGTAAGGCCGATCATCACATTATGCTGTGCTAAACTATTCCCTGACCATCACTAAAACTAGATGCGGAAGCTGTGCTAATTAAAATTTTACTCAACTATTAACATTTCTTGGTTCTATACATACTAAGGTAGGTAAACTAACTATTCATGACATGTTTTACCTTCCCCATGGTCAAGGAACTGAACTTAGACATTTTCCCGCTGATATCAGACCTCCCAATCGATCCATTGATCGATTGGAATGTCGGATCAATCAAGTGATCGATCCAGCACGCTAATGTGCTCGGGCAAAAATTTGGATCGATCGGCTAATCGATCCAGGCTGGTCAATCGATCCATTGATCGATCCCAGAGCTCTCTGTTCGCGATGAAAATGGCTTGATCGATCAGCGGATCGATCCAGAAGCCTACTGTTCGTGGAACAGATTGTCCGATCGATCAGCTGATCGATTGGGAACCCCCAATCGATCCACCGATCGATTGGGGTTTCTGATTTTGCAGTTAAGCTCTGATTTCAGCACTGTTTCGTGCGTCAATCACATTACAAGTGCTAAAATGACTAAGAAACACTCTAACGACAACAACTAACATTCTAACAACATAAAAGAGGTGTTCTAAGCATAATAAAGTACATGGCTAACTAATTCATAGCGATTAACATACTAAAGTGCAAAATGATAAAAACACTGAAATGTTCTAATGTTTAAAACAAAGCTTGCTAAGGTTCCCCAAGATCTCTATTCCAAGTTCCTGCCCACACACATCTTCATAGCATTGCCCTCCAGCCTCCGCTAGTCCATCTTCCCTTTACCTTTATCTGTAGTATAAGGAAAAGAAAGTATCTATAAGCTTTCGCTTAGTAAGAAACCATCTACTCACAAAAACATGCATACGATAAGTTCATGCTTCGAAAGATGCTGATTGAAAACATGATGGAGAATGCTAGGCATGGCATACTATCATACAAAACATAGAAACCAAAAGCTAATCATGGCAATAACTGCAGTATCAACAAGAAAGGACTAAACTGAAACATAACTGAATTAAACTAAAGCTGAACTAGAATTGATTTCAAAACATAATCATATAACTGATTGTGAGTTTGGAAAGCTATTACCATAATAGATCAACATACATAATCATACTACTAATGGGCTCAGCAACTGTACATGCTATGCGCGCATCCTTAACTAGACCCGGGGTTGCAAATCCCGAATTTAGCAAGGTTTACTAGGTTATCTAAACCTAGGGACCGACTATGGGAGCCCAGCCCAATGGATATCTAATCCTGTACAGTGCCCCTACTGAAAGTAAAATACTGGATCATAGCTAACTAATTTATCTTGTTTTTACTAGGTTATATGAACCTAGAGGCGACTATGGGTGCCCACCCATTGGACCGTAGTCCCATATATGTTGTAGCAAGACTAACTAAGCTATTTTAATGCTTCTATTGCATTTACTGAGCTATTAAAAATGCCTACTGTAGCACTTTACTGAGCTAAGCATTTTATCGAACACTTAGTGTGCTCCAACTCTCCCCTCTATTAGGGAGATCACCTCTAGGCACCCGACATCGTCTAAATCTCCAACTGAAAGGAGAACACGTGTCTGGCCCATCTAAAGGTGCTCAACTAGATTCCTAAATCTGTGAGGAGGGTTAAATACCCACTATGCGTCGAAAAATCTGCATATGGCTAAATTAAAAGCATTCTATCGTACGAAAAGCTACTTATACTACAGGTGAGTGGTTTCTTATCTCCTATTCGAAGTTTCTTACGATTCTAATCGCTAGATTTCCGGAGGAGATGATCCTTTCGACGATCTTCTCGCGTCTTCGCGTTCCTCTCGCGGAGGGGAGCGTCCTCGTGTCGAAGTCGTCGCCGGAAAGTGCCCTTGGGCGGAGCCCTAGCCTTCCTTGTGGTTGGCGCCGAAAGGAGGAGAGGAGAAGTGGGCGGCGAAATTAGGTTGGGGTGGAGAAAAGCTACGATCCAAGAAATAACTCTTCACTTAATTATTTCCTATTTATATTAAGTGATAATTCCGGCCCAACTCCAACTTAAATAAAATTGTTTCCCTTTCCTTTCAGCACGGCCCTGCTGGGTTTACTTGGTTACCATGGTTCACCATAAGGCATAGGACCCATAGGTCTCTGGTTCAATTCCCGCTTAGGCTATTTTCGTTTTCTATTTATTTTTGCTACTTCCGCTACTCCAAAAATCCCATAAAAATATTCTAAAATTCCAGAAAAGTCATAGAATATTCCTAAAATAATTTTGAGAATTTTCGGGCGTTACAATCCCCCATACCTTATAAAAAGTTCGTCCTCGAACTTAGAATAACTCTGGGTACTTCTGTCTCCCAAGTCGTCTCTTCTGTTGTGTGACTGTGCCAAATAACTTTGACTAATGGTACTTCCTTGTTCCGTAATTTCTTAACTGCTCGGTCTATTATCTGTATAGGCCGACTGTCATAGCTGAGGTCTTCGCGGATATGTACCGACTGTGGCTCAATCACCTGGGTGGCGTCTGGGGTATGCTTCTTCAGCATAGAGACATGAAATACATTGTGGACAGCTGCCATTTCCTGGGGTAGCTCTAGCTCATATGCTACCTTGCCCACTCTTCTGCTGATAAGGTATGGTCCCACGTATCTGGGACTTAGGTTGCCCTTCTTCCCAAAACGCATTACTCCCTTCATGGGAGCTACTCTGAGGAACACTGAATCTCCAACTGAAAACTCTAGAGGTCTGCGCCGTGTATCGGCATAGCTTTTCTGGCGGCTCTGAGCTATCTCTATCCTCTGGCGGATCTGCTGTATAGCTACTGTGGTATCTACCACTAGATCTGTCTGAAGTTCTAGTTCTTTCTGTCCACCACTCTCATACCAGCAGATTGGAGATCTACACCTCCGCCCATAGAGAGCCTCATAAGGTGCCATACCGATAGTGGCCTGATAGCTGTTGTTGTATGCAAATTCTGCTAGACTCAGATATTTGCACCAACTTCCTTTGAAATCTAGGGCACACGCTCGGAGCATGTCTTCAAGTACCTGATTTACTCACTCCGTCTGACCATCTGTCTGAGGATGGAAGGCTGTGCTGAACTTTAACTTCGTGCCCAAAGCTGACTGTACACACTCCCATAAGTGTGATGTGAATCTACTGTCTCTGTCTGAGATAATGGTTCGTGGGACTCCATGTAATCTAACGATCTCCTTGAGATATAACTGAGCTAGCTGTTCCATGGAGTAGGATATTCTGATGGCTAAGAAGTGGGCTGATTTAGTCAACCTGTCGACTATTACCCAGATGGTATCAAAACCATTCGTGGTTCTGGGTAATCCCACTATGAAGTCCATAGAAATGTCTTCCCACTTCCATTCTGGAATCTGGATAGGCTGCAAGACTCCTCCTGGTCTCTGATGCTCTGCCTTAACCCTCTGACAGGTTAGGCAAGTGCTGACATATCGAGCGATGTCTCTCTTCATCCCAGGCCACCAAAAATGTTTCTTCAAGTCCTGATACATTTTGGTGGAGCCAGGATGCATCGCATAGGGAGTCTTGTGTGCCTCATCTAAAATCTTCCTTTGTAGTTCCTCCTGATCTGGAACACATAGCCTGTCACCAAAACACAGTACCCCGCGATCTGATATTCTAAACTCTCCATTTTCTGATTCCGCTAATCCTTGCTTGATTTTCTGAATTTTAGGATCCTGCTCCTGAGCTGTCTGGATATCACTAGGCAAGGTAGACTCTAATGTCATAGTAGAGAGCTGTCCCACTATGAGTTCGAGACCGAAATCTGTAATCTCCTTCTGTAGGGGCGGTGACATGGCTGCTAAAGATTATAGGGCAGCGCTGGACTTTCTGCTGAGGGTGTCTGCTACCCTATTTGCTTTTCCTGGGTGGTAGAGGATGTCTATATCGTAGTCTTTGACCAGTTCTAACCATCTGCGCTGTCGTACATTCAGATCCTTCTGAGTGAAGAAGTACTTCAGACTCTGATGATCTGTATACACTCTGCACTGAGCTCCATACAAGTAATGTCTCCAAATCTTGAGAGCGAACACCACTGCTGCAAGCTCAAGGTCATGAGTGGGGTAATTCCTCTCATAATCCTTGAGTTGTCTGGAGGCGTAGGTGATTACCTTGCCATCTTGCATCAGCACTGCTCCTAGTCCCAACTTCGAGGCATCACTATATATGTCAAAGCTATCTGCATTCTCTGGTAGAGTCAGAATAGGTGCACTGGTCAATCTCCTCTTCAGCTCGCTGAAACTGTTCTCACAGTCCTCTGTCCACTGAAATTTTCTGTTCTTTCTGGTAAGAGCTGTCAGTGGGGAGGCTATCCTAGAGAAGTCCTCCACGAATTTCCTGTAGTAACCCGCTAATCCCAGAAAGCTTCTGATCTCACTGGCGTTCTTGGGTCTTTTCCAGTTGCTCACAGCTTCTATCTTACTGGGGTCTACCATGATACCATCCTTTGAGATGATGTGACCCAGGAAGGACACCTGATCTAACCAAAATTCACATTTCGTGAACTTGGCGTACAGCTGGTTCTGCTGAAGGGTCTGCAATACTGTTCTCAGGTGCTCTGTGTGTTCTTCCTGAGTTCTTGAATAGATAAGGATGTCATCAATGAATACGATAATGAACTTATCTAAGTATTCTCTGAATACTCTGTTCATAAGGTCCATGAAAGTAGCTGGAGCATTGGTCACGCCAAAGGGCATGACTATGAACTCATAATGTCCGTACCTGGTTCTGAATGTTGTCTTGGGTATATCCCCTTCCTTGACTTTCACCTGATGATAACCTGATCTGAGGTCTATCTTAGAGAACACTGCTGCTCCCTTTAGCTGATCAAATAGGTCATCGATTCTGGGAAGAGGATACCTGTTCTTGATCGTGACTTGGTTCAGTGCCCGGTAATCTATACACAGGCGCATGCTTCCGTCCTTCTTCTTCACGAACAATACAGGCGCTCCCCATGGTGAGTGACTAGGGCGTATGAAGCCCTTGTCAAGCAGCTCCTGTAGTTGCTCATGAAGTTCTTTTAGTTTTGCTGGAGCCATGCGGTAAGGCACTTTGGAAATAGGATTGGTACCGGGAATGAGCTCTATCTCAAATTCAATCTCCCTGTCTGGTGCTAATCCTGGTAACTCTTCAGGGAAGACTGCTGGGTAGTCACATACGACTCGGACCTCTGCTAGCTGTTGGTCCTTGTCCTGACTGGTACTGACTACATGTGTTAAAAATCTCGTACATCCTGTATCCATTAATTTCTGTGCTTTCATAGCTGAGAGAAATTTCTTGGGCTTCCTCTTTGGTTCTCCGATGTACTCAAACTGTACTTCTGCTTCAGGTTGGAATATGACTTTCTATTTACGGCACTCTATGGAAGCACCGTATCTGATCAGGAAGTCCATCCCAAAGATAACATCGTAGTCAGTCATATTTAGCACTATCAGATCACAAAAGAGTTCTCTGTCTGCTATAACGACTGGCACTGCTCTGAGCCAGTGCGTGGATGCCATAATTTCTCCTGAGGGTAACGTCGTCAGAAACTGACTACTGAGTACCTCTGAAGGTATTGCTAACTTCTCAGCAAATGCCCTGGATATATATGAATGGGTTGCCCCAGTATCGAATAAGACAGTTGTACTTTGCTGTAAAATACTAATCTGACCTGTGACAACTGTCGAGGCATTTACTACGTCCTCTCTGGTGAGTGAGTAGATCCTCGCATTGGTCATAGCTGGAGGGGCTTCTAGTCTGCCCTGACTGATGTGTGGACCATCTAAAGCGGCCTGCATCTGATGCAATTGTGCTGGCTTGGCTTCATACTGGATCGTCTGTGGTGGAGGAAAGCTGGCCTTGTTCGGACACTGCTTGGCCATATGCCCTTCCTGTCCGCATTCGAAGCATCCTCGTGTGCCCTTACGACAAACTCCAGGGTGGAATTTTCCACAAGTAGCACACTTTGGATAACTGGGCTGCTTGCTGGCTGGCCCTCCTTTTGGGTAACTCCCTGGTTTGCGCTTGTTGCTGGAGTTCCCTTTCCAGTTAGAGCCATGAGAGCTGTGACCCTGCTGTTTCTGAGTGCCTGAGCCTCCTTGACCTTTAGCTTCTGAGAGGACTTGCTTCTGCTGCTTGATGCTATTCTGGTAATGCTCAGTGATTAGTGCACTGCTCACTAGCTCTTCTGTGGTTTGTGGCCTATGAATGCCACCAGCCATGTTCATTACTATTTCCGGCCTCAACATCTTGAGCATCAACTGGACTTGTTCCTCTTCTGTGCTAACTAGTTCAGGGCATAGACGAGCCAATCTGTTGAATTTCTTCACGGCCTCTTCCACTGAAAGGTTGCCCTGACGAAATTCCGTGAACTCGTCGTAGTGGCGGTTTGTGATCCACATGTGAAAGAACTCCTCGAAGAATTCTTTCTCGAAGTCTGCCCATGTCATCTGGTTTACTGGGCGCTTTGTTCTGATTCTCTTCCACCACATACGTGCATCTCCTGTCAAACAGAAGGAGGCACACTTCACCTTCTCGGTTTCTGGCCAGTCCAGAAGCTCTATCGTACTTTCCAGTGTTTTGAACCAGGCTTGGGCATCCCATGGCTCACTGGCGCCTGAGAAGTTCTCAGGCTTGACTCTCTGCCATTGGATCAGATAGGCTTCCCTCTTTGCCTCTGCTGCTGGGGCTACTGGTGCTGTAGGCTGGACTGGTGGAACCTCTAAGACTACTGGCGTTGCTAAGTTCGGTTCCGGGGTGACTGTGGGGGTGTTCTGCTGACTAGCCTTCAAGGTGGCTATTTCCTGTTGTTGTTCAGCTAGCTGCTGCTGTAACTGAGCCACTAGTGCTGTAAGGTCTGGGGGAGACACTGAACTGCCTGCCTCGTGCTGGGGCTCAGTGGCTGGTGCCCTTCTAGCTGGGCGTCCTCGTGCCATTTCTAAAGACATGAAGGACTTACATAACTAACACAATCATGTTTATATAACTACAATCACTAACATGTTAGGTACTATCATCAATCAACATGCTACAGTATCTATAAACATGAAAGGAAGAACATAATAAAGTGAGAGACGTTTCTTACTTGGAAGCTGCAGGTTCAATGTTGATGTGTGTGTAGGAAGAATAGAACCTGCTCAGATACCACTCTGTAATGACCCGCCTTCTACTAACTAAGCTGTAAGGCCGATCATCACATTATACTGTGCTAAACTATTCTCTGACCATCACTAAAACTAGATGCGGAAGCTGTGCTAATTAAAATTTTACTCAACTACTAACATTTCTTGGTTCTATACATACTAAGGTAGGTAAACTAACTATTCATGACATGTTTTACCTTCCCCATGGTCAAGGAACTGAACTTAGACATTTTCCCGCTGATATCAGACCTCCCAATCGATCCATTGATCGATTGGAACGTCGGATCGATCCAATGATCGATCCAGCACGCTACTGTGCTCGGGCAATAATTTGGATCGATCGGCTGATCGATCCAGGCTGGTCAATCGATCCATTGATCGATCCCAGAGCTCTCTGTTTGCGACGAAAATGGCTGGATCGATTAGCGGATCGATCCAGAAGCCTACTGTTCGCGGAACAGATTGTTCGATCGATCAGCTGATCGATTGGGAACCCCCAATCGATCCACCGATCGATTGGGGTTTCTGATTTTGTAGTTAAGCTCTGATTTCAGCACTGTTTCGTGCCTCAATCACATTAGAAGTGCTAAAATGACTAAGAAACACTTTAACGACAACAACTAACATTCTAACAACATAAAAGAGGTGTTCTAAGCATAATAAAGTGCATGGCTAACTAATTCATAGCGATTAACATACTAAAGTGCAAAATGATAAAAACACTGAAATGTTCTAATGTTTGAAACAAAGCTTGCTAAGGTTCCCCAAGATCTCTATTCCAAGTTCCTGCCCACACACATCTTCATAGCATTGCCCTCCAGCCTCCGCTAGTCCATCTTCCCTTTACCTTTATCTGCAGTATAAGGAAAAGAAAGTATCTATAAGCTTTCGCTTAGTAAGAAACCATCTACTCACAAAAACATGCATACGATAAGTTCATGCTTCGAAAGATGCTGATTGAAAACATGATGGAGAATGCTAGGCATGGCATACTATCATACAAAACATAGAAACCAAAAGCTAATCATGGCAATAACTGCAGTATCAACAAGAAAGGACTAAACTGAAACATAACTGAATTAAACTAAAGCTGAACTAGAATTGATTTCAAAAATAATCATATAACTGATTGTGAGTTTGGAAAGCTATTACCATAATAGATCAACATACATAATCATACTACTAATGGGCCCGGCAACTGTACATGCTATGCGCGCATCCTTAACTAGACCCGGGGTTGCAAATCCCGAATTTAGCAAGGTTTACTAGGTTATCTAAACCTAGGGACCGACTATGGGAGCCCAGCCCAATGGATATCTAATCCTGTACAGTGCCCCTACTGAAAGTAAAATACTGGATCATAGCTAACTAATTTATCTTGTTTTTACTAGGTTATCTGAACCTAGAGGCGACTATGGGTGCCCACCCATTGGACCGTAGTCCCATATATGCTGTAGCAAGACTAACTAAGCTATTTTAATGCTTCTATTGCATTTACTGAGCTATTAAAAATGCCTACTGTATCACTTTACTGAGCTAAGCATTTTATCGAACACTTAGTGTGCTCCAACTCTCCCCTCTATTAGGGAGATCACCTCTAGGCACCTGACATCGTCTAGAATCTCCAACTGAAAGGAGAACACGTGTCTGGCCCATCTAGAGGTGCTCAACTAGATCCCTAAATCTGTGAGGAGGGTTAAATACCCACTATGCGTCGAAAAATCTACATATGGCTAAATTAAAAGCATTCTATAGTACGAAAAGCTACTTATACTACAGGTGAGTGGTTTCTTACCTCCTATTCGAAGTTTCTTATGATTCTAATCGCTAGATTTCCGGAGGAGATGATCCTTTCGACGATCTTTTCGCGTCTTCGCGTTCCTCTCGCGGAGGGGAGCGTCCTCGTGTCGAAGTCATCGCCGGAAAGTGCCCTTGGGCGGAGCCCTAGCCTTCCTTGTGGTTGGCGTCGAAAGGAGGAGAGGAGAAGTGGGCGGCGGAATTAGGTTGGGGTGGAGAAAAGCTACGATCCAAGAAATAACTCTTGACTTAATTATTTCCTATTTATATTAAGTGATAATTTCGGCCCAACTCCAACTTAAATAAAATTGTTTCCCTTTCCTTTCAGCACGGCCCTGCTGGGTTCACTTGGTTACCATGGTTCACCATAAGGCATAGGACCCATAGGTCTCGGGTTCAATTCCCGCTTAGGCTATTTTCGTTTTCAATTTATTTTTGTTACTTCCGCTACTCCAAAAATTCCATAAAAATATTCTAAAATTCCAGAAAAGTCATAGAATATTCCTAAAATAATTTTGAGAATTTTCGGGCGTTACACTTATAATTTTCCTTCTCCCCCTTTGATCACATAAAAAATGGGGTTCAAAGAACAATCTAAGGATTAAAACTTAGAAAATTTTGAAAATTATTTCAATGATTTTTAGAAAACATTTCTAAGTAAAAAAATCTCAAAGAAAATTTCTAAGTTAAAAAAAATCTAAGTTAGATAATTTTGCATGAAAGAAATATTTTGAAAATTTTCTAAGTTTTTGCAATCAAAATTATTTTTGAGAATTTTCTAAGCAGAAAACTTAAGTTAGAAAATTTTTCTAAGCAAAATAATTTTTTTTTTATTTCCAAAAAAAAGTATTTGAAAGACTTTCTAAAGGATTATTTAATTTTAACTTTAATGCTATATTAGAAAGTTAATTAAACATTTCATTTCTATATTTTGGCTTCCAGGTAGTGGTGAGGCACTATGCCTTCTTGGTTATTGGAGCAACAACCACTTTCTTAGACAAAGCCTCATAAAGAAATTAACTGTTTAATTTTCTCATTGAAAGCGCTAAATCTAATTAATAGCTCAAGTTAAACAAGACTTTGGAATCCAATATATGTTCCAGTCTACTGGATTAACTAAAAATTTTTTAGGGATATACCTTTTTGAAATATTTTTAATTTATCCCTGGTGATATCTAAAATAACAATTTAGATTGTTGTATTTTCTAAAATTTATATTATGGGAAGATGCATGATTTTTTAAAGAATCTATTTGTCTTTTCAAATTTTCATTTTCTAACTTTAATTTATCTAACTCTTCTAATGGGCAAGACTTAGCTAGAATTACTTTTAAATTTTTAATTTCCTTTTCTAACTTACAGCAGTCTTTAGTTAATAATTTAACAAACTTAAAGAGTTTATTAGGAGGAAGAGATCGTACCTAACTTACCTTGTCGATCTCGTTATCCGTGTCTCCCCCTGAAGTGCTGCTTTCTTCTGAAGTAGCTCCCCCTTCATTGATGCTCTCGATGCTTATTTTGGACGAGCTTGAATCGTAGTCCTCGTCTTGTTGACTTGCTATTAATGCAAGTCCGCAGGGGGCCTCGACTTTCGATTCGGACGACGTATCACCCCACGTCGCCTTTAAGACCTTGCGCTTACTTGTTTGAACAGACTTCTTGCCTTTGTCTTTATCCTTGTTCTTTATCTTGGGGCAGTTGTCCTTGACGTGCCCTTCTTCATTTGTAGTGGTAGCAGTGGATCGTCCTTTTCTTTCTACCCTGCAGATTGTTAGTTTTTCTAAAATTACATAACTTATTAAAGCGTCTTACCATCATAACCATTTCCTCATTGTCGAGGGCAGACTCTGACTCAGGTTAGTCTCTTGATACTTTGAGGCGATATTTTGCTTGGGCTCCTTCATATTTGTACATCTTGATTCATGCACTTCAAATGTGGAAAATAGTTCTTCTAATGTAATTTTTTCTAAGTCTTTTGAAATATAAAAGGCATCTACTAGTGATGTCCATTTTGAATTTCTAGGAAATGAATTGAGTGCGTACCTTAGCGAATCTCGGTTACTTACCTTTTCTTGGAGATTCGAAAGTATGGTGATGATTTCTTTAATCTTCGAGTGCAAATGTGCGACTGTTTCATTTTCTTCAAGTCGCAGGTTGGTGAGCTGGTTGCGAAGTAAATCCCTTCTTGCAAGCTTGGCTTCGGACGTTCCTTTGTGCAGCTCAAGGAACTTTTCCCATAGTTCCTTTGCTGAGTCATAGTTGCCGATCCGGTTGACTTCTTGTGGCGGAAGAACACTCAGTAGATGGAATTCTGGCTTGCCGTTTGCCACATAGTCGACATGCTCCTTTTTCATCCATTGGTACTTTTCTTTACCTTCTGGTGCTGTAAAACTGAACTCCATTATTAATAATAAATCAAAATCAGTTTTAAAAAAAATACCTGCATTCACTTTTTCCAGCTAGCGAATTCCCCTTCAAATTTCGACGAGTAGATGCTTGGTCTGACCATTGATTCAGTGCTTTGTTCGGCGGTTAGTCCTCCTGAAGCATCCTTGCTCTGATACCACTTGTTCGACCGTGTTGGCCGGCTAGAAGGGGGGTTGAATAGCCCTGTAAAAGTAAAAAAAAACTACCCTTCACGGACTTTTACTTGAACACTTGCATAAATTAAATAAACAAAAAACTAATAAAAGAAGAGGCACCGGATTTGACTTGGTTACAACCGGGGAGGTTGTTAAGCCAAGGAATGTGTCACACTAATATCTCCTTCAGGCGGAGAAGCCTCTTACAGCAACGACACACAGAAAAATAGAAGCTAAACTCTAAAGAAAGCGTACAAGTGTTGGAAATGCTAATCCAAGGTTGTTAATTCAATTGCTTGAGTTGATTGAAAGCTTCTAGACCAAGGCTATATTTATACCCTTGGTCGGGGGTCTGGAAGGGGTCCAAGCACCTGGGAGGGGATAAAATTTTATCCCCTTTGCAACGAATCATGTTTGACCATGATCCGGTCAAAACTTGATTCCAGGCACCCAAAATGGTTCCGGGCGCCCGGACCACTAAAGTCAACAAAGTTGACTTTTGGTCCGGGCCCTCTGCTCTGGTGTTGCTCGCTTTGGTCCGGGTCTTCCGCTCCGGCTCCACTCGCTTGGGTGATTTCATCCAACCGAAATAAGGCTCACCCGAACCCAATTTCAGCCTTCTCAAGCAACCTTCCGCTCTGACTTCTCGTCCCTCGGAAACGTCACATGCCTCATTCTCGTCCACCCGCGTACTCTTCCTCAACACCTCATACCTCAGACGTATCAAGCCTGTCAACTCTCTCCCGTGCTGTCCTTCTCGCTAGCTCCGTCTTTTGCTCGACTCCCCGTGATCCTAAGCTCCTGCACACTTAGACACAAGGTTAAAACACCACAGGACCTAACTTAACTTGTTGATCACATCAAAACAACCTTGGGGTTCCAACATAAGACAATTGAGCGACTATAAGGTTACAAGTCTCCGATCGTTTGATGCAATCGATCGACTATGTGGTTTAAAGTCTCTGGTCATCTAGTGTGACTGATCGACTATAAGGTTTAAAGTCTCAGGCTGTCTAGTGCGACCAATCGACTATAAGGTTTAAAGTCTCCGACCATCTGGTGTGACCAATCGACTATAAGGTTTAAAGTCTCTAGCCATCTTATGCGACCAATCGACTATAAGGTTTAGAGTCTCTGGTCGTCTAATGTAACCGATTTATATAATAATTCCACCTATATTTCTCATTTAATATATTGAGCAAAATACAAAAGCAAGTTATAGGCATACTTGTCAAGCTCTATAAGGTTGTAAATGATTGACACTCTAAGATCTATCTAATCTTTGGCCTTCTGCATCTTCTAAATAGTAAGAACCAAGATGAGCTTTTCTACCATCTTATAGGATCCTCCCCATTATGGTTTCAGCTTATTAACATCTCTGACAGGCTTGATGCATTTCCAGACTAGATCGCCCACCAAGAAGAATCTAGGAATAACCCTTTTGCTATAAATTTACCTCATTTTTTGACGATATAATAAAAGTTGAGCCGCTAACTTGTTCCGTACTTCTTCTATCAAGTCGAGCTCCATAAGATGCTGATCAACATTATCTTCATCATATAAGCATCTCTGATCGGATTTTACACCAACTTCGATCGAAATTACGACCTTGCCCCATAAACCAAATGAAAAGGAGTTATACCTGTCGATTCTCGGGGGGTTGTGAGATATGCCCATAATACACTGGTACTTCGTCCACCCAACTTCCTTCAACATGACTAATTTAGTTTTGAGCTCTCTAATAATCTCCCTGTTTGTTACCTAAGCTTGCCCATTACTCCGTGGATAAACTACAGAGGTAAAATCCTGGGTAATACCACATCCCCAATACAATTTTTGAAATTTTCTACCTTGGAACTGTCTTCCATTATCAGAAACCAGCTCATGTGGGATGCCAAATTGGAAAATAATATATTACCATAAGAATTTGATAATTGCTTGTTCAAAATTCTAGCCAATGGTTTAGCTTCCACCCATTTTGAAAAATAATCCACAGCAATGAAAAATCTCCTATAAGCAGGTGATATAGGAAATGGTCTCACTATATCTATACCCCATTGATCAAAAGGACATGACACAATGGAGGTCTTCAATAATTCAGTGGGATGATGAGGAATGTTCTGATGCTTTTGACAAGACAAACATGTTTTCACGAGTTGAGCAATATCATCTTGCAAAGTGGGCAAAAAATATCCTGCCAATAATATTTTCCTAGCAAGAGACCGACCTCCCACATGATTAACATAAGAGCCTTGATGCACTTCCTATAGAATATATAGTATATCATCTAGACCAACACATTTAAATAAAGGACAAGAGAAGACTCTTTTATAAAGATGGTCCCCAATCATAATGAACCGGCCATCCCTCTTCTTGAATATTCGTGTTTGCTCTCCATCAGCTGGTAGAATACCTCATTGTAAGAATAAAATAATTAGTGCCCTCTAATCACTTTTAATTCAAAATCAAACTTCCTTTCAATGCAAGATACAAATAACGACTGCTCCACGGGATTATCTAAATTCCAAGGAAATATGGTAGAGGTCAATTTACCTAACTCATCTGTCGTCTAATTATCCGAACTGAAAATTTTATGTATACAAACTTCTTGAAATTATGCCTTCAACTTACTAAATGCCTCTGCATATAACTTGAGCAGTTCATTGTTGATCTCAAAATTGCCAGATAATTGTTGAGCTACTAGCTGGGAGTCAAAATAAAGTATAACCCGGGAGGCTCCTACGTGCTGAGCAGCTTGCAATGCTGCTATTAAGGCCTCATATTCTACTTTATTATTAGTTGCTCGATAATTTAACCAAAAAGATAATTGTATTCGATCTTCCTTGGATGACAAAAGAACAATACCTATCCCACTACTTTGCCGAGTAGAGGATCCATCCAAATATATTTTCCAAGTTTCTTCGGTTTCAAGACCTTGCACTTCTATTATGAAATCAGCTAGAGCCTGGGCTTTGATGGCCACTCGAGGTTGATATTGTATATCGTATTAACTAAGTTTGGTCATCCATTTGATTAATATTCCAGATGCCTCTGGATTAACGAGTACTAGACCCAAGGTACTATTAGTTAATAGTATGATTGAATATGATAAAAAGTAAGGACGCAATCTTCGAGTGGCTAAAACCAATCTACACACCAACTTCTCGAGTGCAATGTAGCGGCACTGTAGCACCTAAAATTCATTCACTATTCATAACTAAAATAAATTAAAGTATTGAATAAGATAAAATAATTAATGGCGTAGATAAGGAAGGGATTAATAATGTGGTTAAGGTAGGCTAGTAAAAACAATTAATTAAATTGAATATACCCATATCATGAAAAATTAATTTCATGAATAGAATTTAATTAATATATGCATGTGCGATCAATTTAATTATATACATGACATGGCTAAGGAGGTGCACAGTTTAGAATTAGTATACATATGATAATAAAATATTTAATTCGTGAATGAACATTTTGAGTCATAAATAGATTTAATAAATATAGTAATGGATTATTTGATTCATGAGATAAATAAAAAGTAGATTTAATTCGTGGAACATCATTTTGAGCCATAAATAGATTTAATAAGTATGGTAATGAATTATTGGATTTGGAAATAAATGATTTAGTTGTTGGACCAAGACATAGACAACAATTATAAAAGAAAGAACCCTGAGAGAAGAAGAGGGTGAGATAGTCGCTGTTGGGAGAGAAGAGCCACCGGGTGTCGTGGAGTTTAGTCGCAAAAGAAAAAAAAAAAGAGTACGTTCTTACCACCTTAGTTCAACAATTAATCTATTAAAGTAGGTTGTTCAAAAGAGAGAGTTCTAGATTGATTGATTGTTGGATGGAGATAAAAGTTAGGGTGCTTCGATACTAGTTTGAAAAGAAAAGTTATGCTTTGTTTCTTCTCCTCAGTTGATCGTTTTTTTTTTTATTTTTGATGTTCCAAACATATTACGAATTATGTCGAATCTATTATTTTCTCTCCGTGTTATTTATGCCTTAGTCAGAGCACGTTCAATATCTTTATATTTTTTTTACCTTAATCAAATCGTATGTTCACTAAATTTATATGCACGGTCTATATTTTCTTTCTTTTGCTAGTTTTGTTTAGTAACATACATAAAATGTTATGAAGTTTATAGGGGCATGCTGAAGTTATTTTGGTATGACGATATGGTTATCTTTTTCATCACAGAACACCCCTATAGAAGCAAACATCATATTATTTATACACTATATCAATGATTTGATTTTTCTGGTAATTTACCATGAATCTTGTTTGTATATCATATCCCTACAAATTTATCTCACAAATATGTCATTATAGTTAACGTTCAGTGTTGCATTATTAGCAAAATTGTCACTTAGAAAGTTGTAAATAAATATGTTAAAATTTATTAATAGAAAATATAAATATTTTTCTTATTCGTTATTTATTATCATCTCAAAGATAGTGTTTATTATGAGTAACTTCAATTCTTATTAAGTTTATTGAAAATAATGTAAGCAAAATCGTAACTTCATAAATTTTACATATTACAATTGAAACACATATTAAATATTTTAATTTATTTTAAGTAATACAATAATAATTGGCATGCATTTTAGTACTTACGGCAATGTGGCATATATGATGAAATTTACAGATATATGAAGAAATCTATGCTTTAGTATATAATGAATGCATTCTACCTCTAGTAGCATATATAAAACATGTAAAAAGGTTTTATCATAATGGATGCAATCTACCTAGTGCCATCACATGCAATTGGAAATTTATAATCCTGCATTCGGTTGCCATATATTTTTAATGACTATGTGACTTTAACAAGTACTGCACAACTATTTCATATTTAATTAATTATATGTAAATATCATGTTAAAATCACATTTATGCATTAAACTTTTATGTTGCTCAAGTACTTGACGGTCTCGGCTAGTATTTTTTTTGGATTTTTGACCATATTTTTATGATCTTGTAAGGTTGAGATTTATTTGAGGAATGTGATTTGACTGTGGCTAAACTATGATTATGTATGGGTTAAATTATGAATCAGGAATCTACGCCCGAGGAGCTTACCAAATTATGTATAGATTGAGTTATGAACTGGGGATCTATGTCCGGGGAGCTTACCAAGTTATGTATGGGTTGAGTTATGAATCGGTGACCTACATCTGGGGAGCTCACCAAGAATCATGTATGGATAGGGGTTTTCGTTCCGAGGTTCAGATCTCTACCAACCTAGCGCTAGGGTAAATGTTTAATTAAATGGTTATGTTACGCGGCCACTTTCATTGAACTGAACTCTACTAGAACTGTTACATTTATGTCATGAAAGCATATAAGATAATTTTGTTATTAGAATATTTTCCCTTATGTTTACATCATGCAAGCTTTCGACCTACATCTCTTTCCTTGTCTAATCTAAATTAGTGGATTTGATTATGGATATTTTCTTCAAGACTTCCATTAAGGAAAGCTGTCTTGACATCCATTTCCCAAATCTCATAATCCATATGAGCGGCAATTGATAAAAGAATCCGGATAGACTTAAGTATGACTACCAGCGAAAAGGTTTTCTCATAATCGATTCCCTCTTTCTGAGTATACCCTTTTGCAACAAACCTTGCTATGAAAGTTTCCACCTTCCCGTCTGTCCCTATTTTTCTTTTGTATATCCATTTACATCCAATCGATTTTATATAATTTGTTGGTTCTACAAGCTCCCAGACCTGATTAGAGTACATAGATTCTATTTCAGAGTTCATTGCACTTTGCTAAGATGTTACATCTTTATCTTAGAGTGCTTCATCATATGTCTAGGGATCAGGTTCATGTTCACCAGGGATCAAGTCCGAATATTCTCCCAAAAACATGAATCTATCAGGTTGCCTAACAACCCTCCCACTACGATAAGGCACTACTTGTAATTGTGCACCATTTGTGACACGTGTTGTAGTTTCTTGTAGTATCTCATCTTGTACCGTTGGTACTAAACTAGATGTGTCTTCTCTTATTTCCTCAAGAACAATTTTACTCATGGGCTTGTGGTTCATTACATAGTCCTCTTCTAAAAATCGGGTATTGGTGCTAACAATGACCTTCTGATTTTTAGGACTATAAAATAAACCATCTTTCGTTCCTTTAGGATAACCCACAAACAAGCAAACTTCTGTACGTGATTCCAACTTATCAACATCTCCCTTCAGGACATGTCCTAGACTACCCTAAATCCGAGTATGTTTCAGACTAGGCTTACGCTCATTCCACAATTCTATGGGAGTAGAGGTTACTGACTTAGAAGGTACCAAGTTCAGAATGTACACTGCCGTTTCCAGAGCATATCCCCAAAATGAATTTTGTAATTTTGAATAACTCATCATTGATCTAACCATTTCCATAAGGGTCCTAATCCTTCGTTCTGCCACACCATTCTGTTGGGGTGTACCAGGTGCAGACAGTTGGGATTGAATCCCGGCCTATAATAATTAACTCCTAAACTCTCCTAAGAGGTACTCGCCATCACGATCAGACCATAGTGTCTTGATACCTTTACCATGACGTTTTGTTGGACCCCGTGGTAGTTTTGATGTGATCAACCAAGTTAGTTAGACCCTGCTGTGTTTGATCCCTGTGTCTGAGTGTGCAGGAGCTTAGGAGCACAAGAAGTCGAGCGGAAGACGCAGCTAGCGAGAAGGACAGCACGGGAAAGGAGCCGACGGGCTCAGTCCGTCCGAAGGACGAGAGAGCTGCGGAAGAGTACTCCGGTGGGCGTGAAGAGCGTGCGCGACGTTCGAGGGACGTTAAGTCGGGACGGAAGGTTGCTCGAGGAGAAGGCTGGGAATTGCGTTCTGGTGAGCCCTATTCCGGTTAGCCGCAATCACCCAAAAGAACGGAGCACAGGAAGCTAACGCAAAAGAGTTGGAAAAGAAGCTGTGCTGGATAAAATAGCTCAAGGCGCCTTCAAGCTGCCTTGAAGGTGCCTTCAGCTTGAAGGTGCATTCAAGGCTGATGAAAGCGCCTTAAGCCTAGTCAAACAGACCGTTTGCACAGTGGATAAAGTTTTATCCACTGACCGAGCTGGAGGCGCATTAAATCTTGTTGAAGGCACCTTGGACCCTCGGGATAGGATTTCCAGGACCTATATAAAGGCTTTTGGAGCTAGGAAATAATCAACAACTCAAGCAATCAATTGTGTAGCCATTCCTAGCAATAGTTCTAAGCTTCCAAAGTGTAAAATGCTTCTCCGCCTTCAGTAAAGGAGATTCTTTTTAGTGCGCTTCTCATTGCCCTGGATTAACAACTTCCTTGGTTGTAACCAGGTTAAATTCCTGTTTCTTTTTCTGTTTACTGCTTTATTACTTTACTGCTTTATTTTACTATTGCACTAATTGAGTTGAAAGCACGAGGAGGGTATTGATCCGGCGGTTAGAACAGGGGACCCCCATTTTGAGGGGTCAACGTTGTGTGGAAGTCAAAGGGCCAGGTGGTCGACCGGAGAAGAATGGGCCGACCTCTCGGCAAGCGGACCGATGAATAACCGATGGAAAAAGGCGCCCCGACAGGAGTCGGGGTTCCGGCGCTCGATTGAACAGTAACGAAGGGCCAAGCGGAAGTCATGCTCGGCCGAAGACATAAGGTAACATACTGCTAGCAGTCCCTACATAGCACCTTACCGAGGATCTCCCCAGCATACCGATGCATACGGAGAGCCGGACGGGATGTGAGTGTCGTCCGGCCGGGCGTAAGATGAGTGCCGGCCGGACGGATGCCCCGTCCAGTTGGCCGGACGGACGCCTCGACATGGGGTAGGGAGAGAAGGACAATTTACATCTTATGACAGCTGTCAAGTCCTATGACTAGGCCATACTCTAAATCTGGCGACGAGGTGTTCTGCTGTCCCATCGAAGACGTGCCTGGACTGTAGCAGTATGGTGTCAGGTAAGCTTTCTGACAAACACATACCGAGGTATGGGCTAAGAACACGTGTTTGCCTCGGTATGTGTGCGTGAGCTCTTTCACCGCTCTATATAAGGAGCCTTATACTTCGCCGGAGGTACGCGTTCTGATATTTTTGGAGCCACTTCTTCACTGTTCGCTTGCCTGACTTGAGCGTCGGAGGGTCGCCGCCGGGAACCCCTTCCCGGCCCGACTTCTGTGCAAGTTCGCCGGAGTTTCGCACGACCAATCGGAGATCTACGCCAGCAACTCGGAGAGCGCCACGTGCCCAGCGTCCGTTGATTCAGCTTTCGGACATGATCAATTTGGCGTCGTCTGTGGGAATGCTCCTGCATCCGAACGGAAACAATGGACGAGGCTGGACGACAGCACACGGTGACGCTTTCCACGGAGGAACTCGACGCTCTGATCGAGTTAAGGGCCGCTAAGCTTGTGGAACAAAAACAGAAGGCACCAGCCGAGCGGCCTGAGCAGCAAACAACATCAGCATCTGGTGGCCGAGCGGAAGCACCCCCAGCCACAGTTCCATTCCATCGAGCTCTCTTCCGCACTCCTCCTGAAGCTGCAGCAGCTAATCGTGATAGAGGTTCTTCGTCAGATGAAGTACCAATGCGGGATAACAGAAAAGGTAAAGCCCCCCGAGCGGATGCCTCGCCCGAGCGGGTCAATCGTCAATTCTCAGAGGCCATCTTGAGGGACCCTCTGCCAAAGCACTACGTGCCCCTGGTGATCGGTGAATACAATGGTACCACCGATCCGGATGATCATATGGGTAAATTCGACAACACTGCTACCCTTCACCAATATACCGATGGGGTGAAGTGTCGAGTTTTTCTAACCACCCTCTCTGGATCGGC
The DNA here is from genome assembly GCF_018446385.1 of Zingiber officinale. Taxonomy (NCBI): domain Eukaryota; kingdom Viridiplantae; phylum Streptophyta; class Magnoliopsida; order Zingiberales; family Zingiberaceae; genus Zingiber; species Zingiber officinale. The sequence continues at coordinate 21,088,092 of NC_056002.1, read as the reverse complement.
TCAACGGTGGTTTCGGAGGCTGCCGGACGGGTCCATCACAAGCTTTAAGGACTTCCGAACAGCCTTCCTCCACCATTTTGCAAGTAGTCAGCGCTACCAGAAAACTAGCGTGAGCCTGTTCGCCATCAAACAAGAGCCAAGAGAGCCACTCAGAGCTTATATCCAGCGGTTCAACCAGGTGGCCATGGACATTCCAACGGCCACCTTAGAGACAATGATTAACACATTTACATAAGGCCTCGTGGACGGGGACTTCTTCCGCTCACTCGTTCGGAAGCCGCCCCGAGACTACGATCATATGCTGCATCGGGCCAACGAATACATCAATGTGGAGGAAGCCCAAGCTGCCCGAAGAAAGGAAACTCCAACCGAGCGGGCTCCTCCGGCCGAGCGGAAGCCGCACACTGCTCATCAGCCGCCAAGAGGACCACGGGCCGAAGCAATTCGTTCTCATCCAAGACCTCATGTCCAAGAAGTAGCAGCCGAGCGGCCCAGGACAAAGAAGAAATGGACTCCCATGTTCTGCTCATTCCATCGCACGGACACGCATAACACCCGAGATTGTCGGAGTCCTCCCTTGATTGCTCATCCCTTTCCTCGGAGTGGCGGCCGCAGATCACCATCATCTGACAGGTGACAAAGGCCCCGAGAAGCCAAGCGGACAATTCCCGATAGGCGGCAAAGGCAGACTCCTGAGCGGCAGCATACATAAAGACGTGAAGACAATCCCCGAATGTCCAGGGAACAACCCAGACCGTCCACCCGGGAGGAAGAGAATAGAAACAACACTTCCCGGGGTGAGATCAACATCATAGCTAGTGGGCCGACCGGAGGAGACTCCAACCGAGCAAGGAAGACGAGCGTCCGGCAGCTCCAGATCCATGCAGTCGGCTGCAGTCAGGAAAGGGCGAGTGGACCCGAGATAAGTTTCGGGCCCAGAGACTTGGAAGGAGTCGAAGTGCCACATGATGATGCTCTCCTCATCAAAGCGGTAATAGCCAATTACACTATCCACCGTGTTTTTATTGACACAGTGAGCTCGGTCAATATTATATTCAAAAAAGCCTTCGACCAACTACAAATTGATCAAGCCGAGCTGCTGCCCATGATGACCCCCCTCTACGGGTTTACGGGCAACGAAGTTCAGCCGGTCGGACAGATCCGACTGGCTATCTCGCTGGGAGAAGAGTCGCTCAGGAGGACGCGGACAGCAAACTTCGTGGTGGTCGACTCTCCCTCGTCATACAACGTCATTTTGGGACGACCGGCGCTCAGCGAGTTCCGAGCGGCTGTCTCCACCTTCCATCAGAAGATCAAGTTCCCCGTGGAGGACAAAGTGGGAGAAGTACGGGGAGATCAACTTGCAGCTCGGCAATGCTACGTCGAGATGGTCCGAGCCGAAGCCAATTCCGCTCGGAAGACACCCCGGATCGAGGTGAACGCTATAACTGAAAAGCCTCCCTCTTTAGTTTATGAAGAAAAAGAGGAAGTGCAGATTCACCCGACCTGATCAGAGGCCACAACGTTCGTTGCGGCCGATCTGGAGGAAAGCCGCAAACAGGAAGTGATCAAATGCCTCGAGAGAAACTGTGATGTCTTCGTCTGGTCGACGCACGAGCTGCCTGGAATTTCGCCGAGCATAGCGCAGCATGAGCTACATGTCCGACCGGACGCTCGGCCAGTGAAGCAGAGAAAAAGGGATTTCAGCGCTGAACAGAATGCCATCATTCGGGCGGAGGTTGAGAAGCTTCTGGAGGCTGGCCATATACGCGAGGTTCAGTTCCCGACCTGGCTGGCGAACGTAGTGTTAGTCTCCAAGCCGGGCAACAAGTGGAGAGTGTGCATAGATTTTCAGGATCTCAACAAAGCTTGCCCGAAAGATTTTTATCCTTTGCCCCGGATCGATCAATTGGTGGACTCCACAGCTGGCTGCGAGCTGATATGTATGCTCGACGCTTACCAAGGCTATCATCAAGTGCCGCTCGCCCGTGAAGAGCAAGAAAAGGTTAGCTTCATCACCACCGACGGCACATATTGCTACAATGTGATGTCGTTCGGATTGAAGAACGCGGGAGCCACGTATCAGTGCCTGATGAACAAAGTGTTCAAAGAGCAGATCGGGCGAAACCTAGAAGTATACGTGGACGACATTCTCATCAAGTCCGTCCGAGCGGCCGATCTCTTCGAAGATATGGAGGAAACTTTCCGAACGCTACGAAAATATGGAGTCAAACTAAACCCTCAGAAGTGCCTGTTCGGAGCAAAAGGAGGGTGTTTCTTGGGTTACATAGTGACTGAGCGGGGTATCGAAGCAAATCCCAGCAAGGTGAAAGCTCTACAAGATATGCCGCCTCCAAGAAATCTGAGGGAAGTGCAGCGATTGACCGGTCGGATAACTGCTCTGTCCAGGTTCATCTCCAAAACCGCCGACCGGAGCCTACCTTTCTTCAAAATCTTGCGCAAAGCCACCAAGTTTCATTGGGACGAAGAATGCGATCGGGCATTCGAAGATTTGAAGACATATTTGAATTCTCTCCCGGTACTAGCCAAGCCAGCTGCGGGTGAGCCGCTTTGTATCTACTTGTCTTCAATCGAGCAAGCAGTCGGCTCGGCACTAGTGAGAGCGAGTGGAGAAGAGCCTGTATATTTTCTGAGCCATATTTTAAAAGATGCTGAATCTCGCTACACCGGGCTCGAGAAGTTGGCTTTCGCTCTGGTCCTCGCCGCTCGGTGCCTTCGACCATATTTCTTGGCCCATACCATCATCGTCCAGACGAATAGTCCACTGTGAAGAGTTCTGTTGAATCCAGAAGCGTCCGGACGACTCATCAAATGGACTACAGAGTTGAGCGAATTCGACATTCAATACCAGCCCCGTTCGGCGATAAAAGCGCAGTCCTTGGCGGATTTTGTCACCGAAGTACAAAGGCCAGAGCCCGAAGCCATGTGGAAGATATTTGTGGACGGATCGTCCACTCGGCTCGGGAGCGGTATTGGTGTATTATTGCTGTCTCCCCAAGAAGAGAAGATGCATCTATCCGTCCGGCTTGACTATAGAGCAACGAATAATGAGGCAGAGTATGAAGCCCTTATAGCCGGCTTACAGGCTGCCCGGCATGTAGGGGCCGGACGGGTAATGCTGCATTCAGACTCTCAATTAGCCGCTCAGCAGCTCACAGGTGCCTTTGAGATTAACAACGCTCAGCTCAAACTCTATGCCGAAGCCTTTGAAAAACTCAAGGCCGACTTCAGAGAGGTTATTATCCAAAAGATACCTCGACCAGAGAATCAAGCGGCCGATGAGTTAGCCAAACTTGCGAGCTCAATAACGTCGGTCGCCATCCAGCAGCCAATTAAACAAGTATCTTTGATGGTGCACGTCGACCGGATGGAAGGCCTCACGTTTCTGAGCGACTGGAGGACACCCATCACGGAGTTTTTGCTCTCGGGCGCCACACCGTCCGATCGGAATGAAGCCCAACTGTTAAGGAGAAGAGCCGGCCGATTCACACTCATCGGCGATCAACTCTACAAGAAGGCTTTCTCTCGCCCGCTGTTGAAATGCGTGAGCTCGGAAGACTCGGCTTACATCCTCCTAGAAGTACATCAAGGATCATGCGGAGGGCATCCGGGCGGACGATCACTGGCTAAGAAGATCCTGCTGGCCGGATACTTCTGGCCAACCTTACAAGCAGACGCCGCTCGGACCGTGTTGACGTGCCTTTCTTGCCCGAAGTACCATTACTTCTCCCACCGACTGGCGGAGAAAATGAAAGCAGCTACTGTATCCTGTCCGTTCGACCAGTGGGGAATGGATATCGTGGGTCCGTTTCCTATGGCGACCGGGAAGCGAAAATTTTTACTTGTGGCAGTAGATTACTTTTCCAAATGGGTGGAGACAAAGCTGCTAGCCAAGATCACCGAGCAGATGGTCAAGAAGTTTATCTGGCAGCACATTATATGTCGGTTCGGCATCCCTCGCCGACTTGTTTCCGACAACGGATGTCAATTCACTGGAAAGTTGCTCGAAGATTGGTGCAAAAGTTATGGCATTGAGCAACACTTCACATCCGTGGCATACCCCCAAAGCAATGGTCAAGCTGAAGTAGCCAATAGAGAAATTCTTCGCATTCTGCGCGCTCGGCTCGATCATTTGGGAGGAAGTTGGATGGATGAAGTGTCGGGCGTCCTATGGGCCATCCGAACGACTCCAAAGGAAGGAACGGGTGTCACGCCTTTCCATCTGGTATACGGCGGCGAAGCGGTGATTCCTATTGAAGTCGCCGTTGAGTCCATCCGGATCCAGAATTATGATGAGGGCAACGCCGAGCGGAGGAACATAGAGCTGGATTTGGTTGATGAGGAGCGAGCCAAGGCGTCTGTCCAGCTGATGGCGTACCGTCAACGGATGAAGCAAAACTACAACCGGCGCGTAATCCCCAGATCATTCCAGGTCGGCGACCTTGTCTGGAAGAAAGTCAAGCCGGTCGGCGACATCGGCAAGCTGGAAGCTCCTTGGGCGGGCCCCTTCAAGGTTATCGAAAAGCTCCGCTCGGGCGCTTATTATTTGGAGGATGAAGACGGGCGGCAGCTGGACGGACCATGGAGCACGAATCATCTCCAGCCTTATAGAGCTGGGTGAAAGGTGCACTGATGTAACTCATTTTTGTGTGTATATTTTGGTCGCCCATGTCCTTATAATGCAGGAAGCAAAAATGATATAAAGGATGGCTAATAGTTTCGCCGAACGACAGTGTTAAAGTTAGCCTTAAGAGCCGTCGAGCTCCGACGTTAAAAATTGAGAGACGAGCCGGCGTCTATAAACCCGCCGAGCGGAAGACCGTCGAGCTCCGACGTTAAAAATCGAGAGATGAGCCGGCGTCTATAAACCCGCCGAGCGGAAGACCGTCGAGCTCCGACGTTAAAAATCGAGAGACGAGCCGGCGTCTATAAACCCGCCGAGTGGAAGACCGTCGAGCTCCGACATTAAAAATCGAGAGACGAGCCGGCGTCTATAAAACCTCCGAGCGGAAGACCGTCGAGCTCCGACGTTAAAAATCGAGAGACGAGCCGGCGTCTATAAATCCTCCGAGCGGAAGACCGTCGAGCTCCGACGTTAAAAATCGAGAGACGAGCCGGCGTCTATAAAACCTCCGAGCGAAAGACCGTCGAGCTCCGATGTTAAAAATCGAGAGACGAGCCGGCGTCTATAAATCCTCCGAGTAAAAAATCAGAAAATTAGACGAGTATAAGGCCATCCTCCGAGCGGAAGACCGTCGAGCTCCGACGTTAAAAATCGAGAGACGAGCCGGCGTCTATAAATCCTCCGAGCGGAAGACCGTCGAGCTCCGACGTTAAAAATCGAGAGACAAGTCGACGTCTATAAATCCTCCGAGAGGAAGACCGTCGAGCTCCAACGCTAAAAATCGAGAGACGAGCCGGCGTCTATAAACCCGCCGAGCGGAAGACCGTCGAGCTCCGACGTTAAAAATCGAGAGACGAGCCGGCATCTATAAACCCCCCGAGCGGAAGATTGTCGAGCTCCGACGTTAAAAATCGAGAGACGAGCCGGTGTCTATAAACCCGCCGAGCGGAAGGTCGTCAGGCGCTGACGGTAAAATTCGACGTTCAAAGGCGAACAACCGGAGTCTATAAATCCTCCGGACGGATAACTTTCTGCAAGGTCCAACTCGGTTGTAACGGCCGACCCATGATCAGGCCTGCCGTAAGGGCGAGAATGAAGACATCGTGTGGCCAAGCGGCTCCTTTATAAAATGTACTTGGACGCGAGAAAACTGTGACCGAGACGAAAGTTAAAGATTGGACGCTGTTCGAACAAACAAATAACAAAAGGAGACGATCTGTTGGAGTGTATACTGAAAGCCTAAGCTTTGTAAACATTCATTATGAATAAAGAATCACATTTGGTCAAATTGTCTACATTTAGTTGTAGTTGTTCAATTAATTTATATTGTAGATAACATAGTATGTGGTGTCACATGCAGAAGATGATGTTATCAGTACCTTATAAATTATAAACAGTAGCTCACGACCAAAATGGAAAGGAACAAACCATTAGAAGGTCGTAGTGTAATTAGGTATCAGTTTATCTTGATTGTATAATTACACTAGTACACTTAGAGTGTATTGAGAAGGACCATTTGAGGTCGTTTCTTTTATACTGACTTTATAAAGAAACAAAGACCTCGGTTATTATGGAAGTGTGTGCTCTTAATCCTAATATAATAACAAGCACATATATTTGATATTTATTTCTTTAATTTATCAATGGGTGAGATTTAGTTCGATGAATCAAGAAGCCCGATAAGTTGGGAAATGGTATTACTTATAGTGTGTGTTGTTGATTATAGAAGGAAACTGTGTCCTAGAGATACTAGGTTGATAATGTCCCCAAGAGCAGCTCATAAAGATTGTCATGTTAAACCCTGCAGGTGGACTTAGTCCGACATGATGATAAGGTTGAGTGGTACTACTCTTGGACTAAGATATTAATTAAATGAGTTGTCAGTAACTCACTTAATTAGTGGACATTCGATATCTTAAACACAGGGAGACTAACACACTCATAATAAGAAGGAACCCAAAAATGTAATTTGGGATTGGTGTGGTAGTTCAATAATAATTCTCTAGTGGAATGAATTATTATTGATAAAATTAAGTTGTGTGTTCGGGGCGAACACGGGATGCTTAATTTTATCGGGAGACCAAAATCAATTCCTCCTCTCGGTCCCTATCATAGCCTCTTATTTATAGAGTACTATACCCACCTATACCCACCTTCTATACCCACCAATAGGGAGCCGGCCAAGCTAGCTTGGGAACCAAGCTAAGGCCGGCCTAGGTATAAGATTGGGTGGCCGGCCCTAGCTTGAACCCAAGCTAGTGGGGGCCGGCCAAAATAAATTAAAAATAATTTTAATTTTAATTTTTATTATGTGGAAGAAATAATTTATTAAAGAGAATTGAAATTAAAATATCTCTCTTGTAAAAGATTTACAAAAGATTAAAGAAAGAGATTTTATCTCTTTCATTATTTGTAGATTGGTGAGATATTTTATTTTTTTCTTTAAAAATTATTCACATGTTGTAAAATTAAAATTATGGAAATTTCTTTTTATCAACCGTGAAGAGATTTTTAAAGAGAAATTTTAATTTTAAAATTTCCGGAAACAAATTAGGAAGTTTTAATTGTTGATTGAAACTTGTCCAATTTGTTCTTCATGATGTGGCCGACCACTTGAGTTTAATTGGGGAAATTTTATTTTATTTTTCTCAATTAAATCATGTCAAGGAAATTAAGGAAATTTTATTGTAATTAAATTTCCTAATTTGCCTAGGCCAAGGAATATAAAAGAAGGGGTGAGGGTGCCTTCATGAGACACAACCTCTATTATTTTCTCTCCCTCTTTTGTTCCTTGGTGTGGCCGGCCATCCTTTTGTAGGGGATCGGACGGCCGGCTTGAAGGGGGGTTGGATAGACGGCACCCCCAAATAATCGCCTTCTACACTATTGTTAGTATACGCAGCGGAAATCTAATACTAACTACAAATATGAATACAAAGAAAGCTTAAGACAAGAATAAGAAATGCAAACCAAGCTAACACGTTGTTTAACGTGGTTCGGAGATTAGGGCTCCTACTCCACGGCTGTCCGTAAGGTGGACGATCCCGATCCTTCGGTGGATTACTCCCCGGAAAACTTCCGGCTAGCTCAAACCTCCTTGTGGGTGGAGAAACCTCACCACAACCCTCACAAGAGCTCCTTTGACGCTAGGGCACTGGTAGACTACTAATAGAGATTAACCACCTCTATTTCGTCAACTCAAACCAAGCTCCCAAGCTTTGGTTTTATAGGCCACGGGTTGGAAACCCCGCCTACCAGTCGACTGCTAAAACATGCAGTCGACTGCCCTCTGTGGAAATTCGACCGTTACATCCCAACGGCTCGATTCCATACGAACAGAGACATTCTGTTCGCTGCCAGTCGACTGCCCCAGTCGACTGCACCAGTCGACTGCTAAAACATGCAGTCGACTGCTACAGTACTGCTACAGTAGCGCTACAGTATTGCTACAGTACTGCTACAGTAAAACCCTAACACTCACCCTTATGACTCACTTGATGCTTCCTTTGCAGCTTTGACCTTTTACCTTCAAGCCTACTTCCTTTGGCTCTCGTCCCTCGGATGCATTCAAGCCCGCGGCTCGTCCCCAATGCCATCCTTCGCGTATGCCTCGAAGTCGCTTCCCTCGGCCCTTGTCCTCGCTGCCTTGTCCATGGTCCCTCAGATGCTCCATCCTTCACCAGACCCGAAGCCATCAACCTGAGTCACATGTGTATCCTGCAAACCTGCACAACTCAAATACACATATCAAATACAAGGGTGAACCTAACTTAAACCCTTTGCCCAAACACCAAAACACATGGTCGCACGGACCATTGGGATTGCTCCAACACCTTTCCCTCTCTTCCTCTTGTGGTGGCCGAACCCCTCTCTTTCCTTGGAGCTCTTGTGGTGGCTGGATACTACTTGGAGAAGAAGAAGAAGAAGAAGGCGAGGAAGCGAGCATCTCTTGGAACTTGGTTAGTGTTTTGATTTTCTTCCTTGGTGAAGCTTCTTTCTTTGTGGCCGAACCTAGCTAGGAGGAGAAGAAGGTGGTTGGTGGTTTCTCATCTCGGAAGATCGTTGCCCACACAACGTCCGAGGTTAGAAGAGGAATACGGTAGAAGATCAAGAGGTCTTTCTAAAAGGTATAACTAGTAGTTTTTCCTTTTCCGCATCATACTAGTTATTTATGGAAATAATACCAAATACAAGATGCTTACGTTCTAGTATTTTGAATATGTTTTTCGAAGTTGTGTTCTTTTGTTTTATTTTTTCCTTGTGATTTGATTGTTCTTTTCGGTTAACCTAAAGTTATTTTAGGAAATTAAATATTAGATTTCTATAAAAGGTTTTGTCTAGTCGGTGGTGGTTGCTCCCATATCCAAGAAGGTCATGTGCCTCGCCACGTCAGTACTGGGAACCAATTATGGAAATTAATATTTAATGGAATTAATAACTTAAGGTGATTTGGGTCAAACGTGTTAAGTTCCGCAGGAGACCCAAGTCAAAAACCTAAAAGAACGAATAGATTAAGTTTTGGATCAAACGTGTTAAGTTCCGCAGGCGATCCAAAATTTAATTTAAAAAAACACATGGTAGCTAGGAAAAGGTTCAGACCTTTGTACAAAATTTTTGTACAGTGGAGCCTCTAGGTTTTCCGAGTAGCAACCAACACGATCCACTTACGCCGAGCGGCGGACAGACAAAATTTATAATATTCGCCCCGAACGACAGGCATACAAAAGATTGCACACTTAGAGAAATTTCATAAACCCCTCATTCACTATCATCAAAATTAAAGAGGGAGTCGGGGATGGAGCCCATCATGGCCGCCAAATCTTCGGGGGGGACGGACAGCTCGGCGGGTATGTAGCCTTTGGTCTTCAGATAGTCTACTGCCACTTTGATCGCCTCTTCAAAAGTTAAGGATAGCTTGTCGCTAAACCTTTCGCCAAATTCATCCGAACGGGCGAATGCTTTACGCACCTCAGCCGACCGGCCAGGCTCCCCGTCCTGATATTCTTTAAAAGTAGCTTTGGAAGCATCGAAGGCAGCTTGAAGATCTTTCAGAGCCCCTTCCGCTTTAGCCTGGTCGGCCGAACGACCCTCCCGTTCGGCGGACAATGAGGTTTCCAATTCTTTAACCCGCTGCTCTAACCCCCGGTTCTCTACCTTCATCATATCCATGTCATCGATGGCTTTAAGCTTCCAGGTGGTAGCGGTCTTTATCTCCTTGTCCCGCTGCTTGACCAAAGCTTCGAGTCGAGCCACTTCGCTCGACAAGCCGGAGGACTTACCCCGTTCGACTTCCAGCAGTTTTTTGGCCTTCTCCAGAGCGGCCGTTGACTGTCTGCTATCTCCCGCGGCTTTGAGCTTTTTCAGCTCGTCCTCCAGTTCGGCTAGGCGATTGCTGATTGCAATCTGCTCCACCCAATTCTGCAAATGGATAGGATCAAGTTGGAAAATAAATCCAAATAACTAACATGGCAAAGAACATACCCCGGTCGCCTGTTGTAGATTGCTGTCGCCTAGCTGATCGGGAGTCATCATTGCAATTCGGAGCCGAGCGTCCTCCCAGGCTTTGACGAGAGGACCCGTAAGGGTGATCTGCTGCTCGGGGACCACTGGCCGATCAGCAGCCACCATATATTCCTCCGACGGGAGGCGCAGGACAGTTTTTATCAATCTCGGGCCGCTTGGATCACCCTGGGGCGCAGCGGCCTTACCGGACGACTCACCGGTGGAGGAAGAAGGACGGTCGCCCAACCGCCTAAGACGCCGCAGGGTTCGGGGAGGACTGGAGGGTGGCACCTCAGAGGTAGCCCTTGGAGAGCCGCGCGGCGTGGGGGTACTCTCTATAGAGACCGTCCCGGATAGCACTGGAGCTTCATCACCCCGCTCGGACTGCGGTTAGTCAGATGGAGTTGGTTGAGATGCTGGCTCTGGCCGTTTGCGCTTCCAAGTTGCCAGGGGAACATCGTCGGCCAAACGGCCCTCTACCTTAACTTGAGTAGAAATCTCGTGATCGCCCGTAGCCTCGCCGAGAGAGGCAGGAGCGTCTAAGGCTTCGGGGATAGTCTGAGTCTCCTCACCCTCTTCGCTGGCCGGACCAGCTGAAGCCAAGCTCTGCTCGGTGACCTCCCTGTTTTTGGCCGCCTCGATCTCAGCGGCTCTCAGTTTCAGCCGCTCGGTAGCCTTGGCGCGCCACATGACTTCAGCTGCAGAAGCAAAGAATAAATCAGTTAGAACAAAAGAAACAGGAAGATAAGAGAACTTACTCATGCTGCAAGGCAGATCGGCTGGGATAGAAGACAAGCCGAATAGATACAGTACTCCCGGAAGGAGCAGCTTGTCGATGAGATATCGTTGGCCGACCAACCGGTCGGCTGCATGAAGGTAGGCCGGATCACCCCTGAACTTGCCGAGCTCCGGTTGCGCTGGCATCGCCGTTTGCCATTTGATACGAAAGGCCGGTGGCTCGGGGAAATGCACGTAGAAAAAGTGCTCCTTCCAATGTTTATTGGAGCTCGGCATATTATCAAAAAGGACAAAACCTATCCTAGATTGGAAAACGAAAGTACCCCATTCGGCTTGCTTAGGGTAGTAGAAGTAGTGGAACACTTTGGGATCCAACGGGATGTTGTTCAGTTTGAACAAAACTACCACCCCGCTCAGCAGCCTGATGGAATTCGGAACTAGTTGGCCGAGCGGGATGCGAAAGTAGTTGCAAACTTGCAAGAAAAACTTATGGGGTGGAAAGCGTAGCCCGGCCAAAAATTGGTCTCGGAAGAAAAGAACGGTGCTGGGCGGCGTTTCATGAGGCCGGTTGGCGGGGGTGGCTAATACTATGTAGTGGTCGGAAGGGATGTCATAAGTCCGAGCAAGGCGCAACGCGTTCTCCTCGTCAAACCGGCTCTCCATGGTCGTGTACCAAAGACCAGGAGGCCGGCGGTCGACTGGGAAGTGCTAGTCATGGGCGAAACACAGTAAGAAATTCGAGGCAAAAAGAAGGGTTCAAACAAGAAAGAAAAGGTGATAGACTTGAAGGGGACAGCTAACAGAAAAAAGAAGGAGGGAGCGAGGAAAAGGAAGGCTTACGAGCAAAAGGGATGATCGAAAGGGGCCTCGGGGTCGTCGAGGAGCTGAAACACGAGGTCGCCGGAGCAGAAAGAACAGCGGGAGGTCGAAGGTCGATGAAGCAAGAAGGCGGCGGAGAGAAGAGGCCGCGAGATTTATAACGTTAGCCTCGTACGGCCTTAGCCGTCCGATTCAGGTCGTGAAGAACGAGGTCATCATCCAGCCGTTCATTTCAAACGGCGGCTGTCCCATCGGAGGTAACGCCACCGCCATACGCTGACAAAAGTAAGATCGCCACGTGTCAGTAGGATACAGGTTACATTTAATGAGCGCCCCTTACCGCACGTAGCGCACGTGATTGGCAGTAAAGGAGAGGATTCGGCATGGGCTCCAAGGGAATACAAGGCACGGGCAAGACACCGCCGACCGGATGAGCATCCCTATGCCTGGCCGAGCGGAGTAGTGTAGCGGTCGTTACTCAGTTAGATCGGCAGTCCAGCCAGTCGGACCCCCATTTTGAGGGGTCAACGCCGCGTGGAAGTCAAAGGGCCAGGTGGTCGACCGGAGAAGAATGGGCCGACCTCTCGGCCGGCCGAGCGATGAATAACCGATGGCAAAAGGCGCGCCGACAGGAGTCGGGGTTCCGGCGCTCGATTGAACCGTAACGAAGGGCCGAGCGGAAGTCATGCTCGGCCGAAGACATAAGGTAACATACTACTAGCAGTCCCTACATAGCACCTTACCGAGGATCTCCCCAGCATACCGATGCATACGGAGAGCCGGACGGGATGTGAGTGCCGTCCGGCCGGGCGTAAGATGAGTGCCGGTCGGACGGACGCCCCGTCCAGCCGGCCGGACGGATGCCCCGGCATGGGGTAGGGAGAGAAGGACAATTTACATCTTATGACAGCTGTCAAGTCCTATGACTAGGCCATACTCCAAATCTAGCGACGAGGTGTTCTGCTGTCCCATCGAAGACGTGCCTAGACTGTAGCAGTATGGTGTCAGGTAAGCTTTCTGACAAACACATACCGAGGTATGGGCTAAGAACACGTGTTTGCCTCGGTATGTGTGCGTGAGCTCTTTCACCGCTCTATATAAGCAGCCTTATACTTCGCCGGAGGTACGCGTTCTGATATTTCTGGAGCCACTTCTTCACTGTTCGCTTGTCTGACTTGAGCGTCGGAGGGTCGCCGCCGGGAACCCCTTCCCGGCCCGACTTCTGTGCAGGTTCGCCGGAGTTTCATACGACCAATCGGAGATCTACGCCAGCGACTCGGAGAGCGCCACGTGCCCAGCGTCCGTTGATTCAGCTTTCGGACAGGATCAGGTATAGTTTATTTTTTGTTTTCAGCAATTCACCCCCCCTCTTGCCGTCCTCCGCTACACCTACACGTTTCTCTACATTAGCCTTGTATTCTTTGAAGTTATCAAAGCACTCAGACTTACAGTGTATCAAGTAAATGTACCCATATCTCGAATAGTCGTCTATAAAAGAGACAAAATATTTGAAATCACCTCTTGCCTGGATAGTCATAGGCCCACACAAATCAGAATGAACCAATTTCAACACATCTTTAGCTCTATACCCCTTGGCCTTAAAAGGTCTCTTAGTCATTTTTCCTTCCAAGCAAGATTCGCAGGTTGAAAAATTTTCCACCACTAATGAACCCAAGGTCCATCGGCTATTAGCCTTTGAATCCTACTCAAGTTAATATGATCAAGCCTTAGATGCCAAAGATATGTTTGGTTTATTTCCGAAGGTTGCTTTCTCTTATTAGAATTAGAAGATGTGTTATTAATTCCCATTTGTTGTATCGTGAGAGTTATTGGATTTAAGTATACAAATTACCAGCCAATGTACTAGAATAGATAACTATCATATTTTTCTTGACAACTATTTTGTCATCAAAAGAAACAGAATATCCATCCATAAATAGTTTAGAAACTGAAATCAAGTTCTTTCTAAATCATGGTACATAAATATAATTTCTCAAAATCAAAGTTTTATTTCTATTAAAAGATAAATAAACATCTCCCACTACAACAGCTGCCACTTTTGTAGAATTATCCATGTAGACTGTAATCTCCCTTTCATATAGTCATCGAGTTTCTTGGAACCCCTGCAATGAATTATAGACATGATCAGTGGATCCCGTATCTACACACCAGGTATCGGTAAATAACACCACTAAACATGTTTCAACCACTAGAAAATAAGATATACCTTTATTGTTCTCCTTTCTGTGAGGGCATTCCACTTTCCAATGTCCAGACTGCTTGCATGTGAAGCACTTGCCCTTCGGCTTCTTCACACCTGCATGCGGCCTAGTCCCTAGAGATCGATTCACTTTCTTTGCTAAACCAACTTGTTTCTTTTTCTTCTTTCTGACTTTCGGCTTAGAAGCAAAAATATTTTCAACAATGTGAATTTGAGAACTTTGACGAAATAGGCCTTCTGCTGCTTGAAGTTCTGTCAGAAGTTCCGCCAATGAATAAACCCTTTTGTTCATGTCGTAGTTCAGGCAGAACTGCTCAAAACTTTTAGGCAGCGTTTGGAGAATAATATCGACTTGGGTTTCCCCATCGATTTCTGCTCCAAGGACTTTCATCTCATTCAAAAGAGCCATCATTTTGAGGATATGATCCCTTATGGGTGTCTCCTCAATCATGGTGGTCGTCATCAAGTTTCTCATAGCCTCCTACCAAGCAGCTCGATTCTGGTGTTCGAAGAGTTCTTTGAGATTGTGCATCATGTCATAAGCAGTAGGCATGGCCTGATGTTGATGTTGCAGCACATTTGACATAGAAGCCAAAATGTAACACCGCATCATCTCATCTGCCCTGACCCATTTCTTATGATACTCAATCTCCTATTCACTAGAATCACTATTAGGCAGGCTTGGATAGATCTCAAAAAGTACGAACTTGTAACCTTCAGTAGTTAAGACAATATCCAAGTTTCATTCCAATCAATGTAATTGAGACCAGTAAGTTTGTTTTCTTTCAATATACTAGCAATAGGATTGAAAGTCATTTAAAATCCTAGAAATCACAAAATATTTGGTCAAAACTTTAGAATTTAAAATAATATTGATTCCTCAAACAATATCATTTAAATTCATCAACACCTCAAAATACTATTAATTTTGTATGCCACGATAGTGTGGATGTATACAAATTCAAACATTTGTAAGAGGGGGGTTTATCCATTAATTTTATTATCTTGTCAACATAACTTTATGACAAATAAAATTAATAGTTGATTTTTCTTCGGTCACACAAATAATAGCAGTGACTCCGATGGGGAGGATACTATTAAATGCGCCTAAGTGTATATCATTACTTGATACTTAGTCTATTAAATAGGATTGTACCCCTTCAGATGGAGAAGATCACACAAACCTAAATAATTTTCTATAATCATCCATAAAGGGAGTTTGATCTAGTGATCCGCAAACAAACTCATCCGATGTGGAGGAAGACACTTAAAGCCAATGCACAAGCCAGTAATGGAGACCGTGGAATTTAAATAATTCCTCTCCCACTTAGTTATTTAAAACGAGGAATTTTAACATGCACACACATACAACATAGCATAAAATGCAATAAATATGAAAAATAATTTTCCAACTATTATGGCCTCATCCATAGCTGTCCTCCGTGTGCCACCAACACTAGCCGCCACCAACGGGTCATGTCGTCGCATCTATCTTGCTTCCTTTTCCGCTGCGCCTCTAGTCCTCAAATGGCACCACGCCTAGCAAGGATACGATCCGCGACAAAAATAAAATTTTACATTTATCGATCCTATATTCCATAAGGGAATGTACATGTAATCTAGATTGAACAGAATGTAAAATCCTAAAACTAATACAGCTCCTGCTGTATTTAATAATTACAATTATGCACACACATAAAATGCCCTCGACATGCCCGAGGGTCCAAATCACACACAAACACAATAGGGTCACAATAGTTGGAACTAGGATGCCTGTACCCATAGAGTTAATCTATTTGCACATCCTACTATTATCCTGCCTAAATTTATGTATGAAAAGTGTATAATTTAACTGAAAACCAAACACACAGAGGCAACAAACTAGTTCTGATATAAATTGTTGCGTTACTCGGAATTCCGTTCTATTTTCCCTGTACAAAAAATTTGTATAAGTACAAAACTTTTCCTAGCAACCCATATGCTTTTCAGAAGTTAAACTTGGATTGCAAACGAAACTTAACATTATTAATCCAAGTTCAACCCATGTGTTCATCAGAAGTTAAACCATATTATAGAAGTTGATTAAATATCTATTAAGGATTGGCTTCCAGGTCGTTGGCGAGGCACTCGGCCTTCTTGGGTATGGGATCATCCACCACTTCCTAGTCAAAGTCTTTCAAAGAAATTGAATATTTAAACTCCTTACAGTAAACCCTAGGTTAAACTACAGAGACCTCAATCAAATCACAAGATCGCTAGCCTCTTGTGTTGGTACTTCTGGATCCATACAAAGGAAAAATAAACTAGTACACAGCAGAAACAATTAACTAGTTATACCTTTCTTTGTAGCTTAAAGACCTCTTGATCTTTTGATGTATTCCTCTCCTCCTCTTGGACATCGTGTGGGCGACGATCTACCAAAACGCAAAAATCACCCAAGTCCTTCTTTCTTCCAAGACTTTCGGCCACCAAGGGATTAAAGCTAGGAACACCACCTCTTGTTCTTCTTTCTTCCTGGCAATCCACTGGCCACAAGATGGTTGAAGCCTCTTGATGTCGCCGACCTTAGGTGAGAAAGTAAGGGGATAATAAGAATATGAGGGGGTTGACCACAAGGAGAATAGAAGAGGAATAGAAATTATGTAGATGATTATTACCTCTAAGGCACCATCTATCCTCTTTTATAATCCTTGGTAATGGCTAAAAAGGAAAGATTTTAACAATAATTAAAATCTCTCTTTTAAATTTTCTATTGTGGATGGCTACAAAAGGAAAGTTTTAAAATTAAAAATCCCTCTTTTAAACATTGTAGATGGCTACAAATAGGAAAGATTTTTAAAATTAAAACCTCTCTTTTAAATCATAGTTACAAAAAGGAAAGTTTTAACAAAAATAAAATCTCTCTTTTAAACCATTGTAGATGACTACAAAAGGAAAGAATTTTTAAATTTAAAACTCTCTTTTAAAACCATGTGGATGGCTTCAAAAAAGGAAAGTTTTTAAAATTTAAAATCTGTCTTTTAAGACATTGTAGATGGCTACAAAAATAAAGATTTAAAAAATTAAAAACCCACTTTTAAACCCATCTTGGTCGGCCCCTTTCTTGGGTACCAAGCAAGGGGTGGTCGGCCCCTTGCTTGGGCACCATGCAAGGATGTGGCTGACCATAAGGATGACTTGGGTGGATACAAAACTTTATACATAGAGACTACAACAAGGACCTAGAGGAAGAATTAGTTTTGTCCTCCTGATGAGCTTGAGCTTCATGTGTTCGACCCGAACACCCAACTCAAGTTCATCAATAATAACTCATACCACTAAAGAGTTATTATTGAACTACCGCACCAATCTCATATTACATTATGGGCTCCTTCTTATCATGAGTGCATTAATCTCCCTGTGTTTAAGATATCGAATGCCCATTAATTAAATGAGTTACTGACAACTCACTTAATTAACATCTAGCTCCAAGAGTAATACCACTCAACTTCATTGTCATGTCGGAACTTAGTCCACCTACAGGGTTTACATGACAATCCTTATGAGCTCATCAATGGGGCATCATCATCCTAATAAATAAGACATAGTTTTCTTCTATAATCAACAACACACCATATAAATAATATTATTTCTCAACTTATCGGGCCTATTAATTTAACGAATAAATCTCACCATTTGATAAATTAAAGAAATAAATACTAAGTACATGTGTTTGTTATTATATCGGGATTAAGAGTACGCACATCCATAATAGCAGAAGTTCCATTCTGTTATGCAGTCAGTATAAAAGGAACAACCTCAAATGGTTCTGCTCTGTACACACAGTGTACTAGTATAATTTTATAGTAAAAATAAATTTGTATCAAATTATACTACAATCATTCCAATGGTTTGTCTCAATCCATCTTGGTTGTGAGCTTCTATTTATAATTTATAAGGAACTGATAACATGATCTTCTGTGTGACACCACACACCATGTTATCTACAATATAAATTAAATGGATAACTACATTTAACTAAATGTAAACATTTGACCAATGTGATTCTCATTTAAAAATAAATGTTTATACAAAAAGGGAGACTTTTAGTATACATTCTAACAGCTTTATCCCTTGGCAATGGTCAAGTTACTGGCCAAAGGTGCCTTCCATAGCCTTGGAAGGCACCTTCATACTGTTTATCGAAGGCGCCTTTCACAAAAGGCACGAACGCGCCTTCAACAACCTTTGAAGGCTCCTCCAGCAGCACTTACAACTCCACTTCGCTCCTTTGCTGCTACGAGCTCCTAGGTGATTTCGGCCACCGGAATAGGGCTCACCCGAATCCAATTTCTGACCTTTTCCTCGAGCAGGCTTCCATTCCGACTTCTCATCCCTTGAACCTCACGCACGTCCTTCTCATCCACCGGCGTACTCTTCCATAGTGTCTAGTCCCTCGAACGCACCAAGCCTGTCGGCTCTCTCCTGTGCCGTCCTTCTCGCTAGTCGCGTCTTTCGCTCGACTTCTTGTACTCCTAAGCTCCTGTACACTTAGACACAGAGATCAGAAAATAACGTGACCTAACCTAACTAGGTTGATCGCACCAAAAATAACTTTGGGGTTCCAACACTTTGTTGGAAATAATATGAATTTATGGCTAAAGGCGAGTAAGGTTGCCAAAGGGGAATGGATATTAGGAATTGATTCCTTAAGTAGAACTCATAGAGTTGTTGGTATATCTTCTACCACACCAGCAATAAAGACCCAAATAAATAGATTAACTAAAGAGGTTACCCACTTGAAGCGGATAATATTGCAAAGGGATCAAGAAATGTTGCAAAGGGTTTAACAAATGTTGCGACAACAACAACAACCAAGCCTTTTCCCACTAGGTAGGGTCGGCTGTATGAATCATTTTATGCCATTGAGCCGTATCTCATATTATATCATCATCTATATTTAAATAAATTTTTATCTTATTTTATTGTTGCTAACCAAGTCTTTTTTGGACTTCTTCTTCCTCGTTTGATATGCATGTTTAGATTTAACAAATGTTGCAAAGGGATAAAAATTTAGCAAATTGTATTGACAACAAGACTTCATAAGGCGACATCTTCAGTTGACCTCTACTCCAAGTTAGATTCCTCCCCATTTCGATGATGATGGTGGTGATGGTACTTCATGACTTTATTTATGTATGAATGTTATTTGTCTTATAATTAGTATTTTTGAACATTAATTATTTGATTATGAACATTTTATTTTTGTATTTGTGATTAATACTGTTAATTTGTTTCGAATAGAGTTGGTGACATCAATACAAATTGAAAATCTATGCAGGAAGGAAGTATTAAGTTTTGTGTTAGTTTATAGGATTTTTTTTTTTTTATAAATGGTACTTTTTTGTTTGTTTGTTTGTTATGATATAGAAAAAGAAGAAATTTGAAGGAGAATAAAGTGTTTGTTATGGAAGAATAAGGTGATTTGGTGATGTATCTATATTGACTCGTATGGCGGATTTGATATGTAATTGATATTTCTTGTATTGACTTTTTTTTTAATGGATTTGATATGTAAATAGGATGTGAACCTATTGACTTGTTTTGATGTATGCATTTGATATAAATTTGGTTTAGAATATAAATAGGATGTGTATGTTGTGAAATAGGATGTGTTGGATGTATATGTTAAATAAGATATGTTATATATACAGGTTCATAAATGTTTGTTGATACATATTGTATTAACACGATAAATGTAAAAATGATTAGGTTCTGGATAAAATTTTTATATTTTGGGACGAATTTGGCGATGAATTATTTTAGTCACCAAATTATCAAAAATCACAATGTTTCATAAATCTGCATCGAATTCGTAGATTCGTCGCCCAATCTGCGATGAATCTATAGATTTGTCTCAAAATATGCAATGAATCTTGAATTTCTCACCAAATTTGTGACAAATCTAGGATTCATCATAGATTTGGCAAATTAGAAGATTGGTGATGATCTGTATTAGTCACAGATTTGGCAACGAAAATAGTGTTCGTTACCAAATCTGGCAACCCAGATTTGGCAACGATGTTGTCAAATTTGTGACAAAAACTAGATTAGATGCCAAAGTTGGGATGAGAATGAATTTTGTCGCAGATTTGCATTTGGCAATTTTGTGAGGGTTTTAGTTTTTGTTGTAAAATTACAATAAATTTGGCGACGAATATACAATTTGTCACAAATTCTACGATGAATTTATATATTTTTGTCCCAGAATTTGGTGATGCTTTTTTTTACAACGAAAATATTTTCATCATATAATTCATCACAAATTATTTTTGTGACAATTTTTTTTTAAAAATCATGGAAAATTGTTTCTGTGATGAATTATTTTTAAAAATTCATTGCAAAATTCGTCCCAAATAGCCATATTTTTTTGTAATGTTTTCTCAACTCTGGTCTAATTATCAAGTAATGCTTGGGCTTCTAATGAGTTAGAAGACAATGTGATCATTGTTCATCTAATATGTTGTCTTTGACACTGAATGCCTACTCCATAGCAATAGTTGACACTAGACACGCTAAAATTTCTTTTGCAATCACGGAGAGGACAAAAAAGTTTTGAGTCTTCTGTGACCACCACTTTAGGATATCAAAATTTTCGTTATCTCCTTCATTAAAATCAAAAGGAGTCATAAAATAATTCTCAATTTCTTGCGTAGAACTTGAGGATCCTTGTGGACGTTTTATCTATTCTTTTAATAAAAGTAGTGCTTTTGTAAATTTTTAATTACTAATAGTAATTTGTTGTGTTTCATAAATATTATTTTATATTTCATATTTTATATAATATTTGATTATAAATATCATATAAATAAATTCTAATATTATATATAATATACATAAAGAGAAGAAGAATTTTTAAATGGAATTAAAGTATCATAATACAAAGGTAACATTTCTTGTAAAATTTCTAATTTAAATCAAGGATCTAAAGCAAATACTATTAAATAAATTTCAAGAATAACATAATAGTTTTCATAGCCAATATGCAAGAAGATAAAGATTCATTATTAATATTCATTTAAAACTAATACTATATACTAGAAAAATTCTCTAAAATTAAATGAAAAGTGGGATAATAAATATTGAAAAGTTGTTTGGTTTCATCATTAAATACTTTTGAAATTTTACAAATACTACTACAAATATTCCATTATTGTGAAAATAAATATATATTAGTATTAATATTTTGTATAAAAAATGAATATAATAATTCTTTATATTGAAATGAATTTTGTAATAATTGATATATTGAATTCCATGTTCATCATGTAGAAATTTTTTAGGTATCATTCCATTAGTTTTACAAAACCTACTCTATTATTTTATTATAGATGAACACGACCATAAATAAGAAATTATAGTTTTAATTGGTTTAATATAATTTTTTTAAAAAAATTAATCCATCTTGAACACATAAATTTAAAACATTATCTAAAAATATTGAAAATATTTTATATTCAATCAATATGAAAAAATAAACCGCCAATAATAGGTTGACAAATAAATTTTAGATCTTCTATACAAGCGATATTAGAACTAGCATTATCTAATAATATTAAAAAAAATTATGAGTTAATCCATATTATTTTAAAATTAAACATAATAATTGTACAATATTATGAGTAGTATGTAATTCATCAAAAATGTAATAAACTAATGATTTTTTTTTAGAAGTTCCAAGAATTATCAATCCATTGATAAGTCATACCCTAATACTAATGTGTTTGTCAATACTCACTTCAAATATCATAACATAAAAAAACTTTATTATTTAATTTACTAAATTCATCAATTAATTTTTTTTCTTGTTTTACTAATTTTTAAATTATACAAATAAGTATCGTCCTAGGAACATGTTTATCACATGGATTAAGAGATTCTTTATAAAAAATCTTTAAATGTTCATTTAGATATAAAACTAAAAGAAAGATATTTTTAGAAAATAAATTTAGCTAATAATTCTTTTAATTTATTATCAGAATATAAAAATAAACTGGAATCAGTACTATCACTAATTATAGAAAATATAGATAATTATGATTGAGAACGGTCAAGTCCATATTCTGTCAGGTGCTTTATTTTTACATGTCGTTTCAGCGACTTATAGTCATCATTGGCTTGGAATTTGTAGAAAGTATTGCATGCTTACATTTACACACAATTCTCCTGACGAAAGAGTGACTTTCTCAAAATATTTAGTGAAAATAAAAGATTTAAGACGTGGAATTTTTTGAATCTTAAAAATAATTACATCAGTATTTCCTTTTGTTTCAGATGTCGGAAGGTGATTGGTTTCATCATCGGTGGATCAAATGTTGGGCAGATTCACTATTTCCTTTCTCCTCTGAGATCGAGATGATGAATCTCCACAACCTCCTTCTATTGTAGTTGAAAGTTGAAGACGAAAACGTGTAGAAATGAAGACTTGTAGTCGAAATTGTGTAAAGAATGTGGAATTGGGAATGAGAGTAGAGAAGATGTATAGAAGTGATGAAATGAATTATCTATTTATAGATAGTAACAAACACTAAATCATCATCAATGATCAAAACATAGGTAAATGATCTTAATCATTGAAAAAAATATTCAAAAAAAATCATCCCCAACCAATGGCTAGGAACTATCAATTTCTAATGGAAACATATAACAACAACAACCAAGTTTTATCCTACTAAATGGAATCTTTTAAAAAATTATTTTTAAAATTGATGGGCTAAATCGAAAATTAATCAATCGTCCATCAATTTTTAAAGACCTAAAATCCTAACTGATCTGACATCCTGCCGAACCCATTCCGGGGTCCGATCTAAAACTTCATATTAAGTTCTAGATTTATCCGTTCTTCCGTATAAGCAATTAGGAAAGACTAAGAGGAAGCAATTATGACAAGTCTTATCATGAAGACTAAAAGAAGCAATTAGGAACAAGTCTTATCATGACTAATTAAGTGAGCAATATTCTTAACGTGATGTGGACGAACATTCCATGCGATATGACATAATAAATCTCTTAACATCAAAGCCCGTTTGTTTAGATTTCAAATTGAACTTGTAAAATATGCTTTTGATTTTAAGCATATTGTTTGTAATTTCTTTGATCACTCTATTGGGAACTCATTTCATTTAGTCAAATAAAAAAACGAAAAAGAAAAAACAACTTGACAAAAGTGAATGAATAATTAATTAGAATCTCGTGGTCCAAATGAAATATATTAACAGGGACGTCATTTAATATATATGACTAAACTGATTGCAAGCGAAGAGGTAATAAGAAAACTAAATAGTTTGTATATTTTTAGCTTTGTGATAAACAAATAATTAATGAAATTTCTATAAGTTAAATATACGCCTGTCACAAAAATAAACTTTTCGCAAGGGTTAGGCTGAATCAAGTTTCTACCCCGAAATACAACCCGAGTTAACATTTCTACCGCAACGAGTGGTTCAATTTTATATTGTAATTAAAAAAAAAAAAACTACCTCCTTGTTGAATTTTGTGATTAACCATGAAAAAAATAAAGAGGTGAACTAAAATTTTGAAATTCTCTCTTAAAAAAAGAAAAATATTTACTTGCCATAGAATTCTTCAAAAGATATAGAAGAAAAGTGAAACTTAAGCCTAATTAAGTACTTAAAAATTTTCTATTTATATTTTAGAATTTTTAGAAAATATAATAAAATTTAAAAATATATTTATTATATTATTTATCTCTACATTTAAATATCTTCAAAAACAATTAATTAATTATTTTTATTCATATATTTAACTTTTTTTCTAAATTTTATTTTTCTAAGCAAACTATTTAAACCAATTAACTTCTTTGAATGTGGTAGGTGTTAGGACTCGTGCATGCTAGAGGGGATGAATAGATCTTATCTTTTCGTCTCGATCCTGTGCTTATCATTTGAATGTGTTGGTACCCCAAGGTAGTTTTGATGTGATCAAACAAGTTAAGTTAGGTCTTGTTGTGTTTAACCTTATGTCTAAGTGTACAGGAGCTTAGGAACACAAGAAGTCGAGAAAAAGACGCAGCTAGCGAGAAGGACGGAACGGGAGAGAGCCGATGGGGCTCGATGCGTCTGAGGGACGAGGTGCTGCAGAAGAGTACATGGGCGGACGAGAAGGAGGCGCGTGACATTTCCGAGGGACGACAAGTTGGAGCGGAAGGTTGCTCGAGAAGGTCGGAAGTTGGGTTCAAGTGAGCCTTATTCCGAATGGCCTAAATCACCCAAGTGAGCGGAGCCGAAGCTGGAATGAAAGACCCGGACCGAGGCAAGCAGCACCGGAGCAGAGGGTCCGAACCGAAAAAAGTCAACCTTGTTGACTTTAGGGTCCGAGCGCCCGAAACCTCATTTTTATTCACTTCGACGTGGATGTTAACCGTTGTGGCAGGGATAGAATTCTATCCCACTCCAAGCACTTGGAACACTTCCAGGCGTCCCGACCAAAGGTATAAATACAGCCTTGGTCCAGAAGCTAGACAACAACAAGAATTACTGAGCAACACTTGTACACGCTTTCCTCTTTTTTTTAGCTTCTTCATTTTTGTGTGTAAATTGCTGTAAAGAGGTTTCTTCGCTTGAAGGAAAAAGTAGTGCGATTCATTTTCTTGGATTAACAACCTCTCCAGTTGTAACAAATTAAAAACTCTGAGCCTCGATTTTTTTTCTGTTCATTTAATTATTTTATGCAAGTGTTCTTTTAAGTACGAGAAGGATTCGTCTCTTTTAATTGTGTAGGGTTATTCATCCCTCTTCTAGCCGGTCAACGATCCTAACAGAATGCACAACAGAAACTTAAATCAAACTTGACACCATATGCATAACTTTAAGATTTTACTTAGTATTCACCTCTCAGGCGACTAATTCAAGGCCTACTCCTGTGATCTCCCTCCAATATGAATTCCTTTTTGGATATCTTCCGAAAGCAGAGAAGCCTTTTACACCTTGTTCTTACAAAAACACAAGCAAATACAAAATACAAATATAATGTTAGTTAGAGCCCTAGAGCCAATCTTTTGATGATTGTATTATGGACTTGTTGTATCATATTCTTATATAAATAAAGGCATTTGTTTTTTTGTTATTATACTTACATGTATTGGTGCTAAATCAACCAAATATAATAGCGTCCTTGAGTAGAAGGTTCTGACCTATATCAATCGATTGGTTGAATCGATAGTGAGATAATATAGGGAACACTACTCTTAATCATTCCTAGTCGAGTATTAACATTCAGGGACAATGTTAATGCGACGAGACTAGCATCTAGGTCAACTCGATGACTTGATCTCACAAGTCATGGATATAGAGATATCAAGTTGACACATGAGTATGCATTGGAGAATGTATACTGAATGACCCGCCATGAGAAAGTATCATGGATCGTTATATGAGTGTCATATACTTTCTCATGTGACTATTAGTATGACTACTAGTCCTTAGACCTGAAGTCACCATGGATCCCTACATAAGGAGTTATGTACTTTGGTTTCGTCAAACGTCACCTGTAATTGGATGGACTATAAAGGCGATTACTGGGTATGTAACAAATTATGCGGAGGGATGTGAGTGATGTAAATGGGATCTATCCCTCCTATATGACGGGAGTGACATCGATATTCTTGATAGAGTGAGACCACGAAGTGCATGATCATGCCCAAATGAGTCAATATGAGATATTGAGCTCATTTGAGTTAGTGAGTCTACTTAGAGTTCAAGATTTAGATTGATTAGAGGATGACATGATCTATGCCTCACATTGATCAATCTAGATGTCTAGGATAGAAGGACATTGTCATATATTGTGAGGAGTCACAATTAGTAGTCACAAGGTGATGTTGGATCTCAACATTCTTGTGACTTGGGTAGTAATGATGTGTTGCTAGATACCGCTCATTACTTATGCTCCTAAATGGGTTTAGGGGCATTGTCAACGTTACAAGAACCTATAGGGTCACACACAAAGGACAATTAGATGGAGATTAGGTTCATATAATGAACCAAGAGGATTAGATTCATATAATGAATCAAATTGAATTAAGAGTAATCCTAATTGGACTATTTGAGTTGGACTCAAGTTGATTCATGTGTTCAATGAGTCTAATTTATATTATGACTCATTGAATCAATTTAATTAAATGAATTAGATTCATTATATTAAATTGGCTTGAATTAAATGGTTGGATTAGATCAACCATGAGAGAGATTAAGTCAAGTTTGACTTGACTTGAGAGGAAGAGGAAGAGTCAAGTTTGACTTGACTTTATGCCACATCATTTGTGACTTGGCATTAAGTGGCCAATGATGATGTGCCACATCATCATAGTTAGCACATGTGTGTGCCACCTAATGGAGGTTACAAATCCCCTTTCAATTTAATGTGGTCAGCCACATTAAATGAGAAGGAGTTACACATGTGTGGCCGGCTTCTTTGTGAATGAATGGGATTCATTTTCATTCAAGGCATTATTCCATCATCTTCTTCCTTGCTCTCTCTTCTTGCTCTCCCTCTCCTCTCTTGGCCGAACCTTACCAAGGTGCTAGCACACCTTTGTGTTAGGTTTCTCCACCTATTTGTTCGTGTGGATACTTCTAGAGGGTTGTACATTCGACAACCTCGAGATTCGACATCACTTGGAAGAGCGGGATACGCGAAGGGCTTCGCACCAAGGGTAAAGATCTTCTCTTAATGTAGATCTAGATGTAGGAAACTCGTACTCATAAATTTTGTTTTATTTTACTTCGCATGGATCCGCTGGCATGGGGGTTTCGGGGTTTCCGCGACGCGAAAAAGCGGTTTTCGCGACCCGAAAAACCCAACAGTGGTATCAGAGCCACGTGCGAAGCGATTACGAATTTAATTTGATTTTTTATGAAAAATATAGGTTCTGTAACTTTCTGTAATTTTATGATTTTTATGGGTATTTTTCTAGTAGAAGCGAAGCACAAGTATTTCGACACTTGTAGGCTTCGACTACCAAGAAGATTTTTCCGAAACAGCAAGGTTTTGCCCCAAAACTTTTTGGGACAGCGGGCTAAGGCACTGTAGGATCGCTTAGGGACACTCGCGATGGTTAGATCGTGGGTAGGGGCGCTGGCCCTGGCCCCGCAAGGGGATTTGTTCCGCGATTGCGTCTGAAACCGCTAAACGGGACCGCCGGGAATTTTTACTCGTAAAAATTGTAAAAATTATAGAAAAAATTACAGAAAATTATAGAAAATAAATAATCTAGAATTATGTATTATTTGTATTATTTTGTGATAGTCATGCCCAAAATGACCCAATTTGATTGGAAATATATTGTAATTCATATTACGGCCTGCGCGCCATCATTTGTGTTGTGTGTGTTGTATACTTGATATGCGACCTGCGCGTCGTGCCTTTCTCCATTTATTCTTGTTGTAAATTATTTTAGACTCGAATATAACTCAAGTTTCAAAAATTGTAATGTACAAAATTGGAGCGGTGGAAGGTCCACTCGAGATGGAGTTACGAGGAGGGCGCGAGCAACACAAGGTGGTCAAAGGGAGGAGCTGTTGACCTTAGGTTGACCATCCGATCTTCTCATTGGCTTGAGAAGATCGTAGTAGGGCCATGACTAATCACAAATAATTTAATTAATTGCTTGTGTGTATGTGATGCATAATTAGTAATTAATTAGTGCCTAACGATTAGATTAGATCTAAATCGTGTACAAGATGCACCCTCTCGATTAGATTAGATCTCAATCGCGTCAACTCAAATGCCTACCGTGCCGTGATACCTATCACTACCTCGATCACATGTGTTGTTGAATCTGTTAAAGCAGAGCAACACATATTATCTTGGTAGGGTACGGAGGGACAATCTTGGTCCCGCTTATCAACGCATGGGTTAATATAACTCAATTAGATTGAGTAACTAGTTAACTCAATTGGATCGAGTTTAACTATAGGCATTTTCCAAATGGTTGGTAGATAGGTCAAAATCACATTTATATTAATTCTTGGGCGTATTAGCCAAAGCTAACTCGAATTTTAATATAAATGCGGATCTTGATCCTATAAACAAGAGTTGCATAGAGATGTAATTGGTAAATTGTTACCTACCGATCATACTAATCTTGGGCGATTTAGCCAAAGCTAACTCAAGGCGTAGTATGATGTGGATCTTGTCCCACATGAATTATAGAATTCAGTTGGAGCATCATTTAGTTAAAGGCCTAATTAAATGATTTAAAAGATTATGATATTTATTTTCTGCATTTTTCTGTTGTAGATAACCATGACGTCGAATACGAACTCTTTCTCCCTGCGTTCTGTCCTTGAGAAGGACAAGCTCAACGGAGCAAATTTCCTAGACTGGTACAGGAACTTGAGAATAGTTCTCACTCAGGAACGTAAACTGTACGTTCTGGAGCAGCCCATTCCGGAGGCTCCTCCTGCCAATGCCACGCGAGCTGACAAAGATGCTTATAAGAAGCATCAAGATGATGCATTAGATGTGTCATGTCTGATGCTTGCGACCATGAACTCTGAGCTTCAGAAGCAACATGAGTTGATGGGCGCTTACGATATGGTTGAACATCTTCGTCAACTATATCAAGGACAAGTGAGGCACGAGAGATTCGAGATCTCTAAGGCACTATTTCAGTGCAAGATATCAGATGGGGCTCCCGTAGGCCCATATGTACTCAAAATGATTGGGTACATAGAAAACCTACAGAGGTTGGGGTTCCCACTTGGCCAAGAGCTGGCCACTAACCTGATATTGCAATCCTTGCCGGATAGCTATAGTCAATTCGTTCTAAACTACAACATGAACGAAATTGACAAGCCATTGCCCGAGCTGCTTAGCATGTTAAGAACTGTTGAGCTGAACCTTAAGAAGGTTAAGCCCCACTCTGTTCTGATGGTTCAGAAACACAAGGGCAAGGACAAGCCCAAAGGCAAGGGAAAGTCCCAAGCCAAGGGCAAAGGCAAGGCACTGAAGCCTAAAGCAGGGGTCGCCAAGGATGCTACCTACTTCCACTGCGGTCAGACTGGGCACTGGAAGAGGAACTGCAAAGTGTACCTGGAAGATCTTAAGAAGAAGAGGAGTGAGACTTTCACTTCAGGTATATATGTTATAGAAGTCAATCTATCTATTTCTTCATCATGGGTATTAGATACCGGATGTGCTTCTCACATTTGTACTAATGTGCAGGCGTTGAGAAATAGTAGGGCATTGAAAAAGGGCGAGGTGGACCTACGCGTAGGCAATGGAGCACGGGTTACTGCTGTTGCTGTAGGGACTTATTTTCTATCTCTGCCCTCTGGGCTTGTACTAGAGTTGGATGATTGTTGTTATGTGCCTGCTTTAACTAATAACATAATTTCTGTTTCTTGTTTGGACAAGAAAGGTTTCTCTTTTATAATAAAGGACAAATGTTGTTCTGTTTATTTAAAAGATATGTTCTATTGTAGTGCACCTCTGATGAACGGACTCTACATTCTAGACCTTGAAAGCCCTATTTATAATATAAATACCAAGAGGTTCAAGTCAAATGACTTGAATCAAACCTATCTCTGGCACTATCGCTTAGGTCATATAAATGACAAGCGCTTATCCCAGCTCTATAAGGATGGTTTGCTGGACTCATTTGATTTTGAATCTTATGAGACATGCGAGTCATGCCTACTAGGCAAGATGACCAAGACTCCCTTTAGTGGGCACAACGAAAGAGCGACAGATTTGTTAGGACTTATACATAGTGATGTATGTGACCCTTTCAATGTTGCTGCTAGAGGCGGTTAAAGGTACTTCATTAAATTTACTGATGACTTCAGTAGATATGGTTATGTGTACTTGATGACGCATAAGTCTGAATCCTTTGAAAAGTTCAAAGAATTCAAGAATGAAGTACAAAACCAGCTTGACAAGAGTATTAAGATACTTCGATCAGATCGAGGTGGTGAATACCTTAGCCATGAGTTTCGTGACTTTCTAGCTGAGTGTGGGATCCTATCCCAACTCACTCCTCCTGGAACACCACAGTGGAATGGTGTATCTGAAAGGAGGAACCGTACTCTATTAGATATGGTACGGTCTATGATGAATCACACAGATCTTCCTACATTTCTTTGGGGCTATGCTCTAGACACGACAGCTTTTATACTCAACTGAGTTCCATCCAAGGCCGTGATAAAGACACCATATAGGATATGGACTGGGAGAGATGCCCAGGTGTCTTTTATGAGGATTTGGGGTTGTGAGGCTTATGTACGACGTCAAGTCTCGGACAAATTGGGACCCAAATCCGACAAGTGCTATTTCATTGGATATCCCAAGGAAACTAAGGGATATTACTTCTACGTTCCCAGTCAGCACAAGGTAGTTGTGGCAAAGACTGGGGTCTTTCTAGAAAGGGACTTTGTTTCTAGAAAGACTAGTGGGAGTACGTTCGATTTTGAAGACGTTCAAGATGCGGACCATAGCACTGAGGCCTCGATGAAAGTTGAACTGGAACCACAAAGAGTTGTGGATGATGTTGTTCCACAAAGAGTTGAGGAACAACAACCAATTCAAGTAGACATACCTCATTTCTCTTGTCTGACCATGATGACGTTGTGCTCATAGATGATGAGCCTACCACCTATCAGGAAGCTGTGATGAGACAAGATTTCGAGAAATGGCTAGAGGCCATGAGATCCGAAATGGAATCCATGTACACCAACCAAGTATGGACTTTGGTTGATC
Organism: Zingiber officinale; assembly: GCF_018446385.1. Classification (NCBI taxonomy): domain Eukaryota; kingdom Viridiplantae; phylum Streptophyta; class Magnoliopsida; order Zingiberales; family Zingiberaceae; genus Zingiber; species Zingiber officinale. The sequence goes on along the minus strand of NC_056002.1, from coordinate 21,057,409 downwards.
CACCTGAAGGGGTAAAACCTATTGGGTGTAAGTGGGTCTTTAAGAGAAAGACTGACATGGATGGACTTATCTATAAGGATCGCTTGGTAGCTAAAGGTTTCAAGCAGATTCATGGTATTGACTATGATGAAACCTTTTCTCCAGTAGCGATGTTTAAGTCCATTCGGATCATGCTTGCTATTATAGCATACCATGACTATGAGTTATGGCAGATGGATGTCAAAACTGCGTTTCTGAATGGAAACCTACTCGAGGATGTGTACATGACACAACCTGAGGGTTTTGTAGATCCACAGCATACTAGCAGAGTATGTAAGCTGCATAGGTCCATTTATGGACTAAAGCAAGCTTCTCGGAGCTGGAATCTTCGATTCGATGATGTAATCAAACAGTTTGGTTTCATCAAGAATGAAGATGAACCTTGTGTCTACAAGAAGGTTGTAGGGGACATAGTTGTCTTTCTCATATTGTATGTGGATGACATATTACTCATTGGGAAAGACATCCCTACTACAGTCTGTCAAGACTTGGCTAGGGACATGTTTCTCAATGAAGGACTTAGGTGAGGCATCCTTCATTCTAGGGATACAGATCTATAGAGATAGATTTAAGAGATTGCTTGGCCTAAGTCAGAGTACATATATTGACAAGGTACTCCTTTGGTTTGCCATGGAGAACTCCAAGAAGGGATTTCTGCCGATGTCACATGGCGTGAGTCTTTCGAAGACTCAAGGTCCCTCTTCTAAAGAGGAGAGAGACCGCATGGATCAGATCCCTTATACCTCAACCATAGGATCTATCATGTATGACATGCTATGTACTCGTCCTGATGTCTCGTATGCTTTGAGCATGACGAGCAGATACCAGTTAGATCCAGGTGAAAGTCACTGGATAGCGGTCAAGAATATTCTTAAGTACTTAAGAAGGACCAAAGAATATTTCTTGATATATGGAGGCGATGACGAGCTAGCTGTAAAGGGTTACAGTGATGCCAGCTTCCAGACCGATCAGAATGATTATCGATCACAATCAGGGTTAGTGTTTTGCATTAATGGTGGTGTTATAAGCTGGAAGAGTTCGAAGCAGGACACAGTCGCTGATTCTATGACAGAGGTCAAGTACATTGCTGCATCAGAGGCAGCAAAGGAGACAGTTTGGATCCGCAAGTTCATCACTGAACTTGGGGTAGTTCCTAGTATCGCTGACCCTATTGAGCTCTATTGTGACAACAATGGAGCTATAGCACAGGTTAAGGAACCTCGCTCACACCAGCGGACCAAACACATACTACGGCGCTTCCATCTCATTCGAGAGATTATCGAGAGAAGAGATGTGAAGATTTGCAAAGTACCTACAGAGGCTAACATCACAGATCCCTTGACCAAGGCCATGGCACAGAGGAAGCATGATGGTCACACTAGGTCATTGGGGCTTAGAGCCTATACTGATTGGCACTAGTGCTAGTGGGAGATTGTTAATTAGAGCCATAGAGTTAATTATTTGATGATTGTATTATGGACTTGTTGTATCATATTTTATAGAAATAAAGACATTTGTTTTTGGTTATTATACTTACTTGTATTGGTGCCAAATAAACTAAGTATAATAGCGTCCTTGAGTAGAAGATTCTTACCTATATCAATCGATTGGTTGAATCGATAGTAAGATGATATAGGGAACACTACTCTTAATCATTCCTAGTCGAGTATTAACATTCAGGGACAATGTTAATGCGACGAGACTAGCATGTAGGTCAACTCGATGACTTGATCTCACAAGTCATGGATATAGAAATATCAAGTTGACACATGGGTATGCATTGGAGAATGTATATTGAATGACCCGCCATGAGAAAGTATCATGGATCGTTATATGAGTGTCATATACTTTCTCATGTGGCTATTAGTATGACTACTAGTCCTTATACCCGAAGTCACCATGGATCCCTACATAAGGAGTTATGTACTTTGGTTTCGTCAAACGTCACCCGTAACTGGGTGGACTATAAAGGCGATTACTAGGTATGTAACAAATTATGCGGAGGGATGTGAGTGATGTAGATGGGATCTATCCCTCCTATATGACAGGAGTAACGTCGATATTCTTGATAGAGTGAGACCACGAAGTGCATGGCCATGCCCAAATGAGTCAATATGAGATATTGAGCTCATTTGATTTAGTCAGTCTACTTAGAGTTCAAGATTTAGATTGATTAGAGGATGACACGGTCTATGCCTCACATTGATCAATCTAGATGTCTAGGATAGAAGGACATTGTCATATATTGTGAGGAGTCACAATTAGTAGTCAAAAGGTGATGTTGGATCTCAACATTCTTGTAACTTGGGTAGTAATGATATGTTGCTAGATACCGCTGATTACTTATGCTCCTAAATGGGTTTAGGGGAATTGCCAACGTTATAAGAACCTATAGGGTCACACACAAAGGACAATTAGATGGAGATTAGGTTCATATGATGAACCAAGAGGATTAGATTCATATAATGAATCAAATTGGATTAAGAGTAATCCTAATTGGGCTAATTGAGTTGGACTCAAGTTGATTCATGTGTTCAATGAGTCTAATTTATATTATGACTCATTGAATCAATTTAATTAAATGAATTACATTCATTATATTAAATTGGCTTGAATTAAATGGTTGGATTAGATCAACCATGAGAGAGATTAAGTCAAGTTTGACTTGACTTGAGAGGAAGAGGAAGAGTCAAGTTTGACTTGACTTTATGCCACATCATTTGTGACTTGACATTAAGTGGCCAATGATGATGTGCCACATCATCATAGTTAGCACATGTGTGTGCCACCTAATGGAGGTTACAAATCCCCTTTCAATTTAATGTGGCCGGCCACATTAAATGAGAAGGAGTTACATATGTGTGGCCGGCCACTTTGTGAATGAATGGGATTCATTTTCATTCAAGCCATTATTCCATCATCTTCTTCCTTGCTCTCTCTTCTTGCTCTCCCTCTCCTCTCTTGGCCGAACCTTACCAAGGTGCTAGCACACCTTTGTGTTAGGTTTCTCCACCTATTTGTTCGTATGGATACTTCTAGAGGGTTGTACACTTGACAACCTCGAGATCCGGCATCACTTGGAAGAGCGGGATACGCGAAGGGCTTCGCACCAAGGATAAACATTTTCTCTTAATGTAGATCTAGATGTAGGAAACTCGTACTCGTAAATTTTGTTTTATTTACTTTGCACGGATCCGGTGGCATGGAGGTTTCGGGGTTTCCGCGACGCGAAAAAATGATTTTCGCGGCCTGAAAAACCCAACATATAAATGAAGAGTAAAACAACATTACAATAAACATTTTGCTTTGCTTGCTTCTTTATCACTTTGGAATGTCTCTTGATGATTGAAAATACAGTAGCACTTTGCTCCAGATCCCCTAAGAATTAGCACCGAGAATCCTCCTTAAAATTATCTTTATAAGTCTGCTATTTAGGTTGATTTTTGCATACCAATTGATTGGTAGACTTCACCAATTGATTATTATCGAATCCAACCATTTAAACTTATAGAACGTCTATTTTTTTTACGTTACTAATAGATTGGAATGGTTGCACCCTATCTATCACATCAATCAATTCCATAATATTCTGTCCATTGTTATAGTGTACCACTTGATTTCTCCAATCTATTGAATCACCAATCGATTACACCAATCAATTAGTAAGTAATAAAAGTCTATATCTCTAAACAAGTTCCATTTTGTATCAAAAATCATCTCATTCTAATATCCGAGTCAAAAGTTATGACCTTCGAAATTTTACTTTGTCGAAACTTTCTCGTTACCTAGCATCCAATTAACCTTGACTTGTCGAGACTTCACGCCTTGTTGCTAAGTGTCTAGTCAACCATGTTGGGGATCGACGACCGGCTAGAAGGGGGTTGAATAGCTAGTTACCCCAAATCACTTTCCTACTTATTCGTTAGCACAGCGGAATACAAGGAATACAAATACGAATACGAAAGCTAATCTAAATACAAGATGAGAAAGAAAATCAAAGCAACACGCTTGTTTAATGTAGTTTAGAGATAAACCACCTACTCCATGGTTGTCCTTAAAGTGGATGATTCTGATCTATCGGTGGATGACTCCCTGGCAAACTCCGACTAGATCACGCAGCTCCTTGTGGGTGGAGAAACCTCACCACAACTCTCACAAGAACAGTTGAGATGCTAGGACACTGGTAGACTACTAATATGGGTTAACCACCTCTATTTCGTCAACCTTAACAAAGCTTCCAAGTCTTGGGTATATAGGCCATGGGTTGGAGAATCCCACCTACCAGTGGACTGGTAAAAGTACTAATAGACTGCCCTCTGTGGTAATTCGACCGTTACAGTTGACTAGTGGTTTTACCAGTCAACTGCTTCACACTGATTGAATGAACAAAGATATTCTGTTCCTTCCCAGTCGATTGACAAATCCATCAGTCGACTTGTAAACCCTAGAACCTAGGGTTTCCCTCCTCGAATATAATCTCTCAGCACTCGGATCCTCACGACTCACTAGAGTTTTCCTTACAGTCTTGACCTCTTGCCTTCAACCCTACTTCCTTTGGCTCTCATCCCTCGGATGCATTTAAGCCCATGGCTTGTCCCAATGACATCCTTCACGAATACCTCAAAGTACGCTTCCCTCGGCTCTTGTCCTTGTTGTCTTGTCTATAGTCCCTCGGATGCTCTATTCTTCACCAGACCTGAAGTCATCAAGCTGAGTCATATGTGTATCCTACAAATCTGCACAACTCAAATAAACATATCAAATAAAGGATAAACCTAACTTAAATCCTTTTCCTAAATATCAAAATATATGGTCACACGGATCCTCAAGATTGCATCCAACAATCTTTTTCTTTTTGATGTTTGACAATGCATTTAAGTTAGGGAAAACATAATAGCAAAATAATATGTTAATAATATATTTGGACTTACGTTGTCAAGGCTACACACTTGGACTTACATCGCCATGGAAATATGCAACATGCATTAAAACCTATCACAAGGCTCCCCCTACACCTATGCTCTCCATTGAGCTAAGAACTTTATCACAGGGATATTTACGAACATATCACAAGGTTTCCCCCACACCTAAGCTCCCCATTAGGTAGGATTTTCTCACCGCAAAGGCATTTAAGGTTTTCCCAACTAAAACCTTACTTCTCCCCCTTTTGCCTAATATCAAAAAGCTTCCAATAATACCCAAATTGTTGAAACTGTAGGGGAATCGGTGGCCGGCTCGAACGGGGGTTGGATAGACAGCACCCCCAAATACTCACTTCTTACTACGATGTTAGCTTGCGTAGCGGAATACAAACAAAACAAACAAGCTAAACACTAAAGAAATGCAAAGACTAAGAAAGAATAAGCAAACCGCTAACACGTCGATGTAACGTGGTTCGGAGATAGCTTGCTCATACTCCATGACTATCCGTATGGTGGACGATCCCTCAATCTGTCGGTGGATTAGTCCCCGGCAAACTCCGGCTATCTCAAATCGCTCCTTGTGGGTGGATAAACCTCACCACAACACCAACCAAGACTCTTAAGACTAGTAGACTACTAATTAGGGTTTACAACCACTAATTTCGTCAGCTCTAACCAAGCTCCCAAGCTTTGGTTATATAGCCCGCGGGTTGAAAATCCCGACTACTAGTCGACTGCCAAAACATGTAGTCGACTGCCCTTTGTGAAAATTCGACCGTTACATCCCACGGCTCGATACCAGTCGACTGCTAAAACTAGCAGTCGAATACTCCACACTAACCGAATGAACAGAAGCATTTTGTTCGCTGCCAGTTGACTGCACGGTCGACTGCTAAAATATACAGTCGACTGCTACAGTTACGCTACAGTACTGCTATAGTAACGCTACAGTCCCTCTAAAACTAGGATTTTACTCCGAGTACAATCTCTCATGCACTCGTACCCTCACCCTTATGACTCACTTGACGCTTCTTTGCAGCCTTGACCTCTTGCCTTCAAGCCTACTTTCTTTGTCTCTCGTCCCTCAGATGCATTCAAGCCCGCAGCTCGTCCCCAATGTCATCCTTTGCGTATGCCTCGAAGTCGCTTTCCTCAGCCCTTGTCCTCGTTGCCTTGTCCATAGTCCCTCGGATGCTCCATCCTTCACTGGACTTAGAATCATCAACCTGAGTCACATGTGTATCCTGCATACTTGCACACTCACATACACATATCAAATAACAAGGGTGAACCTAACTTAAACCCTTTGCCCAAATACCAAAACACATGGTCCCACGGACCATTGGGATTGCTCCAACAGAAACTTGATCATCCAAACTGACCCTAAACTCGTGTATTTATTCTCCAAGGGTCTCATACACCTATATGAGTTGTCCTGGCCAAAATCAGTGCTGAAAAATAGTTTCAAACTTGTATCAGTCGATTGCCCTTATCAAATTCAACTCACAGCGACATTCTGTGTTCGATAAATACTATTACCAATCGATTGGTACCCTTATTTAGCCCAAATTAGTATTTCTAACCCAACTTTAAAAATGGACTAATAATTCCATAGACATCTAAAAATCCCTAAATTTTGTGGAGATGTTTGTTTTAATCATGTCTACTTGGAAAAAGTACATTTAAAAATGTACATATCTCGGATCTCAAGATTGACACAAAATCTAAAACTATCTAAATGGTTCAATTGAACCTTAACCTAATGTCCTAGTTTTGGATTTCTCTTGATGTATTAGCCCATACTAAACCTCAATGCATCCCTAGCATTTGTTTATATGACATATATACATCTAAAACCAATTGTCATACAAGCTGAACCCAAATCATATTTTCATGCATGAAACTTAACCCAATTGTGCCAATTCCCTAGGTTTGAGACTCAAGTCCGTCTCCAAACCACTTTGGCACATTTGATGACCCATCTAGAATCCTAAGTACAACTCACTTGAGATCCATTGGCCATGGGTCCCAAATTGACTCATTAAACTCCTCTTAGAGCTCTTAACTTTAGTCACCTCGCTAGGTGACTCATCCATAATTACTAGGTCACATCAGTGTACCTCGGGTGACACTTGGCCTACAAACTTAACCTTAGACACCTTGTCCTTGGTTATTTTCTCCTTACCTTTAAATGGCTTCCCCTTTCCATTTCTTAACTTTGCTTTGTTATAGTCATATGCAACCCTACATAAGACTTTCCCTTAGCCTTAGAGACATTAGATTAGTATCCCAAATTTGATCTATCATTGTTAAGTTTTTGACTACCCAACATTGTATCTAACCCTAGAGATCCAACCGTGAATCTTGTTAGGGTTTTCTCCAAATTATCAAGCTTTACCTTCAAAACTTGAATTTTCTTTTCTAGACTCCTAATTCTAGAATTAACTTGTCCACATTGGGCATTCCTAGACCTACCAATCTTTCTAGGCATGTGTCTCCTCTTTTGGGGATTAATGCCTAGGTTCTCCTTAAGTCTACCATTACTAAATTTAGCATGAATAAGTCTCCTAGGGTTATGATCTACATTGACCCAATTTCTATTATGATATTTAAAACCAAAATTATGCATGGATAAATATTGACAATTATTTCTAGCATGTATGGAGGAATTTAAATTTGAATTAATCTTCAAGTTAGGGTATACCTCCCTTACCCTTAAAGCTCCCCCTTGACTTGAGCTCTTCTTCTTTTCCCATTTCTTCAAATGTGTTAGCTTCTTGAGCTCTCCTCTTCTTGGGCACTTCATGTGGTAGTGAACACACTCACCACACATGAATCATCTAATATGCTTCTTCTTCTTTTTCTTCCTATAACTCAAATTAGATTCTAAAATAATTGAATTGAGTTTAGGAGTTACCTTCTTATTACCCAATGGTCACCTATGTAAGGGATCGGTGGTCGACTTAGCAGGGGGTTAGATAGACAGCGCCCCCAAATAATCGCTTTTCCTACGATGTTAGTTTACACAGCGGAATAATACTAAAACAAACAAGCTAAATAATAAAGGAAAGAAAAACAAGCAAATCGCTAACACATTCATTTAACGTGGTTCGGAGATTAGGGCTCCTACTCTACGGCGTGTCTGTAAGGTGGACGATCCCTCAATCCATCGGTGGATTAGTCCCCGGCAAACTCCGGCTAGCTCAAACCTCCTTGTGGGTAGAGAAACATCACTACAAACTCACCAATACCTCTTGGACACAAGGGAAACTCTTGAGCACTTGTAGACTACTAATTAGACTTTAACCAAGTCCAATTTCGTCAACTATAACCAAGCTCCCAAGGTTTGGTTATATAGGCCACGAGTTGGAAACTCCGCCTACCAGTCAACTGCTAAAACTAGCAGTTGACTGCCCTTTGTGGAAATTCGACCGTTACATCCCAATGGCTGGATACCAGTCGACTGCCAATCGACTGCTCCACACAAACCGAGCGAGCAGAAACATTCTGTTCACTGCCAGTCGACTGCACCAGTTGACTACACCAGTCGACTGCTAAAAATAGCAGTCGGCTACTACAGTAAATGCTATAGTAATTGCTACATTACTGCTACAGTAACCCCTAAACTTATGATTTTGCCCCGAGTACAACCTCTTAGCACTCGAACCCTCACCCTTATGACTCATTTGGCGCTTCTTTGCAGTCTTGACCTCTTTCCTTCAAGCCTACTTCCTTTGGCTCTCGTCCCTTGGATGCATCCAAGCCCGCGGCTCATCTCCAATGCCATCCTTCGCGTATGCCTCGAAGTCACTTCCCTCGGCCCTTGTCCTCGTGCCTTGTCCATGGTCCCTCGGATGCATACAAGCCTGCGGCTCATCCCCAATGCCATCCTTCATCGGACCCGAAGCCATCAACCTGAGTCACATGTGTATCCTGTAAACCTGCACAACTCAAATACACATATCAAATATAAGGGTGAACCTAACTTAAACTCTTTGCCCAAACACCAAAGCACATGGCCGCATGGACCATTGGGATTTCTTCCAACAATCTTCCCCTTTTTGATGTTTGGCAATACGTTTAAGTTAGGGAAAATATAATAGCAAAATAATATGCTAAAAACAATGGACTTACGATGCCAAGGCTACGCACTTGGACTTACACCACCGAATGAACTAACATTACCAAGGCTACACACTTGGATTTACACCGCCAAACGGACTTACAATGCCAAGGCTACACACTTGGACTTACAACGCTGAATGGACTTACGTTGCCAAGGCTACACACTTGGACTTACACTGCCGAATCACAAACAATGCAACATGTATTTGAACATATCCCAAGGCTCCCCCTACACCTAAGCTCCCCATTGAGCTAGGAATTTTATCACAGGGGTATTTAAGAACCTATCATAAGGCTCCCCCTACGCAAAGGCACTTAAGGTTTTCCCAACTAAACTTTACTTCTCCCCCTTTGTCTAATATCAAAAAGCTCCTAACAATATCCCAATTGTCGAAAACTTAATCATCAAATTGACCCTAAACTCGTGTATTTATTCCCCATAGATCTCATACACATATACCAACTGACCCGGTCAAAATCTAGTGTTGAAAACACTTTCAAACTGGTATCAGTTGACTGCAAGAAGTACCAGTCGACTGCCCTTATCGAAATGAGCTTACAGAGACATTCTGTGCTAACTGTAGCAGTCGACTGGTATGCTATTTCTGAAAAAATCAACCTTTTCTGACAAACTTCAGAAATACACCAGAAATTCCACAAACCTCCAAAAATTCTCAAATTTTGTGGAGAGGTTTATTTTATCAATGTCTACTTGGGAAAAATATATATAAATATATAATTATCAAAAATTCCAAGATTGATACAAAATACAAAACTAACTAAAAAGTTCAATTGAATCTTGACCTAAAGTCCTAGTTTTGGCTTCCTCTTGATGTATTTGCCCATACAAACCCACAATGCATCCCTAGCATTGGTTTATATGGCATCTATATATCCAAAACCAATTATCATGCTATATGACCCCAATGTCATATTTCTAAGCATGAAACATAAACCAATTGTGCCAAATCCCTAGGTTTGAGACTCAAGTCCGTCTCCAAACCACTTGGCACATTCCTTGGCTCGTCTAGACTCCCAAGTAAAGTCCACCTGAGATCCATTGGCCATGGGTCCCAAATTGACTTTTTGAGCTCCCCATAGAGCTCTTAGCCTTAGCCACCTCCTTAGGTGACTCATCAACAATTGCTAGACCATATCGGTGCACCTCCGGTGACACTTGGCCTACAAACCTAACCTTTTTAACCTTGGACACCTTATCCTTGGTTAATTTCTCCTTACCTTTAAATGGCTTTCCCTTGACATTTATTGACTTCTCCTTACTATAGTCATATGCAACCCTAGCATAAGACTTTACCTTAGCATTGGAGACACTAAATCAGTATCCTAAACCTGATCTATCATTGTTGGGTCTTTGGCTACCCAACACCATACCTAAACCCTTAGATCCAACATTAAATCTTTCTAGGGTTTTCTCCAATTTATCAAGCTTTGCCTTCAAAGCTTGATTTTCCCTTTCTAGGTTCCTAACCCTAGAATTGATTTGTCCACATTGGACATTTCTAGACCTACCCATTTTTCTAGGTATATGTCTCCCCTTCTTGGGATTAATGCCTTGGGTCTCCTTAGGTCTATCATTTTTAGATTTATCATGTATTGGTCTCCTAGGGTTTTGATCTACACTTACCCTATTCCTATCATGATATTTAAATCCAAAATTTTGCATGGGCATATAATGATTAACATTATTTTTCCTAGCATGTAAGGAGGAATAAAAATTTGAATTGTTTTTAAATTAGGGTATACCTCCCTTACCCTTGAAGCTCCCCCTTGACTTGAGCTCTTCTTCTTCTTCTTCCATTTCTTCAATTGTTCCAACTTATTGAGCTCTCCCTTCCTAGGGAATTTTGTGTGGTAGTGTCCCTTCTCCCCACACGTGAAGCACACAATGTGCAATCTCCTCCTTTGGGCTTCTTCATTCCTACAACCCTTGTTAGTATTTAAATTAACTTGAATAGGTTTACGAGTTACCTTCTTCTTACCCATTGGGCACCTACTCTTGTAGTGTCCCTTCTCATTACAACCGAAGAAAATGATATGGTCCTTTGACTTGACTTCGGTGAAGGTACTTGCTAGGTTGACCACTTCCAAGACCTTTTCTTCATCCTCTTCACTTGTCTTGGATTCTTCTTCAACCTTTGAGGATGTCTCCTCATCCACACTAGTGGATGGCATTTCTTTATCCTTCTCCTCTTCGGATGTTGAGCATGGCTCAACTTTCGGTTGCTTAACTTCCTCTCCTTGAGTAATTGAATCCATCTCCTTGGGCTCTACCTCTTCATGTGTAGACAAAAGTTCCTCTCCTAGAACTTTCTTCAACTTATTCCACAACTCGTGGGCATTCTTGTATTCACCTACACGACTTATCACGTTAGAGGGTAAAATTTTAATCAACATTGATATTACCTTTGAATTTGCCTCCGATCGTATGGTTTGCTCCTCCGTCCAATGTCATGGTCGGAGCTTCTTCCCTTTCTTGTCTCTTGGGACTTTGAATGGCTCTTCAACCACCATCATTGTGCCCCAATCTGTCTCGAAGAAGTTATTCATCTTCATCATCCAAAAGGTGATATCCCATAAGCTTCCTCCTTCGAACTTCGGCGGTTCTATTAAGTCGGTCTTCTTGTATTTGCTCTTCTCAGCGATTAGTTTGGTGAAGTGCGACCTCGGCTCTAATACCACTTGTAAGGGATCGGTGGCCGGCTTGCAAGGGGTGTTGGTTGGTCCTAGGAATATCGTACTGGTTTCCCTGTACAAAAATTTTGTACAAATCCTGAACCTTTCCTAACAACCTATTGTGTTCTTTAGAAATTAAATTCGGAATTGCAAACGGAACTTAACATTATTAATTCCAAATTTAACTTATCTGTTCTTAGAGGTTTAGACTTGGATCGCAAACGATACTTAACATTATAGATCCAAATTCACCTATGTTACAAATTCAATTAAATATTTATTTTGAAAATCGGCTCCCAAGTCAAACATGGCCAGGCACTTGGCCTTCTTGGGTATGGGAACATCCACCACTGCCTCGACAAAGCCTCTTAACAAAATTCAATATTTAATTTCCTTATATAACTCTAGGTTTAACCAAAAAGAACAATCGAATCACAAGATCAAAAAACAAAAGAAACAAAAATTCGAAGCAAATCTGAATATCTAAAATCTCTAGCCTCTTGTGTTTGAAATTCATACAAAGAAAAACTAGTATGATGCGGAAAATAATTACTAGTTATACCTTTCTTTGTATGCAACGACCTCTTGATCTTCTACCGTATTCCTCTTCTTATCTTGGACGTCGTGTGGGCGATGATCTTCCAAGACGAGAACCACCCAAGCCCTTCTTCTTCCTTCTTCCAAGTTTCGGCCAAGCAAATTTCTCCAAGAGATAGCAAGTCTCGGCCACCACCACCAAGCTCCAAGGGATCCTAGAAACAAAGCCTCCTTTTCCTCCTTCTTCTCTGATCCTGTCTGAGAAGCTGGACACGACGGAGATCTGGAAGAAAGAAACACACCGTGCTGATGAAGAATAATGTTTGCCGAATTCCAATCCGAGAAACCCAAAGCGGATCGGAAAAAAGTGGAGTTATCAGAGGATTTCCTCGTATGAAGACCCGATGATGAGGAAGAAAACCAAATCTGAAGAGAAGAAACCCAGATCCGAAGCTTCCAGGACTTCCTGCGCACAAGAGACCAACCAACACTATCGTCAGTGACCTAAGACTGGGGTGGGAATCCCTGGCTAGGCCCTCTGACGCTCAAGTCAATGATCTCTCTTCGTATGGATGAAGGAAAAAGAAGATGAACAGTAGATGAGGAAATTAGGGTTACGAGTGTGCACGATGATGTGAACTTGTGAACTTACCTTGCCAACGGAGAGGATTCCCCTTTTTATACCACTTCATATAACCTCCGTAGTCATGAAGTGGACCCCGGTTTGTTAGAGTTTGTTATGAGATGACGTCAGCTATGTACTTGTGGTGAATCACTTTTAAGGAATCTTTTTTGTACCCCAGATGTACCTTCTTGGTCGTTTAGCACCTGCAAAATAATATAAAAACACATTTCCCGCCAAAAATATATATATTTTCTGTCATATAGTTACATACTATAGATATCTCCATTAATCATCATGTCACTCCTTTTGCTGTAATTAATTCCATCTACCAATATTCCTTATATCTATCGAAGTCAATATATTCTATCAAGTGTCTTTCCCAGTCACGGGTCAATCGACCGGTCTCGGCTTTCCTTCTGGGCGATATATTTCGGTCGATATAGACTTATCTCTTATGTACCGACTGATATTTGCCTACCTCAAAGTCTTTCTCTTTGGAAGTATGTTTCGTTCGATGTAAATCTAACTCCGCTTGAAGGTATGTTTCGACCGATATTAGCCTAACTCCGCCTGGGCAGTATGTCCTGGCCGATATTAACCTAGCTCTGCCTAGGAGGTATGTCTCGGTCGATATTTGCCTACCTCAAAGTCTTTATCCTGGGAAGTATGCTTCAATCGATGTAAATCTAACTCCGATTGGAGGTATGTCTCGGCCGATATTAGCCTAACTCCGCCTGAGCAGTATGTCCCCGCCGATATTAACCTAGCTCTACCTAGGAGGTATGTCTCGGCCGATATTTGCCTACCTCAAAGTCTTTATCCTGGGAAGTATGCTTCGATCGATGTAAATCTAACTCCGATTGGAGGTATGTCTCGGTCGATATTAGCCTAACTCCGCCTGGGCGGTATGTCCCGGTCGATATTAACCTAGCTCTGCCTAGGAGGTATGCCTCGGCCGATATTTGCCTACCTCAAAGTCTTTCTCCTGGGAAGTATGTTTAGATTGATGTAAATCTAACCCCGATTGGAAGTATGTCTCGGCCGACATTAGCCTAACTCCGCCTTGGCGGTATGTCCGGGCTGATATAAACCTTAACTCCGCCTGGGAGGCATGTCCCGGCCGATATTAGCCTACCTTCCCCTGGGAGGTGTGTCCCGACCGAGATAAACCTAACTACCTCTGGGAGGTGTGTCCCGGCCGAGATAAACCTAACTCCCCTTGGGAGGTGTATCCCGGCCGATATTGGCCTATCTTCTTGGTTTCTTTACCCCCTTTTCTCTCCTTATCAGGGGCCTATGAAACCTTACCCATATCACTAGCCTTCCCTTCAAGTCTAGTCGAAGGAGGTGTAGACGACTGACTAGACATAAGTCTGGTTTTGTCTTTTCTTGCCCGTGACTCTGCTCCAGATATTGAAATGACCTCACAGATTTTGTGTACCACTGTCTCAGTAAATTAAGTATAGCAATCCTGTGAGCCTTTTGCTCCTTTAAATAGGGCTACACCCTTCTCTTCATCCACAACCCATCTCAGTTCTTTTCCTTCCTTACCACCTTTTATTACTAAGGCTATGGTCTCGAATCCTCCCCTTTGGGGGCGGCTTTTGTTGGACCAGGTGAGATCTATATATGAGTTTGTTGGGATTTTTGTTCCGGCTACCTCTAGAGTTCAAGGGATTGTCTTAAGAGATGAAGCTTCACAGTTCAGATTTTTCATCCAAAGATGCCGATGCTCTGAAGGACTCAAGGAACTTCAGAGAGATTTTTGCTACTCATAGAGGGGCAGCCAAATGACCCAGGGGTGCTATGTGAAGGGCACAACACATGTTACCCTTGGGCTATACTTGGTCACTCCACTTGCCGAGCTCTAGGGCTTGAGAGGGGAAGTGGTTTTTACATTTACTTTTCCATCATGGAATGAATAAATGTTTCCCTGTCTCATTTCCCTTGAGCTTTTCTGTTTTTGTTGCTTTCTTCATTCCGGGCAGAATATTGCCACTTATGTGCCTTGGCAAGCCTGGGCGAAGTGAGATATTTCCATCTCTGCACCATGGTAAGTTTGAATCCAGTGGGATTGAAATTTTCTAAGTGTTGTGAGAGCTTGTGTTTGTGAACTTTGTTATTTGTCTGAGGCTTACTGTTCTGAGGGGAAATGTAACATTATGTATTTGATCAGATTCTAAGTGTAACAACAGACTCTTGCATCAAATTAAATGATTCTATGGAATCTTTCTGTAATTTACAAGAGTAAATGTAATGCTGCGTTCTACATATCCTATATATCATTTATCATGACCGAGGCTGTCTTAACTATTGGCATACTTCTATATCATGACTAGTATTATAATCAAAGTCATATCGGCTAATATAAAATTAATTCGATCAATATTAGTTTGTATTTCATAAGGACGTTAATTTAAAATCTGTCATTCTCCTAAATCTTCATCCTTAAATGTTTTTGTCCTTAGCTTGGACTTTAGTCAAGAAAATCAATCCTTTTCACTTTTTCATGTCCAGTTAATCACGTCTTCTTTTGAAGCTTCCTAGCTGGTGATTGGTTCTCCTTCAGGTGAGAGAATGTTAGAAGCATACCCCGAGACGCTACCAACTCCAGCGTGATCCGACCTATCACATCCGATATAAATGTTTTTATGATGGTATGACACATACTTTATCTGACTGACACGTCACGTGGGTCTTTTGCCTTTCTATTACGATCCTAAGCGTCTACTGCAATAAAAGTGCTTTGATCTGACGACAATTGTGTGCTTTTCAAATCCTAAACCCTTCGTCTCCTTTTAAACTTTGTCCTTTCTTTTTTCTTCTCTAGAGTTCTTTTCTTGCTGCTGCCTTCAACCAAATCCCGGGCTCACCGTTTCTCGACGATCTCTTTCCTTGTCTTCAGTAAGTAATCTGTTGCTTCACTAGCCTATATTTTTGTCCATGGCTGAAGAAGCAATTGCTCCTTGGTATGTTCATATGTCCTCTTCCTTTGATAAAAATGCGAGGCTAGCTATCCGTCGTCAGTATGAAATTCCCAAGGAATACGGTATCATAATCCCAAAATCAACTGATCGTCCTCATCGTCCCCCTGATAATTGCGTGAACTTTTTCAGGGACCAGTTGATAGGGGGCTTAAGATTCCCCATTCCTTCTTTCTTGATTGAAATAAGTCAATACTTTGATATTCCTTTGCAACAATTTGCCCCCAATGCATTTCGTTATCTATGCGGTACTTACATGTTGTTTCGTTTGCGGGACATTCCTCCTACTCCTCAAAATTTCTTCATGTTATCTTATCCCAAGTGCTCGGAACCTGGTGTCTTCTTATTCCAGTCACGAACTAAAATGGTTCTTTTTGGAGATATGCCATCGTCTCTCAAAGTCTGGAAATCTCATTTTTTCTTCTTAAAGTTTCCAAGATCTATTCCTTGGTCTCATGCTTGGAAATCTTTCTTGCCCCCCTTGCCCGACGTCAAGGACTTTCATCTTCATCCTTCTTTCCCCATCTATTGTGAGAAATTGTTAAATCATCGACTTTCTATTCTTAAGTGGCTACGAATTGATCTCCTATACTTGTTTGGCTTAAGCCCTGTCAGACCTGATACTCGAGTTCCTTTAGGTAACACCTTATTTCTTTCTTCTTATTTTTAACTAACTAAACTAATTTTCTTCTCTATGTAGTGGTTAGCTTCTACGATGCTTTGATTAACGAAGAACTACGTGTGGAAGAAGACATACTTCGCGCCAAGGAAGCCGAACTTCTAGCGACTATTGCTCTTCCACCCCCAATTGAAGAACCAGCCCCTTTAGCTGAAGTACCCAGTTCTTCGGGCGCTCTTGAAGCTGTTGAAGCTCCTGGAGATCCTTCTGCAGAGATCCTTCCCAATCCTGTACCCATTGTCACCTCTCCAGCAGCTGATGTCGTCTCCTCTTCTGCCCCTCTTCCTCTCATTGAGCTCACGTCTCCTGGTGGCTCTGGTAAATCGATAACTGAACTTTCTAAGGGTAAACGCCCCGGCAAAAATTTACTAGAGCTCCTCCTTCGAAAAGGAGGCTCCTCCTTCCTGCTGACAAGCTGGTTTCAGAAGGTTTTGCTCCGGCTGACCTTACTTCTGATGAACCGACGCTGGCGGAACTCTACCCTTCTCTTAATTTTCCTGCTCAACGCCAGCGCCTCTGGTGATGTCTCTTTTACTTTTCCTCTATCCATTCCAACTTCTGGATCTTTACCTTTCTCGCCTTCTTCTTACTTGGTCTTTGCTCCCCCATCTATTCCTACTTCTTCCTTCTCGGCTGGTCCCTCTACCATTCCTGTTCTCCCCATATTACTAGGGGGTTCTTTTGCCAGCTCTTGGGATGAAGTTCGTCCCCTTTTTGAAGAGCTCTCTATTCCTGAGGCAATCGATCGTTTCTCTCATAAGAAGAATCTAGTGCGTTTACTAATGCTTGCTTTCTATTTTTCAACTGTTATCTTATGACTTTTCATTATACTTCCAGCGATGGATAGAGAATATGGGTTTTTCTCGACTACTGCACAACTTATACACTGATAACAAGAGGTTGAGATCTGAAAACAATAAGCTAAAACAAGAGGTTGCTGAATTATCTTCTGCTGCGTTTTTTGCTGCTGCCAAGAAACAACTTGAGGCTCAGATTGAAAGTCTTGAAGCACAATTTAAATTAGCTACAGACCTCAACCAAGAACTGACTTCAAAACTTGGCGAGCTAAAAGATAATTATGAAGTAGAATTGACTGAGAAGCTCAAAGCCCTGCAACTGAAAGAAGATGAGGTAGCATCTCTGAACATCTTCCTTGATTCAGCTAAAGCCGAGGTTTCTGCCAAAGAAGATAAATTAAAGACCTCTCAGATGGCATTGGTGGTCTACAAGGGGAACGAGGATGTTCGTTACAAGAAACGGGCCACCGCTATGATTGAATCTACTGAATTCAATAGACCGATTGTGAGGTCCATCCTATCCGCTTTTACTACAGGAGCAAAAGGAGCAATTCGACAATTGGAAGAGGAGGGCTACTTAGCTCGTGTCCCTCCTCCTAATTTCTTAAATCGTCGCAAGCTTATTGAGAACAAGCCTCCTGATCTGTACCCTAAGCTGACTCTAACTTAAATTCAAGTTATCGAAGCTCTGTAATGATAATCTGATAAACTCATGTGACTCTGATTATTCCCTTTTGGTTGTTAATCTTACTCTTTCTCAGGATAACTATCTGTTTTATGTAAATGTATCCAATGTTGTTTAGTTTGTCATCATACGATCTTTCCTAACAGCTCGTTTCCTGATGACTGGTCGATATATATCAGGATCGATAAATATCGCCCGATATTTCATAGTTTAGTCATATCTCACCCGATTTAACACAGCTTTATTATGCTATCCTTAATATTGGTCAATTTATTTTACTCGACCGGTTTACCCTTGTGTCTTCATATGTCCTTTTCTTGTATTAATCGAGTCTAATGGGGTTTTATTATAGTGTATATTATTTGACTCATTATGATAAGCTTTTGGTCGACACACTGGCCTGCTCTTTTGTCTCGGCCGATCCATCAGAACCGCCCGATTCATATCTATGAATCTCACTTAGTAATTTTCGACCAGATTCTATCTGCTAACAAATACCTTGCGCTTAATTCCTTCCTCATTTTATTACGCCAATAATTTGACTTTAATGTCTATAGAGTTTCCTCAAAAATTATTTTCGGTGAACCTTTATACACTTTTCGAGGAAGATCATTCAACTTTACTTCTTTCTTTTGTTTTTATCCTTTTGAGGTTATTCCTTATTTATGACGATTGGGGTTCTGAATACCTTGTCCTCTTCTTCTTTCCTTCCACTATCTCTATTTGGGGGTTTTAGTACAGGGTCAAAAGAAACATAAGGGTTTTACGAAGTTTTCTTCCGCTTTTCTCATCTCTGTTCTTCTTCCCTGATTCCTCTTCCTTTCATTGTTCTTTTCCATGGCAACTTCCTCTCCAGCATAGTTTCTCTCGTGCACTTCCAACCTTATAGATACAGAAGAAGTGGATTTACAAGCGACCTATGGTTTTCCTTCTTATATCATCCGTCCCGCTCCTCATGAGGGTCCACATCTTCCTCCCTTAGGGTGTATCTCTATCTTCAGAGATCAAGTCTTACAAGGTTTTCGATTTCCTCTTCATTCTTTCTTCTGTGATGTTAGTTTTTATTTCAATATTCCACTAAACCAATTTGTTCCTCAATCCTTTTCTATCCTCGTGGATTTTATCGGGGTATCTAAACTGTTGGATTTTCCCCTATCTCCCCGTCTCTTTCATCATTTCTTCATTCCCCGGTGGGTAGATGTTGGTGTTTTCAAGTTCCAATCTCGTCCCAAGGCCATTTTGTTTAACCGCATTCCTCCTCAGGGGGAATGGTATCGTAAATTTTTCTATATGCGTCTCCCCTCTCCCCCTCCATTTCCTATTCAATGGATACACGACTTACCTCCGCTTCCTATCACTCACAATCTCCTCAACGATCCTTCCGTTACTCTTGCTTTATCTAAATTGAGGGGAGCGAAATTTAGTTTGCCGCATCTAATTGAGGAGGGTTTGATGTTTCCCTTTGGGATAGACAACATTGACACTCCTTTGGATAGCTCTTTTGGTAGGTATAATCATTTCATTTCACCTTTGCTAATTAGCATATCTCTTTGATAATGGTGTTTATCCCCTGTATTTCAGCTGATGTTCTTCTTCCGGCTTTTATGTACAAGAATTCTGCTATGACTAAGTCTTTTGTCAATAATCTTGGAGAAGAATGGTTGTGCGCCCACCGATCCAATCCTAATTCCTCCACGTTGGGCTTGCTTTCCAAGGAAGAACGCCAAGAAGAAGCTGTCGCAACCATGGAAGAGGAGGAAGAAGAACTTTTTGTTACCTTAGTTAAAAAGCCAAATCTCACTAAGGACTCTCCCTTTGGCGATTTCTTTGGCACTTTTGTGCAAGCTCCTCTTGTCCCGGCGCCTATTTCTCTCTCGAGAGAGGTAAGGCACCGATAACTCTCACCCATATTATCTCTAATCCTGCTCTTAGGATGATGAGGCCCGGTCTACTTATCCCTTCTTCTTCTATTATTTCAGCTCCTCCTACTTCTGCTTCTGAGCTGGCCGTTATCCCTCCTGTGTCCTCTGCATCCTTGGCATTGGTCTTGCCTCCCTTGGCTTCTAGGCCTCGAACAAAACGAACACCTTGTCAGCGATCCTCTCCAGGTGTCAGTCCTTCAGCCGTTAGTATTCCCACAACTGCAACAACCCCTTCTACACTGTTACCTTCTACTCCATCTAGTTCTTCCCCTGCTTCTCTTGTTTCTACTATCCCCTTCCCTTCTATTGCCTCCTCTTCTTCTCTGCCTCCTGCTTCCTCCCTTCCCCATCCTTTATTTAAACTGGCCGCAGGCTTACCTTCTCAATTGGGACAGCCCTCTAGTCCACCTAGCTATGGCACTTTGCAACTACAAGGTTTATTAGCCGAATCATAGATGCAGGGTTATGAACAACTAAGAGGCCTTAGTCTCCCACATCGAGCTGATCGCCATAGTCGTCAGGCAGTGGCTGTAAGTATTTCTAGTTATATGTTATCAACTTTGTATCTTCATCTTTAACTTACATTATCCTTTTGTTTAGTTTCTTGCCACAAGTCTACATATCGACCAGCTACTTACAGCTAAGGATTATGAGAACAATAAGTTGAAAGCTCAACTGGAGACGTTGAAGGCTGCTTCACCTTCTTCTAACAATGATATGGCTCAGTTGCAAGAGAAGGTGGCCTTGCAAAATCAATAGTTGGGGACCTTGAAACAAGAATTGGAGGAGTGTCAACAACTATTGAAAGATAAAGAGCTTGCCAGAAGGACGTTAGAATTACAGGTGGATAGGCTACATTCTGGTCTTCAACTAGAGATGGCTTTAAAAGAGAAAGCTCTCTCAGATGCTTCCCAGAAAAGTCTTATTTTAGAGAAAGTAGAGAAGCTCCACAATGCTTGTCTTTCTGACCAAGCTCAGGACTTAGCCTCTCATGATTTCATTCTCCTACAGGAACAAGAGCAGAGGAAAGCTCAAGATGTTGAATTATCATTGCTCGAAAAGGAATTGGAGCAGCTTAAATCAGAGAAGGATGCTTTGAAAGATCAAAACGCAAAACTACAAGCTGATTTTCAAAGTTACAAGGAGCAAGAGAAGAACCGGTGGGAAGAGTGGCGTCAGACTTATTTAAAGTCTTCAGTCTTTGCTCGGGAATTCGTTCGTAGGATAGTAGTTGCTCTAAATCATTCCGTATCAGGAGTTCTTCAACAATTAAGAGAGGGTGGTTACCTACCTAAGGAACCTCCCCTTTCTTTTATAAATCGTCGCAGGCTTAATGAAGAGCTACCCGCAGACTTAAAAGGCCCTTTTCCGAATGTTTAAGGAGATCATTCATAAAAGACTTGTACTATAAGAACTGATAATGAAAAGAAGTGCCATTAAAGCTGGGTAATTAGGTACTTGCAGTATATAAGAAATTCTTGATACTTACTTGCTTCTTTATCATGCTGGTTTAAGAATACCCCTTCTGAAATGCTTTTGAGTATTGAGTATAAACTTTATTCAAGAACTCCTAGCTTATCTCGTGAAGTTAAGCCTTGTCCTGATGAATTCTTCTGCAGACAACATCTGGTATACTTCATAATTCCAAAAGAATGCATAATTTCAATTGATCTCTAGATAAAGCACTATGTAAAATTCCTGAGTTCTAAGCTGAATATATTATTCTAGGCGAATTTTAAATAAAGACTTCCAAATGGATGGGCTTCCAAATGAATAATGTATCATATGTATAGCATCCCTTTTGAATCCTGGTCTCATGTCCGCATAACCCCGGTCGATTAGGCCTTGAAATTATAAGATTCCTCACTCAATTGTGCTCTGCGATGATTTAGAGTCTCCGGTTCCTCCCATGAAGACCCGTTCGAGTTACTTCATGAGATTTCCCGATCGACTTATGTTCTGAGATGGTTTAGAGTCTCCGGTTCCTCCTATGAAGACTCGTATGAGTTGCTTCATAAGATTTCCCGATCGACTTATGTTCTGAGATGGTTTAGAGTCTCCGGTTCCTCCTATGAAGACCCGTCCGAGTTGCTTCATAAGATTTCCCGATCGACTTATGTCCTCTGATGGTTTAGAGTCTCCGGTTCTTCCTATGAAGACCCGTCCGAGTTACTTCATAAGATTTCCGGATCGACTTATGTCCTCTGATGGTTTAGAGTCTCCGGTTCTTCCTATGAAGACCCGGCCGAGTTACTTCATAGAATTTCCCGATCGACTTTTGATCTATACTGGTTTAGAGTCTCCGGTTCCTCCTATGAAGACCCGTCCGAGTTGTTTCATAAGATTTCCTGATCGACTTGTGATCTCAACTGGTTTAGAGTCTCCGGTTCCTCCTATGAAGACCCATCCGAGTTACTTCATAGAATTTCCCGATCAACTTGTGATCTTTGATGGTTTAGAGTCTCCGGTTCCTCCTATGAAGACCCGTCCGAGTTACTTCATAGAATTTCCCGATCGACTTTTGATCTGTACTGGTTTCGAGTCTCCGGTTCCTCCTATGAAGACCCGTCCGAGTTACTTCATAGAATTTCCCGATCGACTTGTGATCTTTGATGGTTTAGAGTCTCCGGTTCCTCCTATGAAGACCCGTCCGAGTTACTTCATAGAATTTCTCAATCGACTTTTGATCTGTACTGGTTTAGAGTCTCCGGTTCCTCCTATGAAGACCCGTCCGAGTTACTTCATAGAATTTCCCGATCAACTTGTGATCTTTGATGGTTTAGAGTCTCCAGTTCCTCCTATGAAGACTCGTCCGAGTTACTTCATAGAATTTCCCGATCGACTTGTGATCTTTGATGGTTTAGAGTCTCCGGTTCCTCCTATGAAGACCCGTCCGAATTACTTCATAGAATTTCCCGATCGACTTTTGTTCTATGTAAAAATATGATATTTGTACTAACCTTGTGACAGTTTTTAAGTTTTCTTGACTTTTCTTGAGGGGAGCTGAACAGGCCTTTAGGATTTCCCCCTGTTGATTGCTTGAAATAGAAAATGAAGGTTCTATTGATATTTATCAATCTGCATGAATCATATTCATTTCCAGTGGTGATATTTGTTTTTCCTGGTTTTCATTAAAAGAAGTAAAGTACATGATCTGCAGGTAGACTTGTCCTCAGTTCACCAGGGACTTCAAATAATTGTGAACACATTCTTAAATAGTATGATCTAGTCAGGTTCGATAAGGCTGTAAATGATTAGCGCTCCAAGGGCGCTCCAAAATTCTCCCTTTAGCATCTTGGAGATAATATGAGCCTGATGCGAGCTTTTCTACCACTTTGTAAGGTCCTCCCCATTGTAGCGCCAACTTACTGACATCTCCAACAGGTTTAATTCGTTTCCATACCAAATCCCCTACTTGGAAGAATCTGGGGATAACTCTTTTGTTATAGTTTTGCCTCATCCGCTGTCGATATGATACAAGACGGGTAGCAGCTTTATCTCTTATTTACTCTATCAAATCTAGCTCCATAAGTCGTCGATCTCCGTTGTCCTCATCATATAATTGTCTTCTATCAGACTCTACCCCCACCTCGATGGGAATTATTGCTTCTCCTCCATAAACTAACTGAAAAGGCGTGATTCCTGTAGCTTCCCGGGGTGTAGTACGGTAAGCCCAAAGAACACTGGGTAATTCATCTACCTAGCTACCCCCGACATGATCCAATTTAGTTTTTAGACCTCTAATAATCTCCCTATTGGTTACCTCTGCTTGGCCATTGCTTTGTGGATAAGCTACAGAGGTGAAGGCCTGAGTAATGTCGTAACTGTTGCACCAATCTAAAATCCTATCCCCTTGGAATTTCCTTCTATTATCAGAGACTAATTTATGAGGAATGTCAAATCTGCAAATTATATTTTTTCATAAGAATGTAATAACTGCATCTTCAGTAATCCGAGCAAGTGGTTCTGCCTCCACCCATTTAGAAAAATAATCCACTGCTACCAATAAGAACCTTCATTGAGCAGCTGCCATAGGAAACGGACCTACTATGTCCATGCCCCATTGATTAAAGGGACATGAAACTATAGAGGTCCTTAATAACTGTGTGGGATGATGTGATATATTTTGATATTTTTGACAAGAAATACAAGTTCTTACCAACTTGTTGGCATCTTCATGTAGAGTGGGCCAAAAATAACCTACTAACAGAATTTTGCGAGCCAGAGATCTCCCTCCTATATGACTACCACATGAACCTTGATAAACTTCTTGTAAAATAAACTGTATATCTTCTGTGCCAATACACTTGAGTAAAGGTCTGGAAAAAGCCCTTTTATATAATTGTTCTCCTACCATAGTATACTGGGCAGCTCTTTTCTTAAATACCCTGGCTTGTTCTGTATTGCTGGGAAGAATACCTTGTTGTAGATAAAATATAATCTGAGCCCTCCAATCACTTTGAATTTCTGCTTCAGCATGTCTTTCAATACAAGATACAAACAGAGTTTGTTCTACGGGCCTATCTAAACTCCATGGCACTATAGCAGAGGCCAATTTAGCCAATTCATCTGCTACTTGATTTTCAGATCTAGGAACCCTTTGTATATTTACTTCTTGAAACTGGGACTTCAACTTATCAAATGCTTCAGCATATAACTTAAGCCTATCATTGTTGATTTCAAAATTACCTGATAGTTGTTGAGCTGCTAACTGAGAATCAGAATAGATAAGGACTTGAGCTGCCCCTATATGCCGAGCAACTTGCAAGCTGGCTATTAGGGCTTCATATTCTGCTTCATTGTTGGTAGCTCTGTAATTCAACCTGATGGAGAGTTGAAGTCTATCTTCCCTTGGAGATATAAGAAGAACACCAATTCCGCTGCCCTGTCTAGTTGAAGAGCCATCCACATAAACTTTCCAGGTGTTTTCTTCCTCAGGGCCTTGAACTTCTATAATGAAGTCTGCTAGAGCTTGTGCCTTGATGGCCGAGCGAGGTTGATATTGGATATCATATTCCCCAAGTTCAGTTGTCCATTTGATCAACCGTCCTGATGCCTCTGGGTTGAGTAACACCCGTCCAAGAGTACTGTTGGTTAATACAATAATCTCATGTGCTAAGAAATATGGGCGCAACCTCCGAGCAGTCAATACTAGGGCATAAGCTAATTTTTCTAATGTAGTGTATCTACACTCAGCTCCTTTTAATAAATGGCTAGAAAAATATACAGGTTGTTGCTCCTTTCCCTCTTGTCTGACTAATACAGAGCCTATGGCGTTTTCATTAGCCGACAAATATACCCACAGAGTCTCTCCTACTATAGGTTTAGCTAACACAGGGAGAGTAGCCAAATAATCTTTCAATTCTTGGACAGCCTTATCACATTTTTCATTCCACTGAAATTTATTGGCCTTTCTGAGTATTTTAAAGAAATGAAAACTGCGATCGGCCGATCTAGAGATAAATCTAGACAGGGTTGTGATTTGGCCTGTCAATCTTTGAGCTTCCCTCATGTTGTGCGGTGGCTCCATGTTCTGCAGCGCCTTGACCTTGCTCGGGTTGGCCTCTATCCCTCGTTCGGACACCATATATCCCAGGAATTTTCCTCCCTTCGCACCGAACAAGCATTTGTTTGGGTTTAACTTGAGCCCATATTGTCTTAATGTCTCGCAAGTTTCCTCTACATCCCTGCATAGATCAGCATCTTAAAGAGACTTAATTAATATGTCATCAACATATACTTCCATATTTCTACCAATCTGCTTCTGGAAGACCTTATTCATAAGCCTTTGATATGTTGCTCCTGCATTTTTTAGTCCGAAGGGCATAACATTATAACAATAAGTACCTTCGGATGTTATAAAACTGACCTTTTCTTGATCCTCTTTAGCCAAGGGAACTTGATGATAGCCTTGATAAGCGTCCAGCATAGAGATATACTCGCATCCCGCGGTGGAGTCTACCAGTTGATCAATCCTGGGTAATGGATAATAGTCCTTTGGGCAAGCTTTGTTGAGATCCTGAAAGTCAATGCACACTCGCCATTTATTTCCTGGTTTAGAGACTAACACTACATTAGCCAACCAACTTGGAAATTATACTTCCCTGATGTATCCTGCCTCCATAAGTTTGGTTATTTCTTCTTTGATTATCTGGTTTTGTTCCGCACTAAAACTCCTTTTTCTTTGCATGTCTGGGTGAGCATCTGGGAAGACATGCAAGGAATGCTCCATGACGGTGGGAGAAACGCCCGAGACTTCTTTGGGAGTCCAGGCAAATACATAATTATTCTTCTTCAGGCATTGCACTAATTCGGCCTTCAGAGCAGGATCAAGATCAGCCGGAATATACGTGGTAGCTTTAAGTCGACCAATCTGGATCTGAACTTCTTCCTTCTCTTCATAAACCAGGACGGGCTACTTTTACCGAATGGCATTAACCTCCATTCTTTGAATTTTTCGGGCGGTGTTAGCTTCAGCTCGAATTATCTCTACGTATTTTCGGGCTGTCTTCTGATCGCCCCGCACCTCTCCAACTTGATCATCCATAGGAAATTTGATCTTCTGACAAAAAGTAGAAACGACCGCCCTAAACTCGTTTAAGGCAGGTCGGCCCAATATCACATTGTAAGAGGATGGAGCGTCTACAACCATAAAATAAGATCTCCTGGTTCTCATCAAAGGCTCTTCTCCCAGAGAAATGGCCAACTTTATCTGACCTAAAGGTTGTACTTCATTGCCTGTGAATCCATACAGAGGAGTAACGATTTGTTGAAGTTCACTTGGATCAATTTGTAGCTGATCGAAAGCCTTCTTGAATATAATATTGACGGAACTGCCCGTGTCTATGAAGGTACGAGCAATGACATAGTTAGCTATCACAGCTTTGATGATCAGGGAATCATCATGAGGTATTTCTACCCCCTCAAGATCTCTGGGCCCGAAACTTATTTCAGGACCGGCTGCCCGTTCCATGCTGCACCTTACTGCATGAATCTCCAATGTTCGGGCATGTGCTTTTCTAGCTCTATTAGAATCCCCATCAGTGGGTTTGCCCGCAATCATATTGATATTGCCTCGAGCAGTATTGTTTCTGTTTTCTTCCTGTCGAGTCATCACAGCTTCAGAATGTGCTTTTTCTGACACTTGACTGGTACCGGCCGGGACTGGTATTGCCTCTTGCCGAGGTTCGACCGGGCGATATTCCAGTTTGAGTGGACTTTGTTGCCTGGGATATTGCTGTCGATAATAGTTCTGCCTCTGATACCGCTCCCTATTGGCTCGTCTATTTCTTAAAACAAAATAGTCTTCAGTATGATGATTGCTAGTTTTATGATAAGTGCACCATCTCCTTGGTGCCTCTGGCTGTATCTCCACATGTTGTACAGCTTGTGGACGATACTCTGGTTGTCGATGGGGTGGATGAGTTATTCTAGGACCCCTTGGTGGAGGCACAGGGGCTGGAGCTTTCTCCTTGACCTGGGTAAGGGAAGAGGTAGTACCCTCCTTCCTACGAGCAGCTTGAGCTTCTTCTACATTAATAAACTCAGTAGCCCGCTCAATCAAGGAATCAAAATTAACAGGGGGATTTCTTACCAAATCTTTAAAGAAATCATTATCATTCAATCCTTGAGAGAAAGCGCTTACTAATATTTCAGTAGTAGCATTAGGCACATCAATAGCTACCTGATTGAACCTTTTGATGTATGCTCGGATAGACTCTTTAGACGCCTGCTTGATTGAAAACAAACTCCAAGGAGTCTTATGATACCTTTTGTTGCTGGAGAAATGGTGTAGAAAGACTTTCTTGAAATCTTTAAATTTCCGAATAGATTTCTCTGGTAATCTCTTGAACCAGCGCTGTGCAGCTCCTCCGAGGGTAGTGAGAAACATCCGACACTTCACTCCATCAGAGAATTATTGTAATAAGGCTACGTTCTCGAATTTCAACAGATGATCTTCTGGATCTGTTGTTCCAGTATATTCTCCGATCTAAAGATTTTGATACCGCTTAGGAAGCGGATCATCCAGTACACTTTGAGAGAATGGGGAGATGACCTTCTCTGGTGAGCTATCACTAGTTATCATTTTGAGCTTACGCTTTTCTCTATCTGGTGCTTTGCCAGAGGACTCTTGGAACACGGGCCTCTTGCCCCCTTGATCCATGGGAGTGCGAAGAAAGGCTCGTGGGCGACTTGTCGGAGAAACAGCAGCTAGAGGAAAATACGCATGTTCTTCTTCTTCCAGCTCTTTTCCTTTCCGATGTTCGGTGGTCGATATTGCTGGATGATGAGCCGTTGGTAGAGTAGCTCCAGTGTGGGCTTGCAGTTGTTGTTGCTGCTGTTGTAAGGCTTTCTGAACATGAGAATTGATGAGGAAATCCAAATCCTCACGACTAAGAGTGAGTAGGTTTGATTTTCCGGCTTCTTCCATCCTGTAGTCTCAGATTCAGGTGAAGTTCCCACAGACGGCGCCAAATTTGATCCTGTCTGAGAAGCTAGACACGACGGAGATCCGGAAGAAAGAAACCCACCGTGCTGATGAAGAATAATGTTTGCCGAATTCCAATCCGAGAAACCCAAAGCGGATCGGAAAAAAGTGGAGTTATCAGAGGATTTCCTCGTACGGAGACCCGATGATGAGGAAGAAAACCAAATCTGAAGAGAAGAAACCCAGATCCGAAGCTTCAAGGACTTCCTGCGCACAAGAGACCAACCAACACTATCGTCAGTGACCTAAGACCGAGGTGGGAATCCCTGGCTAGGCCCTCCGGCGCTCAAGTCAATGATCTCTCTTCGTATGGATGAAGGAAAAAGAAGATGAACAATAGATGAGGAAATTAGGGTTACGAGTGTGCACGATGATGTGAACTTGTGAACTTACCTTGCTAACGGAGAGGATTCCCCTTTTTATACCACTTCATATAACCTCCGTAGTCATGAAGTGGACCCCGGTTTGTTAGAGTTTGTTATGAGATGACGTCAGCTATGTACTTGTGGTGAATCACTTTTAAGGAATCTTTTTTGTACCCCAGATGTACCTTCTTGGTCATTTAGCACCTGCAAAATAATATAAAAACACATTTCCCGCCAAAAAATATATATTTTCTGTCATATAGTTACATACTATAGATATCTCCATTAATCATCATTTCACTCCTTCTGCTGTAATTAATTCCATCTACCAATATTCCATATATCTATCGAAGTCAATATATTCTATCAAGTGTCTTTCCCAGTCACGGGTCAATCGACCGGTCTCGGCTTTCCTTCTGGGCGATATATTTCGGTCGATATAGACTTATCTCTTATGTACCGGCCGATATTTGCCTACCTCAAAGTCTTTCTCTTTGGAAGTATGTTTCGATCGATGTAAATCTAACTCCGCTTGAAGGTATGTTTCGGCCAATATTAGCCTAACTCCACCTGGGCAGTATGTCCCAGCCGATATTAACCTAGCTCTGCCTAGGAGGTATGTCTCGGCCGATATTTGCCTACCTAAAAGTCTTTATCCTAGGAAGTATGCTTCGATCGATGTAAATCTAACTCCGATTGGAGGTATGTCTCGGCCGATATTAGCCTAACTCAGCCTGAGCAGTATGTCCCCACCGATATTAACCTAGCTCTACCTAGGAGGTATGTCTCGGCCGATATTTGCCTACCTCAAAGTCTTTATCCTGGGAAGTATGCTTCGATCGATGTAAATCTAACTCCAATTGGAGGTATGTCTCGGCCGATATTAGCCTAACTCCGCCTGGGCGGTATGTCCCGGCCGATATTAACCTAGCTCTGCCTAGGAGGTATGCCTCGGCCGATATTTGCCTACCTCAAAGTCTTTCTCCTGGGAAGTATGTTTCGATTGATGTAAATCTAACCCCGATTGGAAGTATGTCTCGGCCGATATTAGCCTAACTCCGCCTTGGCGGTATGTCCAGGCTGATATAAACCTTAACTCCGCCTGGGAGGCATGTCCTGGCCGATATTAGCCTACCTTCGCCTGGGAGGTGTGTCCCAGCTGAGATAAACCTAACTACCTCTGGGAGGTGTGTCCCGGCCGAGATAAACCTAACTCCCCCTGGGAGGTGTATCCCAGCCGATATTGGCCTATCTTCTTGGTTTCTTTACCCCCTTTTCTCTCCTTATCAGGGACCTATGAAACCTTACCCATATCATTCTCCTAGCAAGATCCAGCCACCTTCCAAGCTCCAAGAGATGATGAGGTTCGGCCAAGGAGAAGAAAGAAAAAGGAAAAGAGAGAATAAGAGGGCCGGCCACACCAAGGAAGAGAGGAGAGGAATAGAAGAGAGTTCCCTTTGTAAAGGCACCCCCTCCGTCTCTTTTATAATCCTTGGTCTTGGCAAATAAGGAAAGTTTTAATAAAAACTTCCTTATTTTCTTTGCCATGAAAAGGAAAATTTAATTGATAAAAAACAATTCCGTTTCTTTTATTAAAGTTGTCGGCCACCTCTAATTCTCCAAGCAAGGAAAGTTTTAATCACAAGAATTAAAACTTCCTAATTTGTTTCCAGAAATTTTTAAAATAAAAATTTCTCTATTAATTTTTCCCTTCATGGTTGGTTATAAAAGGAAATTTTAAAACTTAAAATCTCTCTATTAAAACATATGGATGATTTCCAAAAAGGAAAGTTATCTTTAAAATTAAAATCTTCCTCTCAATCTACAAATAAGGAAAGATATCAAATCTTTTCTTAATCTTTTGTAGAAACTATAATAGGAAAATTTTAATTTTAAAACTCTCTTTTAAAATCATGAACATGGTTTCATAAAAGGAAAGTTTTATCAAAAATTAAAATCTTCCTTTCAATCTACAAATAAGGAAAGATATCAAATCTGTTCTTAATCTTTTGTAGAAACTATAAAAGGAAAGATTTAATTTTAAAACTCTCTTTTAAAATCATGAGGATGGTTTCATAAAAGGAAAGTTTTATCAAAAATTAAAATCTTCCTTTTAACTACAAATAAGGAAAGATATCAAACCTTTCACTTAATCTTTTGTAGAAAGCTATAAAAGGAAAGATTTAAATTTTAAACTCTCTTTTAAAACCATGGTATCCACATATGAAAGATTTAAAAAATCCATTTTAATTTAATGTGGCCGGCCTCACCAAGCTTGGATTCAAGCTAGGGTCGGCCACACAACTTGGGTCATCCTATTTGGTTAGTCAACCCAAGCTTGGGTTCCAAGCTTGCTTGGTCGGCCACCTTAGGATGGGTATAAAGATGGGTATAGGTGGATATAATACTTTATTAATAAGAGGATACGATAGGGACTGAGAGGAGGAATTGGTTTTGGTCTCCCAATGAAATTAAGTTTCCCGTGTTCACCCTGAACACCCAGCTTAATTTCATCAATAATAATTCATTCCACTGAAGAATTATTATTGAACTATCGCACCAATCCCAAATTATATTTTAGGCTCCTTCTTATCATGAGTGTGTTAATCTCCCTGTGTTTAAGATGTCGGATGTCCACTAATTAATTGAGTTACTGACAACTCACTTTAATTAATATCTTAGTCCAAGAGTAGTACCACTCAACCTTATTGTCATGTCGGACTAAGTCCACCTGCAGGGTTTAACATGACAATCCTTATGAGCTCCTCTTGAGGACATTATCAACCTAGATTACTAGGACACAGTTTCCTTCTATAATCAACAACACATACTATAAGTAATATCATTTCCCAACTTATCGAGCCTATTGATTTATTAAGCTAAATCTCACCCTTTGATAAGTCAAAGAAATAAATACTAAATATATGTGCTTGTTATTATATTAGGATTAAGAGCACACACTTCTATAATAACTAAGGTCTTGTTCTTTTATTAAGTCAGTATAAAAAGAACTTACCTTAAATGGTCCTACTCAATACACTCAGAGTGTACTAGTGTAATTTATCAGTCAAGATAAACTAATACCTAATTACACTACGACTATTCCAATGGTTTGTTCCTTTCCATCTCAGTCGTGAGCTACTGTTTATAATTTATAAGGAATTGATAACATGATCTTCTGTGTGTGACACCACACACCATGTTATATACAATATAAATTAATCAAACAACTACACATAACTTATAAATGTAGATATTTGACCAATATGATTATTATTTCTAAGTAAATGTTTATACAAAAGCTAGGCTTTTAGTATACATTCTAACAATCTCCCACTTATACTAAAAGACTATGCTGCCATATATCCTGTCATACATTTGATTTACATCCCTTCAACATGCCCATCAAAAGCTCTCGCCTTAAGGGCCTTAGTGAAAGGATCTCCCAGGTTATCACCTGATGCAATCTAGGCGACAACAACTTCTCCTCGTTATACGATATCTTATATTGGGTGGTACTTGCGCTCTATTATGTTTACTTGCCTTATGGACTTATGGTTTCTTCAAGTTTGCTACTACACCACTATTACTACAATAAATTGTAATAATTTTTAGGCAAACTAGAAATCATGTCTAAGTCCATCATGAAGTTTCTGAGTCATTCAGCTTCTATGGTGGAATCCGAAAAGCACCTATGCTTAACACTCTTCCATTGTTATGGCTTCACTTCCTAAAGTAAACACAAAACCCCGAGGTCGACTTACTATTGTCCCTATCTGATTAGAAGTCAAAATCCGTGTAACCTTCAGGGAGCAAATTATCTACTTGATAAACCAGCATATAATCTCTAGTCCTTCTTAGGTACTTTAATATATGCTTAACAGCAGTCCAATGTCCCTGTCCAGGGTTACTTTTGATATCTGCTAACCATGCCCACGGCAAAGCAGATATCCGGTTCTATAAGAGTCTTATTTCTTCATTCTGCCACACCATTCTGTTGGAGTGTACCAAGTGCAGACAATTGAGATTGAATCCCGACCTCTGATAAGTAACTCCTAAACTGTTCTAAGAGATACTCGCCACCACGATCAGACCGTAGTGTCTTGATACTTTTATCATGACATTTTTCCACATTAGCCTTGTACTCTTTGAACTTATCAAAGCACTCAGGTTTGCGGTGCATCAAGTAAATGTACCCATATATCAAATAGTTGTCTATAAAAGAGATAAAATATTCGAAACCACCTCTTGCCTAGATAGTCATAGGTCCACATAAATCAGAATGAACCATTTCTAACACTCCTTTGGCTCTATACCCCTTGGATTTAAAAGGTCTCTTGGTCATTTTTCCTTCCAAGCAAGACTCACAGGTTGGAAAGTTTTCCACCACTAATGAACTCAAAGGTCCATCGGCTATTAGCCTTTGAATCCTACTCAAGTTAATATGACCAAGCCTTAGATGCCAAAGATATGTTTGGTTTATTTCCGAAGGTTGCTTTCTCTTATTAGAATTAGAAGATGTGTTATTAATTTCCATTTGTTGTATCGTGGGAGATTTTGGATTAAGAGTATACAAATTGCCAACCAACGTACCAGAACAGATAATCTCCCTATTTTTCTTGACAACCACTTTGTCATCAAAAGAAATAGAATATCCATCCTTAAACAATTTAGAAATTGAAATCAAGTTCTTTCTAAAAGATGGTACATAAAGACAATTTCTCAAAATCAATGTTTTATTCCTATCAAAAGATAAACAAACATCTCCCACTGCAACAGCCACCACTCTCGTAGCATTGCCCATGTAGACGGTAATCTCCCCTTTATGTAGTCGTCGAATTTTTTGGAACCCCTACAATGAATTGCAAACATGATCAGTGGTTCCCATATCTACAGACCAGGTACTGGTAGATAACACCGCTAAATATATTTCAACAACTAATGAACAAGATATACCTTTATTGTTCTGCTTTCTGCAAGGATAACCCACCTTCCAATGTCCAGACTATTTGCATATGAAGCACTTTCCCTTCAGCTTCTTCACACCTGCTTGCGGTCCAGTCTCTTAAGGTCGAATCACTTTCTTTGCTGAACCAACTTATTTCTTTTTCTTCTTCATGCCTTTTGTCTTAGAAGCAGAAACATTTTCAGCAATGTGAATTTGAGAATTTTGACGAAATAGCCCTTCTGCTGCTAGAGTTCTGTCAGAAGTTCCGCCAATAAATATGCCCTTTTGTTCATATTATAGTTCAAGCGGAACTGCTCAAAACTCTTAGGTAGCATTTGGAGAATGATATCGACCTGGGTTTCCCCATCGATTTCGGCTCCAAAGATTTGTATTTCATTCAAATGAGCCATCATCTTGAGGATATGATCCCTCACGGGTGCCCCTTCAGTCATGGTGGTTGTCATCAAGTTTCTTATAGTCTCCTGCCTTGCAGCCCGATTCTGGTGTCTGAAGAGTTCTTTGAGATTGTACATCATGTCATAGGTAGTAGGCATGACTTAATGCCGATGTTGAGCACATTTGACATAAAAGCTAAAATGTAACACCGCGCCATCTCATCTACCTTGACCCATTTCCTATACCTGTCAATCTCCTCTTCACTAGAATTGCTATCAGGCATGTTAGGACAGACCTTAAAAAGTACAAATGTGTACCCTTCAGCAGTTAAGACAATGTCCAAGTTTCATTTCCAATCAATATAATTGGGACCAGTGAGTTTGTTTTCTTTTAAAATAGCAGCGAGAGGATTGAAGGCCATTTTTGAAATCCTGAGAATCACAAAATATTTGGTCAAAACTTTAGAATTTAAAATAATATTGATTTCTTGAACAATATAATTTAAATTCACCAACACCTCAAAACACTTATGAATTTCATATGCCACGATTGTGCGGACGTATACTAATTCAAACATTTGTAAGAGGAGGTTTTACCCATTAATTTTATTATCTTGTCAACCTAACTTTATGACAAATAAAATTAATAGTTGGTTTGTCTTCGGTCACATAAAATAATAGCAGTGACTCTGATGGAGAGGATACTATTAGATTTGCCTAAGTGTATACCATTACTTGATTACTTAGTCCATTAATTAGGATTGTGCCCCTTCAGTTGGAGAAGATCACACACATCCTAAATAACTTCCTATAACCATCCATTAAGGAAGTTTGATCTAGTGATCCGCAAACAAACTCATCCGTTGTGGAGGGAGGCACTCAGAGCCAACACGCAAGCTTGTTGCATCACTTACAAACCAGTAATGGAGACCGCGGGATTAATATACTAATCCCTCTCCCACTTAGTTATTTAAAGTGAGAAATTTTAAACTATCCTAGCATACATCACATGCATACACACACATCACAGTAAATAAAAGCAATAAATATGGAAATTATTTTCCAACTATTATGGCATTTTCATCACTGTCCTCCGTGTGCTCCAACCCTAGCTGCTGCCTTCTTTAGCCACCGCCATCGGGTCAAGTCGTCGCATCCATCTTGCTTCTTATTCCGCTGCGCCTCTGGTGCTCCATAAGTACCACGCCTCGCAAGAATCCGATCCGCGACAAATATAGAATTTTACATATATCGATCCTATATTCCATAAATGGAATATACATGTATTCTAGATCAAACAAAAAATGTAAAATCCTAATAACTAATACAGCTCCTGCTGTATTTAATTTTACAATCATGCACACACAATTAAATGCCCTTGACATGTCCAAGGGTCCAATCACACACAATAAAAATATGTCATAATAGTTGGAGCCTGCAACCACAAAGTTAGCACATCCTACTATTATCCTGCCTAAATTATGTATAACATGTGCATAACCTATTTGAAAACCAAATACACAGAGGCAAACCCTAGCTCTGATACCAATTGTTGGTTAATCCTAGGAAAACGTACCGGTTCCACTGTACAAAAATTTTTGTACAAGTGTCGAACCTTTCCTTAAATAACCTATTGTGTTCTTTAGAAGTTAAATTAGGAATCGCAGACGGAACTTAACATTATTGATTCCAAATTTAACTTATCTGTTCTTAATGGTTTAGATTTGAATCGCAAGCGGAAATTAACACTATTGATTCAAACCTACCTATATTATTAATTCCATAAATATTAATTTCCAAAATTGGCTTCCAGGACTGCATGGCGAGGCACATGGCCTTCTTGGATATGGGAGCAACCACCACCGCCTAGGCAAATGTAACAACCCACCTTCTGGGTACTGGCTGTAAGGCCGGTCGCTACAGTTAATGCTAAACTATACTGTGCGGAAAACTGATCTAATTTAAATTTTTCTACTAATTGATGACTGTTCTTGGTTCTACATGTGCTAAAGGATGTAATCTGAGGAACACAAAGCGTATCCTACATCTCCCATGGACTAGAAGTTGATCTACTGAGTTTCTTGGTCGAAACTGAGCTTCCCAATCGATCCAAACTGAACTGGATCGATTGCTTTCCGTTGGATCGATCCACGGATCGATCCAGGCTGCTACTGGCACGGATGAACACCCTGGATCGGTCAGCTGACCGATCCAGAAGCTGCATCGCTTCTGTATGCTGCTGGATCGGTCTCCCGACCGATCCAGGAGTACACTGATCGGTCGGCAGACCGATCCAGGTATGTCTGGATCGGTCGGCTGACCGATCCAGGTATGTCTGGATCGGTCGGCTGACCGATCCAGGACCTTCAGGCCTCTGATCGGTCTGGAGACCGATCAGAGTTCTGATTTCGCCTGGGAACTCTGATTTCAGCACTCTGGCATGCCAAAATACCGCATAACAACTATCTAATGCATGATAAACTATTCTAATAACATGTAGTAACCATTCTAAACTTAAGCTAAAGCAAGGTTCATCAACTCATAACCTTTAACTACTAGAAATGCATAAAAAGCAAAGTATAAGTAAATGTCTTAAGGAAGAACTAGTTTCTAATTTGCTAAACTCTCCAAGGTCTTTTATTCCAGTTCCTGCCACACACACCATCCTTTGCATTGTCCTCCAGCTCCCTCTGCTAGTCCATCTTTCCTTTACCTTTATCTGCAGTATAAGGAAAAATAGTATCTGTAAGCTTAAAGCTTAGTAAGAAACCATCTACCTCACAAAAACATGCAACGATGCAAATATGATTTTAAATCATGCTGTTTAAAACATATGCTGGATATACTGAATAAACTAGCATGGCATGGCATATAAGCATACAATCATGGCATATCTAAACCTGAACATAAAAACATGTATAACAACTGCACATAAAGTTATCATGCATATTCACAGGGAAAAACTAAACTGGAACATGATACTGAACTGAAACTGAACTGCGCTAAAACTGATCTTCAACTATAATCACTGGATCAGATTAAGAGTTTGAAAGCTAATATCATAATAAGTGAAAATAGTAATCATGCTGTTTGGGCCCGGCAACTGTACTTGCTGTGCGCGCATCCCTAACTAGACCCGGGTTTGCAAGTCCCGAATTTAGTAGGGTTAACTAGGTTATCTAAACCTAGGGACGACTGTGGGAGTCCAACCCAATGGATATCTGATCCAGTACAGTGCCACTGAAAATAAAATACTGAATATAGCTAACTGTTTTAACTTGCTGTTTCTAGGTTATCTGAACCTAGAGCTAGGTTATCTGAACCTAGAGGCGACTGTGGGAGCCCACCCATTGGACCGTAGTCCCATAAACTGAACTAAACTAATGTGCTGTTTTAAATGCTCCTACTGCATTTAACTGAGCTATTAAACATAACTGAGGTGGTATTTAGCTACACTGACATTTTACCGAACACTTGGTGTGCTCCAACTCTCTCCTCTAATAGGGAGATCACCTCTAGGCACCCGACAACGTCTAGAATCTCCAACTAAAGGAGACCAACGTGTCCGGCCCGTCTAGAGGTGCTCAACTAGATCCCTAATCCTCGAGGAGGGTTTAAACACACCCTATGTGCCAAAAAAACCTGTATATAGCTAAAACTAATCGTAGAAAACCAAACGGAGCTATTATACTGCAGGTGAGGGGTTTCTTACCTCTTTTGCTAATTTTCTTACGGTTCCTTTCGCTAGAAATTCCGGTGGAGACGACTCCTCGACGATCTTCTCGCGTCTAAGCGTACCCTTCGCGAAGGAGAGCGTCCTCGTGTCGGAGTTATCGCCGGAAGGTGCTCCTAGGGCCCTAAGGGTGGAACCTTAGGCTCCTTGGTGGTTGGCACCGAGAGAGGAAGGAGAAGAGGGGATCGGCGTGAGTTAGGGTGAGGAGAAGAAAGTTGCCGAACCAACACAAAATAAACCAAACCAACTTATGTTTTCCTATTTATACTAAATAATTAATTCGGCCAAACCAATTATAAATATAATTGATTCCCTTTCCTTTCAGCACGGCCCTGCTGGGTTCAACTGGTTACTAACATTATCCCTAAACCATGGGTCTCGGGTTCGATTCCCGCCTAAGCTATTTTGCGGTTCTAATTATTTTTGCTACTTCCGCTACTCGGAAAATTCCGAAAAAATATCTAAAAATTCCAGAAAAATCATAGAATATTTCTAAAAATAATTTGAGAATTTTCGGGCATTACAGCAAAGCCTTTTAAGAAAAGCTAATATTTATTTCCTTAAATAACTCTAGGTCAACCAAAAGGAACAATCGAAACACAAGTTCGAAAAAGAAGAAAACACAAACTCGAAAAACTATTTCGAAAAACTAGATCTAATTGCCTCTTGTATTTAGAATTCTTACAAAGAGAAAAACTAGCATGATGCGGAAAACAATTGCTAATTATACCTTCTCTTTGTATGCTAATGACCTCGAGATCTTCTGCCGTATTCCTCGCCTCGCCTTGGACGTCGTGTGGGCGACGATCCTCCAAGATGAACACCACCCAAAAGATAGCTTCTCCTCCTTGCAATATTCGGCCACCACCACCTCAATAGAAAAGAGAGCAAAAGGGAGAGAAGAGAAGGGAGAGGGCCAGCCACCAAGAGATCTCCAAGCACAAGAATAAGAGTTGTGTCTCATGAGGCCCCCTTACCCCTTCTTTTATATTACTTGCCCAAGGCAAATAAGGAAAAATCTTTTACAAAAAATAAAATCATCCAAGAGTTTTTCCTTTTCCCTTTTTATTTTTCCTTTTCTTTCCTCTTGATTGAATCAATCACCAATCAATGGTTATGATCAATCCTATTTGGTTTAGGATTGAATTTGGTTTAATCCTATTGGCCGGCCCTTGCTTGGGCACCAAGCAAGGTGGCCGACCACCTCATCAAGAGAAAAAGGAATTATATTTTTAATAAAATTTTACAAGAAAAATTCTTATAAAATTTTACAAGCTCTCTTTTCTAAAGTAGGAGTTAAAAAAGGAAAGTTTCTAAAAATTAAAACCATGTTTTAAATTTAAAAACTCTCTTATAAAATTTCCTTTTTTAACATGATGATAGAAAATTTTATTTTAAAACTTATCTCCCTTTTTTTTCTTAAACCATGAGGATGGTTAAAAAAGGAAAGTTTTAAAACTTTTAAAACTCTCTATTAAAACATGTGGCCAAATTCAAATTAGGAAAGTTTTAAAAATTAAAATCTCTCTTTTAAAACTTATAGTTTTCTACAAAGAGAAGATTTTTAAAATTCAAAACACCCCTCCTATTTGAATTTATCTTGGTCGGCCCCTACAAGCTTGGTCACCAAGCTATAGGGCCGGCCCCTTTAAGAGGATGTGGCTGGCCATTGCTTGGTCACCAAGCAATGGTCCGGCCCCCTTCTTGGACACCAAGAAGAGCCTTACATTTGGATGGACTTGAGGCTATAATGAGGCTACGACAGGGATCTAGAGGAGAAATTGGTTTTGGCCTTCCGATGAGCTTAAGTATCCCGTGTTGCCCCGAACACACAACTCAAGTTCATCGATAACAACTCATTCCACTAAAGAGTTATTACCGCACTACCGCAACAATCCCAAATTACATTATGGGCTCCTTCTTATCATGAGTGTGTTAATCTCCCTGTGTTTAAGATTACGAATGTCCACTAATTAAGTAAATTACTGACAACTCACTTAATTAATATCTAGTTCCAAGAGTAGTACCACTCAACTTTATTGTCATGTCGGACTTAGTCCACCTGCAGGGTTTAACATGGCAATCCTTATGAGCTCCTCTTGGGGACATTCTCAACCTAGATAACTAGGACACAGATTCCTTCTATAATCAACAACACACACTATAAGTAATATCATTTCCCAACTTATCGGGCATATTGATTTATCGAGCTAAACCTCACCCTTTGATAAATCAAAGAAATAAATATTAAATATATGTGCTTGTTATTATATTAGGATTAAGAGCACACACTTCTATAATAACTAAGATTTAGTTCTTTTACTAAGTCAATACAAAAAGAACTTACCTAAATGATCCCGCTCAATACACTTAAAGTGTATCAGTGTAATTTATTAGTTAAGATAAACTAATACTTAATTACACTACGACTATACTGATAGTTTGTTCCTTTCTATCTTAGTCGCGAGCAACTGTTTATAATTTATAGAGAACCGACAACATGATCTTCTAAGTGTGACACCACACTTCATGTTATCTACTATATAAATTAATTGAACAATTTAATAAATAAATGTAGATATTGACCAATGTGATTCTTTTATTTTAGCAAATAAATGTTTACAAAAGCTAGGCTTTTAGTATACACTCTAACAGGCGTACTATCTGAAGATCTCCTTCGGGCGTAGTAACCTCTTACAGTGTTAACAACATAGACAAAAAAGTATAGCACAAAGAATTGGATTACAAGTGAATTGATTTAACTGTGAAAATCAGTGCTATATTTATAGCACTATTCGAGGCGCCTGGAAGGGTTCCGGGCGGCCTGGGAAGATAAAATTTTATCCCTTTCGCACGGATCACGGTTTGATCATGATCTGGATAAAAACTCGATCCAGGCGCCTGGAAGGGTTCCGGGTGCCCGAAATGGTTCCTGGCGCCCGAACCCCCAAAGTCAACTCCAGTTGACTTTTCCCATCCGGGACCTCTACTTTGGTTCAGCTCGCCTCGATCCGGGTCTTCCACTCCGGCTCCGCTAGCTTGGATGTTCTCGGCCATCCGGAATAGGGCTCACTCGAACCCAACTTCCAGCCTTCTCCTTAAGCAACCTTCCTCCCCGGTTTCTCGTCCTCGAACATCGCATATGTTCTTATCGTCCACCGGTGTACTCTTCCATGACACCTCATCCCTCGAATGCACTGAGCCCATTGGCTCTCTCCCCGTGCTGTCCTTCTCGCTAGCCGCATCTTTCGCTCGACTTCCTGTGCTCCTAAGCTCCTACACACTTAGACACAAGGGTTAAACCAAACAGGATCTAACTTAACTTGTTTGATCATATCAAAACACCTTGAGGTTCCAAATATCTCTCCCTTTTTAATGTGAGCAACCCAAGTTAAGCTAGGGTCAGGGCTGACCCTAGAGGAGGGCGGCACTGGACGATGGCCCTGGGCCCATAATTTAAGAGGGCTCAATTTTTTTTTTTTAAGTATTATGTATTATAGGCATGTAATAAGGGCCTTGAATAGTTGGACCTAAATTCATATTTCAGAATCTTTTGATATTATCTTTTACTTTTATCCTTTTAGGCATGTAATTGGGGCCTTGAGTAGTTGGGGCCCAAATTTATTTTGGACCTTTTTTTTCCCGCCCCAGGCCTCCTCTGTAGAAGAGCCGGAGCTGGCTAGGGTAAAACAAACATAATGTAGAAATAAATAATTTTGCAAATAAGTGTAAGTAAGATTTTTCAATGAAAAATTTTGAATACATCTCCCCCGGGCTTAACATTCTTCTCCCCCTTTAATCACATAAAAAAAATAGGGTTCTTTAACAAGTCTAAGGTTAATTAAAATTTTTTAAAAAGAATTTTAAGTGTTAAAATATAATGACCACCCTTCTTACTACTACTACTACTCTCTAAGAGTGACCGTTACTTATCTACTAACTCTACTTAACCGGTTTATTAAAAATCTCTAGGAAAACCCTACCGAAAAATTTCGACAGAGTCTCCCCTATATCGGTGACTATTTTCCATAATACAAGCATAATATACTCAGCCACAGGCGGCTGGAAATATATTTCAATCAACCACGCAGTTTAATAAGAGATGAAAACTAACCACAACCACGCAGTTTAATAATTCAAATCATGCAGGTAATGAAAAACCGAAAACATAACTTCTTACTACATCCTTTTCTTATCAACTTAATAAGAAATCAAACTAATCACATTCTTAAACTAAATGAATTCCTTAGCTAAGTCCCAAGGACCTCCATAGTCCACACATCACACACTCCTCTTGCATCTCCTTGTCGCCTTACTTCACTGTATCTTTTCTTTCCCTTTATCTGCAGTAGGAGGAAATGCAGTCTATAAGTGTAAAGCTTAGTGAGCGCTATCTACTCACAAAAACTCGATATGCATGTATATAAATAAAAACATACTAAAATTGAATGCTAACATATAAAACTACTCATGCTCATATATAGCAAAGGAATCATGCTAACTGAAATACTAAACATGTATAGCTAATCATGCTCATAAACCAATAAAAGAAGCATACTAAACATGTAAAGCTACTAAACATGTAAAGCTACTAAACATGTAAAACTAAACATGCTGAATAATCTAGTAGCAAGAAACAAATAAAACTACTACTGTATGCTTCAAATAACAAGAAACTAAACTTTCTAATTCTAAACATATTTAAAGCTTGTTTCATTTGTTTCAAAACTTATACTTTAATACTTCAAAATAATAATAAACTTCTTTTGGGCCCGGCATTGTACCAATTTGCGCGCATCCTTAGTAAGAGTCGAGGTAGCTAATCCCGAAACTACTAAGGTACTTCTAGGCGATCTTGTGCCTAGGGGCGATCTAGGAGCCCACCCAATGGACCTTGTGTCCTGGACCTTGTGTCCGGTACATGCCATTAAAAGTAAAATACTTTCTTTTTAACTATAACTTCTTTATACTTACCCTTACTTGGCATTTAAGCAAACACCTTGTGTGCGCTTTTGATATTCCACTTCTGGAATTAAGATCAAATTAAAGCCTTGGTCTTTCTTCGCTTATAACTTCTCATATTAGTCCAATAGCAAAGGACTAAAAATAGGAATCAATACTGCTCATGTTAAACTGATA
Source organism: Zingiber officinale (assembly GCF_018446385.1). NCBI lineage: Eukaryota > Viridiplantae > Streptophyta > Magnoliopsida > Zingiberales > Zingiberaceae > Zingiber > Zingiber officinale. Next base: position 21,014,332 of record NC_056002.1, on the reverse strand, counting down.
GCAAAGGAAATTGTACGTCTAATAGCAATAGAAAAGAAGTCTGCTCATGCTTACAAATAACTAAGGAAAAGCTAGAAAATAAAACTGCTCTTCTATTAGCAATGTAAAAGAAATCTGCTCATTCTAATTAATTCCAACAAAGTGGAACATAAGGAAAGGATGATTTCTGCTACAATCAAAAGTTACCACATGATATACTAAAGCATATGTTGTTCATGTCCAGTTAATGGCATACAAACCCATTTTGCAAAGCTAACATAGAATGATATACTTAAACACATGCTATTCTCAAATCTCCAACTATCTCAATGCTGTACTGTATAATCTAAAAGCAAAGAAAAACAGATCGAAGCTTAACAGAAAATCTGCATACAAAACTAAGTTTCTAAAAGCTTCCTCAGCAATTCGGAAGACACAAGCAGCAACAACTAACTCCTATAGCAAAGTATGAGTAGCAGTAACAATGTAATTGGTCACCTCCTATTACCTTAGCCTGTTTAGTGAAGCAAAACCAATTAACAAAATCAAAACTCTACCCACATTTCATACACTGCCATGGTCGACACTAAAAGGAAGGATCGTGAACAAGACTTTAGTGCAACCTATCTATCCAAGATTCCTCATCCAGTGCACGAAGAAACATCACAATGAAAAGCCATGTTAAACACCATCTCAAACCCGTCCAAATCTGAAAAACTAACCCAAGATCCGAAATACTAAAATAACAACTAACGAATCTAAGGCTATTCCTGCTCGGCGAGAAAGCAAAGAAGAAAAGCGAAATCGCGGAACAACTCCTACTGCAGGTGAGTAGCAACTCACCATAGGCTTTCCTTGACTTACAACCGATCGGGATGAACTCTAGGGCTTCGGAAAGATGAAGTTCTCGGCTTCCTCTTGTGGTCACACGTGCTCCTCTCTGTCGGGATGACCACCACGGATGAGGTTGGCCGGAAGACAGCTTCGCCGGCGCCAGAGGGTGAAAACCCTAGCTCCTTCGTGTTTCCGCCCGAGAGAAGAACGGCATCGCCGCGTGAGAAGAGAAGGAGATTTTTGAGAGAAGTTTTTGATTTTCCGAAAAGAAACCTAAATTCCTTTTCTTATACTAGGGTTTAAACCGAACTATACCTTAAATATAATCCGTTCTTTCCTTAATTAACAAAAACTCACCGGCACAGCTGGTCAATCGGCTTTTAACCGAAGCAAGGGGTCTCGGCTTCAATCCCTCAGTCGCGCACTTTTTCCCAATTTATTCCCTAATCATTAACTATGCTTTAAACTTAATTCTCACCATTTAAGGTTAACAAAACCGTGTAGCTCAGCTGGTTGGGCCGGTTTTGCTTGGGTCAGTCCGACCCGAGGTCGTGGGTTCGAATCTCACCTTCAACGTTTTTTTTTTTTTAAAACTTCTTTCTTTTTGTAACCCTACTAAACGACTTCGAAAAATTATGTAAAAATACTCTAAAAATTCCTAAAAATCTCTAGAATATTTTAAAAGTATTTCCAAATATTTTTATGAACTTTTAGAACTTGAAATAGGAAAAATTGGGTCATTACATAAAAAAAGAAATTTAATTTTCTAAGTTAAACATAACATTTTGTGCAACAGAATAACATATTTTAACAGAAATAATATTGAATTTTTCTAAGGGAAACTTTTAGAAGAAATTTTAATAAGTGATAACAGTTGCAAAAAGTTTCTAAGAAAAATAAAATTCTAACTTAAAGATAATTTAAAAAAAATGAGAAAATTTCTCTATGTTTTTACAAACATAAATATTTTTGAGAATTGCCTAACACAAATTGAGTAACCCTTTAAAGCATTTCAAATTAATGTTTTTTCATTTACTCAATTAAACTTTTCAATACTTGGCTTCCAAGCAGTGGCGAGGCACAAGGCCTTCTTGGTTATTGGAGCAACAACCACTTTCTAGACAATGCCTTATAAAGAAATTAAATGTTTAATTTTCTTGCTAAAAATGCTAAGTCTAATTTTAAATTTAAATTAAATAGGTTTTTGGAACCCAATAGAGGTTCCTTCCTACATGGTTAATTAGGTATTTTTTAGGAATATAAGCCATTGATATTTTTCTGATTTGGCTTTTGTGAAGCCTATAATACTAGTTTAATCCTCTATAATTTCTAAAAGAAGAAATATTTGAACAAATAGAATTTTTCAAGTTTTCTATTTCTTCTTTTAATTTATCATTTTCAAGTTTTACTTTTTCAAAGTCCTCTATTAGATAAGATTTTGCCAAAATTCTTTTTATTTCTAAAATTTTATTTTTTAATTTGGTATTTTTACATTTTAACTTGAACATGGATTTTGCCATAGATTTAATTCCAAAATAAAGCTGATCAAAAGGTAAGAGGCATACCTCACTTACCATATCAAACTTGAAGCCTGACTCTCTCCCTATTTCGTTGCATTCATCTGAAGTCGCTCCCCCTTCATCGATACTGGGTTCCGATGTACTTTGCCTTTCATAGCTCGCCATCAATGCTAGTTCAGCATATTCTTGTACTTCGGATTCAGATGATGAAGTGTCATCCCAAGTAGCTTTTAGATTCTTGTGCTTCTTGGGTATCTTGACTTTATCTTTCTTGAGTTCTGGGCAATCCTCTTTTAAGTGTCCTTCCTTTTGACACTGGTACCAATGAACCCTTCTTCTATTTCTCAGATTCTTCTTATTCTGCATTTCTTTAAATTTATTAGATCGAAAGAATTTTTTAAAATTTCTTACCATATACGCTTCTTGATATTCTTCTAAGTCAAACTCTGGTTCATCCTTCTTGGTTGCATTTAGCGCCATAATCTGGCTTGATTCCTTTATTGTCTCTACACATCTGGTTTCATGTAATTCAAGAGTAGAAAATAATTCCTCTAGGGTACTTACCTCCAGGTCCTTTGAAATGTAGTAGGCGTCGATTATCGAGGTCCATTCCGGAGTTCTGGGAAAGGCGTTGAGTGCGTAGTATATGGTGTCCCGGTTGGTTACCGTTTCACCGAGGTTCTCGAGTCTGGTAATTAACTCTTTTACCTATGCGTGTAGATCAGCTACTTTCTCACCTCTTTACAGACGAGTGTTCGTCAGTTTGTTCTGAAGTATATCTCTTCTTGTGAGCTTGGCTTCGGATGTGCCTTTATGGAGTTCCAGGAATTTTTCCAAGAGTTCTTTGGCCGACGAGTAGCTTCTGATGCGGTGCACTCTCAGCAAGTGATACTCCGCTCGGTTATTCGCTACAGAATCATTTTGCTCCTTCTTCATCTAAAGACTTTCTTCTTTTTCTTCTCCATTTTGATTCGTCAGAGCTACAAAACCATATTTTATTATTAAATGAATTTCAAAATCAGTTTTCAGAAATGCCTCCATACGACGTTTCCAGTGTGCGAAATCTCCCTCGAATTTTGGTGGAACGATGCTTAGTCCGACCATTGGTTCCTTTGCTTTGGTCAGCGGTTAGTCCTTCTAAAGCGTCCTCACTCTGATACCACTTGTTCGTCCCTTTGGAGGCCGACAAGAGGGGAGGGGTGAATTACCCTGAAAAAAAATAAACTAACCCTTTCTTGGCTTATAACTAAATAAAGAACACTTGTAAATAAAAAGCAAAGAGACTAATTAAAAGAAAACAAACACAAAGGAGTTACTTGGTTTACAATTAGAAGATTGCTAATCCAAGGAGAATATGACGCACTATCTGAAGATCTCCTTCGGACAGAGTAGCCTCTTATAGCGTTAATAACATAGACAGAAAAGTATAGCATAAAGAATTGGATTACAAGTGAATTGGTTTAATTGTGAAAATCAATGCTATATTTATAGCACTATTCGGGTCGGGGATTATTTTATCCCTTTCACACGGATCATGGTTTGACCGCGATGTGGATAAAATCTCGGTCCGGGCACCTGGAAGGGTTCTGGCTGGGCGCCCCGGACTGTTCCGAGCGCCGGGAATGGTTTCGGGCGGCCGGACCCCAAAGTTAAATTCGGTTCACTTTTTTTGTCTGGGTCCTCTTCTCCGGTTCAGCTCGCCTCGGTCCGGGTCTTCCGCTCCAACTCTGCTAGCTTGGGTGATCTCGGCCATCCGGAATAAGGCACACCCGAACCCAACTTCCGGCCTTCTCCTCGAGCAGCCTTCCTCCTCGGGCTCTCGTCCCTTGAATGTCGCGTACGTTCTTCTCGTCCACCGGTGTACTCTTCCGTGGCACCTCATCCCTCCAGCGCATCGAGCCTATCGACTCTCTCCCCGTGCTGTCCTTCTTGCTAGCCGTGTCTTCCGCTCGACTTCCTGTGCTCCTAAGCTCTTGCACACTTAGACACAAGGGTTAAACCAAACAGGACATAACTTAACTTGTTTAATCACATCAAAACACCTTGGGGTTCCAACAAGTTTGACCTATAGTTTCTGGGAAATCCAAAAGTCATAACCGAACAATCCAAAGACTATTGAATAAATTATTATTCATATTTTATTGTGCTAACTTTGTCTTGTAGAGTATACTTTGTATTTGGACTAATATATCTTGCAAGAAGTGAGATGCACAAAGAAAAGCTCAGAGAAATAGTGTTCGAGACGCCTCTAGGACTGTTAGAGGTGCCTTCCAGGCGCTTGAAGGAACCTTGGATGTTGGATGGAAGGTGCCTTCGGGTGGATAAACAGCGCATACAGCAGAGGTTATGGACACCAAGCATTTTGGGATAACTATACTAGCTGGAGGTGCCTTCATTGGAGTTGAAGGCACCTTCAACAGTCCATAAAAGGACTCCTCAACCAGATGCTCAACACAATGAATTCTTACAATCTCTTGATTGTGCGCTGCTCCTAAAACAAGTCCATAAAGTCGTAATACTGCTCAGATGACCGAAAGCTCCCATCGACAACTCTCTAAAGTCGTCAGTATAGTTTTCTGTTATAGCACTTAATCTATTCCATTGTAATTAATTGTACTTATCTTTGTAATTTGATGGATTGATAATGAATTGCCCAAAGTAAACACTCAATGAGTGTGAGCCTTGGAGTAGGAGTCGACACAGGCTCTAAACCAAGTAAAACCAACTTGTGTCATTGTTTTGTTTCTCTTTATTTTCGTTACGTGTTATTCTCTGTTTTCTGAAAAACATGAAAAAGTCATGAGTGCTCTTCCACCCCCCCCCCCCCCCCCCCTCCCTCGGCCCACCCTCTAGCACGTCTCGATCCTACACTTATAAGCCTTAGTCTTGCAAAACTCCTCAAGGTCAATACTAGGGATGACTTCCCTTGTAACCTTAACTCAATTACTAAACTTAGGATTAGTTCTATAGCTATATAGAACTATATGGTATGAAGTTATGCTTTCCTTGGACTTAGATTTGCTTGTCCATAGATGACTCTAGTCTTTCTAAACCTAGGTTTTGTTTCTTAGACCCTTTAACATCTAGAGTCTTCTCTATTTTATCAAGTCTTGACTTCAAAACTTGATTCTCAATCTTTAAATCCTCAAACTTTGATTTCTCATTATTAACTTGGACATTTATTTTTCTAGGCATGTATCTAGTCTTCTTAGGATTTTTATCTATATCCTTCTATCCTTAGGTGAGGTTGTTATAGCATAATATGATTTGTAATTATTCTTAGAATTATCATGCTTTCTATTTTCATGATAATAAGCACTAAAATTATAAAATTTATTTCTAGCATATTTGTTATCATGATATAAAGAAATATCATTAACTAATAGTACCTTAGTTTTGTTCTTAGAAGCTCATTTTTTTATTTGAGCTTCCTCCCTTGTTCTACTTAAAGACCTCCTCTATTGACATTGATTTTGATAATGTCCTTTTTGATAGCACAAGAAACACACAATGTGTTTTTTGCCCTTTCGTATCAAGGTTCCAACCTCCTTTGACTTCTCCCTCACATTAGGTGATACTCGAACCTTCTTCTTCATCAATTTAGAATAGTTGCTCTTACAGTATCCTTTTTCTCTACACTCAAAGCATATTACATGATGATTACCTTTATGAATTGAGTTTGTTTTACCTTATTTAATGGTAGAGGTGGCACATGATTCTTCCTTATTGGCTCTGGAAGTTGAGGGTTCTTTTTTTCCTATGTCAATGAACTCTCCTCCTCAGTCCTTAAGGTGAATGTTTCTTCAATTTCATCCTTGGATGTTGAGCAAACTTCTTCAATTTCATCCTCGTGTGTATCTCTGAATCTCCAAATTCTCAAGTTCTTGATACAATGAGTCTCCCTCTTTAGATTTGCTTTCACTTTGCATTGAAATTGGATCTTCGTGAAGCTTTGTTAACTTTATCCATAATTTTTTAGCATCTTGATATGTATCTATCTTGCATAAGATATTGTTAGTCAATAAATTAACTAAAATTTAAGTTAGCTTATCATAAGTCTTAGATCTCTTGACTTGCTCCTTGGTTCATTTGCTCTTTCGAAGAGGTTTTCCCTTTTTGTCTTGAGGAGCTTCAAATCCTTCCATTAGAGCAAACAATTTCTTTATATCTATCATCAAGAAATTCTCCATTCTTGATTTCCAAACATTGAAGATTCCTACTACGAAGCGTAGAGGTGCCCGAATGTTGTATCTGAATCCATCCCAGGATTTCATTGTGAAGTTGAGCTCCTTTGATGATTAGTCCTTTGACTTTTTGATATTTATGGCTTAAACTTTCAAAATCTTCTTCATCCTCTAGTTCGTGCTTCTTCCGATGATTAGTCTGATGAAGAGAGTCTCGATCTGATACCACTTATTGTTGGTGCGGTTAGCACTAACGGTCTAACTCAGGTTTTGATGAATGACAAATCGGGTTAAGTTAGGTTTATCGTGATCTAACACTCTGACCGAGTGTGCAGATGAAGTCTAGCTAGGTCGACGGGCTGACCGGATAGCTGGCAAGAAGTCAAAGCGGGTCGACAGGCTGACCGGACGCTTGGCGAGAAGTCCAGCTAGGTCGACTGGCTGACCGGATAGCTGGCAAGAAGTCCAAGCGGGTCGACGGCTGACCGGACGCTAGGCGAGAAGTCCAGACGGGTCGAAGGGCTGATCGGACGTCTGGCAGGTGAGTAAAGGTAAGTCACTGGAAGGGAGTGACTGTGAGGACGCGTTCCCGGGAAGGGAACATTAGGCGTCGATCCGGCTTAGATCCATTTCAGATATCTAAGTCGAGATCGTGACTAGATTCCGGTCTCGGAAAGACAGAATCTAAGTCATACTCTTTTTGCTAAAACTATAAACTGAACTAACACTCTGCTTTGCAGGTTATAATTTATATATTTTCCTCGGACTAACCTTGTTTTCCAGGAAAGGTGCTCCCTGGAAAAAGGTGGTCTGAGCGCCCGGAGGGGATCCAGGCGCCCGGGAGGCGAATTTTATCCAAACGCGGTGTCGCCACATGGAGCTCACTGGTTGGACCTACCACGTCTCACCAGAGCGCCCGGAAGGGATCCAGGGCACCCCGAGCTTCATATAAAAGAAGGGGCAGAGGCAGAGCTTCAACAACAACTAAAAAAGAAGATCTTCTACTACTTGCTCTGCTGCTCTGCGCTCCTGTGACGCTAACGAATTTCGACAACACACTTCCTCTTTTAGATTTATTCCTTTGTCGGTATTTCTTTCTTTTTCATTAGCATTTCCTGTACGTAGTTTGTAATAAATTTTGAATTGCTAGTGATTGCCCACCAAAAGCACTCAAAGAGTGCGGGCCTTGGAGTAGGAGTCGACACAGGCTCCGAACCAAGTAAAAAGGTTCTGTGTTAGCATTGTTTTAATTTTCCGCTGCGTTTACTCGATGAATTTTTGTAATTGATATTCACCCCCCCCCCCCTCTATCGAACGATTATGATCCAACAAGTGGTATCAGAGCAGGTACCGCTCTGATTTGGTGCAACCACCAATCAGACAAGGGGGTGATTGTTTTCTTTATTTTTTTTTCGGATTTCAGTTTTTCGCAAAGATCCAAACTGGTATTATTACCCCTTTGGAAAATTTTTTCGTCGTAATTAAAACTAAATTGGTGCAACACCAATTTAGTTACCTTTATTTAATTCTTCCCACACTACTAATCCAAGACCAAAGTCTTGGTACCTCTCTATATTTTCTGTGTACAGATTAAAAATATCACAAATCGAGGGCTTCAGCATAGTGCGACCTCCCCTCTTCAATGGGGATGACTTCTTGTACTGAAAGAAGCGAATGGAAGTGTATCTCAAGACAGACTTCTACCAGTGGATGAGCGTCACCAGACCCTACAAAATCCTAGTAGATAGTTCCGGGAATCTACTGGATCCAGAAGATTGGACATCATACCTAAAAAAGAAGGCATCAACAGAGAACAAGGCAATCAACACCCTACAGTGCGGATTGACAAGAGAAGAACTAAACCGGGTCGGACCACATAAGAACGCCAAAGAGTTGTGGGACAAACTGATCGAGCTGCACGAAGGAACGAGCGACGCCAAGGTAACAAAACGAGACTTGCTCTTAAATAGAATTTTTAACATAAAAATGCAGGAAGGAGAAACGCCCAGCAAACTCCACGCAAGAATTAAAGACATTCTCAACGGACTCCACGCAATAGGGCACCAAATGGAGAACCGGGACTTAATAAGGTATGCCTTAAACGCCTTTCTACGCAACAGCTTGTGGGCATCGATTGTAGATGCCTACAAGATATCTAAAAATTTATCTAAAATAAAATTAGATGAGCTTTTCTGTGAATTAGAACTACATGAGCAAACTAACGCCGGGGTCGAGAAAGGTGTAGCCTTATTTGCAGGTTCCTCAAAAGAAAAGAAGAATAAGTCTGAACCGGAAGAAGACTCTGACCAGAACTCTGAAGATGAAGAACACCTGGTGAACCTGGTAAGGAAGATATTCACCAGGAGGAAAAGAAGCTTCAGCAAGAAGGACCTTCAAAAGATCAATTCTCCAACCGAATCGAGGAGCGTGACGTGCTTCAGATGCAACAAGAAGGGCCACTACAAGAACGAGTGCCCGAGATTAAAAATCGACAAACCGAAGCCGAACAAAAAGAAGGCCCTCAAAGCGACGTGGGACGAATCCTCCTTGGAAGAATCGGAAATAGAAGATCAAAAACACCAGAGCCACCTCGCGCTGATGGCCCGCGAAGCAGAGTCGGAAGATGAATCGGAAGACGGGTCCGAACCCAAATCGAGCCACGAGTCCGTACTCGTTTCCGAAGGTTCCGAAGAGGTATTTGTAAACTTAAACCGGAAATGTTTTAAAATTATTTTGTGCTTAAATAATAAATTAGTTAAGTTAGAAAATAAAAACAAATTGCTCCTCGAGGAAAATCAAATCCTCAAGGAACAAGTTGTAAATAATAAACCAACTCAAGATCTAACACTTGAGGAGGAGAATTCATCATTAAAATTAGAAATTAACAACTTAAAAATTATGTTAGAAAAATTTACTACTAGATCAAAAAATTTAGATTTAATACTAAACAATCACAAAGCATGTTATAATAAAACCGGACTCGGATATAAGTTGAACTCAAATAAAACATATAAATCATTAATAACCCAACACAAATCAACGAACAAAGCTTGGGTTCCGAAAGCGTGTTTGACCACTCAAATAGGAGCTAACCAATATTATATCCCTAAAGATAAAATATATTATATAAAGTCAAATAAACCAAATAAAAAACCAGAATACAAACCTGAACCAAAAAGTCTAAAATCTAAACATATTAAAACTCAACAAAATGTAAACTATCATCAAGTAAAATATAATTATAAAAGAAATAGACATAAACCGAGAACAAAATTAAATTAAATGGTCATTAATTCAGGGGGAAGCTCCAGAATAGCTGGCACATCCAAAACTAACCTACCCGGCAGGGTAACCCTAACCAACCTACCCGACAGGGTAATTAGGATTAGTTAAAAAGGGTTCAAGTTTAACTTGAAAAATGGTACTGGTGAAATATTGGATGATAGTACGTTAGGAAAGCTTAGTCTATGCATGTCTAGGAAGATATGGCTTCGACCTGGTGCATTTGGCTAAGTGGAACTGATCGAAGCTACCCTTTATGAATCCTAACCAGTTAGACCAAGGTTTTGTACTAAGTCCAGTGGATATGACTATTTGGAAAATCTCGAATGCATGGTTACTTTAATGATGTCCGAGTGACTCACCATAACCCAGAAGTTTATCCAGAGAACGCCTATTTGTTAAACCCAAAGCTAAACCTGAATCTAACACAAGTTAAAAATAAACTCTAAAATTGAATCTAATTCATCTCACAAAATAATAGGATTCCCTGATTGAAAACATAGATCGGGTGAGATGACTAAGGAAATTAAATAAAATTAAAATTAAATTAAATTTAAATTAAAACTAAAATTAAATTAAAACTAAAATTAAATTAAAATTAAAATTAAAACTAAAATTAAATTAAAATTAAATTAAAATTAAAACTAAATTAAAATTAAATTAAAACTAATTTAAAATTAAAATTAAATTAAAATTAAAACTAAAATTAAAACTAAAATTAAATTCAAATTAAATTAAAATTAAAATTAAATTAAAAATAAATTAAATTAAAATTAAAACCAAAATTAAATTAAAATTAAAACCAAAATTAAATTAAAATTAAAATTAAATTAAATTAAAATTAAAACTAAAATTAAATTAAAATTAAAACTAAAATTAAATTAAAATTAAATTAAAATTAAAATTAAAACTAAAATTAAATTACAATTAAAACGAAATTAAACTAAAATTAAATTAAAATTAAATAAGAATTAAAACTTAAATTAAATTAAAATTAAAACTTAAATTAAATTAAATGAAAATTAGAACTTAAATTAAATTAAAATTAAAACTAAAATTAAATTAAAATTAAAACTAAAATTAAATTAAAATTAAATTGAATTTAAAAATTAAAACTTAAATTTTTTTTAACTTGAAAATGTATTTTAAAAATTAAAAATTAAATTTTTTTAAACTTAAAAATTTATTTTAAAAATTAAAACTTAAATTTTTTTAACTTAAAAATTTATTTTAAAAATTAAAACTTAATTTTTTTAACTTAAAAATTTATTTTAAAAATGAAAACTTAAATTTTTTAAACTTAAAAATTTATTTTAAAAATTAAAACTTAAATTTTTTTTAACTTAAAAATTTATTTTAAAAATTAAAACTTAATTTTTTTAACTTAAAAATTTATTTTAAAAATTAAAACTTAAATTGTTTTAAACTTAAAAATTTATTTTAAAAATTAAAACTTAAATTTTTTTTAACTTAAAAATTTATTTTAAAAATTAAAACTTAATTTTTTTTTAAACTTAAAAATTTTATTTTAAAAATTAAAACTTAAATTTTTTTTAAACTTAAAAATTGATTTTAAAAATTAAAACTTAATTTTTTTTTTAACTTAAAAATTTATTTTAAAAATTAAAAATTAATTTTTTTTTAAATTTAAAGATTTATTTTAAAAATTAAAAATTAATTTTTTTTAAACTTAAAAAATTTATTTTAAAAATTAAAACTTATAATTTTTTAAGTCCAATAGTTAGACTAACCCCAATTCGTACCTATTGTAGGAAACTAAGTGGATTTTGGATAGTGGTTGCTCTAAACACATGACTGGAGATCACACAAAATTCACTCAACTCATGTAACGACCCGGCCCTTTGGCCTCTTGGGCGGCCCTTGCGACGGCCCACTGGCGGCCCCTTATGTCGTCGGCCCATATGGTGACCTCTAATGTCGTCGACCGATGACCCTTGGCCGTGCCGTTACTCACTAGGACTTTCCACCCCTGGCCAGTGGATTTTTGCCTCCCCCAGGATTCGAACTCTAGACCTCCAGGCTTAAGTACTAAAGTTTATGAATCCTGGTAGCTAAGTAAGTGGCTCTCAATTGGCTACCAGGATTCATAAACTCTAGTACTTAAGCCTGGAGGTCTAGAGTTCGAATCCTGGGGGAGGCAAAAATCTACTGCTAGAGGTGGAAAGTCCTAGTGAGTAACGACACAACCCCTTTTTATTGTAACGACCCGGCCCTTTGGCCTCTTGGGCGGCCCTTGCGGCGGCCCACTGGCGGCCCCTTATATCGTCGGCCCATTTGGCGACCTCTAATGTCGTCGACCTACGACCCTTGACTGTGCCGTTATCCACTAGGACTTTCCACCCCTGGCAGTGGATTTTTGCCTTCCCAAGGATTCGAACTCTAAACCTCCAGGCTTAAGTATTAGAGTTTATGAATCCTGGTAGCCAAGTGAGATTCATAAACTCTAGTACTTAAGCCTGGAGGTCTAGAGTTCGAATCCTAAGGAAGGCAAAAATCCACTACCAGGGGTGGAAAGTCCTAGTGAGTAACGGCTCGGCCAAAGGGTCATCGGCCGACGATATTAGAGGTCGCCAAATGGGCCGACGACATAAGGGCCGCCAGTTGGGCCGCCACAAGGGCCGCCCAAGTGGCCAAAGGGTCGGGTCGTTACAACTCACCTACAAAAGCTTAGGAACAGTTACCTTTGGGAACAATGGCAAACTCAAGGTAATTGGTATTGGTAACATCGAACTAAAAATTGACTTTATTATTACAAATATTTTACTTGTTGAGAATTTCAAGTATAATCTTTTGAGTATCAGTCAACTGTGTGATACTAGGTATAAGGTTAGGTTTTTATCTACAGAATGCTTAATCAAACACTTAGACAACCCTAACATAAGCCTAAAAGGGTTTAGGAAAGATAATATATATGCGATTAACTTAACCACTTCTTCAATTAAGTATTATTTAACAAAAAAGAATGAAACCTGGTTATGGCATAGAAGAATGTCACATACAAACTTCAGAAATATAAGCAGACTAAATGGACTAGTTAGAGGATTACCAAAATTACCTAACCTTGATTCAACCATATGTAATGCTTGTCAACAAGGTAAGCAAACAAAATCTACCCACAAACCAACTAATGAATCGCAAACCAACTTAATCTTAGAACTATTACATTTAGACTTATTTGACTCTCATGGAGTCAAATCAATAAATGGAAGTCTATACTGTTTAGTTATAATAGATGACTACTCTAGATTCAATTGGGTAAAATTTTTAAATACTAAGGATGAAACTTTTGAAATTTTTACAAATTTTTGTAAACAAGTTGAAAATGAAAAGGACCTTAAAATTAAAAGAATTAGAAGTGATAATGGGGGAGAATTTAAAAACCATAACTTTAAGAAATTTTGTCTTGAAAATGGCTACCATCACGAATTTTCGTGCCCTAAAACCCCCCAACAAAATGGGATTGTAGAAAGAAAAAATAGAACATTACTTGAAGCCTCTAGAACGATGTTAAATGAATACAACTTACCTAAATATTTTTTGGCAGAAGCTGTTAGTACAGCTTGTTATGTACAAAACAGAACAACACTAAACAAAACCCATAACAAAACATTTTTTGAAGTTTATTACAATAAACAACCTAATATAAAATACTTTAGAGTATTTGGGTGCCCAGCTTTTATCTTAAACACAAGAGAACATTTAGGAAAATTCACCTCCAAGGTTGAAAATGGAATTTTCTTAGGATACTCCCTAAATAGTAGAGGCTACAGGGTTTACAATAAGGTTACCTTAAGAATTGAAGAAACCACTAATGTGAAATTTGAAGAATCCAAACAAAACTTAGAACAGACACAACATCAATCAAGTGAATTTGTTCAAGAAAATAATAACTCTGAAGGAACCAACCAAATCTTAAGTCATGGAGACGAAGAAGAACCTCAGGAGAGTCAACCCCTTAGAACAAATGGAGTCAATCCAAATCACCCAACTGATCAAATAATTGGTGACCCAGATCTTAGGGTTCAAACTAGATCTTCCTTTAGAAATCTAAGTCAAATATCTTTAATATCAAAAATTGAACCCAAAACCATAGCCGAATCACTACTTGACCCAGACTGGGTCATAGCTATGCAAGAAGAATTAGCTCAATTTGAGCGTAATGAAGTTTGGGACTTGGTACCACCACCCAAGAATAAGAAAATAATAGAAATAAAATGGGTATTTAGAAACAAACTAAGTGAAACTGGTGAAATTACTAGAAATAAAGACAGGCTAGTTGCTAAGGGGTTCAGTCAAGTGGAAGGACTTGACTATGATGAAGCATATGCCCCAGTAGCTAGACTAGAGTCCATTAGGATGTTACTAAGTTATGCAGCACACAAAGGGTTTAGACTATACCAAATGGATGTTAAGTCAGCATTCCTAAATGGACTAATAAAAGAAGAAGTCTACGTAGGACAACCACCTAGGTTTGAGAGTCTAGAACACCCTGATTATGTCTATAAATTGAAGAAAGCCTTATATGGACTTAAGCAAGCACATAGGGCTTGGTATGAAAGATTAACGTCTTACTTAATATCTAAAGGATTTAACCAAGGACAAATTGACCCAACCTTATTTGTCAAATTAATAAAAGAAGATATTTTTATAGCACAAATTTACGTAGATGACATAATCTTTAGTTCAACAAATTCAGAATTCTTAGATGAATTTACAAGTTTAATGGAACACGAGTTTGAAATGAGTCTGGTAGGCAAATTAACCTACTTTTTAGGATTACAAATCAAACAAACAAATGAAGGTAACTACATTTATCAACAAAAATATACTAAGGAATTACTTAAAAAATTTGAAATGGAAAACACCAAAGAGATGAAAACACCTATGGCAGTAAACATAATCCTAGATGATGATCCCAATGAAAAATCAGTTGATCTAAAACATTATAGGAGTGTCATAGGTAGTCTACTATACTTAACTGCAAGTCGACCGGATATCTTATTTGCAGTTAGTATGTGTGCCAGATACCAAACCTGTGCTAAAGAATCTCATTTAACTCAAGTCAAAAGAATCTTTAAATACCTTAAAGGAACAACAAATGTAGGTATTTGGTATCCTAGGACTAATAACTTTGAATTAATAGGGTACTCTGACTCAGATTATGCTGGATGCAAATTAGACCGCAAAAGCACAAGTGGCGGATGTCAATTATTGGGTCCATCACTTGTCAGCTGGTTTAGTAGAAAGCAACATTGTGTTGCCCTATCTACAACTGAGTCAAAATATATAGCAATAGGAGAGTGTGTTGCACAATTATTATGGATGATGCACACCCTAAAAGATTTCAACTTGAACCTCACAAATGTCAAAGTCTTAATTGATAACATTAGCTCAATTAACCTAACAAAAAAATCCAGTGCATCATTCCAGAACTAAACATATTGAAATTAGGCATCACTTTATCAAGGATCATGTTACTAAAGGGGGCATTGAACTCAAATACATTGAGTCCAAATCCAATTTAGCTGACATATTCACAAAACCACTCCTTGAAAGTGAATTTAGCAATCTGCGTAGAAAATTAGGAATGCGCTTAATAGACTAGGACTTTTCAAAATTCAAAACTATTTTCAAAAACAATTGTTTTAAATTCTATATTAAAATTGTTTTACTTTTCTCAAAACCTTCCTACTTTTAGAATTTCAAAACAACTTTAGCCTTAGACTAGAAAAATCCCTTTAGAAATCATGTTCCCCCAGGACTAGTATTTGAGCATCTCACCAACACTCTAGGATTACCATGCTTATGATTGACAAACATAGAAAGGGGTGAGATGTATAGGCCAATTGCTTGGATTTAAGATGCTTATGTCAATGCATCGATATAAGTCTGGGCGTTAAATACAAAACATACATTAATCAAATTAAGTTATTGTAACGACCCACCTCCTACTAACTAGGCTGCGAGGCCGGACCGTCACATTATGCTGTGCTAAGCTATATTATAAGGTGCGGAAACGTGAACTAATTTAAAATTTACTAAACCCATGTCAAGTGCTACTAAATCTGAACTGATGCTTAAAGATACCTTTTTAAATGTTGTACCTTTACTCCAAAGAGAAGATCTAGCCTTCACATGTGATTAAGGGCTGAACTTAAGTGTTTCCAGCTGGAACAGGCATTTCAATCGATCGGCTGATCGATTGGGATGTTTGGATTGATTCACTGATCGATCTAGCATGCCACTATATACGAAAACTTTGATTGGATCGATCGGTTGATCGATCCAGACTTGTTGATCGATCCATTGATCGATTCAGCTCGCTACTGTGCACGGGGTAAATTCTGGATCGATCGGCTGATCGATCCAGGCTTGCCAATCGATCCAGGGATCGACTCCAAGGCTCTCTATTCGCGAGGCTAATTCCCCGATAGATCCAGTGATCGATTCCAGAGCTTACTGTTCGCGAAATCAAGCTCCCCAATCGATCAGCTGATCGATTGGGGCCTCCAATCGATCGGTTGATCGATTGGGGTTTCTGATTTCGCAGCTGAGTTATGATTTCAGCACTGTTTCGTGCCCAATTCACATATACAAGTTCTAAAATGGCTGGGTAACATTCTAACATCAAATATTTAGTATTCTAAGCTTGGCCTAGTGCATAGTTCACTAGTTCATGGCATTTAAACATATTTAAGTGCGAAACAAATAAATTGCTAAAGAGTTCTAATACTTAAAATAAAACTTGCTAGATCCCTAAGATCTTTATTCCAAGTTCCACCCACACACATCTTCATCGCATTGTCCTCCAGCCTCCGCTAGTCCATCTTTCCTTTACCTTTATCTGTAGTATAAGGAAAAGAGTATCTGTAAGCCTGGGAGCTTAATACTACCTCACAAAACATGCATACGATGAAATTTATGTTTTAAAACATGCTATTTGAAATACATGCTGAACATGGCTAAATATGGATTCTAAAACATGGCATAAACACATACAATACATGTCAATCATAGCTAAGCCTAAAACTATCATGTGGATCTGTAAGAACTAAACTGAAATAAACTGAACTGAACTAATGCTGACTGATGCTAAGCTGTACTGTTTTCACATAACATATTTCGTGAGGTTTTTGAAAAACTATTTATCATAGATAGATGAAAATAGATAATCATACTACTGATGGGTCTGACAACTGTACTTGCTGTGCGTGCATCCCTAACTAGACCCGAGGTAGCTAATCCTAAATCTAGTAGGGTTACTAGGTTATCTAAACCTAGGGATGACTATGGGAGCCCAACCCAAGGACATCTACTCCAGTACAGTGCCACTGAATAAAGTAAAATACTGAATTATAAGCTGAATATCTTGTCTTGCTTTTATTAGGTTGTCTAAACCTAATGCTAGGTTATCTGAACCTAGAGGCGACTGTGAGAGCCCACCCATTAGACCGTAGTCCCATATAAGCTATAGCAAGGCTAGAAAAACTAATTTAAATGCTTCTATTGCATTTACTGGGCTATTAAAACGCCAACTGTAACATTTTACTGAGCTAAGCATTTTATCGAACACTTGGTGTACTCCAACTCTCCCCTCTATTAGGGAGACCACCTCTAGGCACCCGACAACATCTAAAACCTCCACTGAAGGGGGAAACGTGTCTGGCCCATCTAGAGGTGCTCACTAAATCCCTAAATCTGCGAGGAGGGTTAAATACACCCTAGGTGTCGAAACACTACATATTGCTAATTTAAAAACATGCGATCATACGAAAAGCTACTTATACTACAAGTGAGGGGTTTCTTACCTCCTGCTCGAAGTTCCTTACAAATCTAAACGCTAGGTTTCCGGTGGAGAAGATCCCTTCGGCGATCTCCTTGCGTCTACGTGTTCCTCTCGCGGAGAGGAGCGTCCTCGTATCCGAGATGTCGCCGGAAGGAGCCATTATGACCCTAGGGACGGAACCCTAGGCTTGCTTGTGGTTGGCGCCGAGAGATGAGGGAGAAGAGAGGGGCGGCGTGACTAGGGTGAGGGTGAAGAAAAGTCACGATCAAAATAACTCTTCACTAATTTATTTTCCCTATTATATTAAGTGGTTAATTCGCCCAACTTAAATATAAATACAATTGATTCCCTCTTCTTTCAGCATGGCCCTGCTGGGTTCACTTGGTTACTAGAGTTCACCATAAGTCGTAGGACCCAATAGGTCTCGGGTTCAATTCCCGCATAGGCTATTTTACGATTCTATTTATTTTTGCTACTTCCGCTACTCTAAAAATTCTATAAAAATATCCTAAAATTCCAGAAAAATACTATGATATTTCTAATAATTATTTTGAGAATTTTCGAGCGTTATAATCCCCCATACCTTATAAAAAGTTCATCCTCGAACTTAGAATAACTCTGGGTACTTCTGCCTCATACTAGCTTCTGTCTCCCAAATTGCCTCTTCTGTTGTGTGATTTTGCCAAATAAATTTTACTAATAGTACTTCCTTGTTCCGCAATTTCTTCACTGCTCGGTCTATTATCTGAATAGGCCGACTGTCATAGCTGAGGTCTTCGCGGACTTGTACCGACTGGGGCTCAATCACCTGGGTGGCATCTGGGATATGCTTTTTCAGCATAGAGACGTGAAATACATTATGGATAGCTGACATCTCCTGGGGTAGCTCTAGCTCATATGCTACTTTGCCAACTCTCCTAGTGATAAGGTATGGTCCCACATATCTGGGACTCAATTTGCCCTTCTTCCCAAAACGCATTACCCCTTTCATGGGAGCCACTCTGAGGAATACTGTATCCCCAACTGAAAACTCTAACGGTCTGTGCCTGGTATCAGCATAGCTTTTCTGGCAGCTCTGAGCTGTCTCTATCCTCTTGCGGATCTGCTGTATAGCTGCGGTGGTATCTGCTACTAGATCTGTCTGAAGTTCTAGTTCTTTCTGTTCACCACTCTCATACCAGCAGATTGGAGATCTACACCTCCGCCCATAGAGAGCCTCGTAAGGTGTCATACCGATAGTGGCCTGATAACTGTTGTTGTATGCAAATTCTGCTAAACTCAGATATTTACACCAACTTCCCTTGAAGTCTAGGGCACATGCTCGGAGCATATTTTCGAGTACCTGATTTACTCGCTCCGTCTGACCATCTGTCTGAGGATGGAAAGCTGTGATAAATTTTAACTTAGTGCCCAATGCTGACTGTACACACTCCCAGAAGTGTGACGTGAACCTACTGTCTCTGTCTGAGATGATAGTCCGTGGAACTCCATGCAGTCTGACGATCTCCTTGAGATACAACTGAGCTAGCTGCTCCATGGAGTAGGATATCCTGATAGCTAAGAAGTGGGCTGATTTAGTCAATCTGTCGACTATTACCCAGATAGCGTCAAAACCATTCGTGGTTCTGGGTAGTCCCACTATGAAATCCATGGAGATATCTTCCCACTTCCATTCGGGGATCTGGATAGGTTGCAGAACTCCTCCTGGTCTCTCATGTTCTGCCTTGACCCTCTGACAGATTAGACAGGTGTTGACATATCTAGCGATGTCTCTTTTCATCCCAGGCCACCAAAAATGTTTCTTCAAGTCCTGGTACATCTTGGTGGAGCCAGGATGCATAGCATAGGGAGTCCTGTGAGCCTCATCTAAAATCTTTCTTCGTAGTTCCTCCTGATCTGGAACCCATAGTCTGTCACCAAAGTATACTGCCCCACTATTAGCTATTCTGAACTCTCCACTTTCTGGTTCTGCTATCCCTTGCTTGATTTTCTGAATTTCAGGATCCTGTCCCTGAGTTGTCTGGATGTCACCAAGCAAGGTAGACTCTAATGTCATCGTAGAGAGCTGTCCCACTATGAGTTCGAGACTGAAATCTATGATCTCCTTCTGTAGGGATGGTGACATGGCTGCTAGGGATAGTAAGGTAGCACTGGACTTTCTGCTAAGTGCGTCTGCCACCTTATTAGCTTTTCCTGGGTGGTAGAGGATGTCTATATCATAGTCTTTGACCAGCTCTAGCCATCTGCGCTGTCGCATATTCAGATCTTTCTGAGTGAAGAAGTACTTCAGGCTCTGATGATCTGTATATACTCTGCACTGAGCTCCATACAAGTAATGTCTCCAAATTTTGAGAGCGAACACCACTGCTGCAAGCTCAAGATCATGAGTAGGATAGTTCTTCTCATAATCCTTGAGTTGTCTAGAGGCGTAGGCTATTACCTTGCCCTTTTGCATCAGTACTGCTCCTATTCCCAATTTAGAGGCGTCACTATAAATATCAAAGTTGTCTATGTTTTCTGGTAGAGTCAAAATGGGAGTACTGGTCAATCTCCTCTTTAGTTCGTTGAAGCTGTTCTCACAGTCCTCTGTCCACTGAAATTTTCTATTCTTTCTGGTAAGAGCTGTCAGTGGAGAGGCTATTCTAGAGAAATCCTCTACAAACTTCCTGTAATAACCTGCTAATCCCAAAAAGCTTCTGACTTCACTGGCATTCTTGGGTCTTTTCCAATTACTCACAGCTTCTATCTTACTGGGGTCTACCATGATATCATCCTTTGAGATGATGTGACCCAGGAAGGGCACCTGATCTAACCAAAATTCACATTTCGTGAACTTGGCGTACAGCTGGTTCTGCTGAAGGGTCTGCAATACTATTCTCAAGTGCTCTGCGTGTTCTTCCTTAGTTCCTGAATAGATAAGAATGTCATCAATAAACACAATAACAAATCTATCTAGGTAGTCCCTGAATACTCTGTTCATGAGGTCCATAAAAGTAGCTGGAACATTTGTCACACCAAAGGGCATGACTACGAACTCGTAGTGTCCGTATCTAGTCCTGAATGTTGTCTTGGGTATATCCCCTTCTTTAACTTTCACCTGATGATAACCTGATCTGAGGTCTATCTTAGAAAACACTGCTGCTCCCTTTAGCTGATCGAATAGGTCATCTATTCTGGGAAGAGGATACCTGTTCTTGATTGTGAGTTGGTTCAGTGCCCGGTAGTCTATACACAGGCGCATGCTCCCGTCTTTCTTCTTCACGAACAATACAGGCGCTCCCCATAGTGAGTGACTAGGACGTATGAAGCCCTTGTCAAGCAGCTCCTGTAGTTTCTCATGAAGTTCCTTTAGTTCTGCTGGAGTCATGCGGTAGGGCGCTTTGGAGATAGGATTCGTACCGGGAATGAGTTCTATCTCGAATTCAATCTCCCTGTCTGGTGCTAGGCCGGGTAACTCTTCAGGGAAGACTGCTAGGTAGTCACATACAACTCGGACCCCTTCTAGTTGTGGGTCCTTGTTCTGACTGGTATTGACTATATGTGCTAGGAATCCCATACATCCTGAATCCATTAATTTCTGTGCTTTTAGAGCTGAGAGAAACTTCTTGGTCTTTTTCTTTGGTTCTCCGATGTACTCGAACTGTACTTCTGCTTCAGGTTGGAATACGACTTTCTGTTTACGGCACTCTATAGAGGCACCGTATCTGATCAGAAAGTCCATTCCAAGGATGACATCATAATCAGTCATATCTAGCACTATCAGATCACAAAAGAGTTCTCTATCTGCTATAATGACTGGCACTGCTCTGAGCCAGTGCGTGGATGTCATAATTTCTCCTGAAAGTAGTATTGTCAAAAACTGACCACTGAGTCCCTCCGGAGGTATTGCTATCTTTTCGGCAAATGCCCTGGATATATAAGAATGGGTTGCCCCAGTATCGAATAAGATAGTTGTACTTTGCTGTAAAATACTAATCTTACCTGAAACAACTGTCGAGGCATTCGCTACGTCCTCTCTGGTGAGTGAGTAGATCCTTGCATTGGTCATAGCTGGAGGGGCTTCTAGTCTGCCCTAGCTGATGTGTGGACCATCTAAGGCGGCCTGCATCTGATGTAACTGAGCTGGCTGGCCTCCGTACTGAATTGGCTGTGGTGGAGGAAGACTGGTCTTGTTTGGGCACTGCTTAGCCATATGCCCTTCCTGTCCACACTCAAAGCATCCTCGTGTACCCTTACGACAAACTCCAGGGTGGAATTTCCCAAAAGTAGCACATTTGGGATAACTAGGCTGTTTACTGGCTGGTCCTCCTTTTGGGTAACTCCCTGGTTTATGTTTGTTGCTAGAGTTCCCTTTCCAGTTAGAGCCATGGGAGCTGTGGCCCTGGTGTTTCTGAGTACCCGAACCTCCTTAACATTTGGACTCTGAGAAGGATTGCTTCTGCTGCTTGATGCTATTCTGGTAATGCTCCGTGATGAGAGCACTACTTACTAGTTCTTCTGTGGTTTGTGGCCTATGAACGCCACTGGCTACATTCAATGCTATGTCCGGCCTCAGCATCTTAACATCAGTCGGACCCTTTCCTTTTCAGTGCTGACTAATTCGGGACACAGCCGAGCCAGCCTGTTGAATTTCTTCACGGCCTCCTCAACTGAAAGGTTGCCCTGGCAGAATTCAGTGAACTCGTCGTAGTGACGGTTTGTGACCCGCATGTGAAAGAACTCCTCAAAGAATTCTTTCTCGAAGTCAGCCCATGTCATCTGGTTTACTAGGCGCTTTGCTCTAATTCTGTCCCACCACATGTGTGCATCTCCTACTATGCAGAAAGAGGCGCACTTCACCTTCTCATATTCTGGCCAGTCCAGAAGCTCCATCGTACTCTCCAGTGGTTTGAACCAGGCCTGAGCATCCCATGGTTCACTGGTGCCTGAGAAGTTCTCTAGCTTAATTTTCTACCATTGGATCAGATAGGCTTCTCTCCTTGCCCCTGCTGCTGGGGCTACTAGTGCTGCAGGCTGGACTGGTGGAACCTTTATAACTACTGGAGTTGCTAAGTTAGGTTCTGGGGTGACAGTGGGGGTGTTCTGCTGATTAGCCCTTAAAGTGGTCATCTCTTGTTGCTGTTCAACTAGCTGCTATTGTAACTGAGCCACTACTGCTGTAAGGTCTGGGGGAGGCACTGAACTGCCTGCCTCTTGCTGGGGCTCAGTAGCTGGTGTCCTTCTAGCTAGGCGTTCTCGTGCCATTTCTAGAGACATGGAGGACATACATAACTAATACAATAATAATTGCATAACTATTGTTATCATGTTAGATACTATCATAAATAAACATGCTTTAGTTATCTCTAAACATGAAAACAAGAAGTATAAATACAGTGAGAGATGTTCTTACTTGGAAACTGCAAGTTCAATGCTGATGTGTGTGTAGGAATTATAGAACTTTTGCTCTGATACCACTCTGTAACGACCCGCCTCCTACTAACTAGGCTGCAAGGCCGGACCGTCACATTATGCTGTGCTAAGCTATATTATAAGGTGTGGAAACGTGAACTAATTTAAAATTTACTAAACCCATGCCAATTGCTACTAAATCTGAACTGATGCTTAAAGATACCTTTTTAAATGTTGTACCTTTACTCCAAAGAGAAGATCTAGCCTTCACATGTGATTAAGGGCTGAACTTAAGTGTTTCCAACTGGAACAGGCATTTCAATCGATCGGCTGATCGATTGGGATATTCTGATTGATTCACTGATCGATCCAGCATGCCACTGTATACGAAAACTTTGATTGGATCGATCGGTTGATCGATCCAGACTTGTTGATCGATCCATTGATCGATTCAGCTCGCTACTGTGCACGGGATAAATTCTGGATCGATCGGCTGATCGATCCAGGGATCGACTCCAAGGCTCTCTGTTCGCGAGGCTAATTCCCCGATCGATTCAACTGCTTACTGTTCGCGAAATCAAGCTCCCCAATCGATCAGCTGATCGATTGGGGCCTCCAATCAATCGGCTAATCAATTGGGGTTTCTGATTTCGCAGCTAAGTTCTGATTTCAGCACTGTTTCGTGCCCAATTCACATATACAAGTTCTAAAATGGCTGGGAAACATTCTAACATCAAATATTTAGTATTCTAAGCTTGGCCTATTGCATAGTTCACTAGTTCATGGCATTTAAACATACTTAAGTGCGAAACAAATAAATTGCTAAAGAGTTCTAATGCTTAAAACAAAACTTGCTAGATCCCTAAGATCTTTATTCCAAGTTCCACCCATACACATCTTCATCGCATTGTCCTCCAGCCTCCACTAGTTCATCTTTCCTTTACCTTTATCTGCAGTATAAGGAAAAGAGTATCTGTAAGCCTGGAAGCTTAGTAAGAAACCATCTACCTCACAAAACATGCATACGATGAAATTTATGTTTTAAAACATGCTATTTGAAATACATGCTGAACATGGCTAAATATGGATTCTAAAACATGGCATAAACACATACGATACATGTCAATCATAGCTAAGCCTAAAACCATCATGTGGATCTGTAAGAACTAAACTGAAATAAACTGAACTGAACTAATGTTGACTGATGCTAAGCTGTACTGTTTTCACATTACATATTTCGTGAGGTTTTTGAAAAACTATTTATCATAGATAGATGAAAATAGATAATCATACTGCTGATGGGCCCGGTAACTGTACTTGCTGTGCGCGCATCCCTAACTAGACCCGAGGTAGCTAATCCCAAATCTAGTAGGGTTACTAGGTTATCTAAACCTAGGGACGACTATGGGAGCCCAAGCCAAGGACATCTAGTCCAGTACAGTGCCACTGAATAAAGTAAAATACTGAACTATAAACTGAATATCTTGTCTTGCTTTTATTAGGTTGTCTGAACCTAATGCTAGGTTATCTGAACCTAGAGGCGACTGTGAGAGCCCACCCATTGGACCGTAGTCCCATATAAGCTATAGCAAGGCTAGAAAAACTAATTTAAACGCTTCTATTGCATTTACTGAGCTATTAAAACGCCAACTGTAACATTTTACTGAGCTAAGCATTTTATCGAACACTTGGTGTACTCCAACTCTCCCCTCTATTAGGAAGACCACCTTTAGGCACCCGACAACATCTAAAACCTCTACTGAAGGGGGAAACGTGTCTGACCCATCTAGAGGTGCTCACTAAATCCCTAAATCTGCGAGGAGGGTTAAATACACCCTAGGTGTTGAAACACTACATATAGCTAATTTAAAAACATGCGATCATACGAAAAGCTACTTATACTGCAGGTGAGGGGTTTCTTACCTCCTGCTCGAAGTTCCTTACAAATCTAAACGCTAGGTTTCCGGTGGAGAAGATCCTTTCGGCGATCTCCTTGCGGGTACGTGTTCCTCTCGCGGAGAGGAGCGTCCTCGTATCCAAGATGTCGCCAGAAGGAGCCCTTATGACCCTAGGGATGGAACCCTAGGCTTGCTTGTGGTTGGCGCCAAGAGATGAGGGAGAAGAGAGGGGCGGCGTGACTAGGGTGAGGGTGAAGAAAAGTCACGATCAAAATAACTCTTCACTAATTTATTTTCCCTATTATGTTAAGTGGCTAATTCGCCCAACTTAAATATAAATACAATTGATTCCCTCTTCTTTTAGCACGGCCCTGCTGGGTTCACTTGGTTACTAGAGTTCACCATAAGTCGTAGAACCCAATAGGTCTCGGGTTCAATTCCCGCGTAGGCTATTTTACGATTCTATTTATTTTTGCTACTTCCGCTACTCTAAAAATTCTGTAAAAATATCCTAAAATTCTAGAAAAATACTAGGATATTTCTAATAATTATTTTGAGAATTTTTGGGCGTTACAGTTATTTAGTTTAGTTAACCGCTAACTGATCACAATGAACTTAACTTGACAAACTAAGTGAAAGCTGTTATCTTCTGATAGTCAGTAAGTACTTAATTGGTTAGACAACTATTTTAGATGTCAGGTTTAGGGGGAGGATTAAATCAACACTTAACCTTAATCATACTATCTTTTCTAATATTTTTTTCCAGTATTCAAATTGAATTTTGGTTTCAAATTTAAAGTTTTTACAAACTTAATAAGACTTCAAACTTAGTTTTTTTCTTATGTTTCAAATATTTTTAACTAGCTTTTATAAAATTAAATTCTTCAATTAATGTTTATAAACTCAGACTTTTTTAAAACTTAGTTTCAATCAGTTTTGAAAAGTAAATATCTTTTAAAACTCGGTTTTAAAATCTTGAAAAATGTTTTGAAAACTTAGCCTTAAAATTTTAATTTTCAAAACTTATGTTTGAAAAATCCTTCAAAATTGAAACATATTTTGAAAATTTACCTTGATCCTAAAATTTGAAACTTATACACTTATATTAGAAAATCAGCTTTTCAAATTTATGATTAGAAAATTCTCTTTTGAGTTTACAAAAGTCATTTTTGAAAATTAAACTTGTAAATGATCCTTAAAAATTGACCACTCTTTCAAAACTTAGCTATTTTTTTCAAAAGCTAAAACTTTTACTCCCCCAAGATAAACTTAGACATCATTCCTTACATTTTTTATATGCTCTCTATTTTTAAATGTTTAATTTATATCCTTGTTTGATGAATGCCAAAGGGGGAAGAATAGGTGGTTAAGTTAGAAAAACAAAATAAAATTAAAAACTAACTTAAACCTCATGCTAGAACAAAATGTTTAACTTTTTTCTCGCATATTTTTACTAACTTAACCAGGTTGTCATTCCATCAAAAAGGGGGAGATTGTTGGTCCGGTTAGCACTAACGGTCTAACTTAGGTTTTGATGAATGACAAATCGGGTTAAGTTAGATTTGTCATGGTCTAATACTCTGACCGAGTGTGTAGACGAAGTCCAGCTAGGTCGACGGGCTGACCGGATAGTTGGCAAGAAGTCTAAGCGGATCGACGGGCTGACCGGACGCTTGGCAAGAAGTCAAGCTAGGTCGACGGGCTGACCGGATAGCTGGCAAGAAGTCCAAGCGGGTCGACGGGCTAACCGGACGCTTGGCGAGAAGTCCAGACGGGTCGAAGGGCTGACCGGACATCTGGCAGGTGAGTAAAGGTAAGTCACTGGAAGGGAGTGACTGTGAGGACGCGTTCCCGGGAAGGGAACATTAGGCGTTGATCCGGCTTAGATCCATTTCGAATATCTAAGTCGAGATCGTGACTAGATTCCGGTCTCGGAAAGACGGAATCTAAGTCAAACTCTTTTTGCTAAAACTATAAACTGAACTAACACTCTGTTATGCAGGTTATAATTTATATATTTGCCTCGGATTAACCTTGTTTTGCAGAAAAGGTGCTCCCTGGAAAAAGGTGGTCCGGGCGTCCGGAAGGGATCCGGGCGCCCGGGATGCGAATTTTATCTAAACACGGCGTCGCCACGTGGAGCTCACTGGTTGGACCTGCGACGTCTCACCAGGGCACCCGGAAGGGATCCAGGGCGCCCCGAGCTTCATATAAAAGAAGGGGCAGAGGCAGAGCTTCAACAACAACTGAAAAAGAAGACCTTCTACTGCTTGCTCTGCTGCTCTGCGCTCCTGCGATGCTAACGAAGTTCCGACAACACACTTCCTCTTTTAGATTTATTCCTTTGTCGGTATTTCTTTCTTTTTCATTAGCATTTCCTATACGTAGTTTGTAATAAATTTCGAATTGCTAGTGATTGCCCACTGAAAGCACTCAAAAAGTGCGGGCCTTGGAGTAGGAGTCGACACAGGCTCCGAACCAAGTAAAAAGGTTCTGTGTTAGCATTGTTTTAATTTTCCGCTGCGTTTACTCGACGAATTTTTGTAATCGATATTCACCCCCCCCCCCCTCCTCTATCGAACGATCACGATCCAACACTTATTAGGATCTATGCAAGATAGAGGGGGTGAATAACTTTGGTCACTTTTCAGCTTTGCTTTGTGTTCGTTGTGGAATGCGTAGCGGAAATCTTTAATCAACTTGGATGCTACATGCACTACACCTTAATTTTACTTTGTATCCACCTCCTTGAGATAACTAATCTAAGGATCTAATTCTTGGCTCATAGCTTCCACTAAGAACTTTCTTCTTCTTAGAAACCTTTCGGAGGTAGAAAAACCTCTTACAAGCTTGAGTATAAGAATACAACAAGAAAAGATAATGCAAAGATAAAATACAATTGAAAACGACTTTACAATCAAAATCTTAGTTTGCTTGATCTTTTGTTGTTTGAAAATACCTCTAGATGGTAGGAAATACATCAATACTTCATCTCCAGACACTCAAGAACAAACTGCTTGAAATCTCTACAAAACTCCCTTTTCTAGGGTTGCTTTCGGGCTAACAAATGTCTCCCAATCGATTGGTCTTACCCCCAATTAATTATCACATCAGATTTGACCATTCAAACCTATAGAATAGCACTTTTTGCCCAACCAATTAATTGATGAGTCATACCAATTGATTTCTAGCTTCCAATCAATTCTGCAATGCTCAATCGATTTCACCAATCGATTCAGCAGACTTCTATTTCCTCAAGAAACTTTTACCAATCGATTACTCCAATCAATTCCGAAACCTTCTATTCATAGGGAATAAGATGCTTAGCCTCCAATCGATTGCCTCAATTAATTCTGATAGCAAACATGAAATTCTAAGTTTAGAGTTTGTTAATCGATTGCCACTTTCTATCAATCGATTGCTAACCCAAGTTTCAGGCTTTTTAATGTTGAAATTGTGTCTTGCCTGGTATCTAGTTGTCCTTAACCTGCCAAGTCTTCTTCTTCTTCTCAACATCCAATCATCTATGACCTATTAAGACTTTCAGTTGCCTAGCATTCAGTCATCTGTGAAGTTTTGTTTGAATAAAGGAAGAGGCCAACTTATAGGGCTTCCTTACCATGTGTCTGGTT
Source organism: Zingiber officinale (assembly GCF_018446385.1). NCBI lineage: Eukaryota > Viridiplantae > Streptophyta > Magnoliopsida > Zingiberales > Zingiberaceae > Zingiber > Zingiber officinale. Next base: position 20,985,805 of record NC_056002.1, on the reverse strand, counting down.
CTCTTTGATCCACTTGGACTTTTCCCTTTGCCAACTTCTCATTCGACTTTCGATTATTAAGTGTCCAGTCCTCCATGACCCACTTGGACTCTTCCCTTGCCAACTTTCTAAAGAACTTTCAATTACCAAATGTCCAGTCAATTGTGACCCACTTAAACTTTTCCTTTGCCAACTTTCTATTAGACTTCCGATCATAAAGTTTTCGTTCAAGTATCCGATCAACCTTGATATACTTGATATTTCTCTCACACATTGATCAAACATCAAAATCCAAGCTCAAGTCAACTCGAACTTGATCAATCTGGTCAACTTTGATTTGAGGTCGATTGCACCAATAGTTATGACCTTAGGCAGAGGGCAATAAAACAAGCAAACACAGAATTGCTAAAATACTTCCACCTTCATTCTCCTCATTTCTTTGTGCCTATCGTGCACTCCGCTCGACTGCTCTTCCTATGATAGCATTCGGGTACACGCTTGGTTCACCATGAATGACTAGTATTTGGTTGTCTATGTGGTCTTCCCATTGTATATTGGGAATTAAATAGGCATCCAACTTGACCTCGAAGAGGAGATGAATTTATTTTAAGAAAATTACGTTAAATACAGACCTCAGTATTTTTTCTCCCGATTCGACACTCAAGCATCGACGACCTACTTTGACTCTACCGACTCGGTAGCCAGCGATACAACCACTCAACATCTACTTGGGAGCACTCGAAGAGCTCGACACTCGGTGACTTGGTTAAGTTTGCTCTTGGTGACTCGTCGAACTTAGTACTTGGCCTATTCGACAACTCAACACCCAACCCATCTCGACAGCCAACCTATCTCGACACTCGACTAGGTCAAACTCGACTAGCTAGGTATTCTACAGCTCGACTCGACTTAGCTCAACCATATAACACACTTCAACTTTCTATTTCGCAATCTCATTTCTATTGTAATTTTTAATTCAGTAAATTTGATGTAACTTCGATAGATATCGCCAATAAAATTGTTGAATTTTATCCAACAGAACGTGAAAAAAGCAATGAATCAATGGAAAAATATTTTTTTCCCTAGATTAATATTAATATTTGACGAAAATATCTAAATGATTTGCATGTCGCTCCACAAACAATCGCTCCACGGCCAGTCCCCTCCAACACAATTGCTCGGGCAATCCACGTGTCGCTCCGTCCACTCATCCTCGCCGCCGAGAACGGCTTCGATGCCCCCGCCGCCGATCTCCTCTTCGAGGCCGATCGCGGTGCCGAGCGAAGAGAGCTGCTGAAGCGGCGGCGCCGAGGAAAAGTAATACTCCTCCGAGCTAGAAGCACCGTTCACCATCGTCGTGCCCGTCTCAATTGCCGGCGTCCAAGGATCGGCGAGGAGGGAGGGCGGCGCCGGGGAAAAGTAATACTCCTCAGAGCTAGAAGCAATGTTCACCATCGTCGTCCCCGTCTCAGTCGCCGGCGTCCAAGAATTGGCTAGGAGGCCGGGCGGCCCCGGGGAAAAGTAATACTCCTCCGAGCTAGAAGCAATGTTCACCATCGTCGTCGCCGTCTCAGTCGCCGGCCTCCAAGAATTGGAGAGGAGGCCGGGGGAGGTGGAAGCTGAGGCAAAAGAAGCGGTCTGCATGCACAGGCGGCGCATTGCGTCCTTAAACGCTCTGCTACTGGCGTCGCAGCGGAGCTGCTTCACGTGCTTCTGCACCCGCGTCCTCCAGTAATTCTTGATCTCGTTGTCGGTCCTTCCGGGGAGGAAGCGCGCGATCTTCGACCACCTGCAGTGGTTGAACCATCAAATCACACTCGTAGTTTTAATTACCTGGATGAAACAGACTCTTGCATACAGTTTAATTTTCCGATAAACATCTTCTATAGAAGATAAACAAATGATTTGTTTTCATTCAATTAATTCCTCACTTTTTTTTTAATGTTTGATTGGCGTTCCAATCTGCAAAGAAGGAGTCTCCTCCTTCGTCTCGATCAGTTCAATTACCTGTTCCCCCACCGAGAATGGAGTTCGACGATAATGAGTTGTTCCTCCGGTGTGATGTTTCCTCGGCGAACGTCCGGCCGGAGATAGTTGAGCCATCGGAATCTGCAGCTCTTTCCGGTTCGTTTCAGGCCTGGTCCATCTCAAAACAGTGAGGTTTGATAGCTAGCACTTCTTTATTTGTTATCGATAACAAAGGAAGAGTAATTAAAAATTATACCTGCAGAGCGAGCGAGGGCATTCCACCGGCCTTGGCCATGCTGGGCGACGTAGTTAACGAGGAGGAGGTCTTCGTCCACAGTCCACGGCCCTCGCCGGAGCTCCTCCGTCGTCGGCCCACTTGACGCTCCTGCAAGGGGAGGTCGTCTGTCCCACACGAGGAGACTTTTGTTGTACTGCTCCTCCATTAGCTTCTAATTCCCGCTCGATGTCCTCCTCCCTTTCTCAGTAATATATTTATAGAGAGAGAGATAGAGAGATTGATATGGATCCTTGTTCCTTATGTACTGGTGCTGCTGGCTCTGTAGCAGGGGAAATTTTGTATTAATCATAGGAAACGAGACAGGGACATGTGCTATTTGGGAACTTAGCTCACTACTATTGAAAGACGGTGACATGTAAGAGATTACGTGACGTATAATTTTATGATTTCTTATTAGATATAGCCTAAGAAACATGAGTTCCTAATTATAATTTAAGCGTATATGTATGTTTGATTTTGATAGTTTGGGAGGGTGTATGAGATAATCAAGCAAAATAGTAAATTAACTTGCTTGCTTTCTTACCGATTCATTTTTACCATAAATATCATCATTCAATTGACAGATAAACAACCAGTTTAATTTTCTATCGAATTTTTAACCATTTATTTGCTATTATAGTGTTATTAGTCAACTGCTAAATTAACCTCATTACCAGTCAAGTTTTCAAATCGATTTTTAAATCTTCTGTTTCACTGCTACGATGTCAACAATCGATCGATCAAATTCATCAATCGATTGATATAATAGCAAACACAATATAGTAGAAATTCTAAACACGACAATGTAGCCAATCTTGTTACTGTACTAACCCTAGTTATTGTATCAACCTTAGTTACCGTAAGAAACCCTAAAAATCCCTCAAACATCCAATTTGTTCTGCTTGAATTTTAAGTTGTTTAGCATCCGATTCATCTTAACTTGTCAAGACTTCTCTAATGTCAAACATTCAGTCTTCCTTCGCATGTTTGAACTTCTGCATTTACCGAACATCCGAATCGGTTAGAACTTTTCATACTTGTCTAACATTACATGTTCGATCAATGACGACTTACTTATACTGTTCTCTTTTCAACTCACTGTCAAACTTCATACTATTAAGTGTTTGGTCAACTATTAACTCACTTAAATTCTCTATCATCAAGTATCATATCAAACTTTGATTTATTTGACGTTTTACTCAATCCGACTAATATATTGATCAAACATTAAAATTCAACTCGATTATGTCCAACTAAGCTAGATCAACTTGATCAATCTTGTGTTGGACTATACTAACATACTAAAATTTTATAGATTACTCTAAATTATTCCCATGTTGTGAGTTTTTGAAAAATGTTTAAAGTCCACGCTGTCGTTCTAATCTTAAGAGAGCAGCACTCGTACAAGTACGACAAGTCTTTTTTTTAATAACTAATTAAGATGCAAATACGATTCTGAATATCAAAGGAATTAATTTATATATTGTGGCATGTGTAAAATATTTTATCAAGTCTCTGATTAACGAGAAAAATAATGCCACTAAAATCACAATAATCATGTCTTCAAGTCAATAGATAAGTCTTTTTTTTATTCGAAGGATTGTAATATGTTTGGCACTCTCAGTTGTGTGCCAAAAACAAAAAAACAAAATTCAAGAAAAATAATTCTATGTTTGGCCTCTTATATGACATGTTTTTGTTTATTCAACCAAAGTAAGTTTTCATTAAAACTCAAGTACCATGTAAAACTGAAGCCTACAATAATAGACTTTAAAAGATTATAAGTCAATTTCTTCAGCTATATACGCTAAAGACAGGGTGCTAATTAAACCATTATCTTTTGTTTTTCTTTAAATAAATCTAAACTTAAATCTTCTGTTAATAAATTAAAACTATTCATGCTCCCAAAATTTTTAGAATCATTTAAATCATTTTTCAAGTTATAAATCCCACAATTGAAAACATATAGAGAAACTTAATCTTTTTATTGCTTAAAATTATATCTTAAAACCAAGTTAAGTTTAATCATGTAGTTTCATTTCTTTTTCAAAATAGTATGTATATATTATTTTTTTTCTCTCTTCGATTCGTGATCTACGGGGTAATTTGTATGTATTTAATTTGTTGGCTGGATGGGGAGGAGGTGGACAGATTTGTTGGAGGTGAGTGATGATTAAGTGTATTGACGATCCATTTTTGCAGCTTATTAATGGCGTGCGCAATCAACGTTTGGGCCTACGGATTTGAATCCCAAGTCGCGTACGTACAAAACAACATTCTGGTGCGTGTGGAATTCGCCTACATGCACTGCAGATCTATGGCCGGCGATCGACAGCTGACTGACGCGCTAGCTAGCTAGTTTGTGCCCAGATGCCCGGTCGTCTTTCTCAGCAAATTCACGTGTAGGGGCGCCGACCTAGCTAGCTAGCTCGTCCTTCACGCCTGCAGCTGAAAGGGTATTCGCAGTAGATTATGAACATCATTCTCTTAGATGTTAACGAATTCTTAATTCGAACTTATTTGATTGAATACTAAAATTTACTTAGGAAATTTGCAGTCCCATTCGCTTCTTTTGTTTGCCATGCGTATTATAAACAATTGCAAATTTCAAATGAGGAAGAAGAAACACAACAATCCAAAATGTTGTGAGCGGTAGGCATTAATTCTCTTTAAACAAATCAGAATGAATGTTAATTCAGAAAAGGATCACGTTAGTTACGTGCACCTAGCTATACCATCATTACAAATACTTGCCAGAAATCAATTTCCCTCCTAGCTGTAAGGTATAACAGTAGAACGGTAGATTGGATACAGCCATTCTCCAAGTGTTTCATTTGTATAAGTCCTTCAAGTATATATTCATCTGAACAAATCTATTGTACGCATGCATAAAAGGTGGAGATTCAGTTGCAAATAATTATATCTGCATATTAATTAAACATTAAAACTTACATCCTGTAACACACAAGATTAATGCAAATATATATGTTTTGAGAAACCATAATAACATTTACTAAGATGATAAACAAGCTAGCCTCATGGTTATTTGTCTAGCTAGGGTTTGCCTGTAAAGCAGGAGTACTCAACTAGTGAAGAGGAGTGAAGCTGATCATCCAATTGAGAGTTGACAAATTGCCGAGTGGAGAGGAAGTGTTGCGACAAGGAACAATTTTTGTTGTTTCTATGGGTAATTATGAGGCACACGTTGAGACGTAGTACGTCATGCATTTGGAGGGTTTACTTCAATCACAATTCACATGACTGGGCTTGACGCCATGCCTGCAGTTTCTTTCTCCCAACTTTAATTCCCCAGTTTGATCTGTAAACCCTCAAACTTCAACAATCTAAAGTTCCATTGTCACTAGGAAGGATGATGTTGTGCATGCGAAAAATAAAGTCTAAGAAAAGTGTTCCATTGTTTCCTTAATTCTCGATCGGCAGTATAATTAAGATTAAAACGTACGTTCTCTAGTGAGTTGAGTAGTGATGTTTTTGATATAGGACCAAGAGATGGAGCATTGGCATACTCGATGTTGCCCTCTTCATATGCAAAAAGCATCATCATTTGAATTCCTATTCTTCGAGCTATGTTCTGAATATAATTAAGAAGAGGAATAATTTTGCAAGAAAAAAAAATCAGTAGTTTGAGTTAAGAAAAAAAAATATTTTATATGTTTGTCTCTTAATTTTTTATTTCTTGAAAAGATATATTTTTTTTGTTGAGAGGTGAGCTAAATTAGAATTCTTATTCTAGAGGTAGGATTATTTAAATTTGATACGACCTTTGAAGTTAGGTTTGATATTAAGAAAGTCGGCTGATATGGATCAAAATTAAGAAGGGGTCAACTCTCAGGTTGTATGGTGTCATGCCAAAATAAGTCAAGTGTCACTACCGAGTATTCTGGCCAATCAGACCAAAGGGTCAATTAGACAAGCGACACACATTGCTTGGCTGGACCTGTAGGATCGAAAAGAATTTAGATATCTCCACAATAGCATGATATTGTCCACTTTGGGCCTAAGCTCTCATGGTTTTGCTATTGGGCTCTCCCCAAAAGGCCTCATACCAATGGAGATATCTTTTCTCTTTATAAACCCATGATCTTTTCCATGTGTTTTCAATATGGGACTATGTTTGCAACCTTGCAACCTCAACAATCCCCCCTCAAACAAATGACCATAGGCTTCCCACGTCCGATCCTCGACCCACCAGGTCTTCCTGCCCCTCGGTCTACCCGACCTACTAGGACTTCCTGCCCCTCGGTCCACCTGACCTACTAGGACTTCCTTGCCTAGCCGCAACTAGGACTTCCTGCCTGGTGTCTGGTCCTCTTGATCTGAACATAGGAGCCCCCACTTTCTTTGTTCGAGGTCATTATTGTACCCACATGGCTCAATCAGACCATAGTCTTGTGCACAGTCAGCGGTTAAACCTTCTGGCAGTCCGGGCTCTGATATCAATTGTAGGATCGAAAAGAATTTAGATATCTCCACAATAGCATGATATTGTCCACTTTGGGCCTAAGCTCTCATGGTTTTGCTATTGGGCTCTCCCCAAAAGGCCTCATACCAATGGAGATATCTTTTCTCTTTATAAACCCATGATCTTTTCCATGTGTTTTCAATATGGGACTATGTTTGCAACCTTGCAACCTCAACAGGACCAAACTCTACATTCAAATGTAGCGACTGAGTGCAAGATGAATTCCTAACATAAAGTCCTACCGGACATCTTGTCCGAATGGATGTCGAATCTCCAACATAAACTTGGGCAAACTTAGTGCAGGTTGAATCCACGGTCCTTAGCAACCTACTATGTAGAGTTAGGGCTCCCAATCTATAGTCGGTCGGCTCCAGAGTTGGTCGAACCTCTAGGGCTCTGCTTCTTACTTATGGGTATGACCCTCAGCTTACATCCATCCGGCCCTAGCACCAGTCAGACATCGAGGGCCCAGTTCCCCACATGAGCATGACTCCTAGTTTACAATCGGTAGGCCCAGAGCTGGTCGGACTCTCTTTTAAGAGACAATATTGTCAGATAATCGTAATAACCTATCAAAAAATATGTCATTAATCAAACATATGCATGCAATGAAGTCTTTCTCCGCATATAGGAGGGTTGTCATACATACTCCACCACCCGACATACTCTGACACCAAACATTCTTTGTTGTCTCATTAATTAGGAGGTTATGAGAGGTTGCATAAAAATGATGGTCCTCTCCGCTGGCCAAGTACGCACATGAATGCATACACATCCGCACACTTGCGCATTTACACTGTTATTCTACTGTTCACCATTTTCTCTATTTCGTTCGGCTATTGTTCTAACTTGAACATCAGAGTACTTGCGCTAGGGACCCCTTCCCTGGCCTGATGACTAATGCTTCCTTCTCCTAGTTCTTATCTTTGCTGCGCAGGTTCACTTGATATCACTTTACTTCAGCTCACAGTCTTCACACGATCAACATCCAAGCCACCTCGACACCGCTCGATAGCTAGCGCGCCATCTCCTTGGCTTTCAGAAAGGATCAAATTTAGTGTCATTTATAGGAACTTCGCTTGAATATGAAGCACGGAGATGGAAGAGGCTGGATGACTCACCACTGTCACCTTATCATAAGAAGACTTGTAGCTGCTAATAACGGGCTGAGCGCAAAAGTTAGTGATGCAACGGCTTAGGGTCCTCTGCCGCACAAACCAGCTGCATTAATAACGAGCCCTCACACCAAGTGAGGGACATAAGTGGAAGCCCTGATTAGGTTCCAACAAGTTCCTCCTCCTTCGGTAGGTTTCATGCAAGTGCTCATGCAACTGATCAGCTTGCCGCCCATGCTGTCCTCCCCTGTCGGGTATCACAAGGCATTGTTCTGCACACCGTTCGACAATATAGAATGAATGGAAAGGCCCCAAGTATCATCTTCTAGAGGCGCAGCCGCTCGGGATCCGTGAAAGGGAAAGTGTAAGATCCCACAAGTGATAATTAAGGAATTAATTTACAGAAATTTTCTATGAATTTTTAGAAAATATTTTGGGGTTTAAAATGAACCGGTATGACATGTTTAAGGGGAGAGAACAATTAATATTTATGGAAACCTAGATAATACCTCATTAAGCTGGGAGTTGATTGAGTTAATTACCCAAAGTTTTGCGTGATATAAGATCCGCCCGAATCATCTCCTTCCCAGCCCTAAAATTGCCGACACCACACCACTCCTGCCGATCTCGATGGAGCACACCACGCCGGCAATTCCAAGGGGAGCACTGAGATCGGGCGCCGAGACCTCTGACGATCTTACCGGCGGTAATAACACCGCGCGAGGGTTTCCAGAGGCGGCATGAGGAGGGGGAAATCAAGGGAAAGGCAAGTACTTTTCACTATGTTGAGTTGAGATCGGTGAGGTAGGGGACAAGTAGCTATGGGAGCTGTCAGGCCCCGGGGAAGTTCCTGTCCGAAGAAATTTCGGCAGCACCTCCCCTGTACGGGTGACAATCTGAAACTTCTACAATGCCCTCAGGGCCACATATACATCGGCCAACATGGCCGGAACATTAATAATAATAAAACATAACACACATCCAAACATCAACACAGTTTAATAGTGAATAACTAAAGCAATGATAAGAAGACTCAAAAACAACCCTACTCAACTACACCTATAAATCTCAAAACATATTTCCTACTCCACTACACCCATAAAGCACAAATCCGACCGAATAAATCCACTCACCTCTTCTGCCGTTTAGGCAGGCATGCAGTAAAACAAATCCAAATAAAACTCATAGACAATATCCATAAAGTAACTAATAGAAGTCCAGATGTCAAAAGAAGAATAAGTCTAACATAGTCTAAACAAGAAAAACTAAAAGATCAACACACGTCCTCGTGGACTGTAGAGGACTAGCGACTGGAACTCTCCGGACAACATCAACCTAAAAATAGCAATGGAGGAGGGTGTGAGTCCAACACTCAACGGGTATCAACTGATATGCATAATAAAGAAAATAACAACCAACACTAATCATGCGTACAGTCTCCTGATACAAGAAGGATAAATGCAACGAAATAAGCAGGAGAAAACTGTACTAACCAGGACCAGGGTATAAGTACAACAGGTCGTCAGACTGAGAGTATCATAAATCCTGTATGCATGTTAATCATATGCATCCATATAAATGCAGCAAGTAAATGCAGCAAACACAAGCAATAAATGCATCATGCATATGATGCAAATGTCATGGTCACCCCTGACGCCAGTCAGTCATCTCACACACAATGGTGAGACCGAGTGGGTAGGGTTGTGGCAACCGTGCACTCTGATATCACTACTCCTGATGAGTGACCGAGTGGACGGAATGCTGTCGGAGTACACCTATCCTCCTACCCCAAATCATAAATGAGGGAGTTCAATGCTCTCATCTCCCGGAACACACTGACGGGGAGGGATCACTGACATGCTACCACGCTACGTCACACTACCCATGAGCGGACCAATGGAGCACCGACAGAGCCAAACTGACGTGCTACCACGTTGCGTCACGCTACCCATGAGCGGACCAACAGAGCACCGACAGAGCCAAACTGACGTGATACCACGCTGTGTCACGCTACCCATGAGCGGACCAACGGAGCACCGACAGAGATGAAACTGGCGATGTGCTCAATAATAATAGAGCAGACTATCGCGCAGCATGCAATCATGCGAATGGTGCATGACACTAAGCATGGAAAAAATCCTGAACAACATAACAATATCCATATATGTATAAAATGTGTACCATAGGACAATGAACCAAACCAAAGGTACACAGAATCAGATAAGGTATCAAAAACCCTAGGTCCTGAACATAGTAAATAATATGGTTGTGTCACTACCTTTATAAGCATGTATAATCAGATAAGTACTAACATGATATGCATAACAAATAAACAAACAAGAATGTAACAGATCGGGTAGTGATCAACCGAAGTAGATATGAAAACACAATCGTTGCCATTTGTTAAAGACATTACTATGCATATCAAATGACATAAAGTCAAAGTACCCACCTCCAAATCGAAAAGTCCCAACTGGTAGTCGAGATATACTCATCTCGCGTCAAACTCCTGTAATCACATGTTACAACTAATAATATCATTAAATCAAAATGACCAAATCCTAAACTTATTAGGAATAATTCATAGTGAATCAACCCAATAGATCCACATCCCCTTCACAATTCACCACATCTCCCTAATTCAAACACATAAGCAATTAGGTATGTACCAACTCCTACCTAAATCAATAAGTATCATAACCATGTTCCTTACCTAGATTCACAGCCATTAGTTTGTACTGAAATCAAAGAGTTGCTGGCTGGAATTACTGCCGTTAAGGGTTGTTGGCTGCTGGAATTCTTCACTATTCGGATCAGATGAAATCAAGAACGATAACCCATCAAGCAACAATCCTAATCAACAACCGAAGCTTACCTCAACACTGACCGCCAGAGCCCTAGTTCAACGATGGCGAAGAGGGCATTTGATCTAGACTAGGGCACAACGTGGCTGAACTAGATCCGGTGGTCGAAACAGTGAGGTGCAGAGGTGCGGCGGCGGCAAAAAACTAGGGCACGGGGCTAGAGACTAGGGCAGAGGGCGTCCGAGGAGAATCGACAATAAGGGCTCGGCAAGCAACCGTTGCCGCCTGTGGCGACCCGAGGGCGAAGCGAGTAGAGGAAAGGAAGGGCGCGACTCGATCGGAAGAGGAGAGGGCACTCCACGCCGTGAAAGGGAGAAGGCGCTGTCGGGAATGGCTAAGGCACGGTGAGAAGAGGCTGTATGGGAAGAAGAAGAGAAATAAGAGGAGGAAAACCGTCACCGGTCGACGGTTAGGACACGGGTCGCGACGGGGAAAGAAGAGGGGCACACGGGGTTTGACGAGGAAGGGAAATGAAGGAAATAAAAATAAAAAGAAATGGGAAAAGGAATTATAAATATAAACATTTCCTCGCTTAATGGGTAGCCGAAACAAGCTTTCCCGAGGCCCAGTTTTCATCCCCATAAACTCGTCCATACGAGTTCCGAAAATTTTTTTAAAATTCTGAAAAATTCTCTTATTATTATTCGCCCTTTTTCGATATTTTACATTCTCCTCCACTAATAAAAATTTGGTCCCCAAATTTCGTTATCTACCATCAACAAATACTAACAACAGATAAAAGTATAATTGCTGAACGGTAATTAAATCACATACCTTAAGTGAAAAGATGGGGATATCGAGCTCGGATAGTATCCTCGAGCTCCCAAGTAGCCTCCTCGTCCGTATGATGCTGCCATCCGACTTTAACCAGTCGGATAGTCTTGTTCCGCAACTGACGCTTTTTCCGATCCAGAATCCATACCGGAATCACCTCATAAGTGACGTCAGGCTGAACTGGAACTGAGATATCTGTCAGCACATGCATCGAGAATGGTATGTATCTCCTCAGCATAGATACGTGGAATACATCGTGCACGCCTGACAGGGACGGTGGTAGTGCCAGCCGGTAAGCTACTGCTCCAATCCTCTCCAGGATCTGGAAAGGGCCAATGTATCGCAGAGCTAGCTTACCTTTGAGGTCAAATCTCTTCACCCCCTTCGTGGGTGAAACTCGCAGAAAAACATGATCACCAATAGAGAACTCCAGGGGTCTGCGTCTCCGATCTACATAACTCTTCTGGCGATCCTGCGCCTCTGACATCCTCCGTCTGATAGTACGGATCAACTCTGCCTCCTGCTGAGCTCTATGAGGTCCCAACAGCTAGGCCTCCCCAACCTCATCCCAGAGGGTGGGTGTCCGACAAGGCCTACCATACAACGCTTCAAACTGTGCCATCTGGATAGCCGAATGAAAGCTGTTGTTGTAGGCGAACTCTACCAATGGCAACTGGTCCTCCCAACTGTCTCCAAAATCCAATACACACGATCTCAGCAAGTCATCTAGAGTCTGAATGGTCCGCTCTGACTGTCCATCTGTCTGCGGATGGAAAGTTGTACTGAAACGGAGCTGCGTGCCTAAGGCCTGCAGCAGACTCTGCCAGAATCGAGATGTGAACCGGGGGTCTCTGTCCGAAATAATATTCAAAGGGACACCATGTAATCTAATGATCTCCCGGCAGTACAGATCTGTCAATCGATCCAGGGGATCAGTCCTCCGGATCGCTAAGAAGTGCACGAATTTGGTTAATTGATCAACGATTACCCAAATCGCGTCATGACCTCGTCGTGCCCTTGGCAAACCCACCACAAAGTCCATGGTAATATGTTCCCATTTTCACTCGGGAATAGGATTCCGCTGAAGTAAGTCGGCATGTCTCTGGTGCTCGGCCTTCACCTGTTGACAGACAAGACATCTCGCTACAAATTCCGCGATGTCTTTCTTCATACCGTTCCACCAGTAAGAATGCCTTAAATCTCGATACATGCGGGTCTTGCCTGGATGGATCGCAAATCGAGAGCGATGAGCCTCCTGAAGTAGCTCTTGTAAGACCGGATGAGACTGAGGTACGCATAATCTGCCTCGGAAATATATAATACCCTCCTCGTCTCGTGTGAACTCGGTCTGCTGCCCGGAAGCTATCTGGCTGCAAATAAACTGCAATGCTGATCACCAGCCTGAGCCTCTCGGATCCTTGTCCTGATCGACGACTGAGCAACCATGATAACAAGAATACCCTGTTCTGTCGGTCCCTGCTCCTCAAGGTCTAACTCAGAGAAACCCTAAATCAAGTCTGTGACTAAAGTCCGGTGGCAAGCCAAAGTGCCTCTGGACTTCCTGCTGAGTGCATCGGCAACCACATTAGCTTTCCCCGGGTGGTAGCTAATGGTACAATCATAATCCTTCAGGAACTCCATCTATCTCCTCTGTCAGAGATTAAGTTCCTTCTAGGTAAAAATATATTTGAGACTCTTATGATCAGTGAGAATCTCAAATGTAATGTCATACAAATGATGTCGCCAAAGCTTCAGAGCAAAGATGATGGCAGCTAACTCCAGATCATGTACTGGGTAGTTCTTCTCATGCTCCTTCAACTGTCGAGAAGCATAGGAGACTACCCTGCCGTGCTGCATCAGAACAGCGCCCAAACCCTGAAAAGACGCGTCGGTGTAGAGTACAAATCCATCCTCTCCAGAAGGTAAAACCAAAACTGGAGCCGACACTAATCTTCGCTTCAGCTCCTGGAAGCTGGTCTCACAATCATCGTACCATGTGAACTTCACGCCTTTCCTGGTAAGGCGTGTCAGCGGCATAGCAATACGCAAGAAACCCTCGATGAACCGTATGTAATATCCTACTAATCCTAAAAAACTGCGTATCTCTTGAAGTGATTTCGGCCGCTCCCAACTAATGACAGCCTCGATCTTCTGAGGGTCTACTGAAATACCTCTGCTCGAGACCACATGTCCCAGAAAACCGACTGACGATAGCCAGAATGCACACTTGCTGAACTTCGCGTACAGCTGATGTTGTCGAAGAGTCTCCAAAACTATGCGAAGATGTTGCGCATGTTCCTCTTCGGAACGCGAGTAAACCAATATGTCATCGATGAAAATGATAACAAACTAATCAAGATACTCTAGAAAGACGTGGTTCATCAAATCCATAAATACCGCTGGAGCGTTGGTAAGCCCAAATGACATTACCAAAAACTCATAATGACCGTACCTGGTACGGAAAGCTGTCTTCTGAATATCAGATTCTCTGACTCTCAGCTGATGATACCCGGATCGCAGATCAATCTTAGAATACACTAATGTACCTCTAAGCTGATCAAACAAATCCTCGATCCGTGGTAAGGGGTAATTATTTCTGACAGTCACTGCATTCAGCTGTCTATAGTCAATGCATAATCTCAGTGTACTATCCTTCTTCTTGACAAATAACACCAGAGAATCCCATGGAGAAACACTAGGGTGAATAAATCCCCAGTCTAAAAGCTCCTGGAGTTGAACCTTCAGCTCGTTCAACTCTTTTGGTGTCATACGATAAGGAGCTTTCGATGCCGATGCAGTCCCCTGAACCAGCTCAATAGCGAACTCCACCTGCCTCCTGGGAGGCAGACCTGGTAGCTTCTCTGGGAATACATCTAGGTACTCTCGGACTACTGACACATCGGAGAGCTACGAACTACTGTTGTCGTCAGTACTAATCAAAGATAGCAGAAAACTCTGACAACCATGCGACAACAGCTTCTGAGCCTGAATCACGGAAATGATCGATATGCCATCGTCTTTGATGTTAGTGAAATCCCACGAGGGTTGGTTCGGAGGCCGGAATGTGACCACCCTCGTCTGGCAATCAACAGTGGCATGATATGCTGACAAACAGTCCATGCCAAGAATAATATCAAAGTCGACAATTTCCAATACTAAGAGATCCACCGTATGTATTATGTTGCCAAAATCTAATGGCCAACTTCTGACCTCTTGGGTGACATCCATGGTGTCACCGGACGGTAGAGAGACGGTCAGTCGCTACGATCTGAAAGTGGGGAATCTACCAATCTCCCGCATAAAAGTACGGGATATAAAAGAATGCGAGCTACCAGTATCTATCAGTATATCTACAGATAAGGCATAAATAGAAATCGTACTGCAGAAAATGGATCCGTCGGCTCGCTGCGTATCCTCTCAGGTGACCGCATGAATACACCCAGTCTCTGGCGGAGGAAGAGGTGGTAACGCTGCCGGTGACTGTTGCGTCTGGGCAGGAGCCTGCCATTGAGGCAGTACTGGATACTGTGCCAGAGAAGTCTGAGAGGGCGACGACTGATACTGTACCAATGGCTGGGACTGCGTCTGATACTGAGCCTGTGGTTGGGGTTGCAGCTGATACAGCTCCTGAGTCAGATAATGAGGTTCCGGAACGGAGCTCTGGGGTACTATTGGAGTACTGGGGTACTCCTGTCCGAGCATGCCAAATGCAACAGCTGAAGGGGAAGCTGTCCCCTGATGGTGATGTGAGGGTGGAAATCTCCGCCCTCCTCGTCGAGCCCCTGACTGACTGTGCTGTCCTCCCTGAGCAGTAACTCCGGGAGCAGTATGTTGAGCCTTCCACGGGCAATCTCGACTCTGGTGTCCAGGCAGTTTGCAATAAAAGCAAACTGGTTGTCCCAGAGAGCATGCTGGGGTGATGTGATCTCTAGACCCACATCTGAAACAGTGAATGTCGCTAGTGGGTTGTTTCCGGTTCTGCTGTGGAGACCGGAAATGTCCTGAGGAAGACTGCCCTAACTTCTGAGGCCTACGAAATACCCCAGAAGTACCCTGACCTAGCCGACTACGGCCGCTCTGCTGTTGTGTAGCCTGTGACTGCTGGATCTGTCCAGGCGTCTGACCAGGCTGCTTCCTTTTTCTGTCCGAAAACGCTCTCTGCTGAGCTGACTCAATCATGAGGGCTCTGTCCAATGTCTCCAAATAAGATGCGTTACCAAGACCGGCAAGCCTTACTTACAAATGTCCATCCAGTCCCTGAATGAACTACTGCATACGTGAACTGTCCTCAGCAACTAACTCTAGAAAAAATCTGGCCAATCTGTCAAACTTTGCATTATACTCTGTCACCGACCGGTTGTTCTGTCACAGACTCAGGAAATCCTGCTGGCGAGCCATCTGATAAGCTCGTGGGAAGAAGCGGCTCTCAAAAGCCTCTCTGAACCTTACCCAAGTAATGTTCTGCTCACCGATGATGGAACGCTGAGTAACCCACCAAGTGTCAGCCTCGTCCCGTAAGTGAAAAGCAGCCAGCTCTGCTTTCTCCCACTCGGAGCAAGCCATGTAGAAGAAGGTCCGCTCCATCGTCTCAATCCAAGACAGGGCCACACTCAGATCAAGATCTCATCGGAAGAGTGTAAATCGACTCTTCATCGACTCTGCTAACGCTGGAATCCTGGCTCGTGTCGCGACAATGTCAGTGAGGTGTGTCGGGACGGCTGCAGGAACTGGCGGAAACACTGGAGCTGATGCTACAGGTGGTACTGCTGAATAGACCGAGGGAGGTACTCCCGGTGCTGCTACATAGACTGGAGCATATGCCGTCGGTGGCACTGTAGGGTTAGCATAGGTGGCCGCGGCTAGATGTACGGTAGGTAGTGGTACCGGATGTGGAGCAACCGGTATCACTGGTGCAAGTGCTGCTGAGTATACTGTAGGTACTGGGGGTACAGGTGCCACTGGTGTCGGGTACACAGTAGGTCCAAGTGGCGGTGGTGTCGGGTACGCCGTAGGCTGGGCCGGAGCAGGTGTGGGGTATGCCGGTAGTACCCCTGGTGGTACCGAAAATACAGTAGGGATGGGTACACTCAGTACAGCCGAGATAGGTACCTCTATAGGAGCCATCGGGGTCTGAGAGCCCGATGCACCCACAGTATCCTGAGTCTGTCCCTGACTGACAGCTTCAACGCCGGTAGGCATCTCTGGCAAGTCCAGAGATCCCAAGGTCCTCGTACGTGGTCGTCCAGCACCACGTCTCGCAGCTATTCGTGTAGATTTCCTCATATCTGTTAAGTTATACTACAGATATTACTACAAGTATAATAATTATAAAATAAACATCATACCTATTTGCTGTCTGGAGATGTTCTGTCGCTGTCTAGTCCCCATATTACCTCGGAATTCCGTACAAGAAAATCGTCGGAAATCCATAAAAATCCGAAACGGAAGTCCGAAACATAACATAATGGAAATCCATGCTAATCCGAAATAAATACCCAAGTTTACTAGTAAACTCGGGCTAACTCCAAAAATCCAGAACACCCAAAAGCAGGTATCATAACCCGCTCTGATACCAATAAATTGGTATCAGATAAATCTCGAAAATCCATAACACGAAAATCAAAACAAGTATCGCCAACATAGCTCTGATACCAAATAAATTGTCACACCTCGGGGGAGTTCCTGTCCGAAGAAATTTCGGCAGCACCTCCCCTGTACGGGTGACAATCTGAAACTTCTACAATGCCCTCAGTGCCACATATACATTGGCCAACACGGTCGGAACAATAATAATAATAAAACATAACACACATCCAAACAATCACACAGTTTAATAGTGAACAACTAAAGCAATGATAAGAAGACTCAAAAACAACCCTACTCAACTACACTCATAAAGCTCAAAACATATTTCCTACTCCACTACACCCATAAAGCACAAATCCGACCGAATAAATCCACTCACCTCTTCTGTCGTCTAGGCAGGCATGTAGTAAAACAAATCCAAATAAAACTCATAGACAATATCCATAAAGTAACTAATAGAAGTCCAGATGTCAAAAGCAGAATAAGTCTAACATAGTCTAAACAAGAAAAACTAAAAGATTAACACACGTCCTCGTGGACTGCAGGGGACTAGCGACTGGAACTCTCCGGACAGCATCAACCTGAAAATAGCAATGGAGGAGGGTGTGAGTCCAACACTCAGCGGGTATCAACTGATATGCATAATAAAGAAAATAACAACCAGCACTAATCATGCGTACAGTCTCCTAATACAAGAAGGATAAATGCAACTAAAATAAGCAGGAGAAAACTGTACTAACCAGGACCAGGGTATAAGTACAACAGGTCGTCAGACCAAGAGTGTCATAAATCCTGTATGCATGTCAATCATATGCATCCATATAAATGCAGCAAACACAAGCAATAAATGCATCATGCATATGATGCAAATGTCATGGTCACCCTTGACGCCAGTCAGCCATCTCACACACAATGGTGAGGCCGAGTGGGTAGGGCTGTGACAACCGTGTACTCTGATATCACAACTCCTGATGAGTGACTGAGTGGACGGGATGCTGTCGAAGTACACCTATCCTCCTACCCCAAATCATAAATGGGGGAGCTCAATGCTCTCATCTCCCGGTACACACTGACGGGAAGGGATCCCTGACATGCTACCACGCTGCGTCACACTACCCATGAGCGGGCCAACGGAGCACCGACAGAGCCAAACTGACGTGCTACCACGCTGCGTCACGCTACCCATGAGCGGACTAACGGAGCACCGACAGAGCCAAACTGACGTGCTACCACACTGCGTCATGCTACCCATGAGCGGACCAACGGAGCACCGACAGAGATGAAACTGGCAATGTGCTCAATAATAATGGAGCAGACTATCGTGCAGCATGCAATCATGCGAATGGTGCATGACACTAAGCATGGCAAAAATCCTGAACAGCATAACAATATCCATATATGTATAAAATGTGTACCATAGGACAATGAACCAAACCAAAGGTACACAGAATCAAATAAGGTATCAAAAACCCTAGGTCCTGAACATAGTAAATAACATGGTTGTGTCACTACCTCTATAAGCATGTATAATCAGATAAGTACTAACATGATATGTATAACAAATAAACAAACAAGTATGTAACAGATCGGGTAGTGATCAACCGAAGCAGATATGAAAACACAATCGTTGCCATTTGTTAAAGACATTACTATGCATATCAAATGACATAAAGTCAAAGTACCCGCCTTCAAATCGAAAAGTCCCAATCGGTAGTAGAGAGATACTCGTCTCGCGTTAAACTCCTGTAATCACATGTTACAACTAATTATATCATTAAATCAAAATGATCAAATCCTAAACTTATTAGGAATAATTCATAGTCAATCAACCCAATAGACCCACATCCCCTTCACAATTCACCACATATCCCTAATTCAAACACATAAGCAATTAGGTATGTACCAATTCCTACCTAAATCAATAAGTATCATAATCATGTTCCTTACCTAGATTCACAGCCACTAGTTTGTACTGAAATCAAAGAGTTGCTGGCTGGATTTGCTGCCGTTAAGGGCTGTTGGCTGCTGGAATTCTTCACTGTTCGGATCAGATGAAATCAAGATCGATAACCCATCAAGCAACAATCCTAATCAATAATCGAAGCTTACCTGTGAATTTGTGTTGGGATTCGATTTCTTCCGTGATGTTGATGCTTCGAATTTTCTGTGTGATATATGTTTGTTTAAATGCTTTATAAGATGTCGATTGGTGGAATGAGTCACAATTTGAGGTTCTTGTGATGTTCTAGATTCCATTTGAGGTTTCTGTGATGTCTTTGATTCGGTTTTGAGATTTTCGTGAGGTTCTGGGCTCGGTCTGCGATTTTTGCTGTGTTTGTGCTCCGAGTTGTGATCTCTGTGATGTCTTATTTTGGTTAGGTCTATTGATGCTTTGCTCTTTCCGATTGGCTTCTTAACGATTTGGACAGATTGTTGATGTTTAAACCATGGACGAAGATGTTTTGCTTTTCTGTTTGGTTCTGCAACGCTAGAAGGGGCAGATAGGCTCGATTAGGATGATTAATTTTTTGGGCGAGCTTCGATTTGTGGATTTAGTGATGTTATGCTGTTATTCTTGTTCTTCGCGTGGTTCTTTACAGATTTCTGCATCGGTTTTGGGTACTGGAGCTTGATTGCAATGTTTTTCTCAGTTTTCCTTGTTGAAACGGGTTTCGGAAGGGATATATGTGGAGATGTAGTAAATTGTTGCCTTGTTCTACAGCTTGTGGAGATTTCTGCATTGTTGGGGGAGTTCGGTGAATGTTCATGTGCACTACCGGTTTTCAAATCCATGGGTCGTATATTGTTGAAGTTTCTTGCTTTGTTGTTGATATGCCAGATTGTTTTGTTACTTCTGGATTTCATGGACGGATAATCATAGAAACTGGATTTAGAACAGAGATGTTCTCTTCTCTGGGATTTTGGTTACATTCTTGTTTCCATGGATTAGGGATTTTAGGGGTTCCGATGATGCTTTCTCATGTGTTCCGTAGAATCTCTTGACGATTGAGATTCGTGGTTGAAGACAATGACATTCTTTCTCTGGGGTTTTCCGGATTTCTTGTCAGATTTGGATTTACGATTGATTTCAAGAATATTCGTTTCCTTCATGAGGCTATAGGGTTTTGGAATGGAAGTGGGTGTTTGAGACATGAATTCAATGGTTCCTTGTGTTGTTGAGATTTCTGATTGCTGGGAGGGTTCAATTCAATTCTGACGTGGTGTTGTATTCGTCCATGTTGGTTGGATTGTCCGAGTTTGATTTGGAAGGTTTTAACGTTTTCGCAATGAAGCTATGTTCTTTCAATGCGATGCACATTTCCATGTTAACTGAATTTATTTTATATTAGCCAAGCTAGGGTAGCTGTGATTCATCAATTGTAGGAAATCTGAATGTTATCACTCTGCTGCAGCTTATTGTAGTTGCATTTCCCATTGCTTAGGAGGGGTACGATTATGGAATAACTAGAGCTATAGTTCTTGATATATTATGCATGAGTTGAATTATGGTATTACCTTGCATTAGTTGTTGTTATGTTAATCAATATTGCTATTGCAGAATTAAGAAGTAGAATTGAAAGATGAGGACTGATAATAGAATGCTAAGTTATCTCATGCTACTGTTAACAGAATGACTGGACAGAACTTGACTGAATGAGAATGATAATAGAATGCTAAGTTATGTCATGCTACTGTTAACAGAACGACTGAACAGAACTTGACGGAATGAGAATAAATGATGTATATGTAAATTGTTCTTCTATGGATGCTTTTATGTTCGAAACACTAGGAACCAAAGTATGTGGGGGTAGGAAGTGAATAGGATATGTTATCTATGCAAACGGAGTAGACGAAGAAACGAGATGGCGGCACGACACACTGTCCGAGCGATTAATTTGGAGTGCTAAGTTTTTTTTGATTGTACAAGGAGTTGTATTGGTGTCCTCCTTTCGTTAACGCTTGTTAGTATTGATAGTGGTTACGTTGGATATGATAGTTCTTCATGATGGGTTTTTTCTATTTTGTTATATTAAGTAAAGGTTTAGAGGAATGTCCTTAGTTGCTTATGGATATATAAATAAAAAAATATGCAAATAATATAAATAAATCTTGAGGGATAACTTAAGGATGTTTCAGTTGGTATTAGAGCAGCCACTCCTAAATGACAGTGTGCACGCGTCATCTCGTCAAGAACTCGACTACTTCTGTTTTCAAATTTGTAAGATTTACTTTGTTACAGACCTAAATTTGAGTTGGTAATAACTTGGCTAGTACATGAATGTTAAATTCCTTCTAAGATATATGCTCATTCGGCTATGAATCTAAGGCAATTCATAAACTAAATACATGAAGTGCAACAATCCTTGTTAACCAAACCTAAATAACAGATATACAAGGGAATTTTTCATAGGGATCTTCCAAGTAAACATCTTTTGTTTATATGACTATAGTAGATTTAATTGAGTCAGTATTGATTTTGACTTAGTAAGTAAAGGTTAGGACAAAGGACTTTAGTGGCTTTTGCTAGCGCCTTTCCTTAGCATTGGTTGTATTAGATTGCTCGAGTGTTTTTCACGGATATTTTAGAGGGCAATTGGATACCAAAAGAATTTTTATCAAAGCACCTTTCAATCACTCACAATTATATTTAATAAGAGATAAGCCTAATTATTTATGCTTGATCTTCCTTTTTGAGTTCAACAAAGATTAGTTCAAGGTACTTGCTTATTTATGTAGAGAAAGTCTTAATGGGAAGGTGTTGTACTATTGCAATATATATTTCTCTTCCACTTATTTGATCCTACTTTAGAACACTTTTACATTAACATGCAATCTGAAATAATTATTGTAACGCCCACCCTTCCTACCCAACCAAAGGTGACGCTACGTTCTTATACTACTTACGTACATGCTTTAGTTATAACAGCGGAAGTATAAAAACTTTAAAGAATTTAATTTATTAAGCATAATATCACATATTCTGATTTGTTCAAATGTGCATATATTGAACTTATAACTAAAAATATTAATTTGTCCGAATCGTCCTAGCCGAGCCACCACCACACACATCATTATCTGCTCCTCCTGCTGCTCCGTTGTACATCCAGCTTTCTCTTTTATCTGCGGTACAAGGAAAGTAAGCTATGAGCACTCATGGCTCAGTAAGTTCCTTTCCTACTCACTAAAATCGAGAATCATCGTATATCAAGAATGGATCAACATATCATCGTCTCAACTAATCATAACATAACATATCATTCTATTCAAACATATCATGCATATTTCTTATTCACATATCATTTCATAGAAGCATGAATATCATATCATAAAACAAATAAATCACAAGCATGAGACATACAAGGGTATCATATTCATATCATAATATCACATGACATTATATCATATCATCATATAATTCAAGCACATATGAATGTAGGCAATGCATCGTGAATTTGAAAACTTATACTTAATAGTACTTGAAATTAATATCATCATCATTTGGGATCCCGGTTTGTACCACATACATAATGCGTAGGTCCAAGGTAGCAAGTCTTGAGCCCTACCATGCATGCATACTAGGCCCGAGTCTTACTCCATCGACCTAGGGCACTCAAAGGCCCATTACTGACGAGGCCCGAGTCTTACTCCATCGACCCCGGGGCGTTTACGGAGCCCACCCTTGGTACAAACCATAAAAATAACTTATCATGCATAACTATCATATCATGTCCTTAACAATCTTTCATGCATTTATTCTTTTCATTTCTTTTCATTATGTATAGCATTTTCTATGCTATCACATATCATAACATAACTTCATTTCTTTTCATTATGTATAGCATTTTCTATGCTATCACATATCATAACATAACTTCATTTCTTTTCATTATGTATAGCATTTTCTATGCTATAACACATCATGACATATTTCATAATATAACTTCATTATGCATATCATTTCGTAACTAAAGCAATCATGCATTCTAACTTATTATCATATCATTTTCATACAGCATGGCATAGACATATTTAATTTTTTGTTCTAGGGTTTCTAGGGCATCTATCCCTTCATGGCCGAACACATAATGATTCATTTAGGTCATACAAACATGTATCACATTCACACATTATCAAGTTTTCATAAGAAGTACTTTTAACCCCTTAGGTTTCATTTCCAAGGCCTCTAGGTCCTTTAAACCTTACTTGGCCGAAATTCATAGAATATAAACTTCCTTTAAGTGGCCTAAAGCATGGGAAACCTAAGTAAATTTCATAGCAAGATTTACTAAGAACATCATACACAAGGTTGGATCATAAACAAGCTAGGACTCTTGTGATCTTATATGTCATAAATCATGTAACTAATTTTCTACATTCCAATTAAACATGAGAGCATTAATCATCTTTCATAACATAATATCACAGAGGTCATTGAGCATATTAGAATTTTGTTTAAGCTTCTCTAAACTATCACCTTACCATGGCCGAAATATTAAGAGTAAGGTTCATGAGTTTCTTTCAACATACAAGTATACAACTCTTAAGAACTTTATATCATGTCATATAAGCATAGTTATTTTAAATTCAAGGTCCTCCTAACCCTAAATTCTTTCTTGGCCGAAACATGAGAGTGGGGTTCTTTTGGTTCCAATCAACTTCCAAGCAAGAAAACCATAGGAAGGTCCTTAGCATTTCATAGAGGGAAACTTGCACTAGTTTGGTTAGACAATAATTTTCCTAACCTATTTACAATATTTTTGATTGAAATTCTAGGGTTACATACACCTCTGATCATGCATCATATATGTATACAAACATAGGGGAAAACTTTCTTTCAAGGCATAGAAAAAGAATCCGAAAATCACATGAAAGCCTTGTACCACAGGTGAGGGGAAGCTTACCTTCTTTGCTTAAGTTTCCTAGAGTTGAGAACTTGCTTGTGGACCTTTCTTCCTTGCTTGCTTTGCTCGGCACCAATGGAGGAAGAAGTGGCTAGGTCTTTTGGTGGAGAGGAGGAGGAAGAAGAGGAGGCTTCTTCCTCTTGTGTTGCTCGGCAACAAAAGAAAGAAAGAAGGGGGAGAGTTGTTGCTCTCGGCAACAAGAGGAAAGAGGGAGGGAGAGTGCTCGGCACAAATGGAGGAGAGGAGGAGAGTGAGTTGAGGATGAAGCCCCCCCCCCCCCATACTAAAGTGAGGGGAGGAAAACTTGACTTGATTCATCCTCCTCATTTACTTCTCCTCTTAATGAGAAAGAATATGCTAGAGAAATGCTTCTTGAGTTTCTCTCTTTTCTTTCTCTTAATTTCTCTCCTTTCTTTCCTTTAATTATAATTCCCATCTCTCCTCTTACAATATTCACTCCTATCACACTTGGTTAACACATGCATGCATCCACAAGAGAACCAAGGATCAAATCCTTCTCCTAACATATTTTTGTACAAAATAATTCATGTATATGCATTATGCATAAATATTTCATACATGCATATATAATATCTCATATCTCTTTTGTTTACATTAATTCCTTGCATTATAAATCATGTATAGAACTTTATATTCTCAACTTTATTTTCTTTCATAAAGTTTTTAATCATCTAAATCCTTCCCATCGTAACATTCAACGTAGACTATCTACACATTCTTTTCATTACATTCGTACTCTCATTGCCCTTACTTTATCTAGGCTTTCTAGGGGTATTACAATTATAATACATTACTGATGATTGTTGAAGAAAATATGCATGCAGGGTTACGAACATGGTCTGGAATTTACTTTATTATACATTAATGGAATGGATATGATTACCTTTTACACATTTAAATGACTTTGTATACAATTTTCCTAAGTCTTTATAGTTGAGGTGAAACCTGAAAAGGTTTGGGTACTATGAAATGCTTAAACAGTTAGAACAATTCAAAGCTTTGAGTATTGTGCTTAGCATAGAGATGTTCCAATGGTGTCTCATGTATTTGTTGATCTGGGAGTTATAATTAAGGTGGTATAAGATAGTGCATGCCACTAGTTACTATTATAACCAAGAATGGCTTAAATCTGTTGAAATTCTGCCTTGTTTAGTTTGCTTAAATGATTTCATAAAGCATATTTTCAGATCATGGACATGATAGATCTAATGATGACCAATTAAAAGATGTACGACAGACTACAATGTTTCTCACTGTTCTTAAGTAAAACCATATGCATGTTTTCAATTAGGTTTTATGTTCATAATTAATGTATAAGCATTCTTGTGCTAACTGCTACATATGATTATTTACTAAGTTAATCAAGAGCAAGCTGTGTCCAATTCTGCATGTATTATGCAAGGTCATGTTTTAGCACCTTTACAATAAGGTAGATTGATTTTGGAAGGCAAAATAAATAGTATATGAGAAAGCACTTGCAGTGTCATAGCTATTCCTAAAATGCATCTTAGTTAAGGATTGATGTAGACTCTACTGCTGCAAAGATCTCTCGTTTCCTTGGGAGGAAAAAAAAAATCAGCAAGTAAGACCTTTGAAAGTATGCAGAATTGGGTCCATATTAAACCAAGGACAGGTTCAAACTACTCATTTTATTTATCAGTAGCTTCATCATAAAGAGTATTAGAACATCTTCTATAAGGGAAAATGACTAGCATAGCAGAGTTGAACATTTAAGGCAATTACGTCGATGTAATCGATATGCAGTCACTAGTTAGCCTGAGATTTTAGCTTCACAGTTTAGGGTACTATTAGCTGCCATGAAACTCTAGGATCATTGCTTCATGATGATGGTCTGTTTCAACACAAGATGGAGTCAGGGATATCTTAGATTCATTTGATGCATAATTGTTCTGGCAACTGTATGTAATTTGGTTGTGATTTTTGGTATTAATGCTATGTGAACATTTTGTGTTTGATAGTAGATGAAGAAGGTGAGGATCTGGAATAAGTTTATGATCGGATTGTGATTTATTTATAGAGAATCAGAATTTGCATTATTTTGATAATTGCAACAATGTCAGAATCCATACGATTATTTTTGCAATGCATGATTATAAGGTTACACATATTGTTGTATCCTTAATTCAACATTGACCTTGTACGTGAATAATTATGCGTTGAACTCAAAAGCCCCAAGTGATTGGGTACAGGTTTATGGGTTCTACTTCTAGTCTAGTATATCAAGGCTTAGAGTTAGTAGTTGCTTTCGATGTACCAAGCAGGCCGGAGTATTATATAAGATTAAGCCCTCTTAAAAGTGAATTTCTAAGGTTTGAGTGATTCACATTTTAATGTGTCTGATAGTGTGGACTTTTAATGTGTAGAAATTTAAGGATATTTGACGATAGGGTAAATTAGAAATAACAAAAGATAATGGAAGTTTTACCCTCTTAGAGCAGATCTGAGATTTGTGATACTTGTTTACAAGATTAATTGTTTTTTTTTTTCATTAGCAAAGGGGTCACACCAAAATGACATGAACCATGTTCAATATAGTGTTAGCATTGCTTCTCTCTTGGCCTAGTTTCTCATTGCAAATAATTAATGTTTCTTTAATTATTTATTTTTCATTTATAGTTTACTTTTAGATTGGTATGCTTACAGTATAGATGTTTACCTTAAAAACACTTTGATATGCATGCTGGAATTAAGCTACAGCTATGTTTGCTGTTACGTTCTTGTTTACTATTATGTTCTTATGATTGCGAATAGATTTTATTTCTTTTTAAAGATTTATATGCTTGCAGTATTAGATGTTTTACGCTATGGATGGGGGTGACTTTATCTTTAGATCTCTTAAGGATAGAGTATCAGGAGGAACAAAAAAAAATCAATGTTAGGGTTCAGCCGGGTAAAGGTCTTATAAATAAATAAATAAATAAAAAATAAAATAAGCTGATGGAGGAAGCTAACTTGGGAGACTGAATTAGATGTGCACAACCGTTACCTTGAACTATTCGGTAAGTCAAATTTCGAGGACGAAATTTTTATAAAGGGGGAGAATTGTAAGGTCTCACAAGTGATAATTAAGGAATTAATTTATAGAAATTTTCTATAAATTTTTAGAAAATATTTTGGGATTTAAAATGAACAGTATGACATGGTTAAGGGGAGAGAACAATTAATATTTATGGAGACCTAGATAATACCTCGTTAACCCGGGAGTTGATTGGGTTAATTATCCAAAGTTTTGCGTGATATAATATCTGCCCGAATCATCTCCTTCCCAGCCCTAAAATCGTCGACACCACACCACTCCTGCCGATATCGATGGAGCACACCACACCGGCGATCCCAAGGGGAGCACTGAGATCGGACACCAAGACCTCCTACGATCTTACCGGCGGCACTAACACCGCGCGAGGGTTTCCAGAGGCGGCATGAGGAGGGGGAAATCAAGGGAAAGGCAAGTACTTTTCACTATGTTGAGATGAGATCGGTGAGGTGGGGGACAAGTAGCTATGGGAACGATTTCCTTGCCTGAGGTGTCTGATCTATGAATTTGTGTTGGGATTCGATTTCTTCCATGATGTTGATGCTTCGAATTTTTTGTGTGATACATGTTTGTTTAAATGCTTGACTAAGATGTCGATTGGTGGAATGAGTCACAATTTGAGGTTCTTGTGATGTTCTAGATTCCGTTTGAGGTTTCTGTGATGTCTTTGATTCGGTTTTGAGATTTCCGTGAGGTTCTGTGCTCGGTCTGCGATTTTTGCTGTGTTTGTGCTCCGAGTTGTGATCTCTGTGATGTCTTGTTTTGGTTAGGTCTATTGATGCTTTGCTCTTTCCGATTGGCTTCTTAACGATTTGGACAGATGGTTGATGTTTAAACCATGGACGAAGATGTTTTGTTTTTCTGTTTGGTTCTGCAACGCTAGAAGGGGCAGATAGGCTCGATTAGGATGATTGATTTTTCGGGTGAGCTTCGATTTGTGGATTTAGTGATGTTATGCTGTTATTCTTGTTCTTCGTGTGGTTCTTTACAGATTTCTGCATCGGTTTTGGGTACTGGAGCTTGATTGCAATGTTTTTCTCAGTTTTCCTTGTTGAAACGGGTTTCGGAAGGGATATATGTGGAGATGTAGTAAATTGTTGCCTTGTTCTACAGCTTGCGGAGATTTCTGCATTGTTGGGGGAGTTTGGTGAATGCTCATGTGTACTACCGGTTTTCAAATCCATGGGTCGTATATTGTTGAAGTTTCTTGCTTTGTTGTTGATACGCCTGATTGTTTTGTTACTTCTGGATTTCATGGATGGATAATCACAGAAATTAGATTTAGAACAGAGATGTTCTCTTCTCTGGGATTTTGGTTACATTCTTGTTTCCATAGATTAGGGATTTTAGGGGTTCCGATGATGCTTTCTCATGTGTTCCGTAGAATCTCTTGACGATTGAGATCCGTGGTTGAAGACAATGACATTTTTTCTCTAGGGTTTTCCGGATTTCTTGTCAGATTTGGATTTACGATTGATTTCAAGAATATTCGTTTCCTTCATGAGGCTATAGGGTTTTGGAATGGAAGTGGGTGTTTGAGACATGAATTCAATGGTTCCTTGTGTTGTTGAGATTTCTGATTGTTGGGAGGGTTCAATTCAATTCTGACATGGTGCTGTATTCGTCCATGTTGGTTGGATTGTCCGAGTTTGATTGGGAAGGTTTTAACGTTTTCGCAACGAAGCTATGTTCTTTCAATGCGAT
The DNA here is from genome assembly GCF_018446385.1 of Zingiber officinale. Lineage (NCBI taxonomy): Eukaryota > Viridiplantae > Streptophyta > Magnoliopsida > Zingiberales > Zingiberaceae > Zingiber > Zingiber officinale. The sequence continues at coordinate 20,957,077 of NC_056002.1, read as the reverse complement.
GCACATTTCCATGTCAACTGAATTTATTTTATATTAGCCAAGCTAGGGTAGCTGTGATTCATCAATTGTAGGAAATCTGAATGTTATCACTCTGCTGCAGCTTATTGTCGTTCATTTCCCATTGCTTAGGAGGGGTACGATTATGGAATAACTAGAGCTATAGTTCTTGATATATTATGCATGAGTTGAATTATGGTATTACCTTGCATTAGTTGTTGTTATGTTAATCAATATTGCTATTGCAGAATTAAGAAGTAGAATTGAAAGATGAGGACTGATAATAGAATGCTAAGTTATCTCATGCTTTTGTTAACAGAATGACTGGACAGAACTTGACTGAATGAGAATGATAATAGAATGCTAAGTTATCTCATGCTACTGTTAACAGAACGACTGAACAGAACTTGACGGAATGAGAATAAATGATGTATATGTAAATTGTTCTTCTATGGATGCTTTTATGTTCGAAACACTAGGAAACAAAGTATGTGGGCTAGAAAGTGAATATGATATGTTATCTATGTAGATAATAGGATGAGTATGGGTATATGTGGTGGCAGTACGAGATGGGTGCCCCGGGATGAGCTCCGGGGAGGGCCCTTCCAAACTTGACTGTTAATTTATTTATGTTAGCTTCGGCTATATGACTGCATGTTCTCTAGGAGGGATGCCTCTAGGGTCATGAGAATGTTGACTGGCTCTAATTGTGATTACCAGATATGTGACATATTTACCTTATTAGCTATGTAAAATCACTTGTGCATGATCTACCTTTCTTTGCTATACCGTAATTGGGTTATGTCTTCTTATGATTTGGTCTCTAGTTGCTATTTCTATTATCTCATGGATGTCCTTTTATTCATAATGGATTGTGCTTGCTCGGTCGTAGACTCATGATGTCTATATTACAGGTGAGGATGTTCCTTAGGATATGACGGAAGGCCCATAGACAGAGTAGACAAAGAAACGAGATGGAGGCACGACACACTGTCCGAGCGATTAATTTGGAGTGCTAAGTTTTTTTTTATTGTACAAGGAGTTGTATTGGTGTCCTCCTTTCGTTAACGCTTGTTAGTATTGATACTGGTTACGTTGGATATGATAGTTCTTCATGATGGGTTTTTTCTATTTTGTTATATTACAGTAAAGGTTTAGAGGAATGTCCTTAGTTGCTTATGGATATATAAATAAAAAAAATACAAATAATATAAATAAATCTTGAGGGATAACTTAGGGATGTGTCAGAAAGGCTCAAACCCCTAATGGTTCTCTAGAGTGGATAAGAATGTCATTTTCTTAAGAAATTTTGGAGGACAGACTGCCAAGTCACTTCCGCCCTTCGACGTTCGGAGAATACGGAGGAGTGACCGACCTAGAAGATCTTCTACTTAAATTGAAAATGTAGTCATCCTTCATCATTACACGGATGACGTTAAGCATCGAGTGTTTCTTACTACTCTTTCGAGCTTCGCACAAAGATGGTTCAGCCAGTTTCCAGCTGAGTCCGTTTGCTACTTTAAAGATTTTCATAAAGCCTTTCTGCACCACTTTGCCATTAGCAGGAGGTAACAAAAGACCAGCTTGAGTCTGTTCATGCTCAAGCAAGGGGCTAAAGAATCCCTACAAGCATACATCAGACGATTCAGCTAAGTGGCTCTAGATGTTCTGTCCGCCACTTTTATGATATTAATAAGCACCTTCTCCCAAGGCCTTTTAGAAGGAGAATTTTTCTAAGCCCTTGTCAGAAAGTCCCCAAAAGACTTCAACAGCCTACTGGGGAAAGTGGTCAAATACATTAATATAGAGGAAGCCATGGCAGCTCGCAAGGAGGTGGCTATCTTAGCTCCGATCAGTCAAGCCAGTTGGAAATTATTACCACCTCCGAAACTCTCTATAAATTCCTACCAAAATCTTCTGTAAGTTCGAGAAGAAAGGGCAATGCGGGAAGTGGATCAATCATTACCTGGAAGGCACAAACATTTTGTGACTACCATCAATCTCCTTATAATGCTACCAGTGAGTGCCATCAGTATGCCAAGAGGCTTAATCGAACGACTGAATCAAGAGAAGCAAATAAAGGATCAACCTCTCCCTCCTCTTAAGGATCTCTTTCAAGAACATAGTAGGAAGAGTCGGGCAGACACACAAAGCAAATAGTCGATCAACAAATTTGAGGATCAAAACATTCGAGTGGCATCTTCACGTGAAGTCTGACCGACATCCCCAAACAAATGCCAATCGCTAGTAACCAAAATAGACAACATCCAATTGGCAAGTCAAATCTGATTGGTAGCTCTGAAATAGCTCTAGTTGCATATATGCCTAAATCGATAGCTCAGCCATACCAAACGGCTCATCCGTCCATATTTTACAGCTTAAGATTATCCGCTCAAGCTAATCTGACAAATAAGTCTAAAATTTAAATTTTATATTTTAAGATTTAAAATATATAACACTGTAAAAAATTTAACACAGTAAAAAATTTAACACAGTAAAAAATTTAGGGTATTTCAGTCATACACTGTGCCTCCTTAGTTTTTTAAGACATTCGGGTCATACACCGTGCCTCAGTTCTCCAAGATATTCAGGTCATACACTATGCCTCCACTCTCCAAGGCATTCGGGTCATATACTGTACCTCCAGACTCTTAAGATGACCGATCGAGTTATAAGCGAGTTTGCTCTCGTGTCTGTCCTAGACTCTTATATCGACCGACCGAGTTATAAATGAGTATGCCCTCACACCCATATTCTAAGGTATTTAGGTCATACACTATGTCTCCAAATTCCAAGGCATTTGGGTCATACATTGTACCTTCAAGCTCTAAGGCATTTAAGTCATACACTGTACCTCCACTCTCCAAGGCATTCAGGTCATACACCGTGCATCCAGACTCTCATTCTAATCAACCAAGTTATAAACAAGCCTACTCTTGCACCTGCCTAATGTATACAATTCGCAAGTGCATGGTTATCGTCAAGTAATAAAATATTGATCCCACATGGACTATTGATTAAATACTAATTAACTTCACATGGTGAGTTATCTAGATAATCGAAGATGGTTTGTGGTCACATACACAAGAGAGAGGTTGAGAAGAGAGAGAGATGGAAAGAGAGAGTAGAGAGGGAGAGAATGAGCGTAAGTCAATGAAGGATGATAGATTTTAGGATTTTAGTTTCGTTATTATGCTAATTAATGTCCCTATGCATTGTTCATCTACTTAACTCCATGCTTACATTTTTGTAGAAATTTTAACTGAAGTCTGACACAACCCCGCGTAGGTTGTAGCGGAGAGTTTATCCAAGTCCTAATGTCATTAAGTAAAGAAGCAACTCTAGAAAGTCTGGTTAAAGGAATACCCTAGGACCCCCTGATTATACAATATCTAGAGTTAACCAATTTACTTTTTAATGGTAGATTAATGTAATGAAGTAGAAGATATAACTTAGAAGGTATGGTTAAAGGGGTATCCTCTATCATAGAGATCTTCGATCATATAATCACTAGATTATACAAATAACTTACTAACATTAATCAGAGAAACCCCCTCTAAACTCTAGTTAGCTTTCCTTGTAGGGAATTACCTTCCATTTCAAGGATAATATACTAGAAAGTAAGGGATACCCTCTGTCATAGGGTTCTCGATTAAACAAACTAGAGTATCTCCTTTATATGTTGAACAAAAATTTACATCTAAATGTATTGATGTCACACACATTTCATTAAACACATACAAGACACAACACAAAAGAACAAGTCTATAGAACATATCATTACACAATAAAATATCCAAAAATATGGTTCATACATCAACATTACATCACAACTACTTCCTATATTCTAAATTTAGAGATCTACTCCATTACAAAGGAAGAACAAACCAAAGACATGAAGAATAGTATTCTTACAATCCAAATACAAGAAATGAGGAGAAGAGATTGTTGGTGCAGTGGGGTCGGTAAGAGAGTGGGGGGTGAATTGCTAGTAAAAAATAAAGCTAAACCCTTCTCGATCTTTCAACTCAGATTAGTAACATAATTAAATTAAAAAATTGAACATCTAATAAAATAAAAGAGAATAAAAAATTACTTGATTACAACTTAGGTAGTTTTTAATCCAAGATAAAAGAAAACACCAAAAAAATCTCCTTCGTGTAGGCGGAGAAGCCTCTTACACTCGTTAAACGCTCAGAAATATGCTAGAAAATGAATACAAGAGTTGTTGAATATTTCCTACCTCCATGGGTCTTTTTATAGCCCTAAAGAGATCCTATCCCTGGGTGGAAGACGTCTTCAAAAGGGTTTAAGGCACCTTCAAGTGGATAAAATTTTATCCACAACTCAACGGCAACAAACGATCATTTGAGGCTAGTATTATTCATTGAAATCGCCTTCCAAGCCATTGAAGGAGCCTTTGATACTGTTCATCTAAAAATGGTTAACGTCCCTTGTTAACCATTTTTCACTCTGCTCGCTTGGGTGATGCTTCAGCCGTCCAAAATTGAGTTCACCCAAACCCAACTCCGGCCTTTTCCTTGAGTAGCCTTCCTCTCCGGCTTCTTGTCCCTCAAATCAGTGTGTGCACCCTTCTTATCCGCCGGTGTACTCTTTTACAGCACCTCCTCCTTCGGATGCACCGAACCCGTCGACTCCCTTCCCGTGCCATCCTTCTCGTTAGCTGCGTCTTCCGCTCGACTTCTTGTGTTCCTAAGTTCCTGTACACTTAGACACAAGGATCAAATACACACAAGACCTAACTCAACTCAGTTCATTACATCAAAAGTAACTCAGGGTACTTATAATCTCCTCCCTTTTGATGTGCATTAACCCAAGTTAGAGTTGTAAGACTCCCAGATAGTTTTAATGTGATCAACCAAGTCATGTTAGCCCCTGTTGGTATTTAATCTCTGTGTCTAAGTGTGTAAGAACTTAGGAGCATAAGAAGTCGAGCGAAAGACGCAGCTAGCGAGAAGGATGACATGGAAGAGAGTCGACGGGCTCGATGCGTCTAAGGGACGAGGTGCTGCGAAAGAGTATGCAGGCGGACGAGAAGGAGGCACGCGACATTTCTGAGGGACGAGAAGCCGGAGCGAAAGAATGCTCGAAGGCCAGAAGTTGGGTTCAGGTGAACCTTATTCCGGATGGCTGAGATCACCCAAGAAAGTAGAGCTGGAGTGGAAGATCTGGACCAATGAGAGCGAGACTGGAGCGGAAGACCCGAACCAAAAAGTCAATTGGAAGTTGACTTTCTAGTCCGGGCGCTCGGACTCCGGGAGCCCGGAACCCTTCCAAGTGCCCAGAACTAAAAATTATCTGGAACGTGATGTGGTGGGTTCCATTGTGATGGGGATAAAAGTGTATCCCCTCCTAGGTGCCTGGAACCCTTCCAAACACCCCGAATAGGGCTATAAATACAACCCTGATCCCAGAAGCTAAAACAGAACATTTGTAATCATCTCTTTCGATTTAGCTTTCTGATTTAATACTTTAATTGCTATAAAGGGGCTTCTCCGCCTGCAGGAGAGTTTAGTGAGATTCAACTTCCTTGGATTAACAACCTTCTCGGTTGTAACCAAGTAAATCGTTTGTGTCTCTTCTTTTTAGTTTTTTATCTATTTTATACAAGTGTTGACTCTTATTAAGCTGTAAAGTTCGAGCAACGTTTGTTTTATTTTGCAGGGCTATTCACCCCCTCCAGTCGGTCACCAAGGGTCCAACAAGTAGTATTAGAGCCAAGTTCATTTTAGGAGTACTAATCGCTGAACGAAGTACACGAGATGACCAGACCGAGCATCAATCCATCGAAGTTCAAGGGGGAATTTGTGAGTCGGAAGAAAAAGATAGAGGTATTTTTTAAAATATATTTTGAATTATTAATAATTATGAAATATGATTTTGTAGCTTCAAAAGACTAAGAAGAATATCAATGGACAAAGAATGAGTAAGCCGACTTCGTGACAAACGGCAAAGTAGAGTTTCATCTGCTTAGTATTTTACCACCTCAAGAAGTCAACCATATCAGAACCTATGAGTCAGCCAAGGAGTTCTAGGAGAAATTTCTGGAACTACACGAAGGGACCTTGGAGGAAAAACTAGCGAGACAGGACCTGCAACGGAACTAGATCAGCAACCTCCGATTAGAAGAAGGTGAAGCCATCGCACACCTCCATGCAAGAATAAAGGAACTCATCACCGGACTCACGAATCTCGGGGAAAAGGTAAGCAACTGAGATTCGCTAAGGTACTCGCTTAACGTATTTCCTAGGACTACTGAATGGGCATCATTAGTAGATGTTTATTATATATCTAAGGATCTAGAGTCAAGTACTTTAGAAGAAATGTTTTCAACTTTTGAAGTTCATGAAATGAGATGTGCGGATCTGAAGAAGGAGCACAACACTGCCTTAAAGGAAAAGATGGATGAATGAGATTCTGAATCTTCTCTCGATGATGAAGAAACGTCACTCATGGTAAGTAAATTTAGAAAATTATTTAAAACTAAAAAATTTAATCAAGTGCAGGGTACAAAAAGAAAAAGAAAAGTAATATGCTACCACTATAATAAAGAAGGGAAAGTCAAAGATAACTGTCCAAAATTGAAGGACAAGGGCAAGGATAAGGAAAAGAATAAGAAACCAACCTGAACCAAGTATAATCTAAAGGCGATGTGGGACGACACGTCATCATAATCGGAGATAGAAGCCCTCGCCGGACTTGCACTAGTGTCAAGTCACCAAGAAGACGAAGATAAAGCAAGCTCATCCCAAATGAGCATCGAGAGCATCGATGAAGAGGGAGCGACATTGGAAGAAAGCAGTATTTCAGGGAGAGCTTCAGACTACGGGATCGATAAGGTAAGTCAGGTACGGTCTCTTCCTCTTGACAAATTATTTCAGTTTATAAAACTACTATCGAAAAACTGCTGTAAGTTAGAAAAAAAAAATAAAGAGTTAAAATTAACCTTAGCTGGTTCTTGTTGATTAGAAGATTTCGATAAACTAAAAATAGAAAATGAAAAATTTAAAAAGGAAATAGAAAATTTGAAAAGGCGTGTATGCTCAACTTTTATTCCTTCTAATTTTATAAATTATTCAAGACTTAACTGGTATCTCAAATATCATAAGGGTCAAATTAGAAAAATATCTCAGAATATATTCCTAAGAAATTCTTGATTAATCCTATAAGAAGGAATTTATATTGGATTCTAAAATCATATTCAGATTGATTACTTTTTTTACTAAGAGCTTTCAGAGAGAAAATTAAATATTTAATTTCTTTAAAAGTATTTGACTAGAAAGTAGTTGTTGTTCCAATAACCAAGAAGGCCTAGTGCCTCGCCATAATCTGGAAGTCAATTATTGAAATAAATATTTAATTGACTTACTATGAAGCATTTAACTAATGCTTTAAATTACTTGTCAAAATTTCTGTTAGAAAAAGTTTAATCATTAAAATTTATTTAAGTTATTCTTTAATCTAAACATGTTTTTAAATTCTTTTCCGTTAGAAAATTTTCTATGAACTAGTTATCAAAATGTAAATTTTTTAATTTGGCCTAAAATTCAATGTTTTTTTGAAAATTTTCTGTTCAACCCTTGTTAAACTTTTTAACAATTAAAGGAGTTTTTTTTGTAAAACATTTTGTTTATAAAACCAAAGTTTTTTTTTATTTCCCCTCCGACTTTAAATTTAGCTTTTCCAAAGTTATTTTAAAAAGTACCCTATTTTTTCTGTGATCAAAAGGAGTAGTAAAGATTAAATATAGGGGGGAAGTAGTATTTTTTTATACTTGATATTTTTTTAACTGTTATTTGTTTGTGGTTTACCCTAACTTAACTTGGATTTCCTTACATCAAAAAGGGGGAGATTGTAAGTACCCCAAGATAGTTTTGATGTGATCAACCAAGTCGGGTTAGGTCATGTTGGTATTTAACCCCTGTGTTTAAGTGTGCATGAACTTAGGAGCACAAGAAGTCAAGCAAAAGACGCAGCTAGTGAAAAGGATGGCACGGAAGAGAGCCGACGGGCTTGGTGCTGCAGAAGATTACACGGGCAGACAAGAAGGAGGCACACAACATTTTAGAGGGACGAGAAGCCAGAGTGGAAAATTTCTCAAAGGCCGGAAATTGGGTTCGGGTGAGCCCTATTCCTAATGGCCGAGATCACCCAAGCGAGCAGAGTTGGAGCGGAAGATTCAGACCAATGCGAGCAGGATCGAGGCAGAAGACCGAACCAGAAAGTCAATTGGATGTTGACTTTCTGGTCCGAGAGCCAGGACTTGGTCTTGGCACTCGGAAGCAAAAATTATCCGGAACGCGATGTGGTGCATTCCGTTGCGACGGGGATAAAAGTTTATCCTCTCTCAGGCGTCTGGAACCCTTCCAGGAGTCCCAACTAGGTCTATAAATACAGCCATGATCCCAGAAGCTAAAATAGAACACTTGTAATTATTCCTCTTTTGATTTAGCTTTCTAATCTAGTGCTTTAGTTGCTGTAAAGAGGCTTATTCGCCTGAAGGAGTGTTTAGTGAGCTTCAACATCTTTGGATTAGCAACCTCTCCGGTAACCAAGTAAATTGTTTGTGTCTCTTCTTTTTAGTTTCTTATTTATTTTATGCAAGTGTTGACTCTTATTAAGCTGTAAAATTCAAGGAAAGTTCATTTTATTTTGTAAGGCTATTCATCCCCCTCCAGCCGGCCGCTAAGGGTCCAACAAGAGTTAGAGAAAAACAAGACATAAAATTTAAAAATACAAAAAAACTAAAATTTTGTTCTAGAATTTTGTTAAGTACAAAATTATAAAAGTGCCCTTCCCCTGAACTCAAGTTCTAATTCTCCCCCTTTGATTACATCAAAATAACGTTAATGAAAGAAAATATAATAGTTATATAAAAGTTTGAAACGTTTCCAAGTTAAGGAAATAGAAAAAATATAAAAGATTTTTTTTTAAAGTCTAAATTTTTAAGATTTAATAATTATATTTGTTTAAATTTAATTTTAAAATAAGTTTAATACTTCAAAAAATGTTGAAAATGTTTTCTTGAAATTCAAAAGTAGTTATATGAATAGGTAAAAAAAATTTACTAAAAATATTTTAAAGATTTTATCAGAAATAAAATAATTTGTACATAAATATAGTTTTTGAAAAATAAATTTTAAAAATAGATTTGCAGTATAATTAAGATTAAAACGTACGTTCTCTAGTGAGTTGAGTAGTGATGTTTTTGATATAGGACCAAGAGATGGAGCATTGTCATAGTCGATGTTGCCTTCTTCATATGCAAAAGCATTATCATTTGAATGCCTATTCTTCGAGGGATGTTCTGACTATAATTAAGAAGAGGCATAATTTTGCAAGAAAAAAAACCAATAGCTTGAGTTAAGAAAAAAAAACTTTTTGTTTGTCTCTTATTTTTTTATTTCTTGAAAAGATTTTTTTTTAAGGTGGACTAAATTAGAATTCTTATTCTTGAGGTGGGGCTATTTAAATTTGATACGACGAGTAAGATGGGGTCATTGAAGTTAGGTTCGACATCAAGAAAGTCTGCTGATATGACTGTGAAAATTAAGAAGAGGTCAACTCTTAGGTCGTATGGTGCCATGCCGAAATAATTCAAATGTCACTGTAAAGTATTCTAGCCGATCAAACCAAAGGGTTGATCGGACATGCCACACACAGTGTTCGGCTGGACCAAACTCTACATTCAAATGTAGCGGTCGAGTGCAAGATGAATCCCCAACATGAAGTTCGACTAGACATCTTGTCCGAGCGGATGTCAAATCCCCAATGTAAACTCAAGTAGACTTTGTGCCGGTCGAATCCACAGGGCTTAGCTCCCCACTATGCAGAGGTAGGGCCCCCAGTCTATAGTAGGTCGGCTCCAAAGTTAGTCGAACCTCCAAGGCTCTGCTTCCCACTCATGGGCATGCCCCTCAGCTTACATCCGTTCAGTCCTAGTGCCGGTCGGACATCTGGGGCCCAGTTCCCCACATAAGCAAGGCTCCTAGTTTACAATCGGCCAACTTAGAGCCGATCAGACTCTCTCAAGGAGATAACATTGTCAGATAATCGTAACAACTTATCAGGAAATATGTCATTAATCAGATATATGCATGTAATAGAGTCTTTCTCAGCATATAGGAAGGCTGTCATACATACTCCACCACCCGACATACTCTAACACTAGAGATTCTCTATTGCTTCATTAATGCAGAGGTTATGAGAGATTGTATAAAAACAGGATCCTCTCCATTGGCTAGGTATGCACATGAATGCATACACATTCACACACTCGGACATTTACATTGTTATTCTACTGTTCATCATTTTCTTCATTTCGCTGAGCTACTATTCTGACTTGGAGTGTCAGAGTGCTAGCACTAGAGACCCCTTCCATGGCCTAGTGACTAACATTTCCTTCTCCCAGTTCCTTTGTAAAATACGGTACCCAAATAATATTTAAATAATAAGATTATTTGCCAAATAATCTTATTACGATTTTTAGGAAATTTTAAAAATTTTCTGGGAATTTTTCGAAGCTTGTATGACGTAAATTAAGGGGATAAATTATTAGGCCAGGATAAAGTCTGTTTAAGCTACCTGATTTAAATGAGGAAATGTTTAATTTCCTTAAATATTTCCTTTTCCCTTTTCTTTAAAATCCCTCCCGTGCCCTAGCCTTAACCGCCAAAAAAAAAAAAACCTTCCTCTCCTCTCCCTCTCACGCCGCCGAGTAGCGCCGAAGCCTCCTCTTTCTCCCCAAACCCACCGCCTCTCCTCCTACACCGCCCCCCCCCCAAAAAAAAACTGCACCGCGTTCTTCTCTCGAGCCAGACACTTCTTCTCCTCTTCCTCTCGAGCCGCACCGTCGAGCCCTCCTCCTTCACTCTCCCTCTCGTGAAAGCAGCCGTCGTTTGATCCCTCATCCCCAAACCACCGCTGGCCTCTTCTCCTCTCTTGAGCCATCACCGCCGGTGATCTTTCCCCTAGTAGGATGCTGATTCGAGATGAACGTATTGACGTATGACTTTTGATTCAATCTTCTTGTTGAGGCGGGTATTTCTTACTTTGTTCCTTTTAGTACTTTAACCTTGGTGCATGAACTATTGTTGATAAGAAATTATTTTTACCTTGACTCCACTCTTATTTTCCTGCGCTTGATACTTCCACGCAATCTTTGAGAAATTTGTTTCCATATCTATACAGTCTCTTGTTGTTGTCCATGATCAGTAGCAGACACTAGATACCATGTTTGTATGCTTTGACTGTTGTTTATTTATGTACTATATTGAGCATGCTGGTTTCATATAGTATACCTGTTTCTGTTTATATATATATATGATGACTGTTGCATTGTTCGCATCATGTCATTGTATGCATGCCGCATCCTCGGCCACTCGAGAGAGTGGTAGCTGGAGTTGATGCCGCTTGTTCTGTCGTGCCGCACTCGGCCACTCGTGTGAGTGGTAGCTGGAGTACGAGCAGCAGGGACCCCGTCGCAGATGTAGCTAGTTAGCTACTATGCAACTGTCCCCTCGGCCACTCGTGTGAGTGGTAGCTGGAGTGGTGTACAGTCTGTCACTGACCCAGCCTCTCGACCATACAGGGGTCATGGTGCAGAGAGGTGGGCGGGAGTGACCATCTGTGCATACGCTGTTATTATATTTGCTTGGGCTGTTGTTGTTTATATATGCTGTTATTGCTTACTTACTGCTGTTCTTCACATATGCTGATATGCCTACTTAGGTTGAGATATATTCTCATTGTAGTAAGGGTGTTAATTCGGGTGGGTCGGGTCGGGTTGGGTCGGGTTAAATTTTTTTTTTTTTTTATAACCCAACCCGAACCCGACCCGAACCCGAATTCAACCCGAAACTCCTAAACCCGAACCCGAACCCGCCCAACCCGCCCAACCCGAACCCAACCCGTGTAACCCGAAAATTCGATTCAAAATGACTTTTTGGAGCTATTTTCCCTATAATTCTTCACTTTTATCTCAATATTTCATCATTATCATACTAACTTGATATTAATATACATAAAACATCTTAATTTTCAAAATAAAATTTGATTTAACCCTAAAAAAACCCCACTAAATCCTATATTTGGGTCAACCCGGGTCAACCCGGGTCAACCCGAACCCGACCCGACCCAACCCGAAAATCTTCAACCCGAATACCCTCCAACCCGAACCCGAAAATGTCCAACCCGAACCTGATTTTTTTCGGGTCGATTCGGGTTGGGTCATCGGGTCGGGTTCATTTTTGACACCCCTACATTGTAGATGTTTAGTTATTGGAAATTTGTATATACCTTGCTTATTACCTCTGTAGTTATGAACAGTAATGTAGCAGATTAGTACCAGTTCTAACCTACTATACCTAGCCTAGGACATGGTTTCAGGTATGAGCATTTGTTTTGGTTCTATTATAGTATCTGCTATTTCTTTATGAGACTTTATACTCTTGGCTCACTTTCTAGTTATACATTATGTTCATGCACTATCTTTCCTTACCCGCTGAGTTCCAATACTCACCACCCCATAAAATGGTTTTCTTTCGCCAGGTAACAGGTAGATGAGTCATGGGTGCTTGGAGAGATATCGGCTGCTAGTCCTGGGTCCTACGTCACACTCGAGTATAGTTTTCGTTTTGGTTTTGTTATCGTTTGGGGTGGTATATTGATTTTGTGTATTTTGTTTTTCAACAAGTCGATGAGAATTTTGGGTCAAGTCTGTGATGACAGGTATTTTTATTAGTGTCGTTGTTGGTTTTACGTTCGTATCGTTTTATGTCTTCCGTTGCTGTGTGTTTACGTTCAGCCGTGTAGGCTTATTAAACTGTGTGGTTGTATTTATTTTGTTCCAGCCGAGTGGGTTGATGATATAAACTGCGTGGTTGTGTTTATTTCATTTTTGTCCAGTCGGGTAGGCTGAGTATATTAAATTGCGTGTTCTGTTGTTTATATTTTGTATATATATTCCAGCCGAGTGTGGCTGAGGTATATTCTGTATGTAGTAATGTTTCAGATTGTCACTCGTACAGGGGAGATGCTGCCGAAATTTCTTCGGATAGGGACTCCTCCGGGGCGTGACAATTTTATGGTATCAAAGCCAAGTTACGAAGCCTATTTTTATGTTTCAGATTTTACGATTTATTTTTCATATTTTGAATTTTCAAGTTAATCTGATACCAATTTTTGGTATCAGAGCAGGTTTGCAATGCTTGTTTCTCGTGTTACAGATTTTCGTGAGTTGGTTTTACGATATGACTTTTTCGATTTTGGGACCAGGCAGCGGCAGGACATCTCCAAGGTATAGGAGGTATGTTTGGATATTGTCATCGTACATATTTATTAGTACTTGGATAGTTGTTGATAGTATATGTACTTATTTAGTTATTTGTACTATGTATACTTAATTAGATGTTTATACCATTTGTGATGTATTGGGTCAGCCATTGCTTAGGTCCATCAAACCTTATAGTAGAGATCACTGTATCCTAATGAAGGTGTTTTGTTTTGAGAATGAATTTGCTGTTTATTTGTTGGTGGAGAGTAGCAACTTTAGATTTGGCATGAGGGCTTGCTAAAACTGGGATCTGTTTCGGGCTGCTGATGCTAGTGATTCTATAAATCTCTGACACGGCAAATTTTATGTTGTATTGATATTGAATCCTTTTCGGAAATGTCTTGGGTTGATAAGCTTTGTGTTTAATTTGAAGATGATACATACTGCTGGGACTAGTTTCCCTTTATTATTTCTGATGCTTATCCATATAGAATTTGGAATTTCTTGAAATACTGTAGTTGATCAGGTTTTGGACTTCCCTGGTTTTTGAATTCGGATTTCATTAGAGGTGCTTGGGACTGATATTTGGTTTGAGAGGAGAGGTCCATGAAGGAATATTATCTAAGGCCACTAAACGTATTATGTCTGCTAAACTAATGGTGGTGAACGCGAGGATTATATTGGGTGCTGTATACTTAATATTTGACAAAGTCAAAGTTGACCATGACAGTAGGAACAAACACAAGGTGAGCTTGGTTGTTATACACTCTACTTCACAGAAAGGCTTGTTTGTTAAGCTGGTTATGATTGATTGATACTGAGTGATATGGCTATTGGAAACTTGTATATATAGGGCAGTGGGCGGTCAAAATTGCACTTCCTAATGATATTTTGAAGAGAACCACTTGCTACTAGTAGATTTTTACTCACAGTTGGATAGATATCAGAGTGGCACAACGGAAGCGTGGTGAACTCATAACCCACAGAGTCATCTCTTACGGTTAGATATTTGTGCATGAATACTTGGATGGAATGGTATAGGAGTATGTTATTTGTTGCTACCCTAGGATGAGAATCCCAGAGTTGAGCAGAAAATTTGGGGACCAAATTTTTATTAGTAGGGGAGAATGTAAAATACTGTACCCAAATAATATTTAAATAATAAGGTTATTTGCCAAATAATCTTATTAGGATTTTTAGGAAATTTTAGAAATTTTCTGGGAATTTTCGAATCTTGTATGACGTAAATTAAGGGGATAAATTATTAGGCCAAGATAAAGTCTGTTTAAGCTACCTGATTTAAACGAGGAAACCCAGGACTGGCAGCCGACATCTCTCCAAGCACCCATGACTCATCTACCTGTTACCTGGCGAAAGAAAATCATTTTGTGGGGTGGTGAGTATTGGAATTCAACGGGTAAGGAAAGATAGTGCATGAACATAATGTATAACTAGAAAGTGAGCCAAGAGTATACAGTCTCATAAAGAAATAGCAGATACTACAATAGAACCAAAACAAATTCTCATACCTGAAACCATGTCCTAGGCTAGGTATAGTAGGTTAGAACTGGTACTAATCTGCTACATTACTGTTCATAACTACAGAGGTAATAAGAAAGGTATATACAAATTTCCAATAACTAAACATCTACAATGAGAATATATCTCAACCTAAGTAGGCATATCAGCATATGTGAAGAACAACAGTAAGTAAGCAATAACAGCATATATAAACAACAACAGCCCAAGCAAATATAATAACAGCGTATGCACGGATGGTCACTCCCGCCCACCTCTCTGCACCATGACCCATGTATGGTCGAGAGGTCGGGTCAGTGACAGACTGTACACCACTCCAGCTACCACTCACACGAGTGGCCGAGGGGACAGTTGCATAGTAGCTAACTAGCTACATCTGCGACGGGGTCCTTACTGCTCGTACTCTAGCTACCACTCACACGAGTGGCCGAGTGCGACACGACAGGACAAGCGGCATCAACTCCAGCTACCCCTCTCTCGAGTGGCCGAGGATGCGGCATGCATGCAATGACATGATGCGAACAATGCAACAGTCATCATATATATATATAAACAAAAACAGGTATACTACATGAAGCCAGCATGCTCATTATAGTACATAAATAAACAACAGTCAAAGCATACAAACATGGTATCTAGTGTCTGCTACTGATCATGGACAACAACAAGAGATTGTATATATATGGAAACGAATTTCTCAAAGATTGCGTGGAAGTATCAAGCGTAGGAAAATAAGAGTGGAGTCAAGGTAAAAATAATTTCTTATTAACAATAGTTCATGCACCAAGGTTAAAGTACTAAAAGGAACAAAGCAAGAAATACCCGCCTCAACAAGAAGATCGAATCAAAAGTCATATGTCAATACGTTCATCTCGAATCAGCGTCCTACTAGGGGAAAGATCACCGGCGGTGATGGCTCAAGAGAGGAGAAGAGGTCGGCGGTGGTTTGGGGATGAGGGATCAATCGGCTGCTTCCCAGCGATGGTGGCTAGAGGACCTGCGACAATCATGCGCGGTGGCGTGCGTCTCCGATGCTAGCGTGAGGAGGAAGAAGTCGGCGGCTGTGGCTCGAGAGAAGAGAACCAGCGACAGTTTTTTTTTTTTGGGGGTAGGGGGAGGGGGGGTGGGTTTGGGGAGAAAGAGGAGGCTTCGGCGCTGCTCGACGTCGCGAGAGGGAGAGGAGAGGAAGGTTTTTTTTTTTTTTTTTTTGGCGATTAAGGCTAGGGCACGGGAGGGTTTTTAAAGAAAAGGGAAAAGGAAATATTTAAGGAAATTAAACATTTCCTCGTTTAAATCAGGTAGCTTAAACAGACTTTATCCTGGCCTAATAATTTATCCCCTTAATCTACGTCATACAAGCTTCGAAAAATTCCAAGAAAATTTCTAAAATTTCCTAAAAATCCTAATAAGATTATTTGGAAAATAACCTTATTATTTAAATATTATTTGGGTACCGTATTTTACATCTTTGTTGTGCAAGTTTGCTTGGTGTCACTTTACATCAGCTCACAATCTTCACACAGTCAACATCTAAGCCACCTCAACGCCACCCCATAGCCAGTGCTCCATCTCCCCAGCTTTCAGATAAGATCAAATTTAACATCATCTATGGAAACTTTGCCTGAATCTGAAATGCAGAGATGGAAGAGGCTGGATGACTCACCATCGTCACTTTATCATAAGAAGACTTGGAGCTGCTAATAATGGGATGAGCACAAAAGTTAGTGCAACAATAACTGTAGGATCGAAAAGAATGCTGGGGGGGGGGGGGTTAAATAGCGATCGTCGAAAATTGAGAGTGAATTAAATTGAAGTACGCAGCAGAAGAAAAATAAACCAATGCTAACAAACTAAGTTTTACTTGGTTTGGAGCCTTCGACGACTCATATTCCAAGGCCCATACTGGTCGAATGATTTCGTTGGGCAATCCACTAATAGTTCGTAAAAAGTTTATAGGAGTTAAGTACAAGAACTGGAAATAAAAGTTACCAACAACAACAAGTTGTCGGAGGAACTTCACAGGTCCGCAAGAGCTTTTTCGGAGCACCGAGCAAGTGAGAAACTTGTCTTAGTTGTTCTGAAGCTTTGGATCAAAGACTTTTAAATAGGTCCATTCCAGGTGCCTGGACCACATGACTCGACCAATCTACATGCTCCACGTCAGCTTGTGGATGATTGTTCGGTTCTGGGCGCCCGGATCGCCTAAGTGCCCTCAGCACCCACTAGGCGAGCCTGCTCTAGGCGCCCAGACCAGGTCCGAGCGCCCGAACCCTTTTCTTCAGCATCTTCCACCTACAAGAAAAGGTTATTCTAGGCAATTAAAAAATATATTTTATCCTACAAAACAAAATTAGTACAACATGATAAAATGTGAGTATTAATTAGATCTTATCTCCACGAGACTATAACTTAGTCAAGATCTCAACTTAGGTTTCCCAAATGGACCTAAGTTGGATCAACGCCTACAGTTCCCTCAATGAGGAATGCATCCTCACTAGA
Organism: Zingiber officinale; assembly: GCF_018446385.1. Classification (NCBI taxonomy): domain Eukaryota; kingdom Viridiplantae; phylum Streptophyta; class Magnoliopsida; order Zingiberales; family Zingiberaceae; genus Zingiber; species Zingiber officinale. The sequence goes on along the minus strand of NC_056002.1, from coordinate 20,939,748 downwards.
TCTCTCCTCGAGTTGCTTACCTTCACTTACCACTTGTAGTCACTTGACTTGCCTCTGGCTAGGTTTTCTTGCTAGTTATTAGGTCTGCACACCCAACTGGACTTTGATCGATTGTCAGGTCCTGTGGACCCAATCGGACTTCCTGCTAGATATCAGGCTTCGTGGACCTATCTAGGCTTCTCACCAGCTATCAGGCCCACAAACCTAGCTAGATTTCAGCCTGGTGTCAGGTCCCTTAGACCAGTTAACTCCTGCACACTTGGTAGAGTAGTTAGACAAACAATACATCTAACTTTAACCTATTTGTCATACATCAAAATTAGATTATTAGTACAACCTGCACCAACAATATCTTCTTTTTAATGTAATGACAATCTGGATTAAAGTTAGAAAAAAATATAATAAAATAATAAAGCATAAAATGTTTAAAGTGAGTAGATTTTTCTAATCTAACCCACTATCCTCCCCCTTTGGCATACATCAAAAAAGATAAATACATAAAGCATAAAACAAGACTAAAAGGAAGTACAACCATATAAATAATTTCACAGTAATGTAGCAAATAACTGAAGGTAAATGCTTTGTATATTTTAGTTTGAAGTGATTATTTCAAACAACATTTCTAAGATATTTGAGTATATTTCTAAAAATTTATAAGTAAAAGTTTGAAAACTTCAGAAATTTTTTAAGTAAAATTTTTCAGGAATTTTTAAGTTAAAATTTTCTAAGTGAATAAAAAAATTCTAAGTAGATTTTTCAACAAAAAATTCCTGAATAATTTTTTTTAAAAAATATTCAAGTAGAAATTTCCAAGAATTTCAAAAACTTCTTCAAGTTTGAAAAATTTTCAAAGTAACTTTCTCAAAATAATTTTAAACAAAATTTACTAAGTAAGAATTTCAAAGTTATTAGAAAAACTTTTCTTAAGGAAAATTAGAAAAAGTGATTTCAAATGCTTTAATATTTTTGTAGGAAATTAATTGTAAAAAAAACTTTCTAATAAAGATCCTTAAGGTAAAAGTGAATCAAAAATTCTTCAAAGTGATTTTTCTAACCTTATAAGAGTAAATTTTTTTCACAAAATAACTTTTAAAAATATTTTTCAAAGAGATTTTCAAAATATCTTAATGAAGTTTTTCAAAGTAAGTTTGTCAAGAATTTTTAAGAAAAAAAAATTATGTTTAAATTGTCTAAACAATTTCTCCCCCTTAATTTGGTAAGGACTATCAAGAATTATATAATATGCATTAATAAGTCAAATAATTAAAGTGAAAATAGCTAAAGGAAAAATGAATACTAGTAACTTAACTAAACATAAAGTAGCATCAAGTCAATATGTACAAGCAAAAAAATAGCAATCAAGGACTGTACTACTTAGAAGACGAGGAAGATGGGTCGGAACCCTAGGAGCGTAATAAGTCCATCAACTTAGTATGACAAGTCTAGTTCTCCTCATGAGAACTAGATAAGTCCCATCAAAGATCGGTGACCTCCTGTCGAAGACTCGTCACGGCCACCTCAAGTTCGGTAACTCGATCGTCTAGAGTATGAGGGACTGGAGGAGTAGGTGGCCCAAAAAGATTAGCTATGTAAGCATCTATCCGTACCTCCTCTCTTGGAGTTGGATCAGGCTGGGGCTAGGCTGCTAGATCAGGCTAGGGCTGGGCTACTGGATCAGGCTGACCCTGAGCTACACGATCAGGCTGGGGCTGGTCAGCCAAATTAGGCTGGTGCTGGTCCTTTCTCCTCCAGGATAGGACACCCTCATCATCTATATGTGTAAGTACCTCGTGGTGGTTTTGATTGATCAACCAAGTTAAGTTAGGTTCTATTAATATTTAACCCCTGCGTCTAAGTGTGCAGGAACTTAGGAGCACAGGAAGTCGAGTGAAAGACGCAGCTAGTGAGAAGGATGGCACGAGAGAGAGCTGACGAGCTCGGTGCGTCCAAGGGACGAGGTGCTGCGAAAGAGTATGCAGGAGGATGAGAAGGAGGCGCGTGGTGTTTCCAAGGGACGAGAAGTTGGAGTGGAAGACTGCTTGAAGGCCGGAAGTTGGGTTTGGGTGAACCCTATTTTGGATGGTCGAGATCACCCAAGCGAGCAGAACCTGAGTGAAAGACCTGGACCAATGCGAGCGGAAGACCCTGACTAATGCGAGCGGAGCCAGAGTGGAAGACCCAGACCCAAGCGAGCAGAGTTGGAGTAAGAATCTAGACCAAATAGTTAACACAAAGTTAACTTAGGTCTGAGCGCCCGGACTTTGTTAGGGCGCTCGAAACTGAATTTTATCTGAAATATGACATGACACGTTCCATTGCGACAGGGGTAAAAGTTTAACCCTCAGGCATCTGGAACCCTTCTAGGCACACCGACCAAGCTATAAATACAGCCTTGGTCCCATAAGCTAAAATAGAACACTTGTAATCAATTCCTTTCTTGTTTAGCTTTGTAATTATGTGCTTCAACGTTGTAAGAGGCTACTCCACCCAGAGGAGAATCTTAGTGTGCTTTTCAAGGTCTTGGAATTGCAATCCCCTGATTGAAAACCAAGTAAATTTGGTGTCTCTTTTTCTTAATTAGTTTCTTAATTCCTTTTATGCAAGTGTTAATTTTAATTACGCTATAAAGTCCGAGAAAAGTGTCTTTGTATTTGTAGGGCAATTCACCCACCTCTTGTCAACCACCAAGGGACCAACAATATGAACACCTCCTAAAGAGAAGTTCCTAGCACTGGCCATGTCAAACTCAGTTAGGGCTCTGACATCACCTGTGGTGACATCAATGCCCAATGAGACTATATAGGCGGTCAAAATATAACAATAGGGCATGTAGACCCACTGACTGATGATGATACCAGCTGAATAGAGAATGCTATGAAATATATGCAAACTAATATCTATATCTAACCTATGACATAATGCATAAAGGAGAAATGAATGAAGGGACGTATCATCACTACATCGCGAGTGGTCAAAGGTAAAATGCATGTGACTAAGACCCCTATAAAGGATATAGTCCTGGACTCTGAGGGTGACTGAATGAAATAGGGTCACAGTCGGTACACGTTGACCCCCAAAAAATATGAATAAATTGTATCGAGAATAATATGTGAATAGAGATCACCAAATGATAGATCCCTAGGAGGATAGCACTGAAAAAGACACGTGGATGGTCGTAGTCCTAAAATGGTACGAATGATAATGGGGGATAATGTAATATCCATACCAGCAATCCTAGTGGTATATGTAAAATCATTGACTCTAACTAAGTTGTTATATAGTTCAGCATACAGACCTATATTAACTGAACTAGAGCAATAAACTAGATGTTGTAAACTATAAAAATCAATAACCTCTATTGATGGAATGCATGACCGTATGAAAAACTATCTATCTAAATACCTAGACAACATAGTCATATAGATAGTAGACGTAAACCTAATCCTAAGTTCCTTAGTAGAAAACCTAGGGTCTATACTAGTGGTTGAGGGACCAGCACCAGCACGTAATCGTTTCTTAATTAACAAACAACATCCTAAAGATAAGATACTAAAGCAACTAAAATAAATGAAATAAAGTTTAAAAATAATGAACGAGGCACCGTGAATAATTATAACAGAACTGACAACCTCGGTTGATCCTCAAAGTGATACTATAATCGAAGGAGGAAAGTTTAGGAAGTTAGAAAATTCTATTTTTCCTTATCCGCTTTTGCTTGTAAAGCCCGATAAAGGGCCTTTTGCAAAAGTGAAGAATGTGAGGGGCATAGGTTAAGGGTTCCCCTACCACCCCTTTTATAGGGGATTCTAGGCGCCCAGACCACAGTCTGGGCGCTTGGATGGGGTGGCGAGGTGGGGCACCCGGACCTGTCCGGGTGCCCGAAATTTTATACCTGGGGCGCCCACCCCTGGTTTTGATTTTTTTTTTGTTAAGGGATTGAGTTTAGTTTAAAACTTAATTTAAGTTAAAAATTAATTAACAGTTAATTAATTTTAATAACAGAATTAATTAAGTTAAATTGAAAATTGATTAATATTAATAGCAAGATTAAGTAAGTTAAGTTAAATATTTTAGTTAAATTGAACAATTTATTTAAGCCAAAGATTAATTATTTGAGAATCGAGTATATTAAGAAGTTAAAAAATTAATTAAGTTGACAAATTGATTTATGTTAACCATTAATTAATTTAGGAATTTTATTTCATTTTATTTAATTTTTTTTATTAAAATTAAGTTAAGTGGTTAACTTAAGTTAAATTAAGTTAATTAATTTTGAAGATTGATTAACTTAAGAAGTTAAGTTAGAAGATTTATAAAAAAAAATGATTAAGTTAATTAATTTAAGTTTGAAAGATATTTTTGGGTTAATTTTATTAATTAATTTAAGTTAAAAATTTATTTTAATTTAAAGATTGATTTAACAATTTATTAGGTTGAGAAATTAATTTATGAATTAATTAACACATTAGTTTAATTTAGGAATTGATTAAGCCAAAGTTGAAAAAATTAACTTAGGTTGACTTAGGTTAGGAAATTAATAAGAAATAAAAAACTTAATTAAAAATATTCATCTACAATTAGTCCTTAACCGTCTAACCTTTGTTTACCAACTAACTATCAAAAGATAGCAGTGTTCACCTAATTAGTTAAGTTAAGTATGAATGTCCAGTTAGAATTTACTAAAGAGAATTACTTAACTTGGTCAATGTATTGTTGTATTTTTCACTCAGACTTATCTTGATGTACTGGCATAAGCATATGAAGTCTAAGCAAAATGCCTACGCATCTCACGCGATTCTATTTTTATGAATACACAGTCAAGTTAGACCTAGTATGTTTGTGAGATGCTTATTACCTAGATCTATAGAATCATGCTTTCTATGGGGTTGATATAGATTAAGGCCAAAACAAATTTTGGAACACTAACGAAATAGGAAATTTTTAGAAAACATAAATAATTTTCCTAAAATTTAAAAATTATCAGAATAAATATCCTCCCTCTTAATCTAAGATTTTTCAAACATAAGAAATATCTTTAAACTTATTTGTAAATAATTTTAATGAATTAATTATTTGATTTCAGTTTTATTATTTAGATTTAATTTAGTTTACTTTTAAATTATCCTTATTCATCTCACCAGTCTAAATTTTCAAACAAAAGAGATCCTATGGTTTTCTGAGATGAGTTAAGTTGAATTTCAGGATTTAGTTTGACTTTGTGTTAGATTCAAGTTTAGGTTTGGGTTCAACAAATAGACATTTTTCAGATTAACTTCTGGGCTATGGTGAGTTACCTGGACATCATTAGAGTAACCATGCCTTTGAGATTTTTCAAATAGTCTTATCCACTAAACTTAATAATAAAACTTTGTTCTAATCAGCTAAGATTGGTAAGGGGTAGCTTCAGTTAGTTCCACTAATCCAAATGTACTAGGTCGAAGTCATATCTTCCTAGACATGCATAGACAGAGCTTTTTTAACCTACTATCATCCAAAACTTTTTCAGTGTCATTTTATTAAGTTAAACTTTTATCCCTTTTTAATCTAATCCTAATTATCCTACCGGATAACCTATTATTTTAGAGGTGCCAACTAATTTGGAGCTTCCATCTGAATTATTAATCTTTCAATTTTAGGTTTTAGGTTTATGTCGATTACTTTTATAGTTATAATTGACTTGATGATAATTTGAGTTTGAGTTGGTTTTGTAGTCATTTGATTTAAATTTATTTTTTCAATTTGGATTTGGGTTAGTTGATTTTGTTTTACATTTTAGATTTTGGTTTGGGTTAGGTTTAGATGGATTTATGTAATGAATTTTGTGTTTAGGCACATAGAATTGATTGAGTCCTCCTTGCGTGGTTAGACACACTTTTGAAACTCCAGCTTTAATTAGGCTTTTGTTTTGGTTTATGAGTGATATAAATATTTTATTTGTTGAGCTGGACTTGTATCCGAGTTTAGACTTATTGTACACACCTTTTTGAGTTTTAAGAATTAAATCTAAATTTTTTGATCTAGTGGTGAAAGTTTTTAATAACCCATTAAATTTATTAATTTCACTTTTTAAATTTATGTTTTGCTACTCAAGTGTTACATCTTGATTTGGATTTTTATTTTTAATTTCTTCTTTGAGGCATTGATTTTCCTCCAGAAGTGATTCATTTTATTTTTCATATTTAATTAATTTTTGTTTAAACATGTAATTATTCTAAAAAAATTTGGAGGTTAATATATGGAGGATACCTCGTTCGAACCTTTAGAAACAAGTGCAGACTTGTGGCTTGATTCATCCTCGGACTCGCTTTCTGATTCTGATTCCGTTTCCATCAATGCGAGGTAATTGTGATGCTTCTGATCTTCAACATCCGATTCTTTTGAAGATGACTCGTTCCATGTTGACTTGAGTGTCTTTTTCTTTTTGGTTGGTTTGGGTTTTGTTGGATGCAACTCAGAATTCCGTTCTGTTTCCCTTGTAAAAAAAATTTATACAAGCACAGAACTTTTCCTAGCAACCCATTTGCTTTTCAGAAGTTGAACTTGGATTGCAAACAAAACTTAACATTATTAATCCAAGTTTAACTCATGTGTTCTTCAAAAGTTAAACCATATTACAAAAATTGATTAAATATCTATTTCAAGTATTGGCTTCCAAGTCGTTGGCGAGACACTCGGCCTTCTTGGTTATGTGATCATCCACCACTTCCTAGACGAAACCTTTCAAAGAAATTGAATATTTAAGTTCCTTACAGTAACCTTAGTTTTAACTATAGAGACCACAATCAAAGCACAAGATCGAAATACAAAATCGATACACAAAATCGAAACACAAAGTCGAAACACAAAATCGCTAACCTCTTGTATTGGTATTTCAAGATCCATACAAAGAAAACAAAACTAGTTGTGCTGCGGAATAAATAACTAGTTGTACCTTTCTTCGTAGACAAAGACCTCTTGATCTTCTGCCATATTCCTCTCCTCTTCTTGGACATCGTGTGGGCGACGATCTACCAAGACAAAAACACCCGAACCCTTTTTGTTTCCAAGTCGCCTACCACCAAAAGATGCAAAGAAAAGGAGTGCCCCCTTCTTCTTCTTCTCCTCCAAACCGTCAACCACCAAGGTGCTTCGTCTCTTCGTTTTCTTTTCCTCCAAGCTCCGACCACCAAGAGAAGATGGGGCGCTGGCCCTAGAGGGAAGAAAGGGAAGAAGAAAAGGAAATGGGGCGCCAACCCTAGAGGGAAGAAAGGGAAGAAGAAAAGGATGGGGCATTAACCTTAAGGGAAAGGAGAGGGTTATTAGTTGTGGAGAAAAACTTATCAATTCTTAATTGATTGATTGTTGTGGCCCAACCTCCTCTCCTTTTATAACCCTTTTTTCCAGATAAAAAAGGAGAAAAAGTAATAGATTTTTTAGAATTCCGTTGAGAGAAAAAATCTCCTTTTTCATAACTCCTCCTTTTTTTTCCTTTATTGTGGTCGTCCCCTTGCTTGGGCACCAAGCAAGGCTTGGTCGACCTTATGCTTGGGCAACAAGCAAGGCTTGGCTGGCCCCTTGCTTGGGCACCAAGCAAGGATGTGACAGACCCCTTTCTTGGGTAGGAAGCAAAATCAAAATGGGTGAATGTGAAGCTTTATAGAGGCTATAACAGGAACCGAGAGGAGGAATTGGTTTTGACCTCTTGATGGACTTGATCTTCCTGTTTTCAACCCGAACACCCAACTCAAGTTCATCAATAATAACTCATACCACTAAAGAGTTATTATTGAACTACCGCACCAATCCCATATTATAATATGGGCTCCTACTTATCATGAGTGTGTTAGTCTCCCTGTGTTTAAGATATGGTATGTTCATTAATTAAATGAGTTACTGACAACTCACTTAATTAACATCTAGCTCCAAGAGTAGTACCACTCAACCTTATTATCATGTCAGCCTAAATTCACCTGCAAGGTTTACATGATAATCCTTATAAGCTCCTCAAGGGGACATCATCAAGCTATATAAATAGGAGACAGTTTTCTTTTATAATCAACAACACACCATATAAATGGTACTATGTCCCAACTCATCAGGCCTATTGATTTAACGAATAAATCTCACCCATTGATAAGTCAAAGAAATAAATACTAAGTATACGTGTTTGTTATTATATCGAGATTAAGAGAACGCACATCCATAATAACAGAGGTTCTGTTCTTTTATGCAGTTAGTATAAATTGAACAACCTCAAATGGTCCTGCTCAATACACACATAGTGTACTAGTGTAATTTTATAGTCAAGACAGACTAATACCAAATTACACTACAATTGTTCCAATGGTTTGTCCCTATCCATCTCGGTCATGAGCTACTATTTATAATTTATAAGGAACTGATAACATGATCTTCTGTGTGGCACCACACATCATGTTATCTACAATATAAATTAAAAGGACAAGTACGTTAACATATAAATATAAAATGCAACATTTAACAAAAATGATTCTCATATCAAAATATAAATGTTCATACAAAAAGCAAGGCTTTTAGTATACATCCTAACAATCTCCTACTTATACTAAAAGATTATGCTGCCATATAAGCTGCCATACATCTGATTCCCATCTCCTCAACATGCCCATCAAAAGCTCTCACCGGAAGGGCCTTAGTGAAAGGATCTGTCAGGTTATCTGTTGATGCAATCTTGGCGACAACAACTTCTCCTCACTTTATGATGTCTCGTATCAGGTGGTACTTGCGCTCAATATGTTTACTTGCCTTATGGGCTCGTGGTTTCTTCGAGTTTGCTACTGCACCACTATTATCACAATAAATTATAATAATTTTGGGTAAACCAGGAATCACATCTAAGTCCATCAAGAAGTTTTTGAGCCATACAACAATTCTTTGGCTGTCTCAGAGGCTGCCACATACTCAGCTTCCATGGTGGAGTCCGAAACGCATTTCTAGTTAACACTCCTCCATGTTATGGCTCCACCTTCCAAAGTAAACACATACCCTGAGGTTGACTTACTATTGTCCCTATCTGATTGGAAGTCCGAATCTGTGTGACCCATAGGGAGCAAATCATCTACCTGGTAAATTAGCATATAATCTCTAGTCCTTCTTAGGTACTTTAATATATGCTTTACGGCAGTCCAATGTCCCTATCCTGGGTTACTTTGATATCTGTTAACCATGCCCACGGCAAAATAGATATCCAGTCTCGTACATAGCATTGCATACATTAGGCTTCCTACAACTGAAGCATAAGGAACTGCCTTCATCTCCTCTATCTCCTTTGATGTTTTAGAACATATCTCTTTAGATAAAGGTACTCCATGCCGAAAAGGTAGAAAACCTTTCTTGGAGTTTTGCATGCTAAAACGAGATAAGATAGTATCGATGTATGAAGCTTGGGATAAGCACAACATTCTTTTCTTGCGATCCCTTATTACTTTGATCCCAAGAATATGTCCACATTCTTCGAAGTCCTTCATATCGAATTTCTTAGACAATCATACCCTTACATCTGACAACACTTTGACATTATTGCCAATGAGCAAAATGTCATCTACGTATTGTACAAGAAATACTACCACGTTTTCGTCACTTTTCTTGTATACACCAGACTCATCTGGACACTGAATGAATCCATAAGACTGGATCACTTCATCAAACCAGATGTTCTAAGATCTCAAAGCTTGCTTCAGTCTATAAATGGACCGATTGAGCTTACAGACAAGATGTTGTTTGTCCTTCGCAATGAATCCCTCTGGTTGCTTCATATAAATGTTTTCTTCAAGACTTTCATTAAGGAAAGCTGTCTTGACATCCATTTGCCAAATCTCATAATCTATATGAGTAGCAATAGATAAAAGAATCCGGATAGAATTAAGCATGACTATCGGCGAAAAGGTTTCCTCATAATCGATTCCCTCTTTCTGAGTATACCCTTTCACTACAAGCCTCGCTTTAAAGGTTTCCACCTTCTCATCTGTTCCTCTTTTCCTTTTGTAGACCCATTTACATCCAATGACTTTTACACCATTTGGCGGTTCTACAAGCTCCCAGACCTGATTAGAATGCATAGATTCTATTTCAGAGTTCATCGCACTTTACCAAGATTCTACATTTTTATCTTGGAGTGCTTCATCATATGTACATGGATCAGATTCATATTCACCAGGGATCAAGTCCGAAGACTCTCCCAAAAACATGAATCGATCAGGTTGCCGAACAACCCTCCCACTACGACGAGGCACTACCTGTAATTTTGCATCATTTGTGACACGTGTTGTAGTTTCTTGTGGTATCTCATCTTGTACCGTTGGTACTAAAGTAGGCATGTCTTCTCTTATTTCCTCAAGAACAATTTTACTCATGGGCTTGTGGTTCATCACATAGTCCTCTTCTAAAAATCGGGCATTGGTGCTTACAATAACCTTATGATCTTTAGGATTATAAAATAAATCACCTTTCATTCCTTTAGGATATCCACAAAAAAGTGAACTTCTGTACGTGATTCTAACTTATCAGCATCTCCCTTTAGCACATGTGCTAGACTACCCTAAATCTGAATGTGTTTCAAACTAGGCTTATGCTCATTCCATAATTCTGTGGGTGTAGAGGGTATTGACTTAGAAGGTACCAGGTTCAGAATATACACTGCCGTTTCCAGAGCATATCCCAAAAACGAATTTGGTAATGCTGAATAACTCATCATTGATCTAACCATTTCCATAAGAGTCCTATTCCTTCATTCCGTCACACCATTCTGTTGGGGTGTACCAGGTGCAGACAGTTGAGATTGAATCTCGGCCTCTGATAAGTAACTCCTAAACTCTCCTAAGAGATACTCACCACCACGATCAGACCGTAGTGTCTTGATACTTTTACCATGACATTTTTCCACATCAGCCTTGTACTCTTTGAACATATCAAAGCACTCAGACTTATGACCCATCAAGTAAATGTATCCATATCTCGAATAGTCGTCTATAAAAGAGACAAAATATTCGAAACCACCTCTTGCCTGGATAGTTATAGTCCACATAAATTAGAATGAATCATTTCTAACACTTCTTTGGCTCTATACCCCTTGGCCTTAAAAGGTTTCTTGGTCATTTTTCCTTCCAAGCAAGACTCGCAGGTTGGAAATTTTTCCACCACTAATGAACCCAAAGGTACATCGGTTATTAACCTTTGAATCCTACTCAAGTTAATATGACCTAGCCTTAGATGCCAAAGATATGTTTGGTTCATTTTCGAAGGTTGCTTTCTCTTATTAGAATTAGAAGATGTGTTATTAATTTTCATTTGTTGTATCATGGGAGTTATTGAATTAAGAGTGTACAAATTGCCAACTAACGTACCAGAATAGATAACCACCCTATTTTTCTTGACAACTATTTTATCATCAAAAGAAACAGAATATCCATCCATAAGTAATTTAGAAACTGAAATCAAGTTCTTTCTAAAACATGGTACGTAAAGATAATTTCTTAAAATTAATATTTTATTCCTATCAAAAGATAAATAAACATCTCCCACTACAACAGACGCCACTTTCGTAGCATTGCCCATATAGACGGTGATTTCCCCTTCATGTAGTCGTCGGGTTTCCTGGAACCCCCTGCAATGAATTGCAGACATGATCGGTGGCTCCTGTATCTACACACCAGGTACCGATAGATAACACCGCTAAACATGTTTCAATGACTAATGAATAAGATATACCTTTATTGTTCTCGTTTCTACGAGGATAGTTCGTCAAATGAGCCATCATCTGGAGGATATGATCCCTTACGGGTGCCCCCTCAGTCATGGTGGTCGTCATTAAGTTTCTCATGGCCTCCTGCCTGGCAGCCCGATTCTGGTGTTCGAAGAGTTCCTTGAGATTTAGCATCATGTCATAGGCAGTGGGTAAGGCCTGATGCTGATGTTGCAGCACATTTGACATAGAAGCTAAAATGTAACATTGCGTCATCTTATCTGCCTTAACCCATTTCCTATGCCTATCAATCTCCTCTTCACTAGAATCGTTATTAGGCACGTTAGGGCAGATCTCATAAAGTACAAACTTGTATCCCTCGGCAGTTAAGATAATGCTCATGTTTCATTTCCAATCAATATAATTGGGACCAGTAAGTTTGTTTTCTTTTAAAATAACAGCGAGAGGATTGAAAGCCATTTTGAAATCCTGAGAATCAAAAAATAAAATACTTGGCCAAAACTTTAGAATTTAAAATAATATTGATTCCTCTAACAATATAATTTAAATTCACCAACACCTCAAAACACCGTGAATTTCGTATGCCACGACAGTGTGGACGTATACTAATTCAAACATTTGTAAGAAGAGGTTTTACCCATTAATTTTATTATCTTGTTAACATAATTTTATGACAAATGAAATTAATAGTTGGGTTGTCTTCGGTCACACAAAATAATAGCAGTGACTCCGACGGGGAGGATACTATTAAATGTGCCTAAGTGTATACCATTACTTGATACTTAGTCCATTAATTATGATTGTGCCCCTTCAGATGGAGAAGATCACAAAAACCTAAATAATTTCCTATAATCATCCATAGAGGAAGTTTGATCTAGTGATCCGCAAACAAACCCATCCAATGTGGAGGAAGACACTTAAAGCCAACGCGCAAGTTTGAATGCATCACTTATAAACCAGTAATGTAGATCATGAAATTTAAATAAATAATTCTTCTCCCACTTAGTTATTTAAAATCGAGGAATTTTAACATGCACACTTATCACACATGCACACAAAAGCATACACATAACAGCACATAAAGGCAATAAATATAAAAAAAAATTCCAACTATTATGGCCTCATCCATAACTGTCCTCCGTATGTCACTGACCCTAGTCGCCGCCAACGGGTCATGTCTGTTGGTGCCGGAAGCATCCGACGATCAAACCTGTGTTTTGATAATGACAAAGGATTCAAAGTTAAGTTGGTTTGTGATCTAACAGTTTGAATGAGCTTGCAGGAAAGTCCTAAGTGTACTTAGGCAAAAGTCCTAACTGAGGTTAGGTAGGTAGAAAACCCTAGGGGGTGGTAACCCTAGGTCATAGGGGGTGGTAACCCTATGCGAAAAGTCTTGGTGGGTCGAGGGCTTCAGGCAAAAGTCCTAGGGGGTGGTAACCTTAGGTGGAAAGTCCTGGTGTCGCGAACCAGGTGGAAGACTGGACGGGTCGGGGAGCGGGCGTCCAGCAGAAAGTCCGGAAGCATCGAGCACTGAGCAAAAGTCCAGTCGATCTGGAGGATCACACTGGCAACAGGTAACTCTCCTAAGAGGAGTAGGTGAGGACGCGTTCCCCACAAAGGGAATAGTAGGTGTCGGGTCGACCTAGGGTTTCCGGTTGGAAATCCGAAGTCAGACCCAGGATAGTCCGGAGACTATCAATATTTTATTTACTATGTCTATCGTGTGCTAACTTTGTTTTGCAGGGTATGTGTTTGGGACTAAAACATTTTGCAGGAACAAAGGAGCAACTTTCACCTCGGATGAACAGTGTCCGAGGCGCCTCCGTGGAGCTTGGAGGCACCTCGGGTGCAAGCTGAAGCCAGCTGTCCAGAGGAGCTGGAGGTGCCTTCATGGGGACTAAAGGCGCCTTGGATCAATGCTCGAAGGCTCCTTGGAGCGGCATTGAAGGCGCCTTCAGGTGGATAATGAGCAGCGGTCAAAGCCTGATCGACAGCGATCAAAGCGGGATAAAACTTAGGGTCTAAGGCACCTTGGAGCTTGATGGAGGCGCCTTGAACACCCTTTATAAGGGAGTCTTGACCAGCAGCTCAAAACATCACCTTCCAAGCAATCCTTACGCAACCAGCTGCTAACGAGAAGTTCCGACGAAGCTACAACTTGACGCTAACGACCTGGAGCTCAGAAACGACCATTTCTATTGTCGTTGGTATATTTAATGATTGTGAATTGTACTTGAAATTTGTAATCCTTTTCGAAATTATAGTTGTTGCCCAACGTAAATGCTCAACGAGCATGGGCCTTGGAGTAGGAGTCGCCACAGGCTCCGAACCAAGTAAATACCTTGTGTTTGCATTGTGTTCTTTTTTATTTCCGCTGCTTTACTCGATTAGTGTTTTACGAATCGAACAAAATAGCCACGAGCGCTATTCACCCCCCCTCTAGCGCTTCTCGATCCAACAATTGGTATCAGAGCGGGATTGCTCTAAATTGGTACAACTACTGTTCGAGCATTTTTTTCGTCGCTTTTTCGTTCGTTTAGGGTAAAAATAAAAATTTATGGTAATATTTTTTTATATTATTTTGATAATATTTTATTATTTTTTCTTGAAATTCCTGAATTACTATTTTTATTTTTCTCCCACACTACTAATCCAAGACCTAGTCTTGGAATAGATTTTTTGTTTTATTTGTGTGCAAGATTTTCAATGGCTTTCCAAGAAGGTTTTAGCATGGTCCGCCCGCCACTCTTTTCCGGCAAGAATTTTGGCTATTGGAAGAACCGGATGGAATATCATCTCAAGACGCAAGTTGAGATGTGGATCATTATCCAGACTGGACTTGAGCTTCCACGTGATAGCACTGGAAAACTAATCTCATGCGTCAACTGGGACGCTAGTATAATGAAACAAGCTGAAGTCGATGCCAAAGCAACTTGCATGCTACAATGTGGCCTAACCAATGAGGAGATGAACCGCATCGACCCCTTCTCAAGTGCAAAAGAATTGTGGCAAAAAATGATCGAGCTACACGAAGGTATTTCCGATACGAACGTAAGTAAGTGTAATTTAATAGACGATTCATTAAAATTAAATGAGCAGACTGATACTACTTCGGCCGAGGAAGGTGTTACGTTATTTGCAAGAATAAGCAAGATGAAGAAAGCACTGAAGGCAACATGGTCTGAATCATCAAACGAGTCCGAGTCCGACGAAGAAGAACCGACAAGCTTTCTCGCTCTACCAGTACTAGCAACTGTGGTGGAAACCGAGTCTGAATATGAGTCGGATACCTAGAGCAAATCTGGAACCGAGTCTGAGTGAAGGCACGGATCCGTATCCGTTTCTGAAGGTTCTAAACCCACTGTAAGTTCTTTAATTTCTAGTATTAACTTAGATGATTCAGAAAATTTAGTTCCTTACTTACTAAAGAAGTTGGCTAAATCCAACGTCCGAGTCAAGTCACTTCAAAAGGAGGTAACAACCCTTAAGGAAGTGACTAACTCGAGTCCTTTAACTGAGCCACTTCAAATCGGAAATTCAACCCAAGTCCAACAACTTGAGGAAGAAAATTCTAATTTGAAAACTCAAGTTAAAGAACTCAAGGACATGTTGGAACGGTTTACTTTGGGTTCCAAGAATCTTGATGTGATTCTCAGAAAGCAAAAAGTCATTTACAACCGATCCGGACTTGGATTCGAGACTAAAAGGAAATACCACTCATATTTATCACTCGTTAATAGATCAAATAGAAAGGTAGTCCAAGTATGGGTACCTAAGTCCAACTTGATCAATCAAGTTGGACTTGGTCAATATTGGGTCCCTAAGGATCAAGTCTATTACCTAGATAGACCATATCGAGGCTATTGTAATGACCCAATTTTCCCTATTTCGAGTTCTAAATGTCTTTAAAAATATTTGGAAATGCTTTTAAAATATTCTAGAGATTTTTTGAAAATTTAGAGTATTTTTATGTAATTTTTGGAGGTCGTTTGGTAATTTTACTAAACGAAAGAAGTTTCGACAAAAAAATGTTCAAGTCGAGATTCGAACCGTGGACCTCGGACCTGAACCAAGCCTTAACCAAATCTAGCCAGCCATCTATTCCAGAATTATTTTGTGAATGAATATGGAACGAAATACATTTAAGCAGTAGTTAGGAGCATTTTAAATAAAACGAGAATAAAACGCTCGAATGAGGATTCGAAACCACGACCTTTGACTTGGCCAAATCGTGGTTGACCAACTGTTCCAGCGGGCGTTTCTTATTAAAGAAGGAGAAATATTCTATTTAAGCAGTAGTTAATGAATAGGAAATAAGTAGGAAGAAAAATGGTTGCAGCCGAGACTCGAACCCGTGAGCTGCGCCTTAAGCAGAACGTAGCCAACCAACTGTGCCAGTGGGTTTTGTTAATTAAGGAAAGAGTGAATAATACTTAAGCAGTAGATAGATGATAAAAACCCTAGTTATAAGAAGAGAACCTAAGTTTCTCCCGTGACCTACAAAAAAAACAACTCTCGACTCCTCTCCTCTTCCCACGCGATGGCGACTTTTGCTTGGGCGAAACCGAAGCCGGCGTTAGGGCTCCACTTCCGACGGCCGTCCAAGGGGTGAATCGGCGAGCTCTTCTCGGATTCGAGCTCGTCTCGTCAAGGAGGACGCGCGGACACGAAGGGAACGCCAAGATCGCGAGTTAGCCGAAACCCTAGAAGCTTCCCTTCGGTTGTAAGTCCAAGAACAGCGATGTAAGTACTACTCACCTGCGGTAGGAGTGGTTTTCGGTTTTCGCTTCTCCTTGTTTTCGAATTTTCTGCGAAGATTTGTTGGTTGTGCTTGCTGCCGTGAATCAAAGATGAAAGAAGGGGTTTTGATTGGATTAGGTTTCATCGGGTTATGCCTTTTCCTATTAGCAAGTGCAGAACCGGGTTATGCCTTTTCCTATTAGCAAGTGCAGAACCGAGTTATGCCTTTTTCCTATTAGCAAGTGCAATTTAGTCTAGCTTCTTTAAGCAAGTGCAGATTTGTTTATGATTTAGTTCTGCTTCTAATAGCATTGCAAATTTAGTTTGCTTGGTTATTATATAAACATGAGCAGTTTGTGATCTGTTGTTATGTGAGCATGTGCAGAATTCCCCTATACTCTCAGTAGAAGCAACCTTTTCTTATACTTTATTTAATTGGAAATAATTCAACATGGGTAGATTTAGTGATGCATGCTTTATATCACGTGTAGATGCTTGATAGCAGCAGTAACCTCCTTATATTTCGGTTTCCATGAAAGGTGCTTATTTCCAATTATGTTAATGATTTTATTTGGTTCTATAGTCTGTGAAGGTTGGGAATTGTATAGCTTGAAAGGTTGGTTGTTTTCTTTGCATTTCAAGTTTAGGTAATCCTGGTTAATTAGTAGGCATGATCAGCAGGTTGTCTAAGTGGCAATACTAGATTTGGTGTTATTCTTGAATACAAACAGCCCTATTTCTTTCAAGCATTACAATTCTGAATTCTTTGCTTATTTTGGTTAGCACGAATAGCCTTGTTGTAAGGATTCGGAGTTAGCTTATTTTGCTACTTTGTCTAGCATTCCAGTGTTTGGTTTCCTTGCATTTCAGTTGCTTAGTTTCCTTTGCATTTCAACATGCAATTCAGTTTTAGAATTTCACAGCTTTGCTCTAATTTACAGCATGCTTAGAGAGTTCAGACTTGCTTTCCTTTGATTTATGTCTATTGTAGCATGCTAAGAGAGTTCTGACTTGCTTTCCTTGGAGTTATGTTTATTGTAGCATGTTTAGAGAGTTCAGACTTGTTTTCCTTTTATTTAGTTAGAATGAGTTTAGCATTTTGCTTGCTACTCAAAGGGTAAGAACAACCCTTATTTAGTTAGAATGGGTTTAGCATTTTCCTTGCTACTTAGAAAGGCAAGAACAACCTTCATTTAAAGTATGTAGTGTTAGTTTCTTGAATTTCTTGAACATGAACAGCTATTAAGCTTATCTTGTAGTTTGATTTGCTTGCTTTACTTTTATAGCATGCTCAGTTAGTTGCAATTCTCTACTTGTTAGATACACTTGCAGTATTCAAATAGCATGAGCAGTATTGAATTATAATTCAGTTTCTAGTTTTCTGTTTTGATACATATGCATATATATATGTTAGTTAGCTTTTAATAGCTCTTTAATCTGAAGCATATAGTTAGTTGTTTTTACTATTTTAATAAGATGAATAGCCATGAATTTTAGTGGAATAATTATGTGCCCTATTAAACCTTTTGAGGATTATGAGTAACTACAAGTAAGAAAAAGACCAAGGTCTAGTTAGAAAAGATAACAAGTAAATTAAAGTAAGAGGCTAGTACCCGACTTCCAAGGTTGTCGTTAAACAAATCCAGATGACCAATTCCAAGGTCTTGGCCCTGGTAAGACCAAGGTCTTTATCCTCATAGGACTGTAGGCTCGCTACCTCAGTCTCTATTAGAGAGCGCGCATAAGATGGTACTAAGCCTGAGCCCAAGAAAGAAAAGAAGAAAGTTAAACCTTAATTTTAAGTATAAGATTATAAGTAAATTAAACAAGTATCACTTGTGTTTAGAACCAGTAAAGTTTAGCTCTTTTATAATGCTAAGCATACAGTATTAATTTTCATTTACTTTCCTTATGAGTTTATTAGCATGATTAGCTTTATTTCCAGCATACAGATTTATTCTTGTATATCATGAGTATGCAGTTTATTTTAGTGTTTTGCTATTAGATGAGTATGTGTAGCTTTTCTTTTTAGCATTTTCAGTTTCAGTATTCTATGCATCTTATGCACTTTCGAGTTTTTGTGAGATAGATTAGTACTTACTAAGCATTTCGGTTATAGATTTATTTTTCCTCCTACTACAGATAAAGGAAAAGTTAAAGTGTAAAGAGGAAGGCGACAAGGAGGATGTCTGATGGAGGTGTGTGATGCCAGGACTATGGAGAGAACTGGGAAGTTTTGAGTTTTCCTGTTTAGTGGATAAGAAGTAATTGAGTTGTACTGCATGGTTGAAGTCATTGAGACTATATTTTATATTCTATGTTCCTATTGAGTGTATTCGTGTTTTAGTTTGCATGCTGTGATGAGTTTCTATGTAATAGGTAGATATTATAGTTTTTGTCACTTATTAAACTGCGTGGGTGTTTGATATATGTTCCAGCCGCCTGTGGCTGTGTATACTGTGTATGTATTAATGTTTTTGGTCACCGGTACAGGGGAGACTCTGCCGAAATTTTTCGGTAGGGATTCCTCGTGGTTTTGATCACACCGGTTAAGTAGAGTTAGTAGTTAAGTAACGGTCATCCTTAGAGTGTAGTAGTAGTAAGAAGGGTGGTCGTTACAGTTGGTATCAGAGCCAAGTTTCCATTCTCCAGCATCACACACACATCAGCATCATCCTTGCCTTCTTCAAGTAAGAAAGTATTTAAGTTCTTTCTTTTATTGCTTTCCTTATTATTAACTGCAGTACATAGTATTTGATTATGAGTGCTTAAGTAAGATAGAAGTTTTTTATTCTCTTTTCTTTATTCATATATATGTATGTTTAGAAAGGATAGAGAAGGTATCAAGTCCTTTTCTCTGCATAACTAGATGTCAAGAAGAGGACATCCCCGTACCGTTCGTACTGAGAACCAAGATCAGGAGAACAAAGAGCTTAGATCAACTGAGCCCAATCTCTCTGAAGTTGTTGCCCAACTCCAGAGACAAGTAGTAGAGCAGCAACAAGTGATTGCTAACTTGATGACCAATCAACAGCCAGTTCCTCCCACCTCCCCCCAACCATCAATGTGGAGACCCCAGTGGTGACTGAAGTCCCATCAGCTGCCCTGGAAGTCACCACAGCACCTAGGAGACAAGAAGCATACCTGATACAGTGGCTGAAGCTGAAGCCAGAAGGTTTCTCAGGCACGACTGAGCCCTGGGATGCCCAGGCTTGGTTCAAGACACTTGAGAGCACAATGGAGCTTCTTGACTGGCCAGAAGTCGAGAAGGTTAAGTGTGCATCTTTCTGCCTATCTGGAGATGCTTGTATGTGGTGGGAGCGAGTTAAGAGTAAGAGAGCAGTCAACCAGATGAGCTGAGTTGACTTTGAGATAGAGTTTTATGAAGAATTCTTCTGTCAACGGATCACCAATAAACATTATGAAGAGTTTATAGAGTTCAGACAAGGTGACCTATCAGTAGAAGAAGCGGTCAAAAGATTCAACAAGCTAGCTCGCCTTTGCCTAGAGTTAGTAAGTACAGTGAAATAACGAGTCAGACTGATGCTCCGAATGCTGAGACCAGAAATAACACTTAATGTGAGTAGTGAAACTCACCGACCACAGATTGGTGAAGAGTTGGTCAACAGGGCATTAGTGAGCATTATCTGTACAGCATCAAGGCACAACAAACGCAACACAAGCCAGTCAAGATAGAAGACAAGACAGTGGGGAAACAGAGACCCCAGTCAAGTAATCAGGACTGGAAGGACAAAGATAACAAGAAAGACCCAAGCAAGAAGATGTTCGGGTAATATGTGAGTATCCAAAGGTATTTCCAGAAGGGCTACCTAGACTATCTCCCAACAGAGAAGTGGAGCCAATTTCAAAAGCTCCATACCGCATGTCTCTAGCAGAGCTGAAATAGCTGCAAGAGCAACTTCAGGAGCTACTTGACAAAAGCTTCATCCGCCCTAGTCACTCACCTTGAAGAGCTCCTGTGTTGTTTGTCAAGAAGAAGGACGGATCTATGCGGATGTGCATAGATTATAGAGCTCTGAATCAAGTGACAATCAAGAACAAGTACCCCCTTCCCAGGATCGACGACTTATTTGATCAGTTAAGAGGGGCAACCATGTTCTCTAAGATAGACCTGCGCTCTGGGTATCATCAGTTGGAAGTGAAAGAAAATGATACACCCAGAACAATATCCAGGACCAGATCTGGACACTACAAATTTGTAGTCATACCTTTAGGAGTGACTAATGCACCTGTAGTTTTCATGGACTTATTGAACAGAGTGTTCAGAGAATACCTTGACAAGTTTATCATTGTGTTCATCAACGACAATCTAGTCTATTCCAGAACCCCAGAGGAGCATGACACGCACTTAAGAATAGTATTGCAGACCTTCAGCAAAAGCAGCTATATGCTAAATTCTCAAAGTGCGAGTTCTGGTTAGAGCAGGTGGCGTTTCTAGGTCACATAATTTCTAAAGAAGGTATTCAAGTGGACCCAGCCAAAATAGAGGCGGTCAACAAATGGCATAGACCCAAGAACGCCAGGGAGATCAGAAGTTTCCTTGGTTTAGCTGGATACTACAGAAAATTTATGGAGGACTTTTCCAGGATAGCTTCTCCACTAACGGCCTTAACCAGGAAGAACAAGAAGTTTGAATGGTCAGATAAATATGAGCAGAGTTTCCAAGAGCTCAAGAAGAGACTGATCAGTGCTCATATTCTGACAGTCCCAGAAAGTGACAAGAGTTTTGACATCTATAGTGATGCTTCCAAGATGGGCCTAGGAGCTGTACTCATGCAAGAAGGAAAAGTTATAGCTTATGCTTCCAGGCAACTCAAAGACTATGAGAAGAACTACCCCACTCATGATCTTGAGCTGGCAGCAGTGGTCTTTGCACTAAAACTCTGGCGACATTACTTGTATGGAGTCTAGTGCAGAATTTTCACAGACCATCAGAGTCTTAAGTACTTCTTCACTCAGAAGGACTTAAACATGAGGCAGTGTAGGTGGCTAGAGTTGGTCAAAGACTATGACTGTGAAATCCTCTACCACCCAGGCAAAGCTAATAAAGTGGCAGATGCACTAAGTAGAAAATCCAGTGCATCCCTGATGTTCTTCTCATCATTAGCCCTGCCACTGCAGAAGGATTTGTCAGACTTTGGAATGGAAATTATTTATGGGCAACTCTCTGCATTGACCTTAGAGTCTACCTTGCTTGAGGATATACAGAGAAAGCAAAGTGAAGATCCAGATATCCAAAAGATCAAGCAAGGGATACAAAAAGAAGAAGATACAGAGTTTTGGGTATCAGACAGTGGAATTCTTTATCAGGGGATTCAGTCTTTCTCAAGGTTGCTCCTATGAAGGGAGTGATGAGATTTGGCAAGAAGGGCAAATTAAGTCATCGTTACGTAGGACCTTACCTGATCATAGAGAGGATTGGGAAAGTAGATTACAAGCTGGACTTACCACAAAACATGTCAGCAATACATAATGTATTTCATGTCTCCATGCTAAAGAAGTGTCTCCACGACCCTAGCCAAGTGATTGAGCCTCAGTCAGTGTAGATTCAGGAGGATCTTAGCTACGAGAGCAGACCTACACAGATAGTGGACAGAGAAGTTAAGAGACTAAGGAACAAAGAAGTACCACTAGTGAAGGTCATCTGGCAGAACCAGAAGTACGAGAAAGTAACTTGGGAGCGTGAGGACAATATGAGACAGAAATATCCAGAACTATTCTAAGTTCGAGGATAAACTTTTTATAAGGTATGGGGGATTGTAACGACCCAATTTTCCCTATTTCGAGTTCTAAATATCTTTAAAAATATTTGGAAATGTTTTAAAAATATTCTAGAGATTTTTTGAAATTTTTAGAGTATTTTTATGTAATTTTTGGAGGTCGTTTGGTATTTTTACTAAATGAAAGAAGTTTCGACAAAATAATATTCAAGTCGAGATTCGAACCGTGGACCTCGGACCTGAACCGAGCCTTAACCGAATCCAACCAGCTATCTATTCCAGAATTGTTTTGTGAATGAATATGGAACGAAATACATTTAAGCAGTAGTTAGGAGCATTTTAAATAAAAGGAGAATAAAATATTTGGAAATGTTTTAAAAATATTCTAGAGATTTTTTGAAATTTTTAGAGTATTTTTATGTAATTTTTGGAGGTCGTTTGGTATTTTTACTAAATGAAAGAAGTTTCGACAAAAAAATATTCAAGTCGAGATTCGAACCGTGGACCTCGGACCTGAACCGAGCCTTAACCGAATCCAACCAGCTATCTATTCCAGAATTGTTTTGTGAATGAATATGGAACGAAATACATTTAAGCAGTAGTTAGGAGCATTTTAAATAAAAGGAGAATAAAACGCTCGGTTGAGGATTCGAAACCACGACCTTTGACTTGGCCAAATCGTGGTTGACCAACTGTTCCAGCGGGCGTTTCTTATTAAAGAAGGAGAAATATTCTATTTAAGCAGTAGTTAATGAATAGGAAATAAATAGGAAGAAAAATGGTTACAGCCGAGACTCGAACCCGTGAGCTGCGCCTTAAGCAGAACGCAGCCAACCAACTGTGCCAGTGGGTTTTGTTAATTAAGGAAAGAGTGAATAATACTTAAGCAGTAGATAGATGATAAAAACCCTAGTTATAAGAAGAGAACCTAAGTTTCTCCCGTGACCTACAAAAAAAACAACTCTCGACTCCTCTCCTCTTCCCACGCGACGGCGACTTTTGCTTGGGCGAAACCGAAGCCGGCGTTAGGGCTCCACTTCCGGCAGCTGTCCAAGGGGTGAATCGGCGAGCTCTTCTTGGATTCGAGCTCGTCTCGTCAAGGAGGACGCGCGGACACGAAGGGAACGCCAAGATTGCGAGTTAGTCGAAACCCTAGAAGCTTCCCTTCGGTTGTAAGTCCAAGAACAACGATGTAAGTACTACTCACCTGCGATAGGAGTGGTTTTCGATTTTCGCTTCTCCTTGTTTTCAAATTTTCTACGAAGATTTGTTGGTTGTGCTTGCTGCCATGAATCAAAGATGAAAGAAGGGGTTTTGATTGGATTAGGTTTCATCGGATTATTCCTTTTCCTATTAGCAAGTGCAGAACCGGGTTATGCCTTTTTCCTATTAGCAAGTGCAGAACCGGGTTATGCCTTTTTCCTATTAGCAAGTGCAATTTAGTCTAGCTTCTTTAAGCAAGTGCAGATTTGTTTATGATTTAGTTCTACTTCTAATAGCATTGCAAATTTAGTTTGCTTGGTTATTATATAAACATGAGCAGTTTGTGATCTGTTGTTATGTGAGCATGTGCAGAATTCCCCTATACTGTCAGTAGAAGCAACCTTTTCTTATACTTTGTTTAATTGGAAATAATTCAACATGGGTAGATTTAGTGATGCATGCTTTATATCACGTGTAGATGCTTGATAGCAGCAGTAACCTCCTTATATTTCGGTTTCCATGAAAGGTGCTTATTTCCAATTATGTTAATGATTTTATTTGGTTCTATAGTTCTGTGAAGGTTGGGAATTGTATAGCTTGAAAGGTTGGTTGTTTTCTTTGCATTTCAAGTTTAGGTAGTCCTGGTTAATTAGTAGGCATGATCAGCAGGTTGTCTAAGTGGCAATACTAGATTTGGTGTTATTCTTGAATACGAACAGCCCTATTTCTTTCCAGCATTACAATTCTGAATTCTTTGCTTATTTTGGTTAGCACGAACAACCTTGTTATAAGGATTCGGAGTTAGCTTATTTTGCTACCTTGCCTAGCATTCCAGTGTTTGGTTTCCTTGCATTTCAGTTGCTTAGTTTCCTTTGCATTTCAACATGCAATTCAGTTTTAGAATTTCACAGCTTTGCTCTAATTTATAGCATGCTTAGAGAGTTCAGACTTATTTTCCTTTGATTTATGTCTATTGTAACATGCTTAGAGAGTTCAGACTTGCTTTCCTTGGAGTTATGTTTATTGTAGCATGCTTAGAGAGTTCAGACTTGTTTTCCTTTTATTTAGTTAGAATGGGTTTAGCATTTTCCTTGCTACTCAAATGCCAAGAACAACCCTTTATTTAGTTAGAATGAGTTTTGCATTTTTCTTGCTACTTAGAAAGGCAAGAACAACCTTCATTTAAAGTATGTAGTGTTAGTTTCTTGAATTTCTTGAACATGAACAGCTATTAAGCTTATCTTGTAGTTTGATTTGCTTGCTTTACTTTTATAGCATGCTCAGTTAGTTGCAATTCTCTACTTGTTAGATACACTTGCAGTATTCAAATAGCATGAGCAGTATTGAATTATAATTCAGTTTCTAGTTTCCTGTTTTGATACATATGCATATATATATGTTAGTTAGCTTTTAATAGCTCTTTAATCTGAAGCATATAGTTAGTTGTTTTTGCTATTTTAATAAGATGAATAGCCATGTATTTTAGTGGAATAATTATGTGCCCTATTAAACCTTTTGAGGATTATGGGTAACTACAAGTAAGAAAAATACCAAGGTCTAGTTAGAAAAGATAACAAGTAAATTAAAGTAAGAGGCTAGTACCCGACTTCCAAGGTTGTCGTTAAACAAATCCAGGTGACCAATTCCAAGATCTTGGCCCTGGTAAGACCAAGGTCTTTTTCCTCATAGGACTGTAGGCTCGCTATCTCAGTCTCTATTAGAGAGCGCGCATAAGATGGTACTAAGCCTGGGCCCAAGAAAGAAAAGAAGAAAGTTAAACCTTAATTTTAAGTATAAGGTTATAAGTAAATGAAACAAGTATCACCTGTGTTTAGAACCAGTAAAGTTTAGCTCTTTTATAATGCTAAGCATACAGTATTAGTTTTCATTTACTTTCCTTATGAGTTTATTGAGCATGATTAGCTTTATTTCCAGCATACATATTTATTCTTGTATATCATGAGTGTGTAGTTTATTTTAGTGTTTTGCTATTAGATGAGCATGTATAACTTTTTTTTTTTAGCATTTTCAGTTTCAGTATTCTATGCATCTTATGCACTTTCGAGATTTTGTGAGATAGATTAGTAGTTACTAAGCGTTTCGCTTATAGATTTATTTTTCCTCCTACTGCAGATAAAGGAAAAGTTAAAGTGTAAAGAGGAAGGCGACAAGGAGGATGTCTGATGGAGGTGTGTGATGCCAGGACTATGGAGAGAACTGGGAAGTTTTGAGTTTTCCTGTTTAGTGGATAAGAAGTAATTGAGTTGTACTACATGGTTGATGTCATTGAGACTGTATTTTATATTCTATGTTCCTATTGAGTGTATTCATGTTTTAGTTTGCATGCTTTGATGAGTTTCTATGTAATAGGTAGATATTATAGTTTTTGTCACTTATTAAACTGCGTTGGTGTTTGATATATGTTCCAGCCACCTGTGGCTGTGTATACTGTGTATGTATTAATATTTATGGTCACCGGTACAGGGGAGACTCTGTCAAAAATTTTCGGTAGGGATTCCTCGTGGTTTCGATCACACCGGTTAAGTAGGGTTAGTAGTTAAGTAACGGTCATTCTTAGAGTGTAGTAGTAGTAAGAAGGGTGGTCGTTATAGCTATGATCCAGGGGAAGGCAAAAGAAAAACTATATTAATAAAAAGATAAATCATTAAAAATTAAAATTAAATTAAATTAAAAATCTAAGTTATAAATTAAATCATAAAAAGGTAAATCAACCACGTAGGGAGAGGATCCGAAATAGCTGACACCTCCAAAACTATCCTACCCGGCAGGGTAACCCAAACCAAGCTACCCAGCAGGGTAATTAGAACTAATTAGAAAGGGAACAAGTTTAACTTGACCTATGGTACTGGTGAAATTTTGGATGATAGTACGTTAGGGAAATTTAGTCTATGCATGTCTAGGAAGATATGACTTCGACCTGGTGCATTTGGCTAAGTGGAACTAACCGAAGCTATCCTTTATGGATCCTAACTAATTAGACCAAGTTTTATATTAAGTTCAGTGGATAGGACTATTTGGAAAACCTCGAAGGCATGATTACTTTAATGATGTCCAAGTGACTCACCAAAGCCCAGAAGTTTATCCAAATAATGCCTATTTGTTGAGCCCAAAACTAAACCTGAATCTAACACAAAGTTAACTCAAACCCTATAATTGAACTCAATTCATCTCAGAAAATTATAAGTTTCCCTGATTTGAAATTTAGATCAGGTGAGATGACTAATGATTAAATTAAAAATTAATTCAAATTAATCTAATGCAATCATTTAAACTTAACTAAGTCAAATATATAATTTTCTGTTAAAATTTATGTTAAAAATCATTTTAAAAATTATTTGAAAAATTATTTATAAATTATTTTAAAAATTATTTGAAAAATTATTCAAAAATCATTTTAAAAATTATTGAAAAATTATTTAAAAATTAATTTGAAAATCAATTTAAAAATTATTTAAAAATAATTTTAAAAATCAGTTTAAAAATTATTTGAAAATTATTTAAAAATTCATTTGAAAAATTAATTAAAAATCATTTTAAAAATTATTTAAAAATCATTTTAAAATTTATTGAAAAATTATTTAAAAATCATTTTAAAAATTATTGAAAATTATTTAAAAATTAGTTTAAAAATTATTTCGAAAATTATTTAAAAAAATTCATTTGAAAAATAATTTAAAAAACATTTTAAAAATTCATTTGAAAAATTATTTAAAAATCAGTTTAAAAATTATTTGAAAATTATTTAAAAATTCTTTTGAAAAATTATTTAAAAATTATTTGAAAAATTATTTAAAAATCATTAAAAAAAAATCTTTTAAACTCTTTTAAAAATTATTTAAAAATTATTTGAAAATTATTTAAAAATTATTTTAAAAATTATTGAAAATTTTTTTAAAAACCATTTTAAAATTCATTTGAAAAATTATCTAAAATTCATCTGAAAAGTTATTTAAAAATTTATTTAAAAATTCATTTGAAAAATTATTTAAAAATCATTTGAAAAATTATTGAAAAATCATTTAAAAAAAAATATTCGAAATCATGATTGCACTTAATATATTTACTTTCAAAATCATGATCGCACTCAATATATTAATTTACTTTCAAAATCATGATCGCACTTAATATATTGATTTACTTATTTGGAATTCTAACTTATATTTTCAATATTTTAAATGAAGTTAACTTCATCTCACACTCACTCAGAAGTTGAACATGCTTGATAACCTAGAATGGGTGAGATAAAAAAAATTAGGAAAATAATTACTTTTAAATACATGCTTGGACTATAGGCATTAATTTAGGGGGAGTGAAAATTTTTTTTCCACAAGAATATATTTTAAAATATATATATCTATATATATATATATATATATATATATATATATATATATATATATATATATATATATATATATATATATATATATATATATATATATATATATTGTTTTTGACTTATCTTTAAAATAAAAATTATTTTTGATTTGACTTCAAAATTAAAAACTATTTTTGACTTGTCTTCAAAAATACAAATTATCTGTGACCTGGCTTTAAAATTTAAACTTTTCTAAAAGGCTAAATATTTTCAAAGCTAAGTACTTAAGCTAAGCTCTGATGTATATCCTTTTAAGTTAAGTACTTAAACTAAAACTTTTCAAATTTAGCTTAAGTTTAGTTAAGTATTTTTTCGAAGCATTTTTGAAAATTTAGCTAAGTGTTTCTCAAAGTAATTATTTTCAAATGCTAAGTTTTGCTAAGTTTTTGTTGAAAGCATTAAGTATTTTGTCAAAAAGCTTTTCAAATTAAGCTAAGTATTTCTCAAAAAGCTTTTCAAATTTAACTAAGTGCTTTGATATCACAAAATTAGCTAAGTTATTTTTCAAAGTTGAAATAATTTATGACAATTACCTTTTCAATTAGCTAAAAGTCTTATAAGAACATTTCTTCTAAAAACCTAAGTATTTTTTAAGGTATGACTAAACATTTTTTTCAAAATCTTTTCAAACACACCTAGTACTATGGTTTTTCTTTTTACTCTCCTTGTATTTTGATATATAGCAAAGGGGGAGAGTAGCATAAAATTCAAAAGTAAGATTCAAAAGTAAGCTCTAATTAAGGGGGAGCCTTACATTTTAAAGTTTTAGCTTAAGCTTTGTTTGCGTCTAAAATTGTTTACTTATGTTTGCTTACACTAAAACTTTAAAAAATTATTACTTATGCATCTGTTTACTTATGTCTGTTTTTACTTAACTTTGAATTTGAGTTGCCATAATCAAAAAGGGGGAGATTGTTGGTGCCGAAAGCATCCGACGATCAAACATGTGTTTTGATAATGGCAAAGGATTCAAAGTTAAGTTGGGTTGTGATCTAACAGTTTGAATGAGCTTGCAGGAAAGTCCTAAGTGTGCTTAGGCAAAGGTCCTGACTGCAGTTAGGCAGGTGGAAAACCCTAGGGGGTGGTAACCGTAGGCCATAGGGGGTGGTAACCCTATGCGGAAAGTCTTGGCGGGTCGAGGGCTTCTGGAAAAAGTCCTAGGGGGTGGTAACCCTAGGTGAAAAGTCTTGGTGTCGCGAACCAGGTGGAAGACTAGACAAGCCGGGGAGCGGACGTCCTGCAGAAAGTCCGGAAGCATCTAGCGCCGAGCAAAAGTCCAGTTGATCTGGAGGATCATGCTGGCAATAGGTAAATCTCCTGAGAGGAGTAGGTGAAGGTGCGTTCCCCATAGAGGGAACATTAGGCATCGACTCAACCTAGGGTTTCCGGTTGGAAATCCGAAGTCAGACACAGACAGTCCAGAGACTGTCAAACACCTTTCTTATCATATCTATGTGAGCTAACCTTGTCTTGCAGGGTATATGTGTATTTTGTGAACTAACACGTTGTGCAGGGACAAAAGAGCACACTTGGCCTCGGATGAACAGTGCCCGAGGCGCCTCCATGGAGCTTGGAGGTGCCTCGGGTGCAAGTCAGAAGAAGTCAATGCAGCAGAGCTGGAGGCACCTTGGATGAGTCTGAATGCGCCTTGGACCAGAGCTTGGAGGCGTCTTGGAGTGGCTTGAAGGCGCCTTCAAATGGATGAGGTGTGACCGGATCAGTGCTAATCTACGTGGCTGACTCGGCGGGTTGGAGGTGCCTCAGATGGGCTTTAAGGCGCCTTCAGCGGTGTATAAAAGGAGGTCTCGAGCAGCAGTCTAGTATATCACCTTCCAAGCAATCCTTATGCAACCAGCTGCTAACGAGAAGTTCCGACAAAGCTACAACTTGACGCCGACGACCCGGAGCTCAGAAACGACCATTTCTATTGTCGTTGGTATATTTAATTATTGTGAATTGTACTTGAAATTTGTAATCCTTTTCGAAATTATAGTTGTTGCCCAACGTAAACGCTCAACGAGCGTGGGCCTTGGAGTAGGACTCGCCACAGGCTCCGAACCAAGTAAATACCTTGTGTTTGCGTTGTGTTCTTTTTTATTTTCGCTGTTTTACTCGATTAGTATTTTACGAATCGAACGAAATAGCCACGAGCGCTATTAAGCTCCCCCTCCGATCCAACAAGGTTTCATATTGGTTTGATATATGTTTGAGTCATGCAGGACTTGGTGAAACACACATGAGGAACTTGGTGCGGCTAAGCTTGGGGAAGCTCATCCTATGGCTCGAGTCCATGAGATCGGTGAAAGATGGTGCATCCGAGGGACCGCGGACGAGGAGCAACGGAGTGAAGCCGAAGGAAGCGGACTTCGAGGCAATGCGAAGGATGACACGGAGAAGAGCCGCGTGCTCGGATGCATCTGAGGGACGAAGGCCGAGGAAGAGGGCTTCAAGGGTGACTCTGGAGAGGATGAGTGTGTAACCGGGACCAATCGATTGTTGGAAGTGGTAGTCGACTGGTCTAGTCGACTGGGAATGAACATAAGTATTCTGTTCACTCAGCCAACAATGACCAGTAAACTGGTAATTAGTCGTTGGCAATGTGAAGTAGCCATTGGCAACCTCCAACGGTAGCATCTGTCGACTGATGGAAGTACTAGTTGACTGGTGTCGAGATGAGGTGATATGATGATCAACTCTCTCCTCTTATTTATAGGAAGCTTTGGAGCATGAAGGAGGTTACTGATTATTGTTGAATCACTCCTTTGTCATTGTCCAAATCTTTTAAGTCATACTCTTCTTCCTACTCTTAATCTCCATCTTGTAAAAGAAGAAGAGTGCTTTGTGAGAGGTTGTACTCCACCGAGAAGGAGTAAGCTCTAGTCGGAGATTGTCGGAACTGAACCATTGAAGGATCAAGAGTTCGTCCACCTCAAGGACACACCGTGGAGTAGGAGCAAGCAATCTCCGAAGCACGTAAAGGAATCGTGTTAGCGTTAGTATTCTTGTTTGCCTTCATTGTTTTAGTTTCTGTATTTTCGCTTGCGCAAACTAACCGTGTAGAGAAGAAAGGGAGTTGGGGTGACCTAGCTATTCAACCCCCCTTCTAGTCATCCACTGATCCCCTACAATGGTCTCAAGATTGCTTCTAATATATTTTACCCATTGTCACTATGGCCCTTGCATTCATCATACCACGCATATGTTCATGTTATATGTCTTTAGCCAGTCCCTCGATGTCAACATCACATTAAACATGCCACTTCACTTGATCAGCCCACGGGATGATCCACATGCCCTTTGGCCATGTCATTATTGAGTAGCTAGCATCTGTGGGAATCGATGTGTCACATGTCACCAACTTACGATGACATGGAAGTATTCGAGGATCTCTCCATGCTCTTTCTCCTTGGCTCACATTATGCCCGAGGGCAATAATCTTCATTGGGGAGTGCATCGACAAAGGCAGTAGGCGGTAAGGCCTGTAGAAGCTAATGCTAAGGTGGAGGCTAGGTCTAACACGTTTAAGTTTGAGGATAATGTCCAGGCCCATCTGCTTCAACTTTAGGAGACTATGGACACTCGATTTGAGGAGTTACAAGTGGACAGTGATATGGAGATGACACAGATTTATAGGCAGCTTGTTACTCTCACACAAGGCCAAGTTATCACTCAAATGGGTCTTGCTGATATTCAATTAGATATCACATCACTGCATGATCTGATCCATTCCTAGACTGTCGGTCCATCGATTCAACCTCCTCCTCTGGTTGGGGGTGCCTCCGTTGCCGGTGCTAGTACTTTGGGAGTAGTTGTTCCTCCAATAGATAGTGGCAATTTTGCAGTCGCTGATGATGTTATGGTGTTTTTTGTATCTACACTGTAGGGACTATTGGATGTATGTGGTCTTTTTGGACACTTTGCTTTCTTTATGACTATTTCTATGTATATTTTAGTTTTATCTTTAAATTTTTGGCAGGAGAGTGTCCCAGTGTTCCTTTCTTGGTTGATTGCATGTGTTTAGGGGGAGTGCCCCTATTGTGTTTATGCTTCTTGAATTTGTTTTGGGGGAGTACCCATTTCTTATTTTCCTTATAGAGATCTGGATTATATGCATGTGTTCCTTTGGGCATGCATGGCTTAAGGGGTAGCTACACTTCTTTTATTTATTTTTCTTCCCTTGTATATCTATTTTTTTTATATTTGCAAAAAGGGAAGAAAATATTATATATAAGTTTCATGCAACATATTTTTTATGTTATGCTAGAAATTAGTCTAAAATTAAATAGATTATTAAACATTAAAAAGAGGGAGATTGTTGGTGCAATCATGCCCTAAATAAGAAGTTTCGATGATTGACAATTGTTTAAGTTTAGGCTCATACGTTGGATCTAACATGAGTTGCAAGTTTACAGGGCAAGAGAAGCCTTTGTAGGCCGTAAGATTGGATGCAAGGCAAGAAAAGCTCAAGGAGGTGGGGGATCGAATCCTTGGCAAAAGAAGCTCTTGCAGGTTGGAATATCAGATGTAAGATAAGAGAAGTCTAAGGAAGTTGAGGACCGAATTCTTGACAACAGTAAAACCCGAGTAGATCATAAGATCAAATGTTGGGTAATTGAAGAGCCAAAGATAAGGAACCTCCAGGCACAAAGTCCAAAGAATAAGAGGTTTGTCTGTCATCAAATACTTGGTATCGGTATAAATGCTAAATGGTATAGTGTGTCAATTGATTTACCAAAACCCTTAATCACTTAAGCGAGTGTTAAGCGATTAAGCAATGGCTTAAGAAACCTTCTGTTCGAAATAGAAGGTTTCTAAATCGATTGTTGTAATCGATTTGGAGACCATAAGCAATTAGAGCAATCTCTTATGGAACCTTCTGTTCAAAACAGAAGGTTTTGAAATCGATTGCTGTAATCGGTTTGGAGACCATAAGTGATTAGAGCAATCGTTTACAAAACCTTCTATTTGAAACAAAAGGTTTCCAAATCGATTGTTGTAATTGATCTGGAGACCGTAAGTGATTAGAGCAATCACTTATGGAACTTTCTGTTTGAAACAGAAGGTTTCCAAATTGATTAGGGTAAGTGATTTGGAGAAGTTGTGTTCGAGTAAAAACACACCAAATCGATTATACTCTAATTCCTTAAGGACTATAAGTGATTGAGCTCTTCTCCTAAATCGCTTAGGATTCAAATAATGAATCATTGTCGCCTATTTGGGTAAGTGATCGTTTAACGGATAAATTAGAGATTCTTAAGCGATCAAAAGAAAAATCTTAAGTGATTACCGATCACAAAACGACAAGAAAAATGACTTATTTCTAAAGGGTTTCACACGATTGAAGATATCTCTTACTCAGACACAATTGTTCCATTTGCTCACAAGCACTCAAGTTCAAGTGCTCAAGCTCTCATCCTTGCTACATCTTCAAGATACTCAAGGAAGGAGAAGCTACACAAAAACTGTAATCTCTTCTCTTCTTCTTCCTTGTGAGCTATTTCATTTAAGAGAGAGAGAGAGTTGTAAACTATGTAAGATTTCTCCACCTTCGGTGTTGTTTTGAGAAGGAGAAGTTTCATAGTGGATGCTGTAAGCATGGTGTGGATCCTTGGATTAGTCACCTCAAGAAGATAGATACCAAGTAAATTCAAGGAGTTAACATTGCTTCTAAGTTTCCGTTGCGCAACCAAGAAGATTCAACTGGTTCTAACACTATCTTTGCTTCGTATGTTCTCTTAATGTTACTTTACTTTAGCTCATAGGCTTCATACGGTCAATATCCAAACCACCTCGATGTCTCCCCATAGATATCTTCCTAATTATTATCCGAAAGTATCAAAATTCAACGTGATGAATTCACATAAACTCAACTTCAATAATTGCTATTTTTTATTAAAAAAAAGATAGAAATATAATTATCTATTATATTAATAATATCATCGTTTGAAAAATTATTTAATTATGTTTTTGTGTATTATAGTTAACAATTTATATAACAACCACCTGATATATATATACATATATTTTCAAATGTTTCCAAAAAAACACTGAATTTAAGGTAATATATGCTATAATGCATCATATTCGTACATAAAAAGAGATGGATAATTTATTAATTAAATATGAAATAAATTATTCCAATCCATGAACTCAAACTTTAAATGAACAGAGGTTTGAGCAAATAACATAAAGATTGTGCAGATATTTATGAAAGTATTCTACTCTGATTTATGTAATCTCTCTTTTGAATGATACACGTATACATTTGATATGATCAGTGATAATTAAACCTTTCCATGTCAAATGATCCAAATTAAGATAGATGAATATAAAATGAATCCAATTGTAGTAGAAATCATGCATCCGTCAAATGAACTCAGCCAAACTAGTCTCCAATGTTGTCTTCGCCATGAGCCAGTTAACCTTCTCGGTCGGGTGGAACGCATCCCAAAATACATATTTGCTCGCATCCGGGCAGGTAAATGGACTCAACTCGTCGCACAAGTAACCCATCTCAAAGCGGCCCGTCGCACAACACCCCCTGTCCACGTTCTCAATCCCTACATTAATTAGACCTCCTTGTGTTTAACCAAACCAAATCAATCTGAACCCCCCTTAGGGAGAGTATCAAAGAAAGAAGATCATAGGAATAAAACTTATACTAAGACAATTTAAAAAAAAAACAACTTTTTTATGAAGTTTTTTATATTAATTAATTTAGCCTTTTATTTAATAGGTCTATACCGTAGGAGGAGGGATTGGCGATGATGTGGAGCAAACCGTCGTAGACCGGCGCGTACCTCAGCCGGAGCCCTGGCAGGGTGGCGCACAGCCGCCCGATAAGCTCCTGCAGCTTGACGTTGAAGCCCCTGGCCGCCTTGTTGTACTGCTCGACGCAGCCGCCACCGGCGAGGGCGTTGGTGGTCCGCTCCAGCGGCACGCAGCCGATGGCGCCGAGGCCGGTGAAGGAGATCTTGCGCGCCCCCAGCCAGTAGATGGCCCTGAGGAACTCCTCCGCCCGGTCAATCAGGAAGTCCTGGTACTCCTCCACCGTGAACTGCAGGAACCGGCCTGTGACCAGCAGGTAGTAGTTCTCCAGGAAGTCATTGGTGCCGATGCTGATTATGTACACCGCCTCACCGACGATGCGCATTGCCTCCGCCTTGCCGGCGTACCGCTGGAGCCGCCGCCGATACTCCTTGAAGTATTCCACCTCCTTCCATAGCGGAATCACAGACTTGCCGTGCATGGAGGGAATCAATGCGTCAGATAAAGCGAATAACTAACTGGATTGCATGATCTAAATGCGGCAATAACTACGGCACCGGAAAATGGAGGCGGACAGTTGGTTTAGCTGTCATTCAATTAAAGAGAGCATTTTTTTTGCATAAATAAACTGAGTTTTTTTTTTCCTTCCTTAATTAGTATTCGACTTACAAATTAGTTTATTAATTCGATGTTAAGAAGTTGAATCGAATTTAATATTTTCCAGCAATTTCCGGCGGGTAGTAGTTGGTAGTTGAATCTATCATTTCCGACATTTAAAATTTAGCGGCGAATGCATGACGTCATACGCAATGCCTTTCCCGCATTTTTTTTTTTTTTAACAATTGAATTTTCTATTGAATGTTTTATGTATTTTTTTATTGACATTTAGTTTGACGGTTAAATTGGTTTGGTGAAATAATGCAGCGAGGAGGACTTACGAGGACGTCGGAGGTGGCGTTGTCGAGGCCGGTGCCGGCGGAGGCAAAGCAGACGCCCTTGGCGAAGTCCTCAATGGAGTACTCGGGATCGAGGTAGGCTGGGACGAGGGGCGGCAAGCCGAGCGCCTGGGAGATGAAGTCGGGAGCAAGGCGGCCGTTGCAGAAGCGGCCAGTGGGGCGGCCGCCAAAGAAGTCGCGGCCGTAAGGCCGGAAGTTGCTCCTCAGGATCGTGCCGACTTGGTTGTTGTTCCCGGTGTCGACGGTGGAGTCGCCGAAGACGATGACGGCGGGGATGTTAGGAGAAGCGGCGGCGAGACAGGCCACGTAGTAGAGGAAGAGGAAGATAACAAGAATTCCCATACCTCGCCGGCCTCCTGTGACAAATTAAAGAACGAAATTGTTGCGTTGGGACTGGTTATCTTTGAATAGGTATTTAAAAGTTTGAGGAATTTTTTTATTGACACCGAGTTTCAATTTATCCGATCCATCAATTTATCAAAATTAAATATCTAAAAAAATAAGAAAAGTCTGTCATTCATCGTTACCCCGGAGCTAAAAAGTTTGAGGAATTGATAGGACGAGTTCGAGCTGTGTGTTGGTTAAAAGGAGACTATAATTAATGCCTATTCATGGCATTGTTCTTTATGGGTTTCGACAACTAGCATACTTGGACATGCCAATTAATGATGAAATACACACCATTGATTCACAAGAGCTTGATATTTTTGGTTATAGGAATTTAACTAAAGGAAGGGTATTTTTTTCTGTGGAAGACAGATAAGGGTAAGATATAGAGCAGATTGAAACTGCTGAAACTGTAAGAATTATATGGTCGACACAGATGAGCCAAATCAGGTAAATTGACCGGTAAAATCAGTGTAGGAATGGCAACGGGATGGGGCAGGGACGGATTTGTCATCCCCATCCTCGTCCTTGAATTTCATCTCCGTTCTCATCCCTGTCCTCATCCTCACTTTTTTAGGTTCGGGAAATCTTCGAATCCGAATCATTGGAGATCAAATTCTCATCTCCAGTCTCATTCTTGCTTTCGTCCCAAAATTAATTTAATATTATTATTATTTTACTATTAATATTAATATTAATATCAGTATTAATAATAATTTTATTATTAATATTTTAAAATTTTTTAATATTAATAATATTTTTAAAATAATATATTATTATTATTATTATTATTATTATTATTATTATTATTATTATTATTATTATTATTATTATTTTCGGGACGGATTCGGGAATGGGGACAATATCTCCATACCCGCCCCCGAATCCACCTCATCCCCGAAAAAAATTCATGAAGTCGTCATCCCCAAATAAATTGGGGATCCCCGTTCCCATTTCAGGTTTCCCCCGAGGGGCTCCGAACCTGCGGGAAAAATTGTCATCCCTAAACTAGTGTGGGAGGGACATGCGAATTGGTCTAGATGGATATGTTGGTTTGTTAGTTTAAACAATTTAGACAACTAGGGGTGACAATAGTGTCAGGAACAAAATATCTTCACAATCGTATCATATTGTCCAATTTTGGCTCTTATATATTTATCTCGAATTCTATTCAAAAAGTCTCATATTAATAGATATATCTTTCATTTTATAAACACATAATCTTTTTCATATATTTCCAATTGAGACTTTGATTATATTCTCAACAATTCTCGTCTCAAACGAAAGACCATGATTATTCTCATGATCTGGGCATCTCTTCAAATATTCAATCATTCTTGACCTATTTCAAGCCTTCCCTCAAGTATATAGTCACTAACCTGCTCCAGGCCTCCCCCCCACCCCCCCAATCCAATCCAATCCAATCAATTGAGGTCATTTTTCTTCTCTAAGACTTTTTCACAATCTAGAGTTCACTTTCTAGAATTTTCCATCAAGCATCTGGTCACCTTTTGCTTAGACTTTTCATCATCTATGGTTCACGTTCTTTGGATTCCTGTTAAGCAATATTCTGTCACCCTTAATTTACTTGAACTTTTTGTTTACCGTTCACTCCTCTAGGAGCTCTCATCTCCTTCGTCCAAGGATACTATTCTACCTACATGGATCAATTTTAACCATGACTCTAATATTATTTATTAGCATCAAAAGAATTCATTTATTTCCATTATAATATGATCATATTGTCAATTTTAAACCTAAATCGTGATAGATTTTTTTCTTAGACACTATTTATAGATTCACATTGGTCAAGATATCTTCCAATCCATGATTTTTTTTATATATTTCCAACATGAAATTTTAATTGTATTCCCGCCAAATACTACTGTGGAATTGAGCGACAGGAAAGGAAAAAAATCTTTGACCTGATCTCTTCCCTATTCTACTTTTCATTTCAATTGAGCTAAATATAAATGTAATAAATCATAAATCAAATCATAATTATTGCATAACATAAAAGTTTATGACTAAATGGATAACATGAAGTAAATTAAAGGAAATAACGCAAAAGTCAATTTTATAACTTTTTTTTTTCCCATTTCCTATCCTCTCCACTTATCTCTCACCTCAACTAAACATGACCTAAATAGGAGTAGTGACAAGGTAATCAAAAGAACCAATATATATTTTATGCTCAACATAAACCTCCCTTTTTGTTGTTTGAGTGGAGTGTGTGTCGAACACAACCTTGCGACCTAGGATTGTATATATAATTACATTTTTCATATTTATTGGTACAATTCATCTGTGGTTAAGGTCGATCAAATTCAAATTGGATTGAATTGAATTTCGATATTTCATCAATATATTTGTTAGTTGAATAAAATAGCTAGGATGAGATAAAAGAAGATGTTGAGCATTTCGTTTTTTTCTCAGTTGTATTATACATCTGTTGGTTGGAATATCATATTTTCTATATTCTTGAATGATTGGTAGGTAAAACATACTCACCAAATTGGATAATAAACTGCATTACCTCTTTGGTCAATCAAAAAGGGAACTTATGTATGACTTTCACACAAACATAGTTCCAAGGAATTTGGACCGACAAGTGCACAATGATTTTTCCAATCTAATATTGTAGTAAGTTTAGATTTGCTGAATAATCCTAAAAAGTGTTTGGCTATTTCATATAGAATATAAGTTGAGCAACTCATCACATTAGCTGATATTGTTCTTTGGGATCTTAGTCGCTCAATTTTATTTTTTTGGGAAAAATATCTATTTTAATAAAAACCAATCTTAATATAAGAATTCATGCATTAAACTATGATAGGGATGCTTAAAAAATTGGGGATCTTAATTATTAATACCAATAAACCACGACATGTTTTGGCCATGTGACTTCTTAAGGCCATTGTCGAAACAATATGGATTTCATGATTAAAAAAAATAAAATAAAATATTTCTCCTTTTTTTGTCATTAAACTATTTCTTAATTTTATCTCTAAATTAAGGTTTCTTCTATAATGTTTTTTTTTAAATAACTATTACGAGATTTGGCATCACTGCTAATAATTGGGACAATATCTGCTAATTAATGTCTGGTTTATGTCTGCTTCAGCAGCAGATTAATGCATGTTTTTTGATTGATTGGTGTCTGATCCTGTTTGGAATCTGAGTCAGATGAAGATCGGATAAGTTGTTGTTAGTATTGATAGAGGGGCGACTGAGACATCTTTTATGTATGTGCTTCCAAAAATGGACTCTCACGTGGCGCTGATGGACGACAATGACTGAGGCGACGGTGCCTGAGCTCTGCGCACACTCAGACAAGCACACGGGCGTTAGAGGCTAGAAACAAGGGAAAAAGTCCCCAGAGCAGGTATTCTGACGCTTAAGTCAGGTACTTTTTTCTTATCATAATAGTGTACGAAGGAGAAAGAAAGTAGAAGACAAGTGCGAATGTGCGAGAGAGCGTACCTGTGTGAGGAAGAGGACCTCCCTTTTTATATGGCAGTGTGTACCTTTTGGAGCTTGATTGGTGTCAGAGACTATCAGGTGTCAGGACTTGTTGGGTGATGGAGGACACGTGACATCCTCCTGTAGACTGAAGGAAGATTTCATTCGCAGGTGGCTGCAGACCATTGAAATATTCCTTGACACTTAGCAGTTATTCTTTGACAGGAGGTTACGATTCCTTGACTTGATTGTCATGTAGCGCCTTCTGTCCCGACTGAGCATGAATAGGGCAACTCGGGATGATTGGTTGGGGTATAACACTTGGCCTAAATCTTGGGGGGGACGGGAGCCGTGGAGAGATTGTCCAAAACTTGACCGGGAGTTAGCTGATCGGGAGTTTAGCTTTCTGAAAGCACTAGACCTAAGTACAACCACAACCAGGTAGTGGGAACCCCACTTGTTGGTTGGTCCTAGGAAGATCATACCGGTTCCACTGTACAAAAATTTTGTACAAGTGTCGAACCTTTCCTAAACAACCTATTGTGTTCTTTAGAAGTTAAATTAGGAATCGCAAACGGAACTTAACATTATTGATTCCAAATTTAACTTATCTGTTCTTAATAGTTTAGACTTGGATTACAAGCGGAACTTACCACTATTGATCCAAACCCACCTATGTTATAAATTTAATTAAATATTAATTTCCAAAATTGGCTTCCAGAACTGCATGGCGAGACACATGACCTTCTTGGGTATGGGAGCATCCACCACCGCCTAGACAAAGCCTTAGCTAATATTTAATTTCCTTATATAACTCTAAGTTTAACCAAAAGGAACAATCGAATCACAAATTCGAAAAACAAAAAAAACAACTTCGAAAAAAATCTGAAAAACTAGAATCTAATGCCTCTTGTGTTTGGAATTCTAACAAAGAAGAACTAGTATGATGCGGAAAAGTAATTACTAGTTATACCTCTTCTTTGTATCTAATAACCTCGAGATCTTTTGCCATATTTCTCGCCTCGCCTTGGACGTCGTGTGGGCGATGATCCTCCAAAATGAATACCACCCAAAAGCCTTCTTCTCCTTCTCTAAGTTTCGGCCACCACCTCCACAAGGAACCAAAGAGAGCAAGGGGAAAGGGAAGGGAGAGAGGGCCGACCATAATGAGGAACTCCACCAAGAGAATAAGAATTGATGTGTCATGAGGCCTCTCCTCCCCTTCTTTTTATATTACTTGCCTAAGGCAAATAAGGAAAGACTTTTTACAAAAATTAAAATCTTTCTCTTGTTTTTTCCTTTTCTCCTTTTATTTTTCCTTTTGATTGAATCAATCATTAATCATAGATTGGATGATGATTTAATTTGGCCGACCGCACCAAGCAAGGGTGACCGACCTGTAACGCCCGCCCTCCCTGCTATCAACAAGGGACGGGGCTACGATACTCTACGTACATATTACAGCGGAAGACTTAAAATTATTTTTCTTAACTTAATTAAAACCGAACTACACTAACATGGTTTCATAACATGATAACAAAATAAATAAAAACTTAACATCAAGTCACCCATATTGTATTACATTTCACAAAACCAAAGCATAGTTCTTAAGGTTTTAAAGCAGGTTCTTAATTAGTTGCCTAGCCACCGCCACACACATCTTCGTTGCCTCTCCTGCTGCTCCTTTAACTCATCCAACTTTTTCCTTTATTTGTGGTACAAGGAAAGTAAGCTATGAGCACTCATGGCTCAGTAAGTTCCTTTCCTACTCACTAAAACCAACAATCAGC
Organism: Zingiber officinale; assembly: GCF_018446385.1. NCBI lineage: Eukaryota > Viridiplantae > Streptophyta > Magnoliopsida > Zingiberales > Zingiberaceae > Zingiber > Zingiber officinale. Next base: position 20,898,583 of record NC_056002.1, on the reverse strand, counting down.
ACATAATCAAATAATGTCTCAACTTAACATGATCTCAACTAGTCATGGCATAACATATCATACTCTTTAAGCATATCATGCAACATAACAAACATTATAACTAGTCATGGCATATCATCTCTTAAAGCATAGCATGAAGCATAACATAATCATATCATGGCATATCATCTCTTAAAACATAGCATGAAACATAACATAATCTTATCATGGCATATCATCTCTTAAAACATAGCATGAATCATAACATAATCATATCATGGCATATCTTAAATCATAGCCTCAACACAACATAATCATAGATTATATGCATCATGATTTTAAAAACATGTATCCGAAAAACATGTGTATGTCTCATGATCTTTTAAAACCATTTTCTTCTTACATATATATATATACTTGAACATAATATCAACATATTTAGGGCCCCGGCTTGTACCATACATACATAACATAGATGCGCGCGTCCTAAGTATATCCAAGGTAGCAAGTCTTGAATCATACTAGGAACTAGGTCAAGATCAAAAAGCATGGCCTAGGGGCGTATTTAAAGAGTCCATCCCTTATTAGCCCAGATCACAAAGCAAGGTTTAGCCTTGATCACACAGCAAGGCTTAGGGGTGTACTAAGGAGCCCATCCCTTATTAGCCCAGATCACAAAGCAAGGCTTGGCCTAGATCACAAAGCAAGGTCTAGGGACTGATTAGGAGTCCACCCTTGGTACAAGACTTATAAAGTAAAGTAGCATGTATAAAAATGCATCATTTAGTCACATAGCATAGCATAAAAGTATGCATCACTTAGGCATACATTATGTCATAAAAGTATGCATCACTTAGGAATACATCATATCATAAAAAGTATGCATCACTTAGGCATACATCATGTCTTAAGAAAGTATGCATCACTTAGGCATACATCATATCATAAAAAGTATGCATCACTTAGGCATACATCATGTCATAAAAAGTATGCATCACTTAGGCATACATCATGTCATAAAAGTATGCATCACTTAGGCATACATCATATCATAAAAAGTATGCATCACTTAGGCATACATCATGTCTTAAGAAAGTATGCATCACTTAGGCATACATCATATCATAGAAAGTATGCATCACTTCTATCCACATAGCATATCATAAAAGTATGCATATTCTAAGCATATAGCATATCATCAAGCATGCATATTTCTAACCACATATATCATAAAACATGCATATTCTAAACACATATCATATCATAAAAACATGCATATTCTAAACACATATCCTATCATAGAAACATGCATATTCTAAACACATATCATATCATAGAAACATGCATATTCTAAACACATATCATATCATAGAAAGTATAAATCACAAGCATACATGTTTAAGCATAAGGGTGTATCGTGTGATTATACTATCATAAGAAACATGGTAACATAGTTAACTTGGGTTCTAAGCTTCCTAAACCCTTGGGTTCTTATCATGGCCGAACCCCCTTAGGTCTCAATCTTAGGTATAAACAACCTCCAAGCATGTGAAACCTAAATTATCATTACATAAATTTCATAGGAAGCATTATAAGCATGTTTAACTTGGTTTCTAAGTTCTCCAAGCCCCTAAACTCATGTGGCCGAACCCTATCAGTATACAAACAAGGTCTCAAATGTCATGAAAGCATGGAAACCTTAAACCACATTTATAGAATTTTTTTCCAAGTAACATAGTAAGCATATTGAGCTAGTTCCTAAGTCCTTCAAGCCCTTAACGTATGTCTTGGTCAAACTTTTAACAAGTGTTCATTAGGGCTACAAATAAACATACAAGCATGTGAACTTGAACTAACATCATGTATAAATTCATAACAAGACATTATACAACATGTATGGCCGAAACTTACCCTAGCCTCATTTAGGTCACTAAACAACATATAGTATGAGAACTTTGGTTTTCTACTTATCATATTTCATGTAGAGTGACATAAGCATATTTAATTTTTGTTCTAGGGTTTCTAGGGCATTTATCCCTTCATGGCCGAAACACACAATGATCCATTTAGGTCATGGAAAAAAAAATTATACAAATATGTGACAACATCAACACATTATCATATTTTCATAAGAAGTACTTTCAACACATTTGGTTTCATTTCTAAGGCCTCTAGGTCTTTTAAACCCTATTTGGCCGAAACTCACAGAATATAAACTTGCTTCAAATAGCCTAAAAGCATGAGAAATTATACAAATTTCATAGCATGTATAAAGACAAGCATAATAATCATACATGTGAATTGTATCTTAGGCTTCCTAGGTTTCTTTCCCTTTTTCTTTTATTTTTCCTCATGGCCGAAACCTACCAATCTTTAAACTAGGTTTTAAGTGGCCTAAAGAATAGAAAAACCTAAGTAAGTTTCATGGCAAAAATTACTAAGATCATCATATACAAAGTTGGTTCATAAACAAGCTAGAACCCTTGTAATCTTACATGTCATATATCATGTAACTAATTTTCTATACTCCAAATAAACATGAGAGCATTAAACAACTTTCATATCATAATATCACAGAGGTCTTGAGCATATTAGAATTTTGTTTAAGCTCTTCTAAACTATCCATCTACTCATGGCCGAAAATCTACAAGAGGAGTTCATGAATTTCTAGCAATGTTCAACATGCAAATTCTTTAAGAGAACTCTATATTCTATCATACAAACATGGTTATTTAAATTTAAAGGTCTTCCTAACCCTAAGACCTTTTCTTGGCCGAAACATATAAATGGATTTCTATGTAACTTTCAAGCAAGAAAACCAATAAAAACTCTTAGTAGTTCATGGGAGAAATTTTGTACTAGTTTAGTTAAACAATATTTTTCCCTAACCTCCTTAACATAGTTTTGGCCGAAATTCTAGGGTTAGGTACTCCTCTGATCAAGCATCATTTAAGTATAAAAACATGAAGAAAATCCTTCCTACATAGCATAGAAGAATATCATGAAATAAGGACTTGTTTAAACCATCCTAGATTTGAAAACCCTTTCTTTAGCCGAATTTTCTTAAATTCTTTCCTAGGTTTTCTAATCCTTATAGAATCCGAAAATCACATAAAAGCCTTGTACCACAGGTGAGGGGAAGCTTACATCCTTTTCGCTTGTGGATCAAAGGTATGGTGAAGAAGAAGTAGCCTCTTCTTCTAGTTCCTTTTTCTTTGATTCCTTTGCTAAGTCCTCCTTGTATCTTAGGCTTTCTTAGGGAAAAACTTGGCTTTGGGGCCGAAGATGGAGGAGAGGGGGACTGAGGTTTCGGTGATGGAGAGGGATGAATGAGAGAAATGAGAGAAAGAAATAAAATCTTCTCTTTACATATTCTCTTTTAAGTTAAGGAGGAAGAGGTAGCAAACTTAGTTTTTGCTTTCCTTCTCCCTTAACCTTTTTTTTCTATTTTTATTTTTATTTTTATTTATTTATTTATCCTCATCATTCATGGTGAAACATGGGGGAATGAATCCCCTTAATGGTCTCTTTAAGGTCACGACAAGAAGAGGAAGAGGGAGAGAAAGAAGGAGGAAGGCAAGTTGCCTTTCTCTTGTTCTTTTCTTGCTTTCTTTTGGCTAGCTTTTACTCTTACCTTTATCATGAGTTTCCCTCCTTTGCTATCAATATCTTCTCTCTATCCCAATTGGTTTTTACTCCATGAATTATAATATAAGAGGTTCAAGGTTCAATCCTTGACCTTCACTTCTTTTTATTTCATTTTATTTCTTTTTGCTTCAACTCACTTCCTATTATTTTTCTAAGGCAAAATCCCACATTCATATATTTCTCTTACAAGTTTAGTGGGTATTACAGTACCCCGTACCTCATAAAAAGTTCGTCCTCGAACTTTAAAATAGTTGCATCAGATGGCACTGAACTTTCGGCTGAGTGCATCGACCACTTTGTTCGCCTTTCCTGGGTGATAAAGAATCTCGCAGTCATAATCTTTAACTAATTCGAGCCATCGGCGTTGCCTCATATTCAGGTCTTTTTGCGTGAAGAAGTATTTCAGACTCTGATAGTCGGTATAAATCTTACACTGAGCTCCATATAAATAATGTCTCCATATTTTGAGAGCGAAGACCACGGCTGCTAGTTCTAAGTCGTGAATGGGATAATTCTTCTCATGTTCTTTAAGTTGTCTAGAGGCGTAAGCAATGACTTTGCCATCTTGCATGAGTACAGCTCCAAGTTCTGTGATGGAAGCATCGCTGTACATATCGAAGCCTTTGTTGGTTTCCGGAAGAGTAAGAATCGGAGCACTGGTCAGTCTCCTTTTTAATTCCGCGAAACTCTTCTCGCAAGCTTCTGTCCATTCATATTTTGTATTTTTCTTGGTGAGGGCTGTCATAGGGGCTGCGATTTTGGAGAAATTCTCTACAAATTTCCTGTAATAACCTGCTAGTCCGAGAAAACTCCTGACTTCGCTGGCATTCTTTGGTCGATTCCAGCTATTCACAGCTTCGATTTTACTTGGATCCACCATAACTCCATCTTTGGAGATGACATGACCTAGAAATATTACCCGGTCAAGCCAAAACTCGCATTTGGAAAATTTTGCATGCAGTTGTTTCTCTTGAAGGATCTGTAGTACAGTATTCAGGTGTTCGGCATGTTCTTCTGGAGTTCTCGAGTAGATAAGTATATCATCAATGAAGACGATCACAAATTTATCAAGATATGCCGTAAATACTCGATTCATCAGGTCCATAAATACTGCAGGAGCGTTGGTTACTCCGAAAGGCATAACTATGAACTCATAGTGTCCATATCAGGTTCGAAATGCCGTTTTTGGTATATCATCTGGTTTCACCTTCACTTGATGATAACCGGATCGTAGGTCTATCTTTGAAAAAACAGTCGCACCCTTCAGTTGATCGAACAGGTCATCGATCCGTGGGAGTGAGTACCGATTCTTGATCGTCACATTATTCAGCGCTCGGTAGTCTATACACATTCGCATAGACCCATCCTTCTTCTTTACGAATAGCACTGGAGCTCCCCATGGAGAGTGACTAGGACGAATAAGTCCCTTGTCGAGTAATTCAGATAACTGTTCCTGAAGTTCCTTTAATTCAGCCGGAGTCATACGATAAGGTGCTTTTGAAATCGGCTGAGTACCAGGAATCAATTCGATTCCGAATTCTATCTCTCTGTCAAGGGCCAACCCTGGTAGTTCATCTAGAAATACTTTTGGATAGTTGCATACTATTCTGACGTCTTCTAACTTTGGGTCTTTGACTTGATTGGTATCAACCACGTGTGCTAGAAACCCCATACATCCTTTATCTAACATCTTTTGTGCTTTAATGGATGACAATAACTTCTCCGTTCCTTTTGATTCCCCGTAAAATTCAAACTCTGGTTCATTTTCGGGTCGGAAAATCACTTTTCTTTTGCGGCACTCGATTGAAGCGCCGTACTTACTAAGGAAATCCATGCCCAAAATTATGTCATAATCCTGCATATCGAGTACTATCAAATTGCAGTAGAGTTCTCTGTTTGCGATCCGAATGAGTACTGCTTGCAGCATGTGATCCAATGGCATAATCTCCCCGGATGGTAAGGTTGTTAAGAACGTGTCCTCTAGAGTTCGGAGTGGTATATCTAGCTTCTTCATAAAAGGCGTTGAGACGAACGAGTGTGTTGCCCCGGTATCAAATAATACTACAGCATACTGATTGTAAATAAGTAGCTGACCTGTGACAACAGTAGAGGCGTTCGCCACGTCTTCCTGGGTAAGTGAGTAGATTCTGGCATCGGTCATAGTGGGAGGGGCCTCCAATCTTCCTTGGCTGATTGAAGTCCCTTCTATGGCAGCTTGCATCTGGTGAAGCTGTGCGGGGGCACTCCTGTTCTGGAAGTTCTGCGAAGGTGGTGCCTGAGGCTGAGTAGGGCAATCTCTTATCAAATGACCTTCCTTTCCGCAATTGTAGCACTTTCTGGTGCTCAGACGACATACTCCAGAATGCATCTTCCCACATGTGGCACACTGAGGGTACTTGGTCTGCTTATTGGCTGGACCACCTTTTGTTTTATTCCACTGTTTCCTCTTTCCACTTGAGTTTCCTTTCCAGTTAGTTCTGGTACTGTGCGATTTTTGTCCTCCGGTCAGTGCTTGGTTCTTGCCCTTATTCATTGCTTCCTGATAGTGCTCGGTAATCAGGGCACTGCTGACTAGCTCCTCTGCAGTCTGCGGTCTATTAACTCTGCCGGCTACGTTCAGAGCTATCTCGGGTCGGAGCATCTTTAACATTAACCGGACCCTTTCTTTTTCAGTTCGGACCAGTTCTGGGCACAGTCGGGCTAGGCGGTTGAACCTCTTAACGGCTTCATTAACTGACAGATCACCTTGCCGGAACTCAGTGAACTCGTCATAGTGCTTGTTGGTTACTCGCATATGGAAGAATTCCTCTAAGAACTCTGTCTCAAAATCTGTCCACTACATTTGGTTTATTTGTCTTTTCGCCTTTACTCTGTCCCACCACATCCGGGCATCTCCGGTAAGACAGAACGACGCGCATTTGACCTTCTCGTGTTCAGGCCAATCCAATAGTTCCATTATGTTCTCCACGGTTTTGAGCCAGGCTTGTGCATCCCATGGTTCACAGTTTCCCGAGAATGCTTCCGGCTTAAGCCTTTGCCACTGAATTAGATAGGCCTCTTGTCGGACCATCGGAGTAGGGGCTGCCGGGGGCACTGGTGTGGCTGTAGGTACAACAGGTAGTGGATTTACCGGTGGGGTAACTGGGTTGCCTTGCTGACCCATCAAGGTAGTGATCAGCTGTTGTTGTTCTGCGATCTGATGCTGAAGGTCTGCGACTACCTGCGTCAGATCTGGTGGAGTCACTGTCCCTCAGGTTCGGGCATTGCGTGTCCTAACCATGTTTATCTAAAAGAAATAGACTAGTGTAAGTGGTTATCGATTTTAGCCAATCTAACGTATTGGTTTGTTTCTATCTATTTGTTATGGTATTATTCCTAACCTACCAATATATACTCCTAATCTAATTTATAACTAAAAGAATAGAATAAAGCATCAAATATAAGCAAGTAAAACATGAATCTAAAGCATAAACAACATAAGGAAAAATAAGGAATATAATGACAAACAATGTAACATAAGGAAATAAAGCATAAGCAATGTAGTAAAGGAAATGAAGCATAGGCAATATAACAAGAAAGAAAAAAAATAAAGCATAAGTCATATAATCATGAAGATTAAGCATAAACATGTAACAAGAAAATTAAACATAAGCATATAACAAGTCAATTTAGCATAAACATTCTTACTTGGAGCGGCAGGTAAGAGGCTTGATGTGTGTGTAGTGAGCTGGCAATAAACTTGGCTCTGATACCAACCTGTAACGCCCGCCCTCCCTGCTATTAATAAGGGACGGGGCTACGATACTCTACGTACATATTACAGCGGAAGACTTAAAATTATTTTTCTTAACTTAATTAAAACCGAACTACACTAACATGGTTTCATAACATGATAACAAAATAAATAAAAACTTAACATCAAGTCACCCATATTGTAATACATTTCACAAAACCAAAGCATAGTTCTTAAGGTTTTAAAGCAGGTTCTTAATTAGTTGCCTAGCCACCGCCACACACATCTTCGTTGCCTCTCCTACTGCTCCTTTAACTCATCCAACTTTTTCCTTTATCTGTGGTACAAGGAAAGTAAGCTATGAGCACTCATGGCTCAGTAAGTTCCTTTCCTACTCACTAAAACCAACAATCAGCACATAATCAAATAATGTCTCAACTTAACATGATCTCAACTAGTCATGGCATAACATATCATACTCTTTAAGCATATCATGCAACATAACAAACATTATAACTAGTCATGGCATATTTTCTCTTAAAGCATAGCATGAAGCATAACATAATCATATCATGGCATATCATCTCTTAAAACATAGCATGAAACATAACATAATCTTATCATGGCATATCATCTCTTAAAACATAGCATGAATCATAACATAATCATATCATGGCATATCTTAAATTATAGCCTCAACACAACATAATCATAGATTATATGCATCATGATTTTAAAAACATGTATCCGAAAAACATGTGTATGTCTCATGATCTTTTAAAACCATTTTCTTCTTACATATATATATACTTGAACATAATATCAACATATTACATACATAACATAGATGCGCGCATCCTAAGTATATCCAAGGTAGCAAGTCTTGAATCATACTAGGAACTAGGTCAAGATCACAAAGCATGGCCTAGGGGCGTATTTAAAGAGTCCATCCCTTATTAGCCCAGATCACAAAGCAAGGCTTTGCCTAGATCACACAGCAAGGCTTAGGGGTGTACTAAGGAGCCCATCCCTTATTAGCCCAGATCACAAAGCAAGGCTTGGCCTAGATCATAAAGCAAGGCCTAGGGACTGATTAGGAGTCCACCCTTGGTACAAGCCTTATAAAGTAAAGTAGCATGTATAAAAATACATCATTTAGTCACATAGCATAGCATAAAAGTATGCATCACTTAGGCATACATTATGTCATAAAAGTATGCATCACTTAGGCATACATCATATCATAAAAAGTATGCATCACTTAGGCATACATCATGTCTTAAGAAAGTATGCATCACTTAGGCATACATCATATCATAAAAAGTATGCATCACTTAGGCATACATCATGTCATAAAAAGTATGCATCACTTAGGCATACATCATATCATAAAAAGTATGCATCACTTAGGCATACATCATGTCTTAAGAAAGTATGCATCACTTAGGCATACATCATATCATAAAAAGTATGCATCACTTCTATCCACATAGCATATCATAAAAGCATGCATATTCTAAGCATATAGCATATCATCAAGCATGCATATTTCTAACCACATATATCATAAAACATGCATATTCTAAACACATATCATATCATAAAAACATGCATATTCTAAACACATATCCTATCATAGAAACATGCATATTCTAAACACATATCATATCATAGAAACATGCATATTCTAAACACATATCATATCATAGAAAGTATAAATCACAAGCATATATGTTTAAGCATAAGGGTGTATCGTGTGATTATACTATCATAAGAAACATGGTAACATAGTTAACTTGGGTTCTAAGCTTCCTAAACCCTTGGGTTCTTATCATGGCCGAACCCCCTTAGGTCTCAATCTTAGGTAAAAACAACCTCCAAGCATGTGAAACCTAAATTATCATTACATAAATTTCATAGGAAGCATTATAAGCATGTTTAACTTGGTTTCTAAGTTCTCCAAGCCCCTAAACTCATGTGGCCGAACCCTATCAGTATACAAAAAAGGTCTCAAATGTCATGAAAGCATGGAAACCTTAAACCACATTTATAGCATTTTTTTCCAAGTAACATAGTAAGCATATTGAGCTAGTTCCTAAGTCCTTCAAGCCCTTAACGTATGTCTTGGTCAAACTTTTAACAAGTGTTCATTAGGGCTACAAATAAACATACAAGCATGTGAACTTGAACTAACATCATGTATAAATTCATAACAAGACATTATACAACATGTATGGCCGAAACTTACCCTAGCCTCATTTAGGTCACTAAACAACATATAGTATGAGAACTTTGGTTTTCTACTTATCATATTTCATGTAGAGTGACATAAGCATATTTAATTTTTGTTCTAGGGTTTCTAGGGCATTTATACCTTCATGGCCGAAACACACAATGATCCATTTAGGTCATGGAAAAAAAATTATACAAATATGTGACAACATCAACACATTATCATATTTTCATAAGAAGTACTTTCAACACATTTGGTTTCATTTCTAAGGCCTCTAGGTCTTTTAAACCCTATTTGGCCGAAACTCATAGAATATAAACTTGCTTCAAATAGCCTAAAAGCATGAGAAATTACACAAATTTCATAGCATGTATAAAGACAAGCATAATAATCATACATGTGAATTGTATCTTAGGCTTCCTAGGTTTCTTTCCCTTTTTCTTTTATTTTTCCTCATGGCCGAAACCTACCAATATTTAAACTAGGTTTTAAGTGGCCTAAAGCATAGAAAAACCTAAGTAAGTTTCATGGCAAAAATTACTAAGATCATCATATACAAAGTTGGTTCATAAACAAGCTAGAACCCTTGTAATCTTACATGTCATATATCATGTAACTAATTTTCTATATTCCAAATAAACATGAGAGCATTAAACAACTTTCATATCATAATATCACAGAGGTCTTGAGCATATTTGAATTTTGTTTAAGCTCTTCTAAACTATCCATCTACTCATGGCCGAAAATCTACAAGAGGAGTTCATGAATTTCTAGCAATGTTCAACATGCAAATTCTTTAAGAGAACTCTATATTCTATCATACAAACATGGTTATTTAAATTTAAAGGTCTTCCTAACCCTAAGCCCTTTTCTTGGCCAAAACATATAAATGGATTTCTATGTAACTTTCAAGCAAGAAAACCAATAAAACCCTTAGTAGTTCATGGGAGAAATTTTGTACTAGTTTAGTTAAACAATATTTTTCCCTAACCTCCTTAACATATTTTTGGCCGAAATTCTAGGGTTAGGTACTCCTCTGATCAAGCATCATTTAAGTATAAAAACATGAAGAAAATCCTTCCTACATAGCATAGAAGAATATCATGAAATAAGGACTTGTTTAAACCATCCTAGATTTGAAAACCCTTTCTTTAGCCGAATTTTCTTAAATTCTTTCCTAGGTTTTCTAATCCTTATAGAATCTGAAAATCACAAAAAAGCCTTGTACCACAGGTGAGTGGAAGCTTACATCCTTTTCACTTGTGGATCAAAGGTATGGTGAAGAAGAAGTAGCCTCTTCTTCTAGTTCCTTTTTCTTTGATTCCTTTGCTAAGTCCTCCTTGTATCTTAGGCTTTCTTAGGGAAAAACTTGGCTTTGGGGCCGAAGATGGAGGAGAGGGGGACTGAGGTTTCGGTGATGGAGAGGGATGAATGAGAGAAATGAGAGAAAGAAATAAAATCTTCTCTTTACATATTCTCTTTTAAGTTAAGGAGGAAGAGGTAGCAAACTTAGTTTTTGCTTTCCTTCTCCCTTAGCCTTTTTTTTTCTATTTTTATTTTTATTTTTATTTATTTATTTATCCTCATCATTCATGGTGAAACAAGGGGGAATGAATCCCCTTAATGGTCTCTTTAAGGTCACGGCAAGACGAGGAAGAGGGAGAGAAAGAAGGAGGAAGGCAAGTTGCCTTTCTCTTGTTCTTTTCTTGCTTTCTTTTGGCTAACTTTTACTCTTACCTTTATCATGAGTTTCCCTCCTTTGCTATCAATATCTTCTCTCTATCCCAATTGGTTTCTACTCTATGAATTATAATATAAGAGGTTCAAGGTTCAATCCTTGACCTTCACTTCTTTTTATTTCATTTTATTTCTTTTTGCTTCAACTCACTTCCTATTATTTTTCTAAGGCAAAATCCCACATTCATATATTTCTCTTACAAGTTTAGTGGGTATTACACGACCCCTTGAAAAGGAAGGAAATAATTTTTATAAAATTTTATAAAAGAAGAAATCCTCTTATAAAATTTTACAAGCTCTCTTACCTATTGTGGATGTTAAAAAAGGAAAGTTTTAAAAATTAAAATCAAGTTTTAAAATTTAAAACTTCTCTTCTAAAATTTCCTTTTTAACATGGTTATAAAATTAGAAAATTTCAATTTTAAAACTCCTCTTCCTTTTTTCTAAAAATCATGAGCACGGTTAAATAAAGAAAAGTTTCAAAACTTTTAAATTTTCATTTAAAACATGTGGCCTAATTCAAATAAGGAAAGTTTTATATTTTAAAAATTCTCTTTTAAAAATTGTAGTTTTCTACAAAGTGAAGATTTTTTAAAAATTCAAAACACCCTTTCTAATTTAACATATTATGGTCGACCCCTCTTTGCTTGGACACCAAGCAAAGGGCCGACCCCTTTGTGAAGGAGATTGGCCGACCCCTTTGGCTTAGTCACCAAGCCATGGCTCGACCTCTTCTTGGACACCAAGAAGGGCTTTATTTGTGTGGACTTGAGGCTTTAATGAGGCTACGACATGAACCTAGAGGAGAAATTGGTTTTGGCCTTCCGATGAGCTTGAGTATCCCGTGTTCGCCCTGAACACACAACTCAACTTCATCAATAATAACTCATTCCACTAGAGAGTTATTATTGCACTACCGCACCAGTCCCAAATTACATTATGGGCTCCTTCATATATGAGTGTGTTAGTCTCCCTGTGTTTAAGATAACGAATGCCCACTAATTAAGTAAGTTACTGACAACTCACTAATTAATATCTAGCTCCAAGAGTAGTACCACTCAACTTCATTGTTATGTTGGACTAAGTCCACCTGCAGAGTTTAACATGACAATCCTTATGAACTCCTATTGGGGACATTCTCAACCTAGATAACTAGGACACAAATTCCTTCTATAATCAACAACACACATTATAAGTAATATCATTTCCCAACTTATCGGGTCTATTGCTTTATCAAACTAAATCTCACCCTTTGATAAGTTAAAGAAATAAATATTAAATATATGTGCTTGCTATTATATTAGGATTAAGAGCATACACTTTCATAATAACGAAGGTCTAGTTCTTTTATTAAGTCAGTATAAAAAGAACTTACCTAAAATAGTCCTACTCAATACACTTAGAGTGTATTAGTGTAATTTATTAGTCAAGATAAACTAATACCTAATTACACTACGACTATTCCAATGGTTTGTTCCTTTCCATCTTAGTCGTGAGCAACTGTTTATAATTTATAATGAACTGATAACATGATCTTCTGTGTGTGACACCACACACCATATTATCTACAATATAAATTAATTCAACAACTACACTTAACAAATAAAATGTAGACATTTGACCAATGTAATTCTTTTATTTCATAAATAAATGTTTACAAAAGCTAGACTTTTAGTATACACTCTAACAATCTCCCACTTACACTAAAAGACTAACTTGCCATATCTGCTACCATACATCTGATTCTCATCCCCTCCACATCCCGATCAAAACCTTTCGTCGGAAGGACCTTAGTGAAAGGATCTGCCAGGTTATTTGCTGATGCAATCTTGGCGACGACAACTTCTTCTCGTTATATGATTTCTCGTATTGGGTGGTACTTGCGCTCTATTGTGTTTACTTTCCTTATGGACTTATGGTTTCTTCGAGTTTTCTATTGCACCACTATTATTACAATAAATTGTAACAATTTTTGGGCAAACCAGAAATCATGTCTAAGTCCATCATGAAGTATCTGAGCCATACAGCTTCAATGGTTGCCTCAGAGGCTGCCGCATACTCAGCTTCTATGGTGGAGTCCGAAAAGCACCTATGCTTAACACTCTTCCATAGTTATGACTTCACCTCCTAAAGTAAACACACCCGAGGTCGACTTACTATTGTCCCTATCTGATTGGAAGCCAGAATTCGTTTAACCCACAGGGAGCAAATCATCTGCCTTTGTAAGCTAGCATATAATCTCTAGTCCCTCTAAGGTACTTTAATATATGCTTTACGACAGTTTAATGTTCTAGTCCTGGGTTACTCTGATATCTACTAACCATGCCCTACGACAAAATAAATATCAGGTCTTGTGCATAACATAGCATACATTGGGCTTCCTACAGCCGAAGCATAAGGAACTGCCTTCATGTCCTCTATCTCCTTTGATATCTTCGGAGACATTACTTTAGATAAAGCTACTCCATGCCTAAAAGGTAGAAAAACCTTTCTTGGAGTCTTGCATGCTAAAATGAACAAGGATCGATATATGAAGCTCGGGATAAACACAACATACTTTTCTTGCGATGTACTGATCCCAAGAATATTCTCCCAAGTCGTTCATATCGAATTACTTGGACAACCATACCCTTACTTCAGATAACATTTTGATATTGTTTCCAACTACTAAAAATATCATCTACATATAGTACAAGAAATACCACCACGTTTCCATCACATTTCTTGTATATACAAGACTTATCCGATTATTGAATAAATCCAAAGGTTTGGATTACTTCATTAAATCGGATGTTCCAAGACTTTGAAGCTTTGCTTCACCCCATAGACTGATTGAGCTTGCACACAAGATGCTCTTTGCCCTTTACAACGAATCCTTTTGGTTGCTTTATATGAATATTTTCTTCAAGACTTCCATTAAGGAAAGCTGTCTTGACATCCACTTGCCAAATCTCATACTCCATATGAGCAGTAATAGATAAAAGAATCCGGATAGACTTATGCATGACTACCGGTGAAAAAGTTTCCTTTTTTCAACAAGCCTTGCTTTGAAAGTTTTCACCTTCTCGTCTGTCCTTCCTTTTCTATTGTAGACCTATTTAAACTTAATGGCTTTTACACCATTTGGTAGTTCTACAAGCTCTCAGACTTTGTTAGAATACATAGATTCTATTTCTGTATTTATTGCGCTTTGCCAAGATGCTACATCTTTATCTTGGAGTGCTTCATCATATGTTCGAGGATCAGGGTCATGTTTACCAGGGATCAAGTCCAAACACTTTCCCAAAACATGAATTTTCCAGGTTGCCTAACAACCCTCCCACTACGACGAAGCACTTTTTGCATTTGAGTATCATTTGTGATACGTGTTGTAGTTTCTTGTGATATTTCATCTTGTACAGTTGGTACTAGATTAGATGTGTCCTTTATTATTTCCTTAAGAACAAATTTACTTATGGACTTGTGGTTCATTACATAGTCCTCTTCTAAAAATTGGGTATTGATGCTGACCATAACCTTCTGATTTTTAGGACTATAAACCTCCTTTCGTTTCTCTAGGATAACCCACAAACAAGTGAACTCCTGTCCCACTTATCAGTGTCTCTCATGTGCTATACTACCCCAAATCCGAATATGCTTCAGACTAGGCTTACGCCCATTCTGCAATTCCATGGGAGTAGAGAGTTCTGACTTAGAAGGTACTATGTTCACTTTCGTTTCCAATGTATATCCTCAAAATGAATTTTGGAAATTCTGAATAACTTATTATTGATCTAACTATTTCCATAGGAGTCATATTCTTTCGTTCTATTACATCATTCTGTTGGGGTGTATCAGGTGCAGTCAGTTTGGGATTGAATCCCGACTTCTGATAAGCAACTCCTAAACTCTCTTAAGAGGTGCTCGTCACTATGATTTCACCGTAGTGTCTTGATACTTTTACTTTAATTTTTCTCTGCATCAACCTCGTACTCTTTGAACTAATCAAAGCACTTAGACTTGCGACGTATCAAGTAAATGTATCTATATCTCGAATAGTTGTCTATAAAATAGACGAAATATTCGAAACTACCTCTTGTCTGGATAGTCATCGGACCACACAAATCAGAATGAACCAATTCCAACACATCTTCGGCTCTATACCCCTTAGATTTAAAAGCTTCTTGGTTATTTTTCCTTCCAAGGAAGACCCGCAGGTTGGAAAGATTTCCACTACCAATGAACCCAAGAGTTCATTGGTTATTATCCTTTGAATCCTACTCAAGTTAATATAACCTAGCCTTAGACTACCAAAGATGTGATTGGTTCATTTCCGACGGTTGCTTTCTCTTATTAAAGTTAGAAGATGTGTTATTAATTTCCATTTATTGCATCATGGGAGTTATTGGTTTTATAAATTGTCAACCAACATACCAGAATAGATATCTTTCCTATTTTCTCGATAACAACTTTGTTATCAAAATAGACACAATATCTATTCTTTAATAGTTTAGAAACTAAAATCAGGTTCTTTCTAAACTTAGTACGTAAAGACAATTTTTGAAAATCCATATTTTATTCCTATCAGAGGATAAACATCTCCCACTACAACAGCTGCTACTTTTGCAACAGTGCCCATATAGACGGTATTTTCCCTTCATATAGTTGTCGGGTTTCCTGGAACCCCTGCAATGAATTACAGACATGATCAGCGGCTCCCGTATCTACACACCAGGTATCGGTAGATAACACCACTAATCATGTATCAACTAATGAATAAAATACACCTATATTGTTCTCAGTTCTAAGAGGACAGTCTACCTTAATGTCCAAGTCCTATTTCCAATTATTATAATTGGGACTACTAAGTCTATTATATAGTATAACAACTAAGGGATTGACAAACATTTTAAATTCTAAGAATCACAAAAAAAAATTTGGTCAAGACCAACTGCTTAAAATCTCCATGAACTTTGTATACCACATTAGTGTGGACGTATACAAATTCAGACTATTAAAAGGAGATTTTATTCATTAATTTTATTATCTTGTCAACCTAAAATTAATAGTTGGTCTGTCTTTGATCAAATATTTAGTCAAAGCTTTGAATTTAAAATAACATTGATTCCTCAAACAATATTATTTAAATTCACCAACACCTCAAACACCGGGAATTATGCATGCCACGTTAGTGTGGACGTATACAAATTCAAATATTTGTAAAAGGAGGGTCTTACCCATTAATTATCTTGTCAACCTTAAAGTACCTCAAACACCATGAATTTTGTATGTCACGTTAGTGTGGACGTATATAAATTCATTTGTTTGTAAGAGGAGGTATTACCCTTTTTATTTTATCAACCTATCTTTATGACAAATAAAATTACCTCAAACACTGTGAATTTTGTATGCCACGTTAGTGTGGACGTATACAAATTCAAACATTTATAAGAGGGGGGTTTTACCTAGCTTTATGACAAATTAATAGTTAGTATTCCTTTGGTCACACAAAACAATAGCAGTGACTCCGTTGGGGAGGATACTATTGAATGCGTCTAAATGTATACCATTACTTGATACTTAGTCCATTAAATAGGATTGTGCCCCTTCAGTTAGAGAAGATCACACACTCCTAAATAATTTTCTATAACCATCCATGAAGGAAGTTTGATCTAGTGATCTGCAACAAACCCATCCATTGTGGAGGGAGGCACTCAGAGCCAACACGCAAGCTTGTTGCATTACTTACAAACCAGTAATGGAGACTGTGGAATTTATTTAAAAATCCCTCTCCTACTTAATTATTTAAGGTGAGGAATTTTAACCTATACTAGCATACATCAGATGCACACACACATCACAGTAAATAAAAGCAATAAATATGAAAATTAATTTTTCAACTATTATGGTCTTTTCTATCACTGTCCTCTACGTGCTCTAACCCTAGCTGCTACCATCTTTAGCCACCGCCATCGGGTCGAGTCGTCGCATCTATCTTGCTTCTTATTCCGCTGCGCCTCTGGTCCTCCAATAGCACCATGCCTCATAAAGATACGATCCGCGACAAAAATAGAATTTTACATATATCGATCCTATATTCCACGAAAGAATGTACACGTAATCTAGATCGAAAATAAAATTCTAAAATCCTAGGGCTAATACAGCTCCTGTTGTATTAGTTTTATACAATCATGCACACACAAAAATAATGCCCTTGACATGTCCAAGGCTCCAATCACACACAACATCTATAAGCCATAATAGTTAGAGCCTGTAACCAAAAAGTTAGCATATCCTACTATTATCCTGCCTAAATTATGTATGACATGTGCATAATCTAATTGAATTCAAACACACAGAGGCAAACCCTAGCTCTGATACCAATTGTTGGTTGGTCCTAGGAAGATCGTACCGGTTCCACTGTACAAAAATTTTGTACAAGTGTCGAACCTTTCCTAAATAACCTATTGTGTTCTTTAGAAGTTAAATTAGGAATCGCAAACGGAACTTAACATTATTGATTCCAAATTTAACTTATCTGTTCTTAATGGTTTAGACTTGGATCGCAAGCGGAACTTAATACTATTGATCCAAATCCACTTATGTTATAAATTCAATTAAATATTAATTTCCAAAATTGACTTCCAGGACTGCATGGCGAGGCACATGACCTTCATGGGTATGGGAGCATCCACCATCGCCTAGACAAAGCCTTTTAAGGAAAGCTAATATTTAATTTCCTTATATAACTCTAAGTTTAACCAAAAGGAACAATCGAATCACAAATTCGAAAAACAGAAAAAAACACAACTTCGAAACAAATCCGAAAAATTAGAATCTAATGCCTCTTGTGTTTGGAATTCTAACAAAGAAGAACTAGTATGATGCGAAAAAGTAATTACTAGTTATACCTCTTCTTTGTATGCTAATAACCTCGAGATCTTCTGCCGTACTCCTCGCCTCGCATTAGATGTCGTGTGGGCGACGATCCTCCAAGATGAACACCACCCAAAAGCCTTCTTCTCCTTCTCTAAGTTTCGGCCACCACCTCCACAAGGAACCAAAGAGAGTAAGGGGAAAGGGAAGGGAGAGAGGGTCGACCACAATGAGGAACTCCACCAAGAGAATAAGAATTGATGTGTCATGAGGCCTCTCCTCCTCTTCTTTTATATTACTTGCCCAAGGAAAATAAGGAAAGACTTTTTACAAAAATTAAAATCTTCCTCTTGTTTTTTCCTTTTCCCCTTTTATTTTTCCTTTTCTTTCCTTTTGATTGAATCAATCATCAATCATAGATTGGATGATGATTTAATTTGGCCGGCCCCTTGTTTGGGCACCAAGCAAGGGTGGTCGACCCCTTAAAAAGGAAGGAAATAATTTTTATAAAATTTTATAAAAGAAGAAATCCTCTTATAAAATTTTACAAGCTCTCTTAGCTATTGTGGATGTTAAAAAAGGAAAGTTTTAAAAATAAAAACAAAGTTTTAAAAATAAAAACAAAGTTTTAAAATTTAAAACTTCTCTTCTAAAATTTCCTTTTTTTAACATGGTTACAAAATTAGAAAATTTCAATTTTAAAACTCCTCTTCCTTTTTTCTAAAAACCATGAGGACGGTTAAAAAAGGAAAGTTTTAAAACTTTTAAATTTTCTTTTAAACCATGTGACCTAATTCAAATAAGGAAAGTTTTATATTTTAAAAAATATCTTTTAAAACTTATAGTTTTCTACAAAGAGAAGATTTTTTAAAAATTCAAAACACCCCTCCTAATTTGACATATTATGGCCGACCCCTCTTTGCTTGGACACCAAGCAAAGGGCCGACCCCTTTGTGAAGGAGATTGGCCGGCCCCTTTGGCTTGGTCACCAAGCCATGGGCCGGCCTCTTCTTGGACACCAAGAAGGGCTTTATATTGGTGGACTTGAGGCTTTAATGAGGCTATGACATGGACCTAGAGGAGAAATTGGTTTTGGCCTTCTAATGAGCTTGAGTATCTCGTGTTCGCCCCAAACACACAACTCAAGTTCATCAATAATAACTCATTCCACTAGAGAGTTATTATTTCACTACCGCACCAATCCCAAATTACATTATGGGCTCCTTCATATATGAGTGTGTTAGTCTCCCTGTGTTTAAGATAACGAATGCTCACTAATTAAGTAAGTTATTGACAACTCACTTAATTAATATCTAGCTCCAAGAGTAGTACCACTCAACTTCATTGTCATGTTGAACTAAGTCCACCTACAGGGTTTAACATGATAATCCTTATGAGCTCCTCTTGGAGACATTCTCAACCTAGATAACTAAGACACAGATTCCTTCTATAATCAACAACACACACTGTAAGTAATATCATTTCCCAACTTATCGGGTCTATTGATTTATCGAACTAAATCTCACCCTTTGATAAGTTAAAGAAATAAATACTGAATATATGTGCTTGTTATTATATTAGGATTAAGAGCACACACTTCCATAATAACTAAGGTCTAGTTCTTTTATTAAGTCAGTATAAAAAGAACTTACCTAAAATGGTCCTACTCAATACACTTAGAGTGTACTAGTGTAATTTATTAGTCAAAATAAACTAATACCTAATTACACTACGACTATTTCAATGGTTTGTTCCTTTCCATCTTAGTCGTGAGTAACTGTTTATAATTTATAATAAATTGATAACATGATCTTCTGTGTGTGACACCACACACCATGTTATCTACAATATAAATTCATTCAACAACTACACTTAACAAATAAAATATAGATATTTGACTAATGTGATTCTTTTATTTCATAAATAAATATTTACAAAAGCTAGGCTTTTAGTATACACTCTAACATCACCCATCAAATCCAAGTCATGTATCACCCCAACTGTCTACCCAGTTGTCTCAGATCTGTAGTTTCGATCTGTGAGAGCCCGACCGGGAATCAGGTTACTGACGTCGTCACCCGGTCTTACTTCCTCTTTCCATACCTGTTGACTACCCCGTCCCTTTGACTTCTGATTACCACATCCCCTTGACTTTTGACTGCCCAACTTTATCGGAACCCACCATTATGCACCGTATCACAAGCCTCCCCCCAAGTCTAGCCGAAAGAGGCTCAAGTCCGACTGATTAGACTCATGCTCTAGTTTACTTGTTCCACCATGGCGTCTTTAAATGTTGCTCCTCCCCAAATCCTCGGATACGTAACCTATTTAATCACCCAATCCACCTTGGGAGAAGGACCTCCCCAACCCTTCGAAGCTGACTCTTCACATCTCTTTCTTTAAAAAGGGCTGAGTCCACCCACACCATTGTACTTTCTTTGCTGACGTCTTCTGACCATGGAATCTACCTCCGAGTCTGATGAGGTCTCACCTCTGTGTCAAAAACTAGCCCATCTGGCTCAGCTGCTTACCCAAAATGATACTACTTTAGTCGAGATGACGCACAACAAAGATCTTCAGTCCTCTCTCTGTCGAGACATTGAGGAACTTTGGTTAGATGCTAAGTCTTGGGCCCGGGCTGAAGCAGATTTGAAGCAGAAAGCTTATGCATATCTGGAAAGCTAGGCTCAATTCCTGATCTATCTAAAAGAGAAACATGCTACTTCCATAGCCCTTCTTCAAGAAGAGAACTGACTCAAAGATGATACTATTGCTCAGCAATGTCGCATTATTCAATTCATCAAGGCAGAGCTGGTTCAGGAGCGATCTTACTCGGGGTAGGCAGGTCCTGCGGAACACCATTCCTCGAGATGCCGATCAGCCACTGGTATCGAAAAGGACCTCTGATTACTTAGATATCCTCAATAGAGAAATGAGATTTCAAGAAGTGTTCCCTATACTTCATTAAATAAATGCAAATCTAGTTGGGTTTCAGTCTTTGTTTCTTTTTTCCTTTTTCCTTACACATTTTTGTTTGCCGATAACCCACCCGAGAAAAGGCTGACCTGTGGGTTACTAAGCGCAATAGTGTGCTTGCTTATAGCGCGTGCTAAGATGCGCGGACAAGAGTTTAAAATCTTGCCCGAGGGATCATTGGTCGTGAGAGCAGGCTTACTTATAACTCACACTGGGGTGAGAGTCTGGAGTCCTGACCGAGAGGTCGTTGGTCATGAGAGGAAGCTCAGTTATAACTCGTGCTAGGGTGAGAGTTTGTAGGCGTGAGAGCATGCTCAATTATAACTCACACTGGGGTGAGAGTCTGGAGTCTCGACCGAGAGGTCTTTGGTCGTGAGAGCAAGCTCACTTATAACTCACACTGGGACGAGAGTCTGGAGGTGTGAGAGCATGCTCGATTATAACTCACGCTGGGGCGAGAGTCTGGAGGTGTGAGATTATACTCACTTAAAACTCGCACTAGGGCGAGAGTTTGGGGGCGTGAGAACATGCTCACTTATAACTCGCACTGGGGCGAGAGTCTGGAGGCGTGAGAGCATGTTCACTTATAACTTGCGTTGGGGCGAGAGTCTGGAGTCCCGACTGAGAGGTCATTGGTTGTGAGTGCAAGCTCACTTATAATTCACACTGGGGTGAGAGTCTAGAGACGTGAGAGCATGCTCACTTATAACTCACGCTAGGGCAAGAGTCTGGAGGCATGAAAGCAAGCTCACTTATAACTCACACTGGAGCGAGAGTCTAGAGGCGTGAGAGCATGCTCACTTATAACTCACATTGGGCGAGAGTCTGGAAGTGTGAGAGCAAGCTCACTTATAACTCACACTGGGATGAGAGTCTGGAGTCCCGACCAAGAGGTCGTTGGTCGTGAGAGCATGCTTACTTATAACTCGCACTGGGGCGAGAGTCT